>NW_027131614.1:18778214-19416071 GCF_026122565.2 Emydura macquarii macquarii | reverse complement strand
AAACCCAGAAGATAAGAGAACAAGCTGTGGAGTCTGCCAGTGTTAATGGGAATTTTTCCCTCTTAGTAGGAAATGTAATAAAAATGGTAACCTTTTACAAAAAGTAATAGATGTCTGGATTTCTTTATAGCCATGAACTGGATGCAGATGAAAATCCTGTTGCAGATCCTCAGGAAACCTGTTCTCTTCTGGGATTCAAACATGGCACAGGACAAAAGTAATAACTTATAAGCAAAATCAGTGTTTTTCCACCCAGAAAATTAGCTCCTTTTATGCTTTAGCTACCCCATTACTATTATTTTCAAGTGTACCAGTGATCTCTATTCCATTTGATTATTGGAAGATTATTTTGAAAATTAGTGTTTGTGCTGAACAAAACTAGGTTTGCCTTGGGCAATTGTAGAAGGAGTGGGAAGGAGGGATGCAAAGTGCCACAGGTGAATCAGAATAATAAAAGTGCTTTGAAGTGAAAGTAACTAATTACAGAGGTTTAAATTAGATGGCATCCTAAAGTATAATTTTTTTGTTGAAATACTTGTGGTTTTATAGATACCTTTGGTGTTGTGAAGTTGTAGATTAGTCTCTTGAATTCTCTCCACCTGAGGGCTCTGATTGTTAATCAGCTTTTGAAAGTGTGGAGTCTAGTTAGGAAACAGATAGTAACTTACTGCAGCTTCATAATATTAGGACAAAGCCACTCTCCTGTTTAATGCAAATGGTTACAGTGTTTTGATGATGAAATAAAACAGTTGTCAGTTTCCATTGGCTCAATATTTCCATGGCATGGTGTACAAACTTGTGGGGAGGGTGCCATAGTTTGGCTCTATCCCGTGTGGAGTCAATTTTAACTTGCCTCTGGGGCTGCTGTAAGGTGTCACTAACACATATTATCTAATAAGCAAATAATTTAATTTTATGGGGAGATCTGGATAGTTGCATTTGTATTTAGGCTGAAAAGTGTAATTTTAAGATAATGTTTGACCTGTCAACCCTGAGAGCCTCTCCTTAACATTTCATAACTGCCACTGAGGTGAATCTCACATATTCAAATTTCTGTTGAATTTCACTAGGTGATAAATAAGTAGCATTGTTTTGCAGTTGCTGTGAGAAACTATTTTATTTAACTTTATAATGAAGATCTCTTTTTTTCTTTCTTTTTTGTTTTGGGAGTGCTCCAGACATTTGTCCTCTTGAAGATACTGAACTATTAGAGAACTATAAAAAAGAAAAGTCTAAAGTCATTTTTGGTAAACCTTTTCTTAAAGCTATTTCTCAAGTAGACATGACATATCTGTTTAGTAGGTGCTGCAGGTCAGGTATATTTCAATGCATGCTTTAAGTGAAGCAAACACTGCTCATATGAGATTAGCAATGAAACTTTGCCTGTGCCAGTTTGTTTATTATAAATTGCCTTCTACCAGAAGCGTACATTCCTGTTTAATATTTCCAGATTTATAATTATCTATATTAAAGTTAAAACTATGTCCACTTAATCCATTCTTTTTGATTGCAGATATGGGGGAATTTCAAATTTTAGCTGTAGAAGGGTCCAGTATCTGGAGAAAAATGCAAAGCTCAAATCCCAATTCTTGGACATGCGCAAACCAGTCAAGAGCAAAAACAAACACACCTTCTTTACAGAAGAATCAGAAATGTTGTCTTGCCAGAAAAGTAAAACTCTGAATAAGGTATAAATATTTCTTATAAGTTTAATAATCAACATTGGTAAAGTGAAGCATCCTAATCACAGTTCCATAGATTTTTCTGTGTTTGTTCTGACAACTATTATTGAACTGTGAAAATTGGAGTGTTTTGACCAACAAAGATGAAATGAATGCATATTATTAAGCATCAATCTGGCTCTTTTTATTGCTTACACATCTTTCTTAGTAAAGAGCACTTCAGTCAGGAAGGATATCGAAACAGTGAAAGACTCTTCATGAGTTGTTTTGAAGCATGTCACTTTTTAAGAATATCATGTTAACAGCCAACTTATGCAAACAGTTTTTCTTACCTATAGGTTCCTGATTTGTTCAGTAATGTGTATGTGTTTCTTTAAACTGCTGAAATGCCTTCCTTTTTAACTGCCTGTGATTGCATTTTGAAATACACACATCAATAATGAGGAAAAGGTATTTGTATAAGTATGCTGTAGTGAATTGTATAAACCTGCATAACTTTCTTTTGCATTTAAACCCACTCCCCTCCCCCAAAAATTACCCATTCTCCTGTCCATCGCCAGGACTTTTGCCATATTGTTGCTGTGATCACCCTATTCAGTGGTTTAGGTCTCAGCCTGACTCAACAGAAGCTGCTATATTGTTCACTACTGTAGACTGTAGCCATTGCTGTTTAGTCATCACTTTCTCTCCCTTGTTATATTATTTTGGTAACTTCAGTACTCTTGTTGGGTTTATTTACCCTTACTTACTTTGATGTAATCTCAATCTTAACAGATTTTTTTTTGCCCAGGAATTAGTAACATACGTAGAGAAACTTGTTTACAAGTGATTTTTCTAGTTAACAGCCTTCTTTTTAAGATCTGTTCTCACATTCTTCTGAGGCTCAGGGAATTCCCAACTCTTCCATTGCAAAATTTTATTTTCTAGCAATGATGATTAGTGCACTTTTGGTCCTTAAACTGGTCACTAAACGCACTGATCCAAGAGTGAGTATTTTCCATCCTGCACCTGAGGCCAATGTAATTCTGGGAAAAATTCCACTTTGGGGGATTAAGAAAGAAATGTGTGGCTATTTGAAAATAACTGTATACTTCCTAAGGTTTACATGGGGGGGGGGACGCTGTCTCCTGCTGATGTAGGCCCAGTCCTGCAAAGACAATAATGATAATGTTAAGGTTCACCATATGTGTAAAACTTTGAAGAATCAGGGCTCTAACTGTTACATTGAATGAAGCATTCTGGTATTTTTTTACCAGGGCATTTCATGCTGAAGATTTTTTTCTTTCTCTCTGCTCTAAAGAGGGAAGAACTTATGTTGATGGAATTTCCTACTATGCACAGCCTTCCTTAGGTACAGTTCAGCGGATGAGGCAGCTATCACGTGGAGCTAATTTACGTGCACATTGCAGCTGCCTTGAAATGCAGTTCACAGGATGAGGCAGTTAACTAAAAAGTTGTAAATTTTGGCCTACATATGACTGGAAGTTTTTCATCTGTAATGAATTATGTGAAACTGGATTATTGTACTACTTGTATCAATGAATTGCATGGATTCTGTCTCTTACACATTCTCTGTGTATGCATCTGAAGTTGTAAAGGAAAATTTGTGTTATTGTTTAGCATTTGAAAAATTAGTCTGATCATGTATTGATACATTGGCACAAAAGCAGTTTGCACATTCACTTTTGACTGTGTGAGCATAACATTTTCAAGGGTTTTTTAGGGCATGTAATATGTAAATATGAGCTATTGCTATGTCAGCGGAAGAGATTTTTAAACTACAGTACCTTGTTTCATTGTGATGATGGTGCAATCTAATTATTTGTGATACTTGACAATTCCAGGTAGAGGAGTTCCTAAAACAGCTGAGTGAACCTGTGGAGGAGACTGTGTCCCAGGAATCCTTCATTCAGAATAAGGCACAGGGCTCCTCTACGAGCAGTGACTCAGAGGAACAGGAAAGTTCACCAAGTAATCATCAGAATGCTAAAAAGCATGACCCACTATCTTCCAGTACTGTTAGTTGTGAACTTGGCACAAATAAGCTTGAAGAAGAGAAGGAAGAAGCAGCAGCAAGTGGCTCTACTTCTCAGAGCTCAGGAAAACAGGAATGTCATTCTGGAAGACAGCTAGTTGCTCTGGATATTCCAGATTATCTTCAGGTAGAAACAGAAAGTGTGAGCCAAGGTGTGTACAGGTTTTAATAACTAGAGGCTAATTGGTCATAATCTTTATCCTGTAAGGTTTCTTTTCCAATCTGTTTGTCATTTTATGTTTTCTTAATGAAACTTACTATATTCTTAAATGTTTCAGTCAAAATCTTACAAACAAAGATCTGGTTAGTGCAGTGCTAGTGGAGATGAATGTGATTTTGGGCACTTTTCTGAATAAATTCTTACCTTGCCTCTATTTTTAGTAATGATTCTTTGTGGCTTGTAATGAACAGCAATTTGTCAATCTTCTTTATTCCTAGTGAACCCCTTCATTGCAGCTCCATTGTTTCAGTAGTGATTCATTCAATTAAAACAGAAATGTCTGAACTGTCAGAGTTTTTTGGATATGTTATTGCACTGAGTCTCAAGGGACATATAATATGCTAATACTAAAATTACTTTATTTACTAAAAAAATTACTTTAAAAATCTAGTATTTTATGAGCCTTTTTTTTATTTAACACTCACTATACTGAGAAGGAAGAGGATAACTGAGACTTCCATATGCCTTCAATTATTCCTGTGATTGTAGTTTTAATTATTTTAATATAAAGTTGGTATTACAAAGTTATTCTGTGTAAATCAGCTTTGATTTCTGGTTTAAATACAAAATATAATTCAGTTGTCCTCTGATTTGATTAACAATTGTTAATTATGCAGTGTCAACTATATTGACATCAGCTGAAAAGAATGGTAAATCTGCTGTGATTCACTCCTTTGCCAGTTAACCAGTCAGCCTAACAGCTAAGCCAGGGGCAATAAGTACAGGAACCAAGCAGTCAAGGTAATTAGGGCAGAGAGAGGGTTTGACAGTGGAGGGGATGCAGATAAGAGATGCTTATCAGTGGGTGGTGCTCCACCTGTATATTCACCTAAATTCCTAATGCCTATCTGAGCCCTCATTTTCTTCCCTTTGCCCTGCCAATCCAAACCCACCACAAGACACTCTTCCTTTTAATCAGTATTCCCCCTTCTCTCTTAATAATGGGTTTGTGGCCTAGCTGTACTGGAAATGGGTATGGCAATTCCCAGTTGAACCATTTATATACATATGTATACACACGCGCACACGTGTGCCACCTGCATGCTAAATCCAGGCTGAGACATTCCAAATTAGAGTGCATAAAATTTCTAGATTGGGAATGCCCAAAATGTCAGTTGATTCAAATGTGATGCTCTGCACTGAGGCCCAGGCAACTTGATTCCAGGCTTACCTTTAGGGTAGGCTAGTGGGCCATATAGTCTCCAGGACCACTGCAGCCTGCACAAACATAATCATGAGTCTCTGGGAAGCTCCTGGTTTTTAAAAAAAAAAAAAAAAAAAAAAAAAAAAAAAAAAAAGCACCAACCTGCAGAATCCTTTAAATGGCCCCATATGGAATCCAGCAATTGTACTTAGCCTAGGGCATTATAATTGTTGCCACATATCTACCTTTATGCTACAGTACCAGCCCTTGAAATGAGGGATTTCTGTAATGATGCTAACTTTATTTGGTGTTTTCAGTTGTAGCTGAACCAAAAATCCAACAGAAGAAAAACAAGAAAAAGAAAAAGAGAAAGAAGAGAACTGCGTCACCATCTTTACCTGCTGAGATTGCTGGTGATCCTGAGCTGGCCAAATACTGGGCACAGCGTTACAGACTGTTCTCTCGATTTGATGAGGGGATTAAATTAGATAGAGGTATGTTATTAGCTGGAGTGTGCAAACGTTGCAGAGTAAAAGCATTTAAATCTACACTCATCATCTGATAAGAAACAACAAAGCAGAAGTGAATAGTAATTTACATCATTACATCACTATGGTATGTGTGAGTAAATTTATGGGTCAGTTCATGAACCAGAGAGCTGGTACAGATCAGCATAGCTCATTGATTTCAGTAGAGCTATGTTGATCTCTTCTGAGGATCTACCGCATATGTCAGACATGATCTTTTCTGAAAATTGTGCTGCTTGTAATTATGCTGTATTCTGTTTGGTTAATTTATGTCAGCAATGCTCTTCAGAAATCAGACAGCAAAAGGTATAATCTGTGTATGGCCAAATAAACTTTCCTACGTTGAAATACGTTGATTACATATCATGTTTGCATATTAAATGCTCTAAATTTAGTCAGTTGCTAAAATACAGCTTTTCATAGATCTGTTATGAGTTCTCCAAGGGAAAAAATCATAAATTTGTAGAAAGACTAGTGATTGTATAACAACTTCTTGTGGGTTTTTAATAATCTTATTTCAAGCACTCCTCATATAAATATAATGAGAAATATTAGGCATAAATATTAGGCATATCAGTTATAAAGACAGCATGTTTTGTCTTCTCTACTACGTTATTTAAACTCTATTTTAATTTTAACATACATTCTGGATCTAATGTGTATTTGTTTGTAACAGAATGGCATTATTGTGACTGAAGTATAAACCATTATCTTTTCATCACAGTCTGGTAAGGCTTCATCCTATAAGGTGTTGAGCACTTTGGCTCAATTTAGCACTGAAGCATATGTTTAGCTGTCAGTACATGAGTAGGTTGACTTCAGTGGGACTACTCCTGGATTTAAAATGAACTGCTTTATCGAATTAGTATTCAGAACTTAACAAGATAAAGCCCATAATTCCCTAGTAAAATGCATTGTGCCAAAGCTACTAGGCTTAATTTAATGTTCAGACTCTGTTTATTTCTTTTGAATGATTGAATTTGGAAACAATTGACAAATTTTCTCTCTACCCTTTCCCACACTCCTGCCATCAGAGGGTTGGTTTTCTGTTACACCTGAGAAGATTGCTGAGCACATTGCAAGCCGTGTCAGGCAGTCCTTCAACTGTGACATAGTAGTGGATGCATTCTGTGGAGTTGGAGGAAATGCTATTCAGTTTGCCTTGGCATCAAAAAGAGGTAATCATCTGTTGTGTATATAGTGATTTCCCCATACCCTTCATCCTCCCTGTCATTAGTCTTTCTACAGGCTTTCTACACTGTGTTTTACCTTGTTTGATATGTTCTACTGCAATTATATACTATTGATGATTTTTTTACTCCGGCATAAGCATAATGTCAACATTTATGTTTATATATTTGAAAAATAGGGCTGTTCTTGTTTTTCTGCCATGCATGTTTTAATCGGTTTATTTTAGCCCAAGACGGTGACCTGTTGCATTATTCAGTTACTTTATTTATCACGTGTTTTAGTAAAATTGCTAATCTGTACCATGTTTTGAAGATGTTCATACTACATAAGTGCACAGTATTGTTAGCGACACACTTTTAAGCTAATCATCAGTGTTAGTGTCAGAAGAGCAGCTTAAAGCTTCTTGCTTCCATGCCAACTATGCAGTATGCGATTGTATCTCATAAGTGTATTACATACTAAGTATAAAATACTGCCAGTAATAGCAGTACATGTTGGTGCAACTGAGCCAATTGCTGCAAAGTAATGTTAATATAAAATTAGCTTATGTTTACATTGACAATTTATTGCTACTGCGCTAATTGAGTGAAAGCTACTTCAGTGAAAACATATAATGCTCAATATTCCTTTCCGTGAAATCTCTGACTAACCATTTATGGATAAAAAGCAGATTCATGTTCTACTGCTGAATATTTCCTGAGGAAGGCAGATGACGATGTGATCTATGCTAATTTTGGCAGTTCATGTTCAGTTATTCCTGTAAATATTCTTTTAATCTAAACTTAGTTTTGTTCTTTATATCTTGTGACTGAGTTTTGTGTAAATGTTTATATTGTATCATAACAGCTCTCATGTTGTGTCAGGTGCACATAGTTTCAGTTTAGTTTTCAGAAGTTATTGAGTAGCGTCCATCTCTTTTAGCCTGTCTTTCATTTATTCTTGGGGTGAAATCTGCTTCCAGCCAAGTAATTTGAGCTTTGTATCCTATGGGGCTCTGCCGGTGTCAAGAAAAGAAGTCTTTGCCGTCCCAGAATCCACTACCTACCAGGGCTCCAGCCCAGTGTTGAGTTGGTGGATCCACATAGTAGCAGATGCACAGTACAAAATACCCCAGCTCAGCAATGCACAGGGAGCCATTACAGAGCTGTGCTTCACAGCAGGCAGGATGTGTACAACCACAGCCAGCTTTCCCAAATCTCACCCACTTTCCCTCCTTCATGCAGTGTGAAACTGTGCTGGTTCTGTAGCTTCTGGGTACCTCCGCTTTGCAGGGTCAGGGGGTAAGAATCTGCCCCTTTGAGGAAATATAGTTTGGTGTGCGTTAGCAACAAGATTTAGATAATTGGCTGTTATGTGACAGAATGTATACATATTTATAGAAGTCCTGACTGAGAACACAAAATGAATGGGTTTATAAATTCGTTCTGCACCTGAAAACTGCAATGTATTACTGTAACCAAAGGAACATCTTGTTTTTGCAAGCAATATGGACATCTGCCCAATGGCTTTATCAGCTTGTATGTTTCATAGTGTTAATTCTTCTTCCTTTCACTTTATTTTCAGTGATAGCCATCGATATTGACCCTGTTAAGATCAGTCTTGCCCGCAATAATGCAGAAGTGTATGGAGTAGCTGATCAGATAGACTTCATATGTGGAGACTTCATGCTGCTGGCTTCTAATATAAAAGCAGATGTTGTGTTCCTCAGTCCTCCATGGGGAGGGCCTGACTATGCCACGGCAGAAATCTTTGATATTAGAACAATGATATTTCCTGATGGATATCCTTTCAAAGTCGTATGTTCACAGCCATAGCTCTCACACATTAACAGAAGAGCTTAACTTCTTTTAGCGGGATAAAACAATGCATGACTTTTGATTCTGTCCTGTTCTATTGATACTTTGGGCTCCTTTGAACTTGATTTGATGTTGCAGGTGCTCAACACGTTTATGAAAATAAGGCCTTAAGATGTGTGAAATTGAATACCCAAAAACTGAGGCATTCAAAACAGATAAGTTCTTTGTTAAAAGCTAGAATTTTCTAGTAGCATTTTTCCCATTTGTAAATTATTTATAAAGCATTCATCAGCCTCGAGTGCCTTTCCAGTGCATTAAAATATTTCCTATCAAAATATGAATTGATGTAACCAGACAAACGTTCCCTAACTCATAAAAAAAAGTTACCTACAAAAACACCTGGGCTGTGTTTGAGTCAATTAGCTATTTTCTTACCAGTTTATGGAAAGTACATCCTATTTACTTAGATTCTTTTTCCAAACTGTCTAAAACAGAGCAGATGCATGTATCCTAGGAAACCAATGAATAACACAAGCAATCTTATTGTTACGGATGTTTTAATCTTCTTTTACTTAGTGGATCATTTCTGTATTGATATTTTGTACCAGCCTGGTGGCCTCTTGTTTACTTGATAATGAATGTGTTTACAACTTTCACCAAATGTGAGGAATACAGAGTGGGTTTTTTTAAAGGCAATCTAGATCATTTCTATTCTGACTAAAATGTAATTAATTTACTGGCTAGAAATGTGCTCTTTTATATATGTGTGATTAGTTAGAAGGATCTAGCCAGAATATGGGATAGAAAATAGCCAGCAAATGAAAAATGTGCAACAGTTGTAACAGATACTATTTTCATTTTAAGAAACAATTTTTATTGAAACTGACAAATGAAATACTTCCTACCATCTGGGGAAATTTATGGAATATGAGGAGTTTATCCATTTGGGTAGTGCCAGGTCTGACATTTCAAAACAGTGTCTAATTCATAGCACCAACAGACTAATTAGAAGAATGTAATGTGTCTAACCACTAGATTGGGGATATTCTTCCATAGCAACTGAACCAACGTCAAGCTTTATTTTTCCTTTACTGATCTCTACATTTGAAATTTTCAAACTGTCTCAGAAGATTACAAACAACATTGTGTATTTCCTACCACGCAATGCTGACATTGACCAGGTAAGAGCTTTCAGAAGCAACTTTGCTCCTGTAAATTGATCTTTTAACCTTATTCAGATGAATCACTTGTTTGTATTTCGGACATATAGTTAATAACTTTTGCCTTTTCCACGTATCTTAACATACTGGGAAACTGGATAGTGAATAACTCATGTCAGTTTGTTTTTTCCCTACTGCATTCTAGAACAACAGTGTGTTATTCTCTCAATTTTGTGCGCTCTCTCCTGTAGCCTGTGTTATATGGGAGGTCAGACTAGATGATCACAATGATTCCTTCTGGCCTTAGAATCTATGTATCATAAAAGAAGTCTTGGGCAAAGTCAGGAAGAGAACCCAGCTCTCTTTTGTCTCACTCTTCTGCCTTAATCACAAGAGAACATCCATGCTTTTCTTACAACTCTCTGCCTCATTCACTGTCTATCCTGTGTGCTGAATGAGGCATGCATGCTGTAGAACAAAGTTTTTAACTACATCTTCATGTACTGTCATGATACATAGTGGCTGACCCATTTGAGCTGAAACTTTAAAATAAAATATTTACCTTTGTGGCACAGTGCAATCATGGAAAACTTCTGTCTGAAAAATTAAGCTTTGGCCAAGATTTATGAGCAATTGAAAATGGAGACATACAGTGTTAGACTCTCTCTGTCATAGGCATCACTACTAACTCTGCCTATAATGTGAAGAGGTCTTTGGTAAGTACTAATGCATAAGGATTTTTCTTGAAAAATTGTGCCCATACCCGTTCGTATACAGCAGTGTTTTAGAGTGTTCTGTTTAGAATATAAAAAGACAAACACATTATTTTTAGTTTTCATTCCTCCCTTCCTTCACTATTACTTAAATAATATTACATTTATTTAGTGCTGGAGTGTGCAAGGTGGCAAAATACAAAAAAACAAAAGAAGTAGAAATGGCAGTCCCATCCCCAGAGAACTACTTATAAGATGTCATACAGGATCAGGCTATTGGTCCTTCAGGTCTGGTATCTTGCCTCCAGGAGCAGCTAATTCCTGATTTTATTTATTAGAGGAAGGGGAAAAAAATCAATAATGTACCAAGTCAATTTGTGCTATGTTGTACATGGCAAGGAAATTCCTAACTGATCCCAGTGGAGATCAGTTGCACCCTGAATTATAAGATTTGATTACCTCTATTTTACAATGAGCAATTACAGACATTGTTATTGGCCATATAACTGTTCATCCCTTTTTTTAATTCCACCTACAATATCTGACTCAGTCACCTGTGATGATCATTATCTGTGGAATTCATGATGTGCAGCATGAAGTGGTTTTTTAATTCATTTTTAAATTTAGTCTGCCATTAATTTTTAATTTAGTGCTTGTTTTATGTGAAGGCTTGGAAGGATTAGATTTTTACAATTAACATTGATTTCACTATGTACATACGAACTGCTGAAAAGATATTTCCACTGATAATCAAAATTTAGGCAAAATAAGAAAAATGCTGCTTAAAGACTTATTAGTTAAATAAGAAAATTTAAATGGATAAAAATAAAAAAAAGCTTAAAAATAACGATATCTGTCAAAATTATATTAAAAAATTTCTACCAATGCTATTTGTGACAGCTGTAATTAGGAAGCACTGGTGTGTATATACTACTATATCCCTGGATAATCTTTCATAATCTTGTTGCTGTTCAAATAAAGAAAAAGGGGAAATGCAAGAACAGATGTTTGACATTATCTTTGTAGAAATGGAAAATGCTTCATTTCTCTCACCAGCTGGGAAGATTATCTTCTGCATATGCATGTAGAATTAATACTGCTTATCAAATCTTCTCCATGTGTTGGCCAATGTGGCAAACATCCTTACCCCAGATGGCTATTTGGAGCCTGCTGCCCTCATAGATGGCAGGAAGAAACTTCCAGTATAAGCAGTATCATAGCATGAAACAAGGAGGAGAGAAAGTACAAAAAAGGTCAAACGGAATCTTTGAGTATGATCACTCATTTGATGAAAGAGCGGTCAGTTCTTCAAGGTCCTAGCACTGTCACATTGATATTATCTGCTGTATTAGCCATGCACATGACTGTAGAGTATTAAAACATCAGGAAGCTGAAAGAGGCAGGTTAATGAAATAAAAGGTGAAATGTTATTTTGAGGAGACTAAAGACGGAGAGAACAAATAGTTGTGTTGGAGAAACTTAGGTTTTGATGTTTAAACAATATTCGGTGAATAAATTCTCTGACCTCTAAGGATTGCAAAGGAAACTTTAAAAAGCTAAGTTTGATTCATGCAAACTCTTGACTGACAATTTTTTTAAGATTTACATTTTCCAGAGTCAGAAAAAGGTGTGTTTTAATTTGCTAGCTCTCATATGATTTTATAATCATAATTTAGGCACTTAGGTGCCTAAATATATTTTGAAAATGGAATTTATGCTCCTAAATCAGTTAGGAGTTGCAACACTAGTGCCAAAGCACCTAAATACTTCTAAAAATCTGGGCTGTAGCACCTCGTTTAGACAGTGTTCAACACTTTCAAAAACATTTTAGGTGGCTATGGTCAACCTTAGGGAAGAGCTGATATACTTTATATATAAACACCCCTTTTCCTGATCTACAGTTAAGTGTTCGGGCCTTGTCTACAGACAAATTGCACTGATTTAACTAAAAATTGACTTAGTTCGATTTGATTTAGTTAAAGGTGCTAACCCTTGTGTGACCATAATCATATTGGTTTAGAACTGGATATGTATCAATATAGCTTGCCCCTGTAAATTTACCAATGCAACCTAAACCAATACAAACAAGTTTAAATAAAAGTGTCCAGATAGAGTTTGCACCAATATAACTATATTGGTTTAAAATCACATATTTAGTAAAGGTAGTGAACTTTTCCTTTGACTACAGTGAGGAAAAGGGGTGTGTTTCTTTTTACAACTAGATAGCTGTGTTGCTGGAAAATCCTCATACAGATAGGGCAAATGGTAAGTTTATTTTGATGTAGCTGGTAAAATTGAACTCCAGGCTCATTTCTAGGATTCACCTTGAACAGTTACATTGAAGTAAAACTGACATGTGTCTTTTCTGTACTGTCTTACTGTGTTTATTTTTAAAAAAATCCCTTTGTTTCAGTGTGAATGGGATTGTCTTTGTGTCGAGTAGCCCTTTGCCTTCAATTTGATAAGGCGCAATTTATCAAATTGTTTCTCTTCAGTTCATTCTTCTATCTCTAGAGGGAGCAGTAGTACCAATAAAACATGGAAAAAAGTGTTAAAGAAATTTACAGGACGTGGTTTGGTTTTGTTTTAAATCCCATCAAATTTACCTGCCTATGACTGTAAGAATAATTTTTCACGTGTGTTGCATTTTAGGCCAAATTGGAGATGAACAGCCCCAGTAAAATATGAAAGACCTGCTTTTAATTGTTCTTTTAAAAAAAGATTCATTCTATTTATGCTAATTATAAATCTTAATTTTCTTGCTTTTTAAACACTCTTCATATGTGTGACATACTGCATGGTGCTGAATTTCCCTGCACCTAGTATATTTTCTCTTTTAAAAAAACCAGCATTTTCAAAGTATCAAATGTAACAGTCAAGTGATTAATAAGGCTTTGATTGAGAGATCACTTTAATTGGCTGCTAGTTGTACATTTACACACCATAGCACAAAGTTTCACCTGGAAAAAAATCCCTCGGGAGAGGCAGGTTTAAAGAAAAGGATTAAAGTCACAGCTTGAAAGAGATTTCCTTATTCTTTTACGTTTTACAATTTCCAAAATCAAGCACAGTGGAAACACCCTGTGAACAGTAAGATAGTTGAAGGATCTTGCTGACTTTACCTGGTGACTTGTTCACTTGCAGTGTTTTTTGAAACAACGTAATAAAACCATCAGGATCAGGCAACAGAATTTGCCCCTAAGGTGGTAGTGCTGGATCCTTCATAGTTTATTTTTTCTTTAGGCAGTTTTACCACTCTCTCTTGAAATGTTGCAACACTTCTGAGAAAGAGTATGAATGTGGAATGTGTCTCAGCATACAATAATTAAGGTTAACGGTAATTGGGACAAAAAATAACAACATGGTTTTACAAAAGGTAGATCATGCCAGACCAACCTGAGCTCCTTTTTTGAGAAGATAACAGATTTTTTAGACAAAGAAATGCAGTGGATCTAATTTACCTAGTTTTCAGTAAGGCATTTGATACGGTTCCACATGGGGAATTATTAGTTACATTGGAAAATGTGGATTAATATGAAAATTGGAAGGTGGATAAGAAACTGGTTAAAGGGGAGACTACAACGAGTCATACTGAAAGGTGGACTGTCAGGTTGGAGAGAAGTTACTAGTGGAGTTCCTCAGGGATCAGTCTTGGGACCAATCTTATCTAACCTTTTTATTACTGACCTTGGCACAAAAAGTGGGAATGTGCTAATAAAATTTGTGTATGACACAAAGTTGGGAGGTATTGCTAATATAGAGAGACACCGGAATATCATACAACAAGATCTGGATGACTTTGTAAACTGGAGTAATAGAAATAGGATGAAATTTAAT
This sequence comes from Emydura macquarii macquarii, assembly GCF_026122565.2. NCBI lineage: Eukaryota > Metazoa > Chordata > Testudines > Chelidae > Emydura > Emydura macquarii. The sequence goes on along the minus strand of NW_027131614.1, from coordinate 19,401,766 downwards.
AGTGGAAAGTGAAAGGGCATGCACTTAGGAATTAATAACAAGAACTTTTGCTATAAGCTGGGGATAGCATCAGTTGGAAGTGACAGAGGAAGAGAAGGACCTTGGTGTATTGGTTGATCACAGGATGACTACGAGCCGCCAATATGGTGTGGCCATGAGAAAAGCTAATGCAATCTTAGGATGCATCAGGTGAGGTATTTCCAGTAGAGATATGGAGGTGTTAATATCGTCATACAAGGCGTTGGTCAGACCTCATCGGGAATACTGTGTGCAGTTTTGGTCTCCCGTGTTTAAGAAAGATGAATTCAAATTGGAACAGGTGCAGAGAAGGGCTACTAGGATGATCCGAGGAATGGAAAATCTGCCTTATGAGAGGAGACTCAAAGAGCTTGGCTTGTTTAGCCTAACCAAAAGAAGCCTGAGGGGAGAAATGATTGCTCTCTATAAATACATCAGAGGGATAAATACCAGGAAGGGGAAGGAGTTATTTAAGTTCAGCACCAATGTGGACACAAGAATAAATAGATATAAACTGACCATCAGGAAGTTTTAGACTTGAAATTAGACAAAGGTTTGTAACCATCAGGGGAGAAGTTCTGGAACAAGTCTTCCAAGGGGAGCAGTGGGTGCAAGAAACCTAGCTGGCTTCAAGACTGAGCTTGATAAGTTTATGGAGGGAATGGTATGATGGGACAGCCTAATTTGGCAATTGACTGATCTTTGACTACTTGCAGGAAATATGTCCAGTGGTCTGTGATGGGATGTTAGATGGGGTGGTTTCTGAGTTACTACAGAGAATTCTTTCTGGGTGTCTGGCTGGTGAGTCTTGCTCACATGCTCCAGGTTTAACTGATCACCATATTTGGGGTTGGGAGGGAATTTTCCCCCAGGGAAGATTGGCATAGGCCCTGCGGGGACTTCACCTTCCTCTGCAGCATGAGGCACAGGTCACTTGCTGGTGGATTCGCTGTATCTTGAAGTCTTTAAATCATTATTTAAGGACTTCAGTAACTCAGTCTTAGGTTAGGGGTCTGTTACAGGAGTGGGTGGCCTGCATTGTGCAGGATGTCAGACTAGATGATCATAATGGTCCCTTCTGACCTGATAGTCTGAGTATAATTAATCTGCTGTAAATTGTCTCCTTATCACTGGATTTTATTCAACAAACTCCACTTTATTTCAGCAAAGGTGATTGCAGACTTTAACTATTATTATTATTATTAACACTAATGACAATTCTGAGTTAACCACCATGAAAACGCCCTTGTTATTCCCAGAAGCAAACTTTTCATTGTCCTTCCAAAGTAATCTGCACTGATTTATTTTAAAAACGGTGGTTTTGCCCCAATGAAAACTTAACAGGGGTGGAGGGGCAGGGGAAGGAGCAGGATTATTTTCTGAAAGCATTAGTAATAATGATTTCCCATTTTGCCCTTCTTTTTTATGAGGTCGAAGGTAGTCTCAAAGCAGTGTCAGAGTGCTGATTTATGTTAAACTATTACATTGTTTCACAAACCCCCTCTATTAGAACTGCTTAGCTGGCAGTTGAGAGCCCTTTTCTCAGCATGCGTCTGTTAGGATTGTAAGGATGAGTATAGTAAATGCCTCCATAAAGCTTAAGTCACAGATGGATTTTCCATCCAAAAGCCAATCAACGCAGCATAGCTTTGCTATCTTTTAAGGTGTACAGAAAGCCAGTTTATCCAGACATTTTCCACATCTAGCTGTAATTCCTTACTTCCTTGGCAGCTCCTAGTGCTCTCCCATTTCCTCTACTGTCTTCTTGCTCCCTCTGTAGCTTCCCTTAGCATCTCTGCAGCTTTCACCATCTTCAGAAAAAACCAGTACCCTTTACCTCTTCTAGATGGCTAAGTGGGCTTTCCCCATCTGTGACGGGGCCACTCTCTGTCCCCATGCTCTGATGCCCCAGAAACTGCTCAGATCCACTTTCTTCTTCTGTGTAGGCTGTATTTAATTCTAAACCCATCCACCAGCCCCAGTACAGGGCAATGTCACAGCTTTAATCTCTGTTTCTTTCAGCCCTTCTTTGCTAGAGCCATGGGAGAAAAGGAGGTCTCCACCTCGCTAGAGACCTCCTTCATTCCAGCTCAGCTGGCCCTGTCCTTCTCCCCTCAGTAACACTTCCTGGCCTTTATCAAGTTGTTCAGCTGAGGTCTAATTAGTTCCTTACCTCCCTTAGTTCCTTAGCCTCTCCTTCTGATTAGCTAATTATTCCATCAGCCATTGCTGGGGGAACCAATTGAGGCTGCAGTGATCAGAGTGCTGACTCACTTGTCAGATCTCAGCCCTCGGTCACACCATCAGGTCAGTCTTCACTGGCTCTGAGCGCATCACTTTGAATAATGCAGTGTCTACACTTGCACTGCATTGACCAAAGTATATTGACCGTGGCTCTGTGCTGTTCAGAGAGGTGGTTTTACTATGTCTCTGTAATGGGATGCTTAGGTCAGCCAGAGACAAATTTTGAGTGTAGACACAGGCATAAAATAGGTTGACGCAAGGCAACTTACATCGACCTAACTTCGCAGTGTAGAACAGGCCTATATCTCCCAGTGTTACCTCTTTGGTAGTAACAAGTTTATTTATCAAGATAATCTCAAATATTCCCACTTAAAATAGATTATTTTGATATTAAGCTATTTGGAGCAGGGACTATCTTCTTGTTCTGTGTTTGTACAGCACCTAGCACAAAGGGGCCTTGGTCTGTAACAGGGCCCCTATGCCTAAGGTAACACAAATAATAAAAAATAATATTTAGGTGTTGAATTATGTGGAGTTAAACTCTGTCAGTGACTGACACTTTTATCAATCATGTTAGACGTAGAAACATATTTTTCATGACAGTTTTTTTTGCAAAGATTAGTGTGCATTCAGCAACATCCCAAGAGGCTTCTTATTTGGTTTGAAAAAATAAGATTAGGTGGCTTGTTTTCTTGTAAAAGCAGCAGGGTGCTTTGCTCAATTTTTCAGATGAGATCTTTCACCTTTGATTTGGCTTATTAGGATAAGATCCGAATCAAGATACTCTTGAGCTTCTATTTGATATGTTAAGACTAGGCAATACAGGATACAGTGGTATTGTTAAAACCTGTCCATAGTAACTCTACAAATAAAATGTCTTTATTGTTCAGACGAAAAGGAAACTAATAAAAGCTAATTTGAGAATCAAAGTGGGTTCCAGATAGTGACAAATCTCTATGTAAATTGAGTAAACATGCAGTTTCAGAGGAAAAATGCATATACGTTGAACTGGGAAGCCAGAATGTGACTCTTACCTGACATCCTTCAGAACCCCAGGAATGTTGCCTTTGTGCTGATGATTCATATTGTCTACTGAAGAACTTTTGAAGTTTCTTAACTTACTGTTTGCTATTTACATTGTAAGATATTTGCACCAGCAGTTTATCAGCGATGGAGGAGTTAAGAAAAGGTCAGTAAATACGGAAGTAACTAAAAAACATTGGTGTGAAATATTCATCAAAAGCAGGATGGGCTTTTCCTTTTAAGCATAAAGAGAATCTGTTTTAATTTCTACATCAGGGGCTTCACAATGCAATTTTAATAGAACTTTGGCTTCCATAAACTCAAACATTTTTTATTAGGTCTTTTCCAGTTAAAGTTACCACAAAAACATTAATCAAAATTTCTTCTCTTCAGCTGACTTTTTTTTTTTGTATAGCATATTAGTTTAATATTACAGAAGAAAAGGAGCAGTGCTATTTTGGGGTTTTTTTTGGTGACATCTAATGACTTTCTTACTTGGGCTTTAGCTCTTAGCCCTTAACAAAATCTCATTTCTCTTTAAGTCTCCTTTATAAAAAGTATAAAACTTCACAATTAGATACAGTGAGGAAAATATAAACACAAGAGACTTTACTGAAAGAGGAGCTATTAATTGTTGACTGTTGCCCAAGTGAATCATAATCGTGTAAAGCTGACAGAGCCAACAAAATACTCCAGTTTGGAATAACTGGAACAGCATGACAAAAATTGTCAGGATGATGTTTTGTAAGATGGCTGCAGATAAGTTAATACTCAGTGACTGCTGGGGAGTTCCCTCTGAATTTAAGGAAAAGATTTAGGCAAACTGCCCAGGATGTCGGCTAAAGTCTTGTGCAAAATCCAATTCTGTTTCAGTAAATGCCCAGTGAAAGCAGGATTTCTTTTACAGGAATAAGCTAAGACTGTAGCTCTCCACAGCATTTCAATCCACATTTTCCATGGCAACGTCAACCTCTAAAGCATAAAATAGTAAATTCTAGGCATGCAGCCACTCCATTTTTTTAGAGTTTAAGGCTAGAAAGGACCATCATATCATTTTGCATGACCTCCTGTATGTCACAAGCCATTAAATTTCACCCATATATCCCTATATTAGAATAAGGCATTTCAGTCCTCAGGAGACTAAACTGGCAGAGAACAAGACAGACCAAGGTATCACCCATGTATAAGGCCCCTGTAATGACAGGAAATTGATTAGGTGAGATATGCCTGCATGATCCCAGCAGGCAAACCCATACCCCACAATGCAGAGGGAAAAGGAGAAACTCCCAAGGTCCCTGCTAGTCTGACCTGGGGGAGAATTCCTTCCCAACCCTAAATCTGGCGATCAGTATGTGAGCAAGACACACCATCCAGGCATGGGCGGCGGGTATAATAGGCTTGAGGAGGCTAAGCCTCCCCAAACAGCCGCCACTGGATGCTCCCGCTCTCTCTCCACCCCACCCATGCTCCACCCCTGCTGTGCCCCAGACTCCACCCCGATTGTGCCCCCTCCCCTGAGAGACCCATGTGGAAGGTGAGCCTTGGGGGAGGGGTCTTGATACCCTCTCACCAAAGGTGCCCAGCCTTTCCGGGGAGCTGGTGCAGGGGCTTCAGGGCACCAGCTGGCTGCGCAGGACCAGAGCAGCATCCTGCGCAGGGGGGCTGAGCAGCTCCAGGAGCAGTCAAGTGCTTGCTCCAAGGGATCCTGGTGCAGCGCACAGCCCACTCCCCAGGCCACTGCAGCAGGAGAGAGTTGGGGACACGGCAGAGCATCAGCATGGGCAAGTGATTGCAAACGGTGCCAGAGGCGGGATGCTCCTGAAGCACCCAGGGTCGGAATGACTGCAGCAGCTTTCCTGGGACAGCAGGGAAGACGAGGGTCACAGTGGTTTTGCCCCCAGTGCAGCTGGGGGGAGGTACAGGCTGGGGACGCTGGAGTTGCACTGGGGCAAAACCATTGTGACCCTTGCCTTCCCTGTTGTCCCAGGAGAGCCCCCTCAGTCAGTCCCTCACCCAGGAGCACCCCGCCTCCGGCACCATTTGCTAGCAGTTACTCGCGCTGATGCTTTGCCTTGTCCCCAGCTCTCCTGCTACAGCCGCCCGTGGAGCGGGCTGTGCCCTGCACTGGGGTCTCTTGGAGCGCCAGGGCCGCCAGGCAAAGAGCAGGCTCTTCACTGCTCCCAGAGCTGCTCAGCCCCTGGCTCTAGTGTGCGGGACGTTCCTCTGGTCCTGTGCAGCCAGCCAGTACAGCACCAGCCCCTGGAAAGGCAGGTGCAAGCCAGGCTCCGGGCGCCTTTGGTGAGAGGGTCTCAGGACCCCACCCCAAAGGCCCACTGCTCGTGCCTCTCAGGTGAGAGGGCAGAGCATGGGTGGGGCCTCAGGGAAGGGCCCACAATCCAAGGCAGTGCCCCCCACCCAGCCTCCCCTCCCAATGGCAGGAGTCATATGCCGCAAGTGCATCCAGGCATCTAGAAAGAGGAATCTTAGAGCACTGGTCCACCCCTCTGGTGTCCTGTCTTCAGCTGTGGCCAATCTCTGATGCTTCAGAAGAAAGGGAGAACAAATAAATCCAGAATATATCTAGCCAATTATGCATTGCGGAAACAAAAACCTTCCTGACCCCTGCAGACAGCCAGCTGAAGCCTGAAGCATGAGATTTTATTATAGTCTATCTTCAAGGCATAGAAAAAAATGCTGTGTACCTTACCTCAGCTTTCAGATGTTGTATGACACTCATTTCTATCTCTAAAGCTTTGTGAGGTGTTGATCATTAAAACTGCTACTGACCCTTTTTAGACACGGTCCAAGACTGAAACATAGCAAAGCCTGACCCTTTCTCATAACTTCCCGTCAGAATAGTTAAGGGCAAAGAGTGAGAAACTGTGATATCTTATGTTAATTTGAATGTGCCGTGATTGGCACGGTAGAAGAACTTAGATTCATAGATTTTGGTAGGTAACAGTACTTGCTATACTTTTAAAATGCATTTACTTGTAATTTTAAGGCTACACAAATACCCTTTTAATTGTTTAAAATTTTAAACAGCTCATCTATAAAACGAACTAGGTTCTCTAGTATTTAATGAAGACTCAAGGCAAAATAGAAAGAATCACAGGATCAGTTCTGAATTTCAAACTTGCTAAATTTCAAGGTGCTTGGATCTGGGTTTTTGATTTGGGCTTGTCTCAGTTTTTAAATAACACCAGAGTTTTGAGGGGTTTCCATACATTGTTGTCATTCTTCATTAGGTCTTTAAACTATTTACATGAAAAATGATAACTGCAAGGATAAATGACTAGTTAGAACTTCATTGTATTCTGTTTAAAGCTCAAAGCATTTAAATAATATTGTTTCCTTAACAGGTTAGGATTTTTGTTAGCTCTAGGTTAGATATTACTTTTAATTTTTTATCTACATATTGTATAAAGTGACGGATACACTAGCACTGTTGTATGATAGATTCTTTAGAGAATGCAAAATGGTAGTGTGAACAGTCAAAGAAGTTGGGCATTTTAGGGGAGTCTGTGTTTCATAAATCCAGCTAATGGAGGGAATTGATACCCAGATTAGCTTTTTAAGGAATTTAGATCTAAAGGAAGTACAAGAAAAACAAGAGCACAGACACACATTCCATGTTGCTTATGTACTCTCAGCATATATAGTCAGTTTGCACATTACCTTAATAGCTAACGTAAAATGAGCCATATTTTTTAATCATTGTTAAAATAATGTAGCTATCCATATATACTTTCCTGCTTATATTTCTTTTTTTCACATTCCCTTATCTTTTATTTAATGTGAAACTAGCACAGAAAGGAAAAATGTAAAAGATTTGGCCTTTTAAAAGAATTTTTTTTTTACTAAGAATAATGGGAGATGAAAGAACAGCATGGTTTGAAATAACAAAGTGGGGGAATATGGATTCAGGAAGGCACTGATTGCTGCTTTTAAAAAGCATTTGTCAATCAGTATGTAGTTAGTCATGTGTAATGCAGGTTTTTTTCACATTTAACTGTCAGGGTTCATTGAATCCTGCTGATTAGAATTGCAGGCAAATATCTTGGACGTAATTAGATCTACAATCTCCAGTAATTTCTACATAAGCATCATTGGAAAATTTTCTTAGATATTTTCATGCATGCAGGTTGTTTCATATGAGTGGGCAGCACCTTTGTACTGAATTCTGTTTGTTTCTCTGGACTTCCCAGCAACAAAAAAGAGGGTAAGGAATTAGCTTGGAGTGAGAGTGGGATTTGATCATAAAACCTCTATTGTTTATGGAGTTCTGGAATCTTGAGACTTTTATACTACATTTTGTTTAATTTCCCTATATTGTTTATACTTGTATATTTAATTGGCTACAAGGGGTCTTGTCACATTTTGTTTAAAGTATTTTTAGTGATTGAAATTGTAACTATACTCATCATGGATCAAATAGTATCATACTGTTGCTAGCCACACACAGTGTAATAGTTCATATGTGCTTCAGTAAGTGCTACCTTCAGTACTTATATCCTGCATTTCAGCTAAGTCCAACATCTTATTTTGCTTTGTATTGATACACCGTTTTGTAGTTTCCATTTGGCTTACTAGGAAGCTGGAAAAATTAAGGAAATCAGTCCTTTTTTGGGGTCTTTATCAAATATTTTTATTAATTCTTCTGTTGTTCAGTGTGAATTCATAGTCATGCACAGTCACATTTCATGCTGCAAATTCTATTCCTAGTGTGTTGAAATTATATTGAAATACCTTTTTGCTGGCCTTATGTAGGTGCCTGCTGTCATACTGAGCATACCCTTCCAAAATATTGATTTAATAATTTAAACAGATCTAATTACAAAACATAAGTGTTCCAGCACTTTTGAAAGGGTGATTACAGCTTTTTTCTTACACAGAATTCTTAAAGAAGAATAGCACAAAAATAACATCCTTAAATTTGTTTTGCCCTTAGATGTTAACAACTTTCTGCCGTTAAAACTTCAAATAAGAAAAAATAAGTCAGAAAATTAACATTCCTGACCACTTGCCAGATTCAGATTCTTGAGCTATTTATAAATACCTCAGTCAGCTTCTCCTTTTTTGCCTTAAGTGTTAGGTTCCATTTTGACAAGAACAGTGTTTTTTCCTATTGACATTAAACTGAGGGATGCTTTTCTTTTTGTCTGCTGCTGTAAATATGAAAATAAACATCTCCTTCAGATTAATGTGGGGGTAGTTATTGATTTGCATAAAAAATTTCAAAATATAATTTAAATTAATGTTATTTCCTCCCTATTACGGTAGCTGTTTTTTTATTAATGCAAAAATAGAGGAAGTTCAGCATATTTAAATATAAACTCATGCTTCATGATTTAAGTCTCAAAGGAGTTTAGAAGAGGTAACACGGCATACTGAACTTTGCATTTTAGCGGATACTGCCATGTACTTCTTGGTCTAAACATCTATTAAAATCTACTGCAAACTTAAAGGCCATGAACTTAAAATTTTATTCAGCATAGAATCACTTTGTACCTTTGCTTCCTTGGGAACAATTTGAATACAAAACTGAGACAAAAAGAAGTGCATCAGTTCTACAATCCGGTTTATCATATTGGGTGCTGCCTAGTCCTGTAACAGCTGGGATGCAGGCAGACCGCAGCACCTTGCATGGAACCACAGTGAAATGAGGGAGGCTCTGCATTGGCACAGCTGCCTGCCCATGCACTCACTACACATTGCCGTATCAGGGTCTTCACGGGTACCTTTTCTTTTTTTTTCTTTAAACATACAATTTCAATACCCTTCCCTATATTTTTTTCTTTCCTTCTTGTAGTAGTTCATTGCAAGTACAACTGTAGTAAACAAGTATTTCGTATTGCTCACACCTGGCATAGTGGCACTGCAAACTGTAAATATGAAGTAGGAAGAACACAGTTACTGAATGCTATAGCCAAAGAATGAAAGCGCCTGCTGCAACAAGTTCTCTTTTTGCTTCTGTCCTATAAACATTCTTTTTAAGTTAGTGGAGCATTACGGATGCGCCAAGCATAGTAACTGAACATCAGTAGACGTTTTGTCATTGACTTCAGTGGGCCCAGGATTTCTATCTGGAACATTCAGCAGCAGCCAGGCAGTTTGCTGGCAGTTTTATTCTAAACATTGTGTGAGAGTTTAAAATTAATAAAAACAAGTCAAGTTTTGTTTTGTTTTTTGTTGGTTTGTTTTTGTGACACATTTTCTCATCTCTCATTTTTTTCTTGAGTGGTCCACTCCAGTGCAACCTTTCATCCTTTCCTTGATTCTTAAGATTTAGCTCACATGCACTACAAAAACTATGGGACTGTCTGGCATTTTGGCACAATTTACAGTTTGCTGCAAATGTGATGGGTGAACTGCAATGAACTCAAAACACTGCGGGTCCAGTACCCACAAATTTAATATTTCTGGTAATCAGCTTTAAATAGCATTGAAGTATGAAAGAATAGCAAACATTTATTCCATGTATGCAGTTCTGCTGTTTTAATAGCCACTAAGGGGGAAGATTTTTTCAGAGGCATAAATGGCATATAGACACTAAACATCCATTGATTGGTTTGTTTTTTGTTTTTTGGGTTTTTTTTTTAATATTTAGGGGGAGATTTTTTCAGTGTTACCAAGGAGCGTGCCCCAATGATTGGTTATGTGAGATGAATGAAATGCATGTTTTGAAATTCTGCTTGTTTTTCTGGGAATAGACTGCTCAGTTGTTTGTTTTAATTCTTTTTAGATCGCTTCCTTAGCTGGGTCAGGAGGGAAAGTTGAAATAGAACAAAATTTTCTCAATAACAAATTGAAGACAATAACTGTTTATTTTGGTGACCTAATCAGACAAGATGTATCCTGAACTCAGTGCAAGTAAGAAATGGATCATGGTGTTCTAGGCTTCCTAATATTACTGACTTGATTTCCCTTTGCCCCTAATTGTTGGCTTTTCTAAAATCGTTAAATTTCTTCTGTTTAGTTTTTTTTCTCCTTTCATTTTTTGTTTAGATGAATGTTTTCATCCTGTTCATTGCAAATGTGTCAATAAAATACTTTTATAATAAGATTTTTGACACTGATTTATTTCTTTAATTAAAATATCAAAATGAAACTTTGGTAATGAAAACTACTACTAGCTATTGTAAAGCTAAAGAAAGCTGCCTTCAGAATGATACATCGTCACAATACTATTTTAAGAGGAGTTCAAGTCTCTGTTCAAATATGCATGCAAAACCTAAATTATATTTTACAATAGGTATTTTTGTATTTATCAATTTTCCAACCCTGCATAATATTCCAAACAAATTGAGAGAGATCTAGTACTTCGTATAAACTAATGCCAGAAATAAATAATGAAAATAAGTTTCTCTGAAAAAATAAAGAATTTATCCGTCCATGCTTAAATAATTAAACATAATAAGCAACTCTATGGGCAGATCTACCAAAGATTAACCAAAGCCAGAGTTAAGCAGCTCTCAGTGCAGCTGGAAAACATTGACAAGGTAATTTTTCATCATGCTATTGTCCCCAGACTTGTTACAATGGGGACTTCAGCCTGCTTGCAGCTTGGGGGCAGAACCAGACTAGTCAGTTACTGGCAGCAGGGCAGTGGCCTGCCCCCTGAAGTTCTCTCCAGTTTATTTGCCTCCCCGGTGGCTGGCGGCTCAACCAACCCTCCTGCCTACTGCAGAACCTTTCTGAAGGGAACTCTAAATTTTTATTTCAAATGTCTAACAGTGTGGCTCACTAATGTGTCTGTCTAATTCCCAGCTGTGACCCAGGGCTGCATTTGCCTCCTGGGAAGATTGTCCCCTAATTTGGCTTCCCCTTCTGAGGTGTTTGCAGTGGCTGGAGCTCCCCTGCAGGCTTCAGAGAGAAAAGCCATAAGCACCAGGAAAGGGCTGTGTCCTGCTTCCCCTTATTGAGTGTCTCTTGTTGGGGAGCTCAGCTGGCTCTGTGGGCAGAGTGTAGTACCAGGCCAGGCAGGCTTGCCTTGGCCCCCTGCCCTGAGAAGAACTGGAAATGAATTGGTTCTGGGGCAAGCAACCCTGCTCCCCCAACTCTGAGGGGAGAGAATCCAGAAGGGCAGTGTGCCAGATGGAAGATCACACCTGAGTCCCGATAGCTCTCACTAGCTGCCGCACTCTGGACTGGAGCTTTGCTGTCTATTCCCCTTTCCATTAGGCTGTAGATGAAGGGCACTGGACACAGCATGGGACACTGCCAATGCGAGGGAGTGTGGTAAGGGACCTTTGGGTCCAGCACCCTTCCCTTGCTGCCACTTCTATATCAGACCTCTGGGATCCATAGTGATATGCCTACCTGTGGGCAGCAGGGGAAACGCAGACCCATGTGGGCCCCATACAGTAGAAAAGGGTAGAATCTCTGAAGAGTTCATTCTTGAATGCCAGTATCTTCCCTGAGAGACCCAAAAGGGGACCTTGTTGGGGAGAGAAGACAACAAACCCAGCTTCTTTGAGGCAGGAGATCGCCATCCACTTTTTTTTTTGTTTGTTTGTTTGTTTGTTTTTTTGTTTCAGGAATGTTTGAGCCAAATTTTGCTCCTCCCTCAGAAGCAGGATCATGGAGACTGACACAAAATCCCATTTGTGATTCACTACTCTTGTCAGGCCCAACATGCTCACTACACATACCACACTGTTGTCATAATCTGTATCTAAAAGGTGTTATGTAAGGTATTCTATACAAACTAGTCACATGCTGGTCCTGGAAACATTTGTATGGCGTGTTCACCAGGTGTACACAAAGTTATAAATATGTGCTAATATTATGATCTTAAAGCGTGCGTGGCAAGCAAGTTACGCTAGACAAAGGAATGTGTATTTACATGGCTGACCAGGCTGATTATCAGGCAGAGAGACTGATACTACACTGATATATAAGGTAAACAAAGCTATCAAGCGGAAAGGAAGACAGCACAACGTCTGCACCCCAGAAGGAGAGAGAAACTTTGTCTGGGATTACTTTTCAAAGAATACATTTCAAAGGTTTACTAGATTATAAAAGGAAGGGGAGAGAACGCCATAGTTATCAGTCACCTGAGGAGTCAAAGAAACAAAGAACTTTGAACTCTGTCTGTGGGTCCTGGCTAAGGAATGGGCCAGCCATGCTGGAAGAATGTCTATGGTGAGACAAACTTCTTTGAACAAAAGACACCGAGTTTTAGTCTTAAAAGCATATTTTTACTTTTGTTTGTTTGTAATCGTTTCTATCCTTACTCCTTATACTTGGTATCGTTTAAACCTATGTCTTTGTTAATAAACTTGTTTTATGTTTACCATAAGCCAACCTGATGCTTTGTCAACCCTAGTTAATAACCTGCTGTGTACTGTCTCTTTAAAAGAACAGCAAACTTGACAAGGTTTTGTGGGTACTACAGTAAGAGGCTTTGAGTGTGGCAGAGAAAGATGTTTTGGGGCAAACTCGGAACTGGGAGGCTGTTGGTGTCAGCCTGCAAGGAGTAAGCGGGCTGGTGGAAGCCAAGGTGAGGCCATTGTGCTGTGTGCAAACTGCGTCAAGGCTCTGACCCAAAGCTGCATAGCACAGAAGCACCCAGGTGGAGACAAAACCCCTTACTGGTCTAGATTGAACCCAGGATGTCACAGGGACAAATTCCTGAAAAACTAAATCAATGCTGGTTCCCTTGCTCACCTTCATGGAGTGCAGCATGGTCAATAATCCTCAGCGAATGGTCCCCTGCTCACTTTAGAGTGCAGTATGGCAGATTAATGCAGAAAAAAATAAGCACACGATCTGTGCTGATTCTACTGGGTTCACAAGTTTAGCTGTGTATGTAGATCATCTGCAGATAACACAGATCAGTACTATGGAGACCAATGCGGGGGGAATTTTGGATAGCTATTGCAAAAAGCCTGTTAGCCAAAATGAAAAAAGAAGAAAGAAAACCCTAGTTAAATCTAGTCTACACTAGCAATAGGAGCCTCTCTGAAAAGAATGGGGAGGGAGTTAAGAGGTTGCCACAAATATGAATATTAGCAAGAGAACGTTGCAGAGAAGAAAAGCCAGTGTATTAAAGTTAGGATCAAACACAGCAAATTAAGCCTACTCAATAAGATCAAAAGCTTTCTCTTCTTCCAGAGGAAGCGCAGCTGCTGAAGCAGACATTTTTTACACCATATAAATAGCATTACTGAAAGTGCTTGTACCATCAGTATGTTTCTTAAATCAATCTAATCACTGAACATTATCACTGTCTATTTTAGATACAAAACTCAGAAGAAAAACTCATCCCTAGTTGCAATTGGTGTGATTTGTTTTCACTACGGCTAGGCCCCAAGCCTCATCCTGGTGCACAGTCTGAGTAAGGGGAATGTGCACTAGAAGATAATGCTCAGCAACAGCTACAACAGTACCTGGGCATTTACACCAGTCTTGCCTTGCTCGCTTCTACCTGGCTCTGTCTAGTTTCACAGCTGTCAAATGGATTCTAGCTATTCATAAATCATGACTACCCCTATCCAGTTTCTATCCTTTCCTCCTTCCCCATCCCTCTGGTTTCAGAGACAACATGGATCTTCCTCTTTGAGCCTCTCTCAGACTATTCTTTGTGGCATGTCACCCTTAGGAGAGTCCTTCTGGGTACCATAACTTCAGCTAGGAGAGTGAGCAAGTTTCAGGCACTTGTGGCTGAAACTCTCCATAGGTAATGTTTCACAAAGACATGGTCGCACTGAGATCTCTTCCTAAGTTTTCGTTCACAAAGTAGTTCCAGCTGAACAAATCAATTAACTTACCTGTCATCCTGAAATCCCATGTTGTGATGGAGAGATGAAACAGCACTCACTTGATGGTCCCAGAACCTTACTTTATTACATCAACAGAACTGACCTATTCAGATTTGTCTCCTCATCTATTTCTAAGTTTTGGCTGGCCATTCAAAAATTCAGCCTCCTTCATCATAGAAAATATCCAAATGGGTAACTCTCTATATCTTGACTTATCAGTTGCCTAGTGTACCCCACCTCCAGAGGGGCGTCCCTATAAACTAAGGCTTACTTGACCAGTGCTTAAGCAACATCCACCAACTGTTTCAAGAATGTGCCAATATCTGAGAAATGCAAGGGGGCAACATGGAGTAAACCACTGACCTTTGTCAGCCCTATGACTTGGACATAGCTCCCAGATCAGATGCCAGTTTCGGGAGAGTAGTATTATAATCGCTATGCAACTGAAAGTTCTTATTCCCACCCTCCAGAAGGGCTGCTTGCTTTCCAGTCACCTGCAGTGGGATCCAAAGAGCCTTACTTGAAGAAGAAAGAAGGGTTACTTATCCTGTGGTTCTTTAAGATGTTATCCAGGTAGATCCCAGGAGCTACCCTCTCTCCCTACTTTCAGAGTTCTCAGGAAACACAGGCTTTAAATTGTGAGGGAAGTGAGGAAAGATTGCAGACGCTCTGTTCTTATGCCCTTGCACGGGAGCACAAGGAGAAGCAAGATGCAGCCCCCATGGACACTGCTATTCAAAATAGTCCATCTTTTGCTAATGAGGTTCATGCAGACCCAAAGTGGAATCCACCTGTGATGGGGTATGATTGAAATATAACCATGTATAACACTGTTGCTACCATTGTTATACAACTGCAACAAAACTTATGTAAAGTATGTCATGTAAGGTGTCAATGAAAAAGTTATGATTTGCCAAGTATGATTATCCTGTTATATGCATGTATCATTTTGTATCTGAAATATAGATTTCGTATCTGAAGTTACAGTTATTGACTGTGTACTGGCATCCTGCATATATGCTGCATTCCTGAGTAACACTCACCAGGTAGAATCTACATTGAAGCTAGAGAGCCCATTGTGAATGGGCTATGCAAATTAATGGCCCATTCAAGGACACTTAGCTCACACAATAGACCAGAGAAGAAGCCTGTCCCTACCCAATGGGCATCCCCATAAATATTTCAACCAGAACATGGACAATGGCTACTCCCATGACTTGACAAGGACGTGTGACTTGCTAATGTGACCCTGGGCTCTATCTTGTGCCTGTAAAATTTCACAAGCTAAGGCTAAAGGCATCCACTCTCATGGGGGAAGGTATATAAGGCAGCTTCACCATCTCCATTTTGTCTTTATTTCCTGCTTTATTTATCTGGACTCATGGCTTAATAATAAGGACTGATGACTCCCAAGCTGTCTGGGTAATTTCCAGAGACTTTGCAAATTGGCATTTTATTCCAGACTGCCTCAAACCCGATCTACGAACTTTGCAATGGTTTTATGCATGTGATTCTTTGACCATTTTAACTCTTTCTTCTTTCTTTTGTCCTATGAATAAATCTGTCGATATTAGATATTAAAGGATTGGCAGCAGTGTGATTACTGGGTAAGATCTGAGTTATATATTGGCCTGGCTGTTTGGCTGATCTCTTGGGATTGGAATAACCCTTTGTTTGATGAAACTGGTTTTGAATAGCCACTCATCTTAAGGTCTTGTGTCTGGGTAGAGAAACAAGGGCTGGGATATCTCAGGAGACTGCTTTTCTGACTTCTGTTAACCAGTGTGGTGATGACACAGATGTTTATTTTTATTACTGGCTTGGTATATCTTGTGAAAGACTAACCACCAGCATGGGGTGGTTCTGCCCCAGTTTTCAGCAGTTTGCCCTGGCATCCTCAGCTGTGACCCACTAAGCCTAAGGCATGGTGACACCACCCTGACTACAACAGCTCGAAGAATTATATTTACTATTGGGTAAATAATCATTGTATCTTATGTATAAGGAGTTTTAGATTTGCCTTGAAATTATTTGCTAGCAGTTCACTAGACTGGTTTGTATCTGAATGTTTTTTGCCATTATTCTGTAAAGGGAAAAAAAGGGCATGTGAGAGAAGATAGAGTGGAATTGATATTTAAAGGTGAATTGCAAAGCCAAAAAAACCCCTCTCTTCTTTTGGGGGCAAGAATAGTCTTTTTGTTCTGGATTTGTACAGGGCCTAGCACAATACAGTCCTGATCCATGCCCAGGAAAAAAGGGCTAATGTATCTTTGGATATATAAACAGGGGAGTAGTGAATAGGAGCAGAGAGATGATTTTGCCTCTTTATACAGCATTGGTGAAATCAGTACTAGAATACTGCCTTCAGGTCTGGTGTCCACATTTGAAAAATTGGGGCAGGTGCAGAAAATATCCACAAAAGTGATTTAAAGGCTGGAGAAAATGCCTTGAGAGACTTGAAGAGCTGTTTAGTTTACGAAAAAGAAGATTGGGGTGACTTGAATGCACCTGGATATCTATAAGATGCCTCTGTGTTTCCTATTTTCTGTATTACTGCATCTGAAGAAGAGAGCTGAAATCTCTCGAAAGCTTATGTCTACAAATATTAAATTTGTTAGTCTTTAAAGTGCCACAGAACTCTCGTTGTTTTTAGTGTATAAGGAGCTTGACAGGGAGAAAATACTGGGTACTATAGGATTCTTTAATCTTATGGTGAAAGGCATAATAAGAACACATGGCTGGAAGCTGAACCCAGACAAATTCAAAATTAGAAAGAAGGCACAAATTTTTATCAATAAGGATGATTAACTGTTAGAACAAACTATTAAGGGCAGTGGTAGATTCTCCAACTCTTGATGTCTTCAGATAAAGACTGACTGTCTTTCTGGAAAATGCGGTTTAGCCAAGCACAAGTTACACTTTAGTCAAACAAGTTATTGGGCTCGGTACAGGGTAGGGTGACCAGATGCCCTGATTTTATAGGGATAGTCCCAGTATCCAGGGCTTTGTCTTATATAGGCCCCTATTTCCTCCCACCTCTGTCCCAATTTTTCCCACTTGCTATCTGGTCACCCTAATACAGAGGTAACAGGGTGAAATTTACTGGCCTGTGAAATACAGAAGGTCAGACTGCCTGATCGAATAGTCCTTTCTGACCTTACTTTTTATGAATCTGTCACTAGGGATCCTAGGTGTTATGGTAATACAAATAATAAATAATTTTGCCCAAATTTTCAATGGAATATTGTTTGACATCTAAGGATAAATTTGGAGGTGATGTTAATGTTGTAAACCAAGGGTCAGGGGCCTCCTGGGGGGCCGCTAGCTGGTTTCAGGGGTCCCTGAACTCCACCAGCCTGTCTTCCCCTGCCATGGACAGTCACTGCCCTGTTCTGGTTAGCTCCAGTCCACACATACCCAGCTCCTTGGCCAGGTCGGAGGTGGGAAGCCAGAGCCGGTAGTGCGGGGCGGCTGATGTTCTGGATGGTGCCATAGAGCGGACAGCCCCAGCATTCCCTATCTGCTGCTGCTGCTGCCTGCGACTGCTCCTCAGCTCCCCCTTTTGATTGCTCGCATAGTTGGTAAGAGCAGTCAGGGCAGGGGGACCCGGCTCCGGGATGGCAGAGCCCTCAGGGAGTAGCAACTGCAAGGGCGAGAGGGGCCTTCCCCTTCCTGGCACACAGCCCCTGGCTACCCCCTCCCTGAGCTACCACCCTGCCTTCACACAGCCCTGAGCTACCCCCTTCTTATCCCCTAAGATACCACCCTGCCCCCCGAGTTACCCCTGCCCTCACACAGCCCCTAGCTACCGCTCTCCCCGCACCCTGAACTACACCCCTTCCTGCACATAGGCCCTAGCTACTCCCTGCCTGCACCCTGAGCAGTTTTCAAGCTTTTTGAACCGAGTCTCCCCCCCCCCCCTTTGAGTTATACTTTTTGGTTGTGACTCCCACCCCACACGCACACAACCCAGACAGGCTAGGAGTCGGGGGTGGAAGTGGCGCTCCCTCCCCAGTTCCCACTGTGCGGAGCTGGCCCCAACCCTGCCAGGCCCTGCCCCCACACTCACCAAAACGGAAACTAAATTACTCTTATGCCTGAGGGCCCCCCTGCCTGGTGGCTGAAGGCCAGAGCCCTGGTGAACTCCAGGGCTAAAGCCCCAACCCCTGTTCTCCCCCCCACACCCTCCCCGGCCTGGAGCCCTGGGTATTCCCCTAACCCCCAGCTCCCCTGCTGGGCTCTGGAGTTTTTATAGCATGTTGGGGGCGTGGTCCTCAGAAAAAGGTTGAGAACCCCTGGTGTAAATTACACTTAATAACTCAAGGGGAATTTTGGTGGGGATAACTTACATGCCAGTTTTGTATAGGAGAAGCGACTACTGAGAATACATAGATAGTGGTAGGGAAAAGCTGGCTTCCCCTGCACCTTATAATTTCTAGTGAGTGTTTTTTTTCCAGGCATTCTGCCCCTTTTGGTATGTAAGTAACACGTATGCTACCATTTGTGCCAGTTCTGAATTTGTCCCATAGTTCTTAGAGCATGATGTAAGAAATAAAATATTCTAGTCCTGTGGCATAAACTTCCATTCTCTTTTACACTTCAGTAGCATGTATATAAACATTCATTAAAACAATAAGAGCAAGAATAAGCTATGCAAAATTTCCTTCCTTAGCCCTTTGAAGACCAATGCTCCTAGATTCAGACTTTGTGTAATTCAAAAACCCATATTCCTTACCGTTACAGCCATGAGCTCAGTCATCACCACCTCCCAGATCCATTTGGCAGCCGGGTCCACCCGTACATGGAGCCATTATTCACCTCCTCTCCTCTTGTAGTAAAACCACCTCCATATTGGATTCTCTTCCTCTATCACTTGTCTCCTTGTATCTTTCTGCATTAGCTCTTTATAGCCCTGCCATCAGCTTCTCCATCTCTATTAGCGCTTTCCCTTTCTTGCTCACAGTTATTGCTCCTGACAGTCCCATCACCCTTTCTGAATAGGCCACACACTTGACCTGGCCTCACTTGCTAATTACCATCCAATTTGCATCCTCTTGTTCCACTGGTGGGTTCTGGGGGATGTGGTCTTTCTCCACCCCTCTGACCACATGAAGAACATTTGAATGAAGAGAGGATGAATTCTGACCAGAATCCTTATTCACTTCTCAAAACAACTAGTGATGTTCCCAGGGGATCCAGAATGAGATGGCTAGACAGATCTCTCAATAACGGATCTAAATTTGCCTTCACTAGATTCCTTCCAAATTCAGAATCAAATTCCAAATTGCTTTCTTCTGTTTACCTTCGGTCTACCTCGGACTTTCTATCCCTCTCAATGCACACACACTACTTTTATTTTTACGTCCTCCCTTTCCTTTCCCTGTGATTCTCCCTATGTACTGAGCTAGAGGGAATAGCCTGGAGATTCTTGTTTAGTTGAAACTAATTCACCATCCATAGTTTAGTCCAGTGGTTCTCAACTTTTTCAGACTACTGTATGCCTTCCAGGAGTCTGATTTGTCTTGTGTACCCCCTGTTTCAGACCACTTAAACTTCTTGCTCACAAAATCAGACATAAAAATACAAGAGTGTCATAGCACACTATTACTGAAAAATTGCTGACTTTCTCATTTGTACCACATAATTATAAAATGAAGCAACTGGAATATAAATATTGTACTTACATTTCAGTGTGATATTGAGCCTGTTTTTTGCTTCTGAGCCTTGTCATTCTGGGAGGCAGTGAAGCAACAGCAACAATTATGTTTTTCTCCACATTGAGTCTATTCCTAGTCTTAGGGCCCACAATAGGGGATGGGGGGCAAGCAGGGCAGCTGCCCCGGGCCCCATGCCACAGGGGCCCCATGAAGTTAAGTTGCTTGGGCTTTGGCTTCAGCCTCAGCCCCTGGCAGTGGGGCTCAGGCTCCAGTTTTCTGCCCTGGGCCCCAATGAGTCTAACGCCAGCTCTGGCAACCACAAACTCGAGACCCGCAGTTTGAGAACCACTGATAAAGCAGTATAAACAAGTCATTGTCTATGAAATTTTAGTTTGTACTGCCTGCACTAGTGCTTTTTATGTAGCCTATTATAAAATTTGGCAGATATCTAGATATGTTGATCTAACCCCTGGAAGACCTCTGCATACCCTCATGAGTACGCTACCCCTGGTTGAGAACCACTGGTTTGTTCTGTCTAGCTCAGGTATTTCTAACATCCATGTCACTTGGGTGGCTTAGTGCTGTAGAGCGAGAGCAGGATTTTCAGGGGCTAGCAAATTTTATTTTGTTTTAAATTTTATTTCCAAATGCAGCTAGTTTAAAACACTGTAAAAATGCACCTAATGTACATTATTCCTGAAGAAGGATGGTAGAGGGTCAGCAGGACTCCCTGGCTCTGTACTGCTCCATGCCCTTTGTTTGGTATGGGGTCTGTAAACCACATCACACACACTCCCTCTCAGCTTCAGAGTCGCAGGTGCACTTTGACAGACCCCTCCTGATCTCATGAAAATAAATCCTAATTTTTATGATCTCCAGAGCTGGATGTAGTGCTTGGAAGTGGTACGATTGCAGAGACAAGTACCACCACGTGATTCAGGAGTTGTGATCTTTCATGGACTGTAGGCATCCTAGGGGTGCATGGTCAGTTACCAGTCTGAACAGGTGACCCCCAAGGTAGTGGAGCAGGCCCACTTTACAGCTCGGGCCTCCTTCTTCATCATCAAAAAGGCAACTTCCCACGGGAACAACTTCCTGCTAAGATATAGGACAGATGTTTCTCTCCAACCACTTCTTGTGACAGTATGGCTCCAAGACTGATAAATGCATCTGTTTGCAAAATACAAGGCCCTTGAGAAGTCAGGATGAAACAAAAACAGGTTCCTGGATCAGTCGTTCTTGTAATATATGGAAGGCGGTGTCGCAGGCTTCAGTCCAGGGGATCTTTCTTGATGAAACATCTTTCACCAGATCTGTTAAAGGGACAGCAATCCTGGCAAAGTCGAGGATGAACCACCTATAGTATCCTGCTAGCCCCAGGAAGCAGCATGCTTGTTTCTGTGTAGCAGGGAATCGAGCATTCTGACAAAGCCTTCCCGTTTCCCACTAATGGGCATAACTACCCTCCATACACATTGTTTCTCAGGTAATTCACAGTTGGCCAAACAGCATTTAGCAGGATTGTCTGTCAGTCCTGCTGCCTGGAGCACTTCACTATAAATGGCAAATGTGATTGCCATCAGTGGCCTCATGCTTCCTGTGCGATTGTAAGACTTTGTCCATTAACCTCTGGAATGTAGCGGCAGCCCCATGCAAGCCAAAGGGCCTGGTTGTAAATTGGAGTAAGCCTATGGGTATATAGAAGACAGTCTTTTCCTAGGATTCGGGGGGTGAGGAAGATCTTGGTCAGATCGAGAGTGGATAGATATGTGGCGGTTCCCAACCTCTCCAGCAATTCATCGACCTGTGGCATGGGATAAGCGTTGAACTTGGATTCTGTGTTCACTTTTCAAAAGTCTGTGCAGAGCCTTGTTGAACTGTCTGGTTTGGACATGAGTACAATCAGACTTCACCGCTTGCTGTGTGACTCCTTGACGACACCCAGGGTCAACATATTCTGCAGTTCCTGCTGCACCATTTCCCACATTTTCCTGGATCAGTCACATGTTCCCCCATACTTCTCATTGGAGTTTGGGTTTCTATGTGGTGGAACACCAGGTAAGGCTGACTTTGGGTTGCAGACAATACCGGCAGGGAGATGCTGAGTAGTGGATGTATCTGCTGATCCTGTTCAGGTGGTAACTCTTAACCAATTGTTACTGTGTCTGGGTGGGGCGCCATCATAGCCTGCGGGCTGAGCTCAGAAGGGAATGGAATGACATCCTGTTCTTTCCACACTTTCATCAGGTTAACAGGATGTATTTGAGTAGCCTCTCTCTTCTCCAGCTGGCAAACTTCATAATTCATGGTTCCAACCCATCTTACTACTTCAAAGGGACCTCGCCACTGGGTCAACAGCTTAGATTCAGAGGTAGGTAACAAAAACAATACACAGTCCCCCATCTGGAATTCTCAGACATAGGAATGTGATGGGGTGTCCGCCCCACATGGACATACAAAGGGTTAAGAGAACACTAGAGAGGCTGTGCAGGAAGAAGCCAATAGGAGAGGAGCTGTGAGGACAAACCAGTCAGGACCCAGCAGGTCCACATAAAAGGGAACTGCAGAGCAGAGTAGGTCAGTTGCTGCTGGAAGTCCAGGGAGTAAGGACTGCATCTCTGGAGGGCTGAGAGTGCAGTAAGCACCTTGGACAGAGATAAGGATGAAGGAAGTGCTGGGGCTATAGGGAAGTGGCCCAGGAAATAGAGCAGCATTGACAGAGGTGACAGAGGAGCAACAGGAGGCTGCTAATTACAGGGTCCTGTGGTAGGGGTGTGGAGTGGTGGGCAGGCCTTGGTCCCCCCCACTCTCCACTGGGGAAGTGGCTGGACCATTGGACAGAGAAACTATTCCCAGCCCCCGAAGGGGGAAACACCCACAATAATCTAGTTGGAGATCTGAGTTGAGAAGAGGATGCTGTGGTTCTGGGAGCTGAAAGAGGAGCTGTAGGCAGGAGGAAGACAGAGAACCAGTATGCAGACAGTAGGCATCAGCCTCAAGCTAATCCCCAGCATGCCAAGAGGAGGTGCCAGTCTGGTGATGAGGGCTGCACCCCGTGACAGGGACCCTTCATTATAGTTCCACTTTTGGTTGCGATGCGCCTTCCACAAGTTCTCTTTTGTGAACTCACCCAAGGTCTTCAGCTTTTCTCAAACTGCACTGAACTGGTGGTTCTTGGATCTAGTCCCTTACACATTTCACAGATCAGGTCTAATATTCCTCAGGGCTATCTTCTCTATAGTAACGCAAAAGGTAAAAACCCCATAGAGACTTGGGAAATTTCCCAATCTCTAAGCAGGTGGGAAGGTAGGAGCTAGTCCCAGTAACAAGAGTCAGCAGTCACAAACTTTTATAACATCCCCTTGTTGGCCAAAATCTTGTTTTTGAAATACATGTAAGAACAGAGCCACAAACACCGCCCCCCCCCCCCCTTCCTACCAAAAGGCACATCAGTCTGAATCAAAAGCTAAAACCTCAAACTGACTCTTACTGTTCTACCCTTTTAAATGTTAATTCAAGTCTGGCTGCACTTTGTATAATTTTAAGATTGTTTGTAAATGTCTGTACTATGTCCACTGGCCAGTTTATCTGTTAATTTTACCTGCTTCCAATATATTTGTAAAAATCCTATTCTAAGTACAAAAGCCACACTGTGCAATGTAATGTATCTATCTAATTGTGAAAGACACTGTCAAAAATGAAATAAGGTTTGCTCTAAAAATAATATGTAAGTTCTTCAGCTAGGAGTTGGCCCTAAGTGATTGAAGTGTGAATGGCTGAGCAATTGAGTTGGGTGTAGACAAAAAGAGTGATTGAACAATTGGTCTGAGTAAGGGATATCAAAACAGACATGAAGAAAACACCAGCCTCACCTAAAACGCTTGAGGGAAGAAGAAAGAAGCAAATGGCCGAAGAGGAACTCACCCTGATAACTTTGGAGCCAGCACATTTCAAAGGACAAAATCTGATCAGGCTTGCAACAATGTGGGTGATTAAAGATCACACCAAGAATGCAGTTGCAGCATGACAATGCAAAACCCATAGACTGACATGGGGTCCTTTCCCTATGAAATGGGACAAGAAGATGAAGGCTGGAGGTTCGGGTCTACAACATCACATCAGCCAGGAGTACTGATGCGCATCGGCAGAACCTTGCTCCTCATGCTCTAGTCACCTGGCCAGTGACTATCATGAGCACCAAGAGGCTGGTAACTATGACATCTGGAAGATCCCTATGTATGTTTGTCTGTCTCCCTGTCTGTGTATGCCTGTCAGTCTGTGAGAGTGTGAATGAAAGCATCAATTGAAATATGTGTCTCTGTAATTGTAGTATTGATATAATGTTAATACTGTTTTCCTAGCGTTTACATTATTATTAATGCTATTTCACTAAGTAAAGCACAATATTAATGTTATTACAGTGTTGATAATTTTCTTTTCTTTAATACTATTTACCAAGTTTCTGTGTTCACAATGAATGCGGCTTGTTGCCTTATCCCCTAATAAGATCCTGTAATATTTGTTATTTGGGTAACACCCTTCAAGGTTTTACAAATTCCACCAACCCGTTGAGCTGTGGATGGTAGACAGAAGTTAAGGATTTCACTTTTAGTAAGCAGCATATCTCCCTCATTAACTGCAACATAAGATACTGGTCCCTTATTATTTTTTTGGGGAACCCTATTGGTATTTCTTGGACAGGCTGGGCCGACTGCATATAATTTTGTCAGTGTCACTACTTCTGGAAGAGTCTATGGTTGGTGTCATACCACCCACTTCCTAACTCTGGGTGGGAAAATTTGGGGAAACTGCGCTAGCATGACCCTTTCTTCCACCTGCACTCCCCTTTTTTTTTCAGGCCGGAGCCACCACCAGCAATGTTCCTTTAGAGTCTGGGCTACCACCCTGGGGAAAGCTCTAGCCAAAAATATCTCTCCCGCTAGAACCTCTGACTATAAGTATCATCTGAAATGCTAAAAGCAACTAAAATGGCCAGTTTGAGTAGGAAATAGGCCTGCGTCGCTGTCAGTCACATCAAGGCTTTGGTATCCAACCTGAGCCATACCTGTCAGATATAGGGAAATCAGGAGCGCCCAGCTCTCCACCAGCCAACGGACTGCTATGGCAACCCTCTCAAATGTTACTAGGACTGCTTTGGGTTCGTCATCTGATCCCATTTTTCAGTTTCAAAGGGAGGTATGGAACTGGTTGGTGTGAGCTGCTCCCACTGGCAGATTAGTGGCAGGTTTTGGAATTGCAGCAGCATCGCCACTTGCTACACCAGCTGTTGCACCCTTAGTTGGGTTGTCGACTCCCTAATAAACTGCTGCTGTTGCTGCAGGGCCTGTTGCATTACCAGTCGTCAAGATAACAGGGTCTGTTGTTGTTTCTCCATGATCCATTTTAGTAATGTGTCGAGATCCATCTCTACAAACTCCTTTCACTTCTTTTTTAATGCCTCAGACTTGAAGACACCTGTTCACGTTCTCCACCAATTTTGTAGTGCATCAGTTCGATAGCCAGCTGGCCTAGGGGTCAGGCAGTGGTATCGCAATTCTTTTCAGTCTGTCCATCCTGGAGGGGGCCCTGCTAAGGCATATAGAGGGGGCTTTAATCTCTCTTGTGTGTCCCTTCTTTCCCCATTGTGGTTCTTTCATGATAGAGAGGGGGGAGCTCGATAGGGGGACCCAGGCTCACCCACTCTACAGATCCTGACCCAGAACCTTGTTCCAATGTCCAGACTGCTTATTGGTCTACCAAGATATACCCTGCCCACGTCACTTTTGATCAGTCTGTGGCTCCTCCATTTGGAGCATGGTCATAGTCTTAGTAGTACCTGCTTCATCTTCCTGGGGACAACATCCCATTCTTTGGGGCCTCTCTTAGGTCCTTGTCTCCAAAAGGGGGAGTGGGAAATGTAGATCACTGCTCCCAGAGTGGCTTTACCAAGGCTGTAGTTGTTCTGCCCACAGCGCCAGGACTCAGCTTCATTTCCTGGTGCAATCTGTAAGTTTTCCTTCCTCTCACTGGGCTTCCAGTGCCCTTTTTAAACTGCCCCTCCATGTGGCAGCTGGTGAGCGGCAGGGCCTCCCTGACCCAGTACTGCTCCATGGCTTCCTCTGCGTTAGGTAGGGTCTGTAAAACCCATCACTTGGACAAAAATTATTTCTCATAGTATTTCCTTAATTACTACTTCATTGCCTTGACTGCGGGACTTTGGAGTGGGGGAACAATTGCGTGACCTGTTGGCTAGCAATATCACTGGTATCTGGCTAAGTAAATCAGATTTATGTAGCATAGTAAAGTCTGCCACTAGGACTCAGGATGTGTGATTATATAATTGGCAATCAGTGCTAAATGCAAACAAAACAATGGTATCTTTGCAAGTGTGTTTCAGGTGAGGAAAGCCTTCACTACATTGTTTAAACATTTTTATCATTTAAAAATAAATGACAGGAATACATGCTGTAAAACAGTACTTGGAAATTATGTTAGCTGCATTAATTTTTTACTTGTCAAAGGCATTAAGATGTCAAGTAATATATTCGGCCCAGTGAAGGGTATAATCTATTCATACAGTGTGCAAGTGCGTGCAAGTATGATACTGTGCAAAATCAGTCAGGTGCAGAACCCTCAAAACTCCCCAAATAGCTACATAATTTTCCCATCAACCCTTCCCCCTCTTCAAGGCCATGGCCACCTAGAAAAGGAGCTAATCTGGTGTTTTGGGACCAGCAGAAAGGCAATTAAAAATTGTCTGTAACTGCAGGGAGTTCTTTTCATTTACTAATAAAAGAGCTAGGATATTGACCTCAGAAGTTTACAAAGGCATCTGGCCAAATCCTCAGCTGTGGCCAAGCAGCTGAGGAGGTGGGAGCAAAGATGTCCTTTGCACGCCCTAGTCCCAGGTCCATTCCATCATTGGTCTGGTTTCCAGCATAAAGGAGAAGTGCTAAGAATTGCAATGGCCATGCCTGTTACTCTCAGCCCTACTCTGATACCTGGTTCTGCAATCGTCTCTTTAGGTGCCTTTGTACAAGTCACATACAAATGAATTTTCAAATGCCTTCCTTTCGGCAATCAGTGGAGGTTTTGGCTTGCCACTCTGTAGTGCTCAGAAAATGGGGAGTTTTAAAGCAATTCTAGACTGTCTGTGTTTATTAAAAATCTGCTGTATTGTATCCAGGCTGTGTGGGTGTGCAGCAGGTGACATCTTCAAATACACCAGTATATGGTTTTGTGTTCTTCGAACAGGCCTTTCTCCTTCTCCCTAAACATCACAACTCCTTCCCCTCCCCTTCCAAAGTCACCCAAGACAATACAACAACTTTCTCATGGGGACACCTGTGGCTTATGGGGACAGCACAATGAACTCCTCGACACCTGGGTGGAAAGAAATTCCTCATAAACAGGGGCAGGTACAGTAATAATAAAGCACTTTTCCCCATTCTTTGTCCTAATACTATAAAAGAAAATGTGGAGTACATAAAAGGATGCTTCTCTGCACCTTTACCACAGATTGATATATTTTGAATAAATTATCCTTGTCACAACTTAGGATCAGTGCCATCGAGACTTCTGAGGGCTCGTCACGCTTTTGTGCCAGAACAACCAGCCGTTCTTATTCTGGTAAGGACCTTTTGTCCTCACTCAACTTTACTGTGAAACAGAGAGTCATGGCCTGAGAGCAGGACAGGTCCCAATGGCTTCATTATCTTCTTCCAGGGGCAGACAGCCTACAGTTAGGGCAAAGGTGGTAATGAACTGCATGCTATGAATTCTTGAGCTATAAGTACTTCATATAAAACTCTGCTCATAAAAGGTTAAATGCAAAAAGCCTTGCCCATGGACGCCACAAGAGTTGACTACAGCAATCACACCTGGACAGTTGTTCAGGGGATTGTATGGGTTACGTACTTTCTGGTCTGGATGGAGACTTGCAGAGAAGCCAGTTCCAAAAGACATTGGTTATCACTGAGCCTGCATGTGAAGTTCCTTTATACTGTAGAGCAGCTGGACCAGCGGAAAGGGGTATGTTTCTGGCAAACAAGTAGTTAATTACTCAGGTTCACACAGATGCTCCAGGGACGGGTCAAGAAAAAAATGTTCCAAGAGCAGGAAATTGGAGGTTTCCTGGGAGAAAGCCACAAGGCTGGGTAAGAAATCTTGTGCTGGGAAATAGTCTTTAAATTGTTTTTCTATGATGCAATTCTCCCTGAGAATGGGACCAGCCTTGTTTTTATGCTGACATCCTTTCACCAATTTACAGGGGGTTAATGCCCCAAGCATTCACCACAAGTACAACTAGTGAAGCCTGGTGTTAAGAACAATCTCCATGGGGTCATGCAGTGCAACGTGGGGCACAGGGCTTTCCCCTATGAGTGTATGGGGGACAGGCAGGACACAGAAACCCAACTCCTAGAAGTTGCTGCTTGCTGGCTAAAGCTGAGAGTGATGCCTGGGCCTGTGGTTTCTACAGCTGGAATTGATGGTAAGTATTCTTCCCCAGTGTTGCCAACTCTTACACTTTTATTGAAAGTCTCACAATATTGGGTGCATTTCTTAATGCTCCACTTGTTGGAATGAGGAGACTGCATGAGAATCTCAGCTTTCATTTAAAAAAAAAAGTCAGTTTCTAGCCCTCATGATGATTGTTGGCAAAAGCTCAAAAATATGACCTGAATGCACCCTAAAAGCTCATGTTTGCGGGAAAGGGAGGGAAGAACAGAGACCTGAGTAATGATTTTTGAACGTGTTTGAATGTTGGGATTGGCAATACTTTTCACCATTTTTGCTGTTCTGTTGCTGCCAGCTCTGTTAGAGGTAAACTGTGCAAATGCTATAAATAAATTAGACTAGGAAATATTTGGAGTTTCTGTGACACTAACTTCTCTGTCAATAGAGAAAAGCACCTACTCCAAAACCACTGCCATGTGAGAGAAAAGGGCAGTACGGTTATAAAACATTGGATAAAGCTTCCAAGCAGAGAAATTGTTTAATCTCTTTTCAAATAGGAACACAGAAATCACAGCCTGCCAAGAAAAAATAAAACCAGCCCTGGAAGAATTAAGACTTTCTAATTAGCTGAAAATAAGCTGCACTGGCTCAAAAGGTTCAAGGAATCCAGAATGACTTGTAATCTCAGTATATCTGGTCTAGTAAAGTGAACTTTAGAAGTGACTATCAGTTTGATTACTATGGACTATATAGTTTTCTGAGAGAGAGAGAGAGAAAA
Source organism: Emydura macquarii macquarii (assembly GCF_026122565.2). NCBI lineage: Eukaryota > Metazoa > Chordata > Testudines > Chelidae > Emydura > Emydura macquarii. The sequence goes on along the minus strand of NW_027131614.1, from coordinate 19,372,823 downwards.
GAACCAAAAAGCATGGCCAGCTGGGAACTTGTGAACAGAAATGGCATGCAAATGAGGGCATAAGGCCCTGAAAAACTACCTGGTGAAGGAACTCCAAGTGTCAAGAATGAGCCTTTGTAGCTAGCGGTGCCTGCCCAGTCTCCTGGCAGCCCATGAGCACAGCTGAGCCAAAGCAGAGAGTCCTGATTGATGACTCTGCCTGACTGGCCAAGGGAATCAGCAACAGCTGCTCTGACTACTCAATATGCACACCTGCAGCTGTGCAGTCTTGGATGCCTGCCTTGTTTGCAGCCTTGCTCCTGTTCTGCCCAGGCTGTTCCATTCCAAATTTCCTCACTGGTCTCCCAACTCAGGCGCTGATCCCTTGGCTCTGCTTACTGGCTCTTGCTCCAACCAGTAGGCATGACTACCCATGTCCTGGTTTGTGACACCAAGGACCAATGCAGACCACCTTAAAAGTCAGCTGCTTGGATGAAGAATAAAAACAAGCAGTCTCCATGGGTAAGACAGATCATCTACAACTACCTTGTTTGTAGTTCAGAGGCTTATAGAGGAGAGATCAGATTATCTCTGCTAGAATGATACAACTTTTGAAGAGAAAGATTGGGAACTGGAGTGTATTTGGACCACTTTAAGATGGTTGCTTTTTGTTTTGGAGGCTGCCATTTTGTACAACAGACTCTCTTAATTTGCAACTATAAACTACTGCCAATGTCACCTTCTAATAACTTAAATAGAACAAAACACTGGACACAAGCCACACCATACTAAAAGTCCCAGAGGGGTAGCCGTGTTAGTCTGTATACAGCAAAAACAATGAGAGTTCTGTAGCACTTTAAAGACTAACACATTTCTGCAGGCGTAAGCTTTTCTGAAAGCTTTTGCATGAAAGCTTATGCATACAGAAATTTGTTAGTCTTTAAGGTGCTACAGGACTCTTGTTGTTTTTACACCATACTAAGTGAGCACTGGATGTGGGGGGTGTCTCTCTCTCTCTACTCATGCAATTCTTTTTTTTTTTTTTTTTTTTTGACAGGTTGTCTTTTGCTTCAGATCACGAGTGAAGTCATTTAATCTCTATCAGCAGTTTTATGTATTTGTGACTACAAACTAGCAAGAAGCAAAGCCAGGATCAGTATTGATTATATCATTTAACAAGGCTTATCACAGGAAGACAAGAGTGCCATAGTTCAAAGTCAGTCATATATGTTCAGTAAAAACCACCAATGATCGACTCACACAAGTAGATATAAATAAACAGCACACAAATTACAGCAAATTATTCTTACTCACTTCTGGGAAGGAAAATACAGAATATGGTGAAAGATCTTAAAATATTAGTATATTTAATGACTTGTTACAGAAATCTGAGTCATGTATCTTGATGCTAGTGGAGTTATACCAGGGGTGATTCTGACCCAATATGCATATTCTAGTAGCTAAAAAGAGTGCCCTGATTCTGTCACCTGAGTGCCCCAGACTTGCCATACTCTTGCAAATGCAGATGCATTAAATTTCTGCTATATCCAGCATGTGATTACATCTATCTTGGTTTTTCACATAATACCTACCACAATTATATTTAATTGCTATGATATTTAGTGCCTCATCTCCACTCTTTTCCTACTGGTGTAGATCCCAAGGTGTTCATGTCCATTGCCCTATGCGAATAATTATTCCTATGCCTGTGCGTGATTGGAGCAGGAGTGAGGGGAGAGAGGACACCTTTGGAGTGGTGCGATTGAGGTGGAGACTACATCCATAATTCAGAAAAGAAATTATGCAATCAAATCTAGATTAACTAAAAAGTGGTTGCAACTAGGGCAAAACTGTTTTGAAGTGATAAATTAGTATTGCACATGAAGCTGCTTGCACATCTGGGCTGATGAGTACAACATGGGTAGGTAGTGTACCATTATGCTCAAATGAAACCACTCCCATGGCCTGATGTATTCAGTGAGTATATGTGGCTTGTGGCCAACCAGTCTGTTTTCACTAGGAATCCCTTCAGTCCAAAGAATATTGTAAACATGACAAATAGCCAGCCAGCTGGCCAGTCAGGAAGGACAGATGGGGAGCTTAAGGTATAAAAACATTGCTCATGGAAATAAACGGACAGCTAGTCTGTCCACAGCCGGAAACTCACAAACCTTGTGTGAGGCTACAGAAATATTAACTAAGAGGAAGCGCGTACGCTGGTCTCCACAGTCAAACCAAAGGTCTAGATGCTGATCTCCATTACAGCAACAGATTAACTTGTTGGGCCTGATTCTTGGTCTTTCCAAACTGCCCTTGATGCAGGACTCACAGAAGAGGTTGGAGGAGGGCAAAACTGGCTTTACACCATCCTGGCAGCTGCTAGTGTTTTGGGGATGCATGGAGGCAGGTTCAGCCCATGCATTAAGTTCCAGCACCCAAAGATGGCTTTGAACTACTTCTAGCTGCCTCGGGCTGTTCCGGCAGCTGGAAATAGCTGGAATACAAAGGTGCTCCGGCCATATCCAGCATAAGGGCTATGAACACAGGAAAAGGGAAGCCGTAAGGATGGGTTCTACATCTACCGGTCTACCCCACCCGCAGATTACTCTTGGGGAAGGGGGAATTCCCAGGTAGCTGCTCAAGCTGACTTCCTGGCTGCTTTGCACTGCCAGCAAGTCACTTCAGACTTTCATCTGCACAGTGGAGATCAGTTTCTTCAGATGGATTCTATGGGGCCCAGATCTTGAGCTTCTGGTGTCCTAAGCAAGATTTATTGTTCTCTCTTCTGGGCCCATAGGAGAAGCTAAGCGCTCATACTAACTTAGTGTCACATCAAGCTGTTTATATCAAGTGCTCATAAAGACAGATGCTGGGCAGTTTATAGATTATAACCATATGGAACAAGAACAGGTTTCCAGCCCATTCCCTGTTTGAAGCCAGAATGTCATGAATAGTCTCTTCATTTTACTTACTTCTCTCCTTACTTCTCGTTAACCAAGTTATATTTCCCCAAAATACTGCCGGCCTGGTGTTAACTGAAATTGTAGTTCGCTATCAGTATAGCACGAATGAATAATATGATGACAGGGAAGGGGGAAAGATTTAATTAAAATGTTTCTGTATCACTGAGGATGATTTCTTTTCAATATTCTATATTGGCTCCGTTTTTTGCAACTGTATGTTGATGAAAGCTTTGAGTGGAAACTTATACAGGAGGTGCAGTTTATCCTGGCAATGAGTCAATAGGCAACGTCTGCTGTTTTTATTACTCTATGGAGTAAGGAGTTTTGAATTTTGCCTTGCTGTGAACCATTCAGTGTCTTATGATTGGCAGCAATAATCCCCTGCTGGGCTGCTGTCTCATTTGTAAGAGTTTGTGCTGATTGTGATCTCTGAAAAACAGACTAATGGAATCCTCAAAGTTTTCACGTCTCATATCTAACCTATAGGCTTGTTTTGTGTACATTTTCAACCCATGAGGTAATTTATCTGGAAAGTGCCTAAAATAGGGATGTATAAAAGACTGACTGAGTCTTAATTGTAGTATTGTTATACAAAAAGTACTCTGCACTGTAAGAACTGCTGTTTTTAAAAAACAAACAAACAATATTGTATGTGAGTGGCAGCAAGGTTTAGTGCTGACCGGGCACTGGACAAGGAGTCAGGAGAATGGGTTTCTATTCTTGGTTCTGCCATGGGCCTGCATGTGACCTTTGACAAGTCATTTCACCTCTCTGTGCACCTCTTAGCCCTCTTGCCTTTTTGTTTGTCTTGTCTACTTAGACTGTAATCTCTCCCTCTCTCTTATCATGTGTTTGTCCAGTGCCTCACACAACGAAGTCCTGATCTGGGTTGACGCTTATTATAATACAACAATTAACATACTATAACATACGGCATTTCTCATTGCTGCCAATGTAATTTCAACATAGTGATTGTTATATAAGAGGTCTCAAATAATTGGATTATTTTAAGAGTGTGTCATCATTTCTGTATGCCCAAGTCTATGGGAAGGGGTGATATCAGTAATATGTGGGCAGAGGCAAGAAAAAAAATAGACTGTGTTCAAATTGAAACTAAAAATAGAGGAAAAAAGACAGCTTTAACATAAGCACATTATATGGAGTGATGTACCTGTTGGCAGAGGACCTGCACTGGACTTTGGCCCCTCTACTGTGCCTATGATGGGTGCCATGAACTAACACGGGAGGTGGGCAGCACCTTGTCCGTAAATAGGCTAGCATGGAAGAGAGAGCTATGTGGCTACATATTGGTTCTGCAGAGGCAGAACCAGCCCATAGGATGGATTAGCAGTCACACAATAGTTACAATGAAACCCCAAAGCCCTCCTCACAGGTTAAGGGAGTAGGTTCTGACCCATTAGTTACCTAGCCAAAGTCCATTTACAAAGGCTTCATGCTTGTTATTAGGGTAATGACCCTCACTCTGGAAGAAGAGGACAGGAGTAACTGGTAACTATGTTCTCAGAGTTTCCCCTCTATTCCATCTCCTCCTCAAAATCTTTGTTGTCCTTATGTAATGCCTTCAGAACCTGAGGTGAATGGTGAATTTTGTATGGGTAGCTGTGCATGTTACATCACTTAAATTAAAGAAATAATGGGCCAGCTCCTTCATTCCTTGCTCACTTAAAACGCCCATTAACGTCAATGAAAGTTTTTTGGGGTACATGAGAAATGCTGCTCAGTTTAGCAGATTTTAGCCACAATGATATTCAAGGATATGCACTGAGCACTATATCTGAGGAGAGGATAAAGACCCTTGTGACAGACACACAAAATAATTACTACTATCTGTATTTACAGTTAATCTCTGCTGTATCAAATGCCACTATTCTGAAGACATTCTGCCATACATTAATAATATGCAGCATTCAATGCTAAAATAATTCAGCCTGTCCAACAGATATTATTCGTAGTTTGACTTGTGCAAGGCCAAGAAAGTCATGGGTGCTAGTTTTCCATGTAGTCAGGCTGGCTTTATAGTAGGTTGGATTTAAAAGTCTAATTTAGGTACTCATTTCTGGAAAACGTGGCTGGTGTATAACTCATGTAATTGAAGGGGGGAGGTGTGGAGGAGCATGCAAGTCACTGGGTATCTACCCCTTGGAACTGTGTGTGCAAATATCTGCTATTTGGTGTAATCTAGTGGATTCTAAAGGCATACTTGCTCTTCAGAAGTGGTTTTTGGATTTTTGCCTTTTTTTTTAAAGCTACATGGATAAATTATCTCTGCAAGAGATGATTTAGCAGTACTCACTACATCAGAGGCCAGGAAAGCAGTCCCAATGCATCCATCTTCACTGTGGTAGAATTTAACAAAGCTCCCTGCACTATATAGGTGTGTGTGAGGAAGAGCTGAGAATTGTATTGATGAAGGGAAAGAAGGGCGACAGTCTGCTGGTATGTAAGATTCCCCCACTAGCAGCTGGATGGGAGGGGAGTGAATAACAGGGGGATGTATTGGCTTGGAGGGGGGTGCCAAAAAGGGAGAGGGGGGAGAATAAACAGATTCCAAATCTCCCTCCAGTCATGTACAATCTCCCTTAAGACTCTGGCCAGCACTCTTCAGATTTGTTGTTGTCTATTAGGTGCCCTTACAGTAGTTACCCCCAGAATGCAATTGCAAAGGGTTTAGAGGTGCTTATGATTCTATTAACGTGGGTATTACCTACTGCTGTATTAGTTCTCTTCTTCTTCTTCTTTTTTTTTTTTTTTAAATAACATACGTCTCTTTATTATAACAAAAGTAGGTTAACCCTTTAGTAAGTTACAGACAAAGAGTACAGTCTTGGTCAATGTTTTTTTTCCCCAATCTGGACATTGTAGTTTGCTTTCAGAGGACACCTGTAACTGGGTCTTTGGAAGATACAGATGCATGTCATGTCAAGTGTTGTTTTTCTGGGTTATCTTAAAGTATGCGGTCAAAGACATAACCAGTTCCCCTATTCTTTCCTCATACACCACTAGTTTTAGGACTTCTCCAGTTGTCAAAGTTTTTCGTATTTTCAAACTTGAATACTTCATAATTTCAGGAAGAAAAAAGAAACATGCACAATAGTTTCCGATCGTTAAATTTTTTTGAGTGAGTCATGCGCCTGCCTAGCTAGATAAATACAACAGGACATCCTGTAGCTGTTGTACAGTTTTTCTTTAACTCTAACACTTAAAAAAAACCTCAACGCAAATAGTGAATCAAGGAAGAGAAGAGGGCAGTGGAATCATACACCCCACCTCCAGGATCGTGCACCCTTCTGCACTTGGATCTCCTCCCCAGTCAGGAGGAGGTCAGTCAACCCAGTAGCGTGGATATACCACCCTAGTCCCTGCACCCATGCAGAGCTCTCCAGGAATCTGCCTGTGTGTAGTGGTCGGTACAGGGACACTTATATGTGGTGTCTCTCTGGCAAGCAACAGGAAATCCAAACACAATGTAATGCAGCCTGAGGGAGATGAGAGAAGCTGTGTTCACTTTTCTGTGCCCTCCACCAAAGGTGAGGAAGTCCATAGATTATATGCCATGAGTTCTGCTGGCAAGGAACCAGTAAGAGGTCAAAGGGCCACAGAGGTTGTGTGGAAGCAGAAGATGTCTATGCCAATGGTTCAGTTCCCTAGCAGATCTTAGAAAGTGTGGGAGTGGAAATCCATGCATTTATAGAATCATAGAAGTGTCGGACTTGAAAGAGACCTTGACAGGTCTCTTTAGAAGCTAAATTCCTTGTTTCTTCTGTGTAAGGGGGAGAGAGAGCCCTACTCCAAAGGGAGAATCTGCAGGTGATGCTGTGAAGGGGATCCTCACTAAGTTTTCCACCTGCCTAGACTTTTCTCTTGATGCTGATATTGGGATAAAGCCAACCATACCCCCAATAAAAAAGAATCAAACAAGATATTGTCTTATGCACCCAATGGAAAAAACTCAAACTCAAAGAATTTCATTTGCATACCTGGTTTATGTATACATAACAGAGGAAGGAGAAAAAAGTCAAAACACCCTGGCAAGAAAATATCTTCGTCGTTCCAAACTGACTGCAAATATAAACAGTTTTGAACTTCACATCTACAAAAATCCAGCTATTGCCATAAGGCCTTGCAGAAAATAACTGACACAAGGCAGGTGATCTAGTCAGAGATTTTGTAATAGAGTTGAGACGCAAGTAGCTTTCATTTATGTATAACGCTATATGAGAGATTTTTTTAATAAGTAAAATGGTGACATAAGAGGGGCAATTACAGAAGCGAGTATAGTTTATAAAGCTTTTTATCCATGCCATCTGTGTATATCACTGCTGTGAATGTTACTGACCATGGAAAACCAGGAATTTGTAACCTTCATATGCAGTTTAAATGCCTCCTCTCTCAAGAGGTGTTGTGCCCACCGTTGAGTTACAGGAAGGAGCATCCATAGGTAGGAATGATTGTTTCCTAATACCTCCAGGGCGAGATGTTGCATGTAACAAATGTTCCTGGCTGGTGCCCTTTATTGATAAAACAGCAAGTTATCTTGAATCTTTGGGGTGAGTAGATTCATCCAGAAATACCATCATATCAATAGCTGTTGATATGTTGTTAACGGTTTGCCATGCCACCACGTACCTCTGCCACGATGCCTACAAGTCACTACTCATGGGCACTGGTTAGGCTGGTGGTCTGCCATGACCACATGTAAGCCAGTGGTCTGAATGAGCTCTCTTGCCATCTATTGATGAACTGGAGGAAAAGATCTCTGGAACAGGCCTAATTTACATAGACACGTCTACTTTGCCAGTATGATCAGCATTGGTTGTTTTGGTTAAAATTCACATGAGTCTTGGATGAAGGGGTAATGAAATATTGTTATCATTACTGTATGGCTAAAGGGCAGCAGAACTGTACTTAATATGCCCTAATGGATGGGTTACCATAACTTTAACCTCACTCGCTAAGTGTCGAGTAGTGAGCCAAATCCAAGTGAAAGTCATAAGGGTTGGGGGCAGATGTTCCTACTGGGTGATTCTGTTTAAGGACTCTAGGTGCTGTCTGCCCCTCCTCCTCTACTGTTTTAAAAACAGAACAGATCAAACTCAATTGAGAGTCCTTGCCTCTTCTAAGGGCTCCTCTATATGGCTCTGTATTTATTTCAAACTGGGGGGATGTGGATTGCAGCACACACTGAAGTGCTGCACTGTAACTCTTCCATTTGGATGCTACAAGTATGAACTAAAGGGTACCTAGTTTGCATTAATATAGTCCTCTTCAACCAGGACCATGTTAATGCAAACTAGGTACCTTTCAGTTTGCGCTAGCAGTGTCCATATAGGGCAGTTAGAGTGCAGCTCTTTGGTTTGTGCTGCAATTCATACCCCTGGAGTCTGAACTAAAAGGCCCTGTAAACAAGCCCGAAGTGATCACTGGTGCTGAAATAAATTGGTGTAGGGGGCTAGCTTTAGATATGGTGTGGAGGTGGTGTTTGAAGACCTGGTTGAAGGTGTTTCGGTCAAAGACCATATAGAAGAGGCAGTGACAATGAGGTTCCCCTCTACCCAGTGAAATCACTGAGGACTGGGCTAGAGGGCTGGAACCTCAGAACATGGCATCATAGCTAAAGGCAGCATGGTGAGAGATGCAGCAACATCAAAGGCATCTCCAACCCAGCAAATCCCAATATGATTACTAATAGCTGGGCAAGATGGTAGGGACGCTGTAGGACTGGATTGGACCAAGTCTTCAGCAGAGGTGACAATGAGTCAGGCAAGAGATGCCTCTGCTAAGGGCTGAAGGTGAACACACCTGAATGCACCCCTAGACTCTGGGACTTCACTGACCTTGGCCAACAAACCATAAGTAGGGTGCAGCAGAGGGAAAGGGGAATGACACATTAAAGGGACGTTCATCTATTGGACTTTCACATTGCCACGTGGGAAACTGAGGCAAAGGGCTACTACCTCATATTGTTGGGTCACAGTCTTCTCCTATCTGGAATAGCCTTCCTGTATCAGCTTTTTTGTCCTCGCCTCTCTTCAAATTGCATCTTAAAATTTACATTTCTTTTCCTTCTTAATTTTGCTCACACTGTTCTTAACCCTCTTTATAAAACCTTTCGAAAAATACTAAAAGAAATAAAGTTGTACCGTATTTCAGCTGGGTTTTTTAAATAAGATTTATCCAGCTGGCTGTGAATGTTTTATTGGTTACTTTAATAGCACTTTTATTATGCTTTCATCATTGAATATGGCCTAATCACTCCAAACCATTAATTCTCTTTATACGTCAGAGAGCATCTAGCAAAACTGGTTTAGGAATGTGTTTATGAATAAAAAATTCTGACAGCTTGCATCCAGTGTTGACCTGACAATAAGTTAATTGGCTCACAAAAAATAAGCATGTTTCCTTGTTCCTTAAAAAAGCTTTTAAAAATTGTCAGACAAGCCACACGTGATGCAGTTTTATTGATTTTATTTTTTAAAAAGCTTGTACTGTGATGGACTTCTCACAATTGTTACATTTTTCTATAAAGACACCATTCTTCAGTGCACCTAGAATATACAGAAGCACATCAGGCATGCAGTAAATAAAGGTGTAAATTCCTTCATAATTTTGTGGATTGTTTTAGTTTAAAGCATATGATAGCATATACACTGCTAGATTTCCTGATTAGTTCAGTTCAGTATTAATGAACAATTATTACCACCTAATGGTTGGTCGGCTTATGTGAAATAAACTGTCTTTGCCCAGATCCAAGAAGACCACACAAACCATCATCAGGATTGGCAGCCTTGTTAACCGTCTAAGCAGAGAGGCCAAGAGTACAGAGGCTGAATTGTACTCTTGTTCCTTGAGCTGGCCCCGACATGAGGCATCTCACTGGAGAAGCTTGGAGCTTCACTCTCCAGCGATGTCAGTCCATCATTCATAAGTGGTTATTCAGATTTGGTTCCCATTTTATGGAGTTGTTCTAGGTGCTGTTTGCTTCTGTAGTGTCCAGACAACCTCAACTGGGCCCTGACCAAGCCTGTCAGCATTGGTGTAGGAGTGCATCAGGCCTGCCCCCTGTCTGGAGAACTCTCTGCTGTCACAGTTGAGCCCTTTACCCATTTCCTCTGCAAGATGATGGTGGGATTGGTTCTGTGAAAACCAGACCAGCATGTGGTCCTGTAAGCGTGTATGCCAGTGACATACTCCTTGTGGCCCAGGTGCAGATGGAGACTTGCCATCTGTTCACAGGGCTCCTCCTCCAAGACCTCTGAGCTGACTGTTTTTATTGCAGGCCCTGGAAGGTTATTTCAACAACCAAGTCCATGGTGACTACTGGGAGGAAGACCCAACTTCCTGCACAGGTGATGGAGGTCTCCTTAGTGCACCAGAGGTTGGTCTTTGTTGATGTTACTTTAATGAGAAACCTCCAGGTCTCTGGCAGGCAGGACTGGGTAGATCCTATGGTGCTTGCCCACTGCATGAGGTTATCCATTCCTATGTACAACATCATGTGCTCCAGGAGGTCAGAGCTGTCCTACCTCTCCTGCTTTATCATGAGTGGGTCCTGCAAGAGGGTGCTTTCTGCCAGCCCCTGTGCCAGGAGCTCTCCTGACCACCCCTAATGCACCACCCCAGCCAGCTTAATGTTACTTTGCCACCGTGCCGAGATAGCATCTCAAGGTACTCACGGTCTGATGTATATTTCCTTGCCTTCATGTCCCATCCTGATATAAAGTGGTGGGATGTTCTACCTTCTGTGAGGGTGAGGAACCTTGGTGGGCCATCCTCTATTCCACCTTGGTATCTCAGCTTGCTAGGGATATTAGCTAACCACTCCTGCATGGAGTGAGGAACGTAGGCATGTGGCTGGCACAGTTCAGATGCCCCCAAAACCTCTCCTTTCTGCAGAAAGATTGAGACCATGGCACATGCTTGTCACCAGTGCCCCAGGGTGCAGCCTCTCTTCTGGCTCCTCTGAACCTCCTGCTGAGATTATAGGTGCACTTTTCCCCATGTCTTTGTTTTGGCACTCATCATCTCTGTACTCACAAAGTCATGAGACCTCCCTCCTGGCACTGGTCAAGATGGACATATATCAGTCCTGGAGGAAGCTCTACAACACATGCATCCAGGCAAAGTTCCTCTGGGCACTGTCCGCTGATTCCTTGGATTCCTTCATGGAGCAGAGAGTTGTGTCTGGGGTTCTCTGCTTCGTGTCTTCATTTAGTAACCTCATTTTGAGCTTACGACCAGCGTTCCTGTTCCGTTTGTTGTCCCCTGTAAATACATGGTCTCCTCCCAGGCACCCCTTGTGGCTCCAGCCCTGCAAGTTTCCCTCTTCGTTCTTTAAATAAACTCAGTACAACCTTCCCAGTCTCCAGCCTCACTCCAGTCCCTCTAGCTGTGGTGTTTCTCTGCCCTGTTTCCTTCCCATTTAGGATTCCAGCTCCTGCCTGGAGACATCAGAAGGCTCACCCTTCATTCCTTAATCTTCAGCCCTTTCTGGCTCTACAGCTTCAGCTCTCCAGTTCAGAGAGCCAGCAGGCATTCTGCTGCTCTCAGCCTTCAGCCCTTTCTGGCCATGGCTTTTTGGCCTGGTGAAGTTTGGGTGACCTTCTGATTGCCTTCCCCATTCCGCTCTGGCTCCACTGCTCAACCAGGGAACACTCACCACCCTCTCCAGCCCAGGTCTGCTCTTCCTCTGAGCTCTCCTTACTCTCTGGACTCTCTCCCTTGCTAGACTTTGGGTTCTGCATGTTATCTCTGTATTCTGAACTCTCACTTACAACTCGCAGGGTGCTTCACCCTCCCTATTACACCAAACTAGGCTGCATCTGGAGTGCAACAGGAGTGCTGAACCCAATTTCATTTAATGGGCCAGCTACCCTGTTACATCCCCCATCCTAGTTCCTAGGGGCCCTCCCTCCACCATCTCCTAAGATTCAAACAGGCCAACATCATTAATAACATAATACCTAGCTCCCATATAGTGCTTTTATCAGTAGACCTCAAAAGCACTTCACAATCTTTAATGTAATTATCCTCACAATACCCATGTGAGGTAAGGAAGTACTATTATCCCCATTTTACAGATGGGGAATCAAGGCACAGACAGGCTAAGTGATTTGCCCAACATCATAAAGGAAGTCTGTGGTGTAGCAGGGACTTGAACCCAGGTCTCCAAAATCCTAGGCTTGTGCTATAACCACTGCACCATCCTTTCTCATTCAGACGTGCTAAAGTAACAAAAGCTTAGAAAATCACGCAAGAATTCAAGTCTAGCGCACACTCATTACGTACATCTTGACCTTTATTTAAACAAATAGTGCTAACCTTCTTTTTTCATGCCTTACAGGATATAATTCTAAGTTACCATAGCTGTGTGATCACTAGACTTAGTCAATACTGACTTTTGCCAAAACTGCTATTAGTAATTCCCTTTCAAGAAACAATGCTTTGTTGACTAAAGCAATGGTAGAGTTGTTTGGCATTTGCTAGCTCAATATTTATGTAATCTTCAGTCTTTAACTGCACCACGGATATTTTGCTCTGGCAGATACCGGCCACAGCAACAGTTTAAACCCCTGTAATTAATGGTGTCCCTTTTCTTTATGCTGTGCCTTAATTTTACACTTGTATGAAAACATAAATGACAGTTCCTTATTAGCACAAATCATTTACTAAAGGGACATCAAGGCCACATTTCCAAAACATCTTTTTCAGACCCTAAAGAACTGGGTGGAATTTGCACATGGTGGGACATGTCCTGTGCACAGGCTAACCACAGTAGCTGAATAGCTTGATTAGAGGCCTGACTTCACACCACACAATCCTGTGTGTGGCTCTTAATATATTGGGTGTTGCTATTTGGTAGATTTCTCCACTTGTCCAATCGCTACCTGCAGATCAGCTAGGACTCAATGTAACTTCTGCTCCTACTGTAAAGTGGGTGACTAGTGGGTACTAGAAGGATCCAATGAGCAATTGCAGCACATGGTATATTAGTAACACCCTGAGAGGAAGCCTTGTATGGGACCCACCTTGGTCCTAGCTTGGGGCTGAGAGGAGCATCTCTGCTGCTGATTGGTGTCAAGTAGGGGCAAAAGGGATGACTGAGGGCTGAGCATGGAAAGGGAGAAAGGAACGCTTATTTAGGAAGTGGACTGGGGAAAGGTCAAAGTAGATTATGGCACCAAGGGCACGCAGGAGAAAAATGGGGTGGAGAAGAAGTGGACCAAGGAGAATCAGAGAAGGGATCAATTGTCACGAAGAGGTAAAAGGTCAAAGAGGATGGGACAAGTGGAAAGAAAAGTTAATTTGAAGCAAATCAGACACTGAAAAAACCCAAGGAAGAAAGATTGGCACATGCAGGAGAAGAAAGTGGAATGGGGGGGGGGGGGGGAATAAAGGAGCCACAGGAGGCCAGCTTTCATCCCTGGTGTAACTTGACTGTAATGTTTGAGACAAACCAGTGAAGAATTTGGCCCACTAAGTTTTTTAATTTTAAAATAAATTGCTGTCCGGTGTGGTCCTGCCAAGTCATTTTAGAGGGATGGTGTCAACGTGGGTCTTTCTGAAGACAACTAATCTAATAGTGTGCGTGTGAAAGGCAAGTCATAAAATCAGCTGCTACAGATGTTTTCATACAGCCTTTTTTCCTCTCTTACAAAGAGTTAAATTAGGCGACACTGAGTTAACTTCTTTACTGCGTAGGCCATAATGGATGGCAGGTGTGGAGGTGGCATGAAGGGAAACACCCAGAAGCGGATTACTTAGCATTCTGTATTGCAGCAGACATGGACATGAGCGGGTTGTGTGGGCCCTTGTCCATTTACTAGCAAATTTTAAAGACTTCTGAGCCGCATGTGATGTGTAGAAGGCAGCCCTACCACTCAGGGGCACAACTGTCACTTGGCCATTCCTAGTTCATCAGCGCTGTTTAACAGCAGCTGTCACTACTGGTAATACATTCCTTCCACTGCATTAGGAGCATTGTGAACTACTCCTCTGACCATGAGCTTGACAGATCTACTGGCTGTTGCTCAGTGACCCCCTCAGCATACTTGACAGATACTGATTTGACATCTCGATGGCTGCAGCTATTTCAGAGATCCAGTTCTGTCTATCCTTGACAACGCTTTGCATTTATGCAAAGATGATGGGGAAAGCATAGCGACGCTTTGAGCAATGGGACATCACCTGTGACAGTCTAAGCAGCCTGCACACCATTTACAAGGGCCTCTGACATTTTTGTGTGTGTGTGTAAAGATCCAGCAGTCTAACCAGTGACAGAATTTGGGGCATTTTTTAACAATTTTCCTCTGTTACTTTATAAGTCAGCTGAGCACATATTTACACGAACAATAGGCTGCAGATTACAAGAGATGTACACCTGTTATCTTTAGGACTACTCAGTGTGTTTATTATTATAAACTGGAGCAAATGTCAGATGTCGACCAGTCCTATAGTTTACATCCAAATCGTGGTACATTTAACAAAAAGCATTTAGAAATCCAAGGGCAGAGTGAAAAGAGTCATAATTTTAAAAATATTCTTTCAAGCCAAATCCCCAGTCTTCCCTTCAACTAACGGTCTGACTACACTATCGATGAAACCAAGAAGCATGAAAACACGTGGGGCCAGATTCTCTGGCCTGCTCTACCTCATGTGAGCTCCTCCTGAGACCCCAAAGGGATGGAATTTAGGCCTAGCTGCTTTGCTGGGGATATCACCCATATGAGCCAGCTAGTCATGTTAGCCAGCTCCTACGTGAGCCTCCCTGAAGCCCTCTGCCAAGTGGCTTTGATGGGAAGAGGGAGAGGGAAGGAGAAGTAGTGGACAGAGCTGCGCCCTGGCTATGCTCAGTTGGAATACAGTCCTTTAGGGTTCTTTGCCAGCTAGTACAAGTTAGAGCAGTTTAGCAGGCCAAAGAATGACTCCTTGACGCCATCTCTGTGTCCAGCAGAGAATCTGGCTCTCGGTAATATTCTGTTCATTTTTAGCAGAAGCTGTAGAGTTGGAAAAACTTGTGCACATTAGATTAGCCAAGAGGTTTTAGTTTATTTAATTGAAATGTACATAATGCACATAACACATTCTGGTACATGTTTTCAAAGATGGGCTCACCCATTTTATGCTTAAAAAAACACCCATGTCTGGCCCTGAAATCCCACAACTGCATGTACAGAAATATCAATTTTATACCTGGCCTTGCATATGGGGGGGGTTGACCCAGTGAGTTTGTGTGACTCTTTTGTGGGCACTCCTGTTACACTTTTGAATGTTTGAGCCTTTGAGTTTAACTCTTTTTATAATGAGTAAGAGTATTTATCAAAAGGAAGGTGGGAAACCTGCTTGTGGGTTATGTCAATAATGGCATCTCAGGAGTGTGAAATGTTTGGCTTGTTTGTGCAAAGTTGGATTGAATTGAATCTAACTTTAAAATGTGGTCCACAGAAAGAATGTCAACACGTTTGCCAGTTTGAAACTATTGGCACATCGGGGTCACACCTATGTATGGCAGAAATTAATTTAGTTACTCAGGTATCTCTTGGAGTAAAATAAGCCCCCCATCTTTGACAAAAGACTCAAACTGGAAAACAAGGAGTTCTTCTTATCTTTGTAACCCTTCTGCCACATGGAGTCAGCAGCCACAAGGGTCAGGTTCAATATCTAGGCATTCATCTTAACAATACAAAACAGAATCGGCTTGAGCCCCCACCCAGTAATCTGGAGAAATTAAACACCCCACTGCTAAGAGGCAATACTTTCCCATTTGCAAGCACTGAGTCTGTGTCTAGCAAAGAGAACTTTTATTAAAAAGGAACCCAGCATTAGCTTGGGAAAACACCACAACCCCGACTTGAAAGCAAATAACCATGCAAAATCAGCCACCTCAGAGTACGTTGGGCAGTGCCCTTTGCCTCAGTTTCTCACCTGGCGGTTTGAAACTCCAACAACAAATGTTCCTTTAACATCATTACTCCCCTCTCCCTCCACTGCACCCCTCTCACAGCTGCCGTCCTTGGTCAGTGAAGACCCAACATTCAGAGGTTCACTCACGTGACCTCCCACCGCAGGGGTGAGGAGCATCGAGGAGAGCCTTCATTGCTGGGCCGTGCACTCTCCCACCACACTCTGCTGCTGCCGTCTCACTGCCATGATGTCATGTTCTGAGGATTCCCTGCTTAACCCAGCGCTCGGTGATTTCAGAGGGTAGCAGGGAGCCTCCCTGCTAGTGTAGGCTGCGCAGTCTCTTTCATTGCAATGCCGTCCCACAGCAGGTCTAAGACTCAGTACCTGGTTGTCAGTGGCTTTAACAGCAGTGATCACTGAATAAAACAAGGACTCTCAATCGAGTCTAATCAGCTGTGTCTTTAAACAGTGGGGAAGGTCAAATGGTGTCTAGGACTCCTTAGGTAGAGCCCACACCACCAGGTAGGAACACCTATCCTCACCCTCTCTCTCTCTGGAATATGACATCCCTACGGGCCCCTGCTAAGAGAGTGAAGTTCAGTTTAGGGGGAAATCCCTCAACCAGGACAGGCTTAAGTACAGTTCTGCTGCCTGTTACTCATAAAAATAAGGATGACATTTCATTACCCCTGCACACAATGCTAAAGTGATTTGTAACCCAACACCAGCCAAAATCAATCACTTTGGCAAAGCAGCTCCCTCTCCTACACACCGAGGCTGTGTAAGTGTGTTTATGCAAATATAGTCTGTTCCTGAAGTCTTCCCTCCCCACCTCACCTCATCAGTAGATGTCAGGGAGTGCTCACTCAGACCCTGCTTACATCTTCATTATGCACTTCATGAGTGACGTGAATATTCCTTGGATGCAGCCAGTTTCCTCTGCTCCTCAGACAGAATTATATTCATGTGAACCAAGAAACATGGATCCACTCCTTTCTAATGGATCCTGGGTGTGACAATTTTTTTATGGTATCCCTGATCTATTAAAGACCAGTCAGTTGATCTGACATGCATAGAAAAAGGCAAGTAGTATGTACTATAGGATGTATGCAGGCAGCTTCCTCTTTCTTTAGGTCTCTTTCACTAGTACCACGCTACCAAAGCCTAGCTCATAGCAAGTGCTTTTAAAGCTGGCTAGCAGTGCTGGAAGGATTTGCTTCAGCTATTCATCAGGCTATCCACTCACTTTGGAGCGTGAAGAAATAAACAAACAAACAAAGAATTCCTGGCCGACACAAAAAGATGAGGGAAGTTGAATCCAATATTAAACATAACCAGAAAATTACAATCTAACCAAGGAGCTAGCTGTTTCTCAAACCTCAGAACTAGGAAATCTCCAGGTAAGCACAGGAAGGAAGGTACAAAGATAACTAGAATTAACAAGAGTAAATTTAGGATGTGTATTAGGAAGATTTCAATACAATGAGATCTAATAGGCTGTGGATTAGTCCCACAATTGTCTCTAGGAAAGATGCCAACTTTTCCTGCTTTAACCATATTGGGTGCGTATAATTTTAGTTTGGCTGATGTTCAAAAAGAGATTGAATCAATCAATGCCTCTCCCCCTCTCCCCCCCCCCGCGCGAAGTGTTTAAAAATGGAATCCCTTTAACTTCTTAGGGCATTGGTCCAAAATATGAACTAACAGGCTGCAAATTTCCATTAAAAATAATCAAAGCATTTTGGAGTAATGGGACTACAAATCAACAACTGGAAAAACTAACCTTTTGTACTCTTAACCTTTTAAAAACAGCTAAATAGATTTCCCCCCTCCCCCATTTTTACAGTGACTGCAGAATATCCACATAACTATGTGGATATGTTATCCCCATAGTTTTCAAGCTTGAAAATAACTTTTCTTTACTAGATTATTTTTCCTTTTCTATTTTCTTGCTTGTCCAAAATCTCCTCTGTCATATTAACTGCACATTTAGGAATAGTATTTGTAAATTTTCCTGTGATGTTTGTTAGCTGGATGGCTTCCTCTAAGACATACAATCCAAAATGTTTGTCATGCAAGAAAAAGAAAAAAACAAACAAAAATAAATGCAAAATATATTGCTCTTGCCATTTATCTTTTTACTGATTGATTATAAAACGGGCTAACAATCTGGACCTAAACTACTTGATAATTCTTCAATGAAAAATAAAACTAGTAGAAATAATGCAACTGCTGGCCATGCAGATAGTAGAACTTCTGTAGGGAAAATGTTTGCGCTTGTTGGTACTGTTGGACCCAGATTCCACCCCCTAGCTCAGTCTCCCATTCTCCAAACCATACATTTTAATGTACCTTTTTACTGGAATCAAATCCACAAATTGAAATATTCAAGTACTTGATCAGATTTGTTGACATTTTTATGAGAGGTTCTTTAAGCCAATTTCATTTTCCACTCTTTAAGCCAATTTCATTTTCCACTCTGCCTTTCATTTAATAGCATGTTTTAACTGTCCTCATTACATTTCCAAGTGCTCTGCATTGCTTCTGACTTCATGACTTATGAAGAACTTTCAATCTTTGCACTTTTGTTCAAACAAAATGATTATTCCTCCTTTCTAAATTAAACTACTAGCTATTCTAAGGGATCTCCCTCAAGTTATTGTTTTGGCTACTCCACATATGGTACCATCACTAATATCCTCTGTGTTATTTAGTTTTAATATTCAAGGACAATTGCAGGAGGCCCTCAGGTATTCTGGTGACAGAGGGGACATCTGAGACCTTAGCTAGACCTTTTTAACATTTTTTGCCTGTTTTCAGGTTCTGCATTGCCCAGTGTTTTTCCTTCCTTTTCTCCCCTGTAGTTTGTACAATAGCTCATGAAGGGACATAACGCGAAGAATAACATCACTATCCCCTTTTTACAGCTTATATAAACGTTTACAGTCTGGAGGCCCAACCCAAAGTCCATGGGAGTATTAACAGAGACTTTCATGAGCTTTGGATCCGGTTATCAAAACATAAAATTTATTCTGGAAAATGAACACTGACTCTTCAAATATGCCAGTCTTTCTCTCCAGCATTTCAGTGATAGATTTGGGGGTATATCTCTTTTCATGTTTTCTGACCTATACAAGTTGTTCTTTATTTAGACCTTTTGACTTGCTTCAGACGGGAGACCAAATCAAAGTCCCCTGTCACAAATAAAATGCCCCTGAAATGCAGAGCTGGATTGAACAATAGATTATCAATGATTTCTTTTGTTTTGTTTTTGTGTGCGTTGGATAGATCTTTGTATAGGCAGTTTCTTGCTTAGCTATAATTCTTGAGACAGGTATGCATCTGCCTTCTTTATTAGACAGGAACTACATTACTTGACCTGGGAAGCTTTTTCTGCTACGGATAATTACACATCTTTGTTTATTTTTCTTATAAAACACAGAATATATGTCTCAAATCCAATCCCTTTTCATGTTAGTCAAATCTTCTTGAAAAGATGTTTCTGGTGGATAGAATCATGGAAATGTAGGGCTGGAAGGGTCCTCTAGAGGTCATCTAGCCCTGCACTGAGGCAGGACCTAGTATCCCTAGTTCATTCCCCAGAGGTGTCTGTCTAACCTGTTCTTAAAAATCCACCAATGCCAGGGATTCCACAACCGCCCTTCCATTGATGTCACTGTAGCATAGACACTGCCTAGAGTGCCATAGCTGTGCTGCTGTAGTGTAGACATACCCTGAATGGCAGTATAGCTGTCAGGGATAAATATTGGCCCCAGTTTTGATTGTCTGCATTCTTGTGCCAAGTGAAGGAATGGAGGAGAGGAGGCAATTTGGGTCATTTGAGGGTCCATTTGAGGACTGATGTGGAGATGCTTTAACTTTATGTTCAAACTGCTATAGCTTTCTAGGGACTGAGCAAAAGAAAATAGCCGGAGCTCTGTGTGGTCCAGATATATCCCCTGGGAGGGGATGCGCAGCTCTTGTTGCTGCCTCCTGTCAGCTGGATGTGATGCTGCAAGCACCTGCCCCAGGTGCTCCCCTAGGTTGTTGACGTCACTAGGTGAGTCTGCAGTGACCCAGCCCTCCAGCCAAGACACAGTCTAAAATGGAGGAACCCTTCCAGGATAGCAAAAGTCCAACAAACTGTCGGCTCTCACCGAGGTCTTCAGCCTCATCTCCGGGCCTTTAAATATAGCCCTGTGCTGAGTTTCTAAAGGTGACTTGTCCTCTTCTCAGGGCTTCAGCCACTGGGGGCGGAACCTGGGCTTGCACACTATTCTGGGTACTACCCCAGGCACCCTACAAACAGCATCCATGCACTGCTGCCTCCAGTTCCTGGCTGTTATTCCCTGGGCTTTTTCCTACACAGCCCCTTTCTCCTCACCCTTTCCTCAGGGCGGTCTCTCTCAGATTCTCCTCCTCCCTGCTGAATGCAAGTGCCATCAGACCCTGTCTGCTGGGTCTCTCTCGAGCACCTCTGACCGGCCAGGAGGACCCTTCCTGGCTTCTCTGGTCCTAGCCAGAAACTGACTTAGTCAGCCCCTGCAGCTCCTTTCACCTGAGCCTGAGGGGCTCTGACTGACTGCTTCTCTGCAGCCTCTCTGCACAGGCCTGAAGGACCCACCTTAGCTGCTCCTTTCTTGGGGCACAATGTAGTAGGACCTAGGGCCTCCAGCAGGGGGCCTCGAAGAGTCTGGTACACCCCATCACACCTCCTGCCTCCAGTTCCCTATCCTGACACCTACACACCTGTAGCTAAAGACTGTGTCATAGATTGGCGTGGACTTGTGCCTCCAACTGCACGCCAGAGGCATTCTTGGGGAAGGGGTAAAAGATCTGCTGCCTTTAAGACCTATTTCCGCCCATGGAATATCAGGCCCACTGACAGACCAAGACCATGTCCCTGGCTAACTTTAAGAGCTTTTTCTCTGTCTTCGAATTTGCGGTATTGGTTTGGGTGGGAGATGCAATTAGCTCTCTTCAGCTGCTGAAACACCCCCTTGGAGCCTTAGGGGCTTGGGCATTCATCAGAGACTCCTTGGGTATGTCTACACAGCAATAAAAAACCTGTGGCACTGAGTCTCAGAGCCCAGGTCAGCTGTCCCAGGCTCATGGGGCTCAGGCTGTGGAGCTAAAAGGAGGGTAGACATTTGGGCTCAGTCTGGACACCTTGTGGGGTCTGAATTCAGACTACAGCCGGAGCCCAAACAACTACACTGCTATTTTATAGCCCTGCAGCCCCAGCCCTGATTGAGCCTGAGTCGGCAGACCCAGGCTAGCCATGGCCATGCTGCATGTTGCCATTATTGCAGTATAGATGTACCCCTCGAGGCTACTCTACCCAATGTTGAGGGCTGGCTTAAAAATCAGAGAACTGCAAAGACGGCGTAAAGCCATCTTTGCTTCACCCTTGGGTCCTGCACCTAATCCTGCTTGGCTATTCCCAAGATTTGGGCCTGCTGTAGTCAATAACCCCAGTTAGTGGTCTGCTTCTGCAAAGCTGACGTTGAATTCTCCTCACCACTTTTAATATTAGTTACTCTTTTATGCTGAGAAGTCATTTGCTCAGGAAGTATCTTACGCCTTTCTCCACTTGTAGAGTTTGAGTTGCAACTTCTGGATTTTCTGTCCAGACCTCCCTGCTTGGGGATTGGATGGTCTCTGGGGCTGATTCCACATCAGAGCAGTCTAGTGAATCCTAATGAAAAATTGGTAATTTTACCATTTTTAGTTCTTTTCCAAGCCTGCTTCCTCTAGATCTTAGAAGTTGGCTATGTGTCAAACGTGTCGGCAGGGTTGATGGTGGATTTCTAGTGCCCATCATCAACGACCTCTGCCTTCCTGGGACATGTGACCTCCCTCTCAGATCTTTTAATATATTTTTATTTGTTATTAATAAATAGGAGCCTTGTTTGACCCATTTATGGGAGCAGGAGTTTCTACTCATGCTGACGAAGGAAACAGATTAGGACTCCATTTTCTCTGACCAGTCTTGGCTGTAACAAGCAGAATTTTGATCAAAGCAGATTCATAAGGTGTTAGAGTCGAGACTGTCATTTACTATATGTTTGTATAGCAGCTAGCACAATGGGTTCCGCTCCTGGATAGCCTCTAGATAATACTATTAAACATTAATATTGCAGTAATAACAGTGCTGCTGTGCTCAGTCACACCTCACAAGTTTCTCTATGCCAGGAGGGACAGTCATTACATTGTAGCAAAATATTTAACTTGCATGCCTTCTAAACTCTCCCCAACTCCTATGTACTTCAGTGGAGTTAAAATAGTGTTTTATCCACTAAGTGAGCATAAACTGCCAAGACTTCCTTTACCTTCTTCAAAGGTGTGTGCCTCCTCCTCTCACTTCATAGGTCGAAAGAGAAAGGGAAATAGAGCAGGGCACCTCACAACAATCTAAGAGCAGAGCATACCCTAGCTAGAGAGAGGGAGGGAGGGTTGAGGGCTACTCTAGTTAAAATGAAACCAGCCAACAATGATCTTCCTCCTCTTGAAATCCCTTCTCATCTATTCCCTAGTTTACTGCTGGTAGAAATCTGTCTCTGGAGATTTTGTTTGTCTCTTTGCTTCAGCCCCTCCTATTAGATCCTCACCCATTGTTTTGACTTATTAATCAAAAAGCTGAACAAAACTTTTCGATTTGTATTAGGCCCCCTCGACCCTTCACTAGATATTTATGCAAATCTCCTAATACCAGGAAGTAAACTGAAAACTCTCAGCCAACCCACTGAAACCAAGTGAAGTTCCTCTTCTGCTGCACAGGGTGGCCTCAGGCAGACAGCGGCTTGGCTGCTTTGGAGTCTCGCTCTCTCTCGCCCAGCTGTAAAATCCTGTGGTCTACAAACACCGCCAGGCGTGTGTAGCTTTTCTTCTGCCCGAGGATAATCAGCTCATTAACTGTGAGCTGCGCCCTGGCTCGCCCCCCACCGCTGGGGCTGAAGTAACCGGCCGAGTTTACTTGCTGCTTCCAAAGTTTCACATTCAGGGAAGTAAGTGGCTGTCTTTTGTCTCCTAGCCTGGCATCCAGTGCCGCTTGGTCGGGCTTCTGTGATCCTCGGCGAGCGCTGGGACGTGTCGGGGGCAGCCCTGCGCTCGCAGGGGACGCGCTGCTGGGGCTTCCTCTCGAGTTCGGGCAAACCAGGGGCTCCCTGCGGAGGAGCCTGGAGTTTGCGCCTGGGAAGTGAAGACGTGCTACTCTCGGGGGGGAGAGGAAAGGCGTCTTGGAACCTGTCCCTGTTGCTCTGGTAACAAGTCCCCCCCCCACCTGGATTTACCTTGCAGATCAGAGGGAACAGCTGATAATAGACACTTGTTGGCCTGTTGCGTATAGAAGAGTTTGTCACAGGAGGCTGGGGTCTATTCTTTAGTGTTGTGTTGTGCTGTGCTGTGAGCTCTCCTGTAACACGCACGCTTTGATTGCAGACTTGACCTGCCCTATTGGCATAGCAAACATTTTAGGGAAACCTCGTCTAGAAAGACATGTTTACATCTTCCTCTTCTCCCCTAAAAAGAAAGAGAGAGAAGCAAAGGTTTCAGGGAGGAGAAGGAAGGGGCTGACTGAGGGCATTCAAGAATTATTAGTGTATCAGCTAAAGGGGGATTGATTTGTTAGGTCAGGAAACCTGATCTGATGCACTGAAGTTAACAAGAAATATTAAATGAACCATTGTGTTAAGGGGTATAGTCAGTTCAAAAGAGGAAGTGTGACACTAAGTGGGCAGCTTGTGCTTCTGCCCCTTCAGGGAACAGTTCTTTGAACCTCAGATAAAATGCATGATACATTAGTTAAAAGGAAGTGAGAGTTCTTTTCAGACTGGTTAGCTTTTCCTTTAGCCTGAGGGAAGGGGTGTAGTTGCAGTCTAAGCTTTCCTGTGTGATCTGGTTTAACTTTTAAGGAAATACAGCAGTTTATTTGAGAAGATTTTGAAAAGGGATGACGTTCGATGTATTATTATGATCTTCAGGGCTATGTTGTCTTCAGCCAATCTTGACTATTCCTAATTAAAAAGAACCAAAAAGGAGTTGGAATGCCAGAAAGAATGTAGTATTACACAATCCATTTTTTCATAGTCACTGTCACAAGCTAAGACTCAGTTTAATTAAGAGAAAAGATATGGCCTCTGGATATTCTGGATTAAACACTGGATTTTAAACCTACTAGTGTATAGTAAAATAATTCCTGGAACTCTTCAAATTAAAACTGCTTCCTCTCCGTTAGATATTAAAATGTGCTTCTGCTTTGAAAAAAATGAAAATGGTATTGTGATGTTCCATGTTTGTCTCTTGCCGGCTTCCAGGCCAAGTCTGCTCAGTTTCTAAGTAAAAAGATTTTTTTAAAGCTGCCAGACCTGCAAATTCAATCTAGAATCTGAAAGTCAAGCTGGTTTTTTCTCGGACAAATATAACCATCAATATTCTGCAGTTAGAATTTAGTTGGCAGCCCGTGTTTTTTCTCAAGCAAGAATAAAATTCAGCTCAGTAGTCAAAACTTGATATAGTGACTGAAGTAAGCAGATATGATGACTCTGACTACACAAAGGGAACAAAAAAATTGAAGTTGCCAATTTTACTTCCATTTTTCACAGTGGAAGAGCAATCTAAATATTTTTCATCCAAAAACCAAACACTCTTTCCTCCCATGCTCTGCAAACCCCCATCCCATTGCATCCCACCCATCCAAACATCTTAAAACAGCACAAATTGAAGGGAAACTTTCTATCTTTGTACAATATGATTCCTTGGTGATTCTTGGAATGCCTGAATGATTGTAATATAACATTTGGTGATAGCTAAGCTTTCGAATAGGGGAGTAATGCTAAGTGATTATAAAAAAGAAATGGAAATTGTTTTAACAAAATAAAGATTAAGTTGTGTTGAGGAGAAGGGGAAAATGCAGCCCAGTTGTAAAGAGAGGTTAATCAAATTGTTTTTATGTGAATCTTTCCTCTTCTAGTATTGTATGTAGAGCAGATGTAATGGTTTTATAAGTTTAATAAGTGGGAACTTCTCACTCCACCTATTGATCAGAAAGACCAAAGAATTTTCTCAGTAAAGTAGAAACAGGATGAAAGTCTGACTAATAATCCTATCTAAGAGGTGTTTATGGAATCACAGGAGACAATTAAAATTCATGGATTCTGCAGCCAATAGGTTTCTCATTCTCTTGACTTATTTCAAGATAAATATCTTTTATTCGGTGCCAGCTTTGTAAGATACATAATAGTTAGAAAGCTTTCTTGATTTAATAGATTTCTTTAATCAATAAAGTGTTGAGATAGATGTCTAACTGCAATGACGATGTTATCACAAGCAGTTTAACAACTACTGTAGATTGGTAGATGTGAAGTGGTCTTGCTTTTCCCAAGTATTACTCTTGGGTGGTAAGCAAGACCTTTTGTTGTAAGACCTTTTGTGGCCTTTCTTTATAGTACTTTGGTCAGTAAAATCATTCAATAACAGTTTTTGTTGACAATGCTTTTGACTGCAATGTTACACCACCTGCCAATCCTAGGCATTTGATACTCTATTAGCATTTCTGTTTTCAAGTGTGTTTCACCTTATACACACAATTGAATGGATTTTCTACAAATGTGTAAATCTTTATTTGTGTATTTATTTTCTCATAACATTGCCCTCGCCCCCCACTATTTCTATCTCTAGAAATGAGACACCTTGTTCTGTGACTTTATCAACTCTCATAAGATAAACAGCAACATCCTGAGTCCCTTTTTGTAAGGGAGACCTCATAAGCCACCGAGGTGCTTCAGAAAGTGATATGGATATTTCAGTTGGGAAACTTCTCCCTGAATCAGAACATAACTGATGTCCCAAGATTGACTTAAGGGCTGCTGTAGGTCTCATCTCTTGGATGACACAAAACCAAGGTCCTCCTGGCCACCTGTGGCCATTAAAGATTCCATGGCACAATTCTCAAAACCAGAGACCTTGCATGTGATGTCCTGGCTAAAGTGCAACTTGCATAGTAGCATCCTACCTAAAGTTACTCCTAGTTCTATTAGATAATGAACCCTTCATTTCTTTTCATACAGCAAAGCTTCTCTATGTTTTGGGACGTTAAATAGCTAATCTCTGAAGTAATTGCATGTTTGTGGTGGGAAAGGGGTTTTTGTTTCAATATTTCATTTTGAGTATTAAAATGTTTTGAGATTCTTTAAGATGAGAAGGTACTTGCTTTGGACCAGACACCTATTGCTGGGTGAGGTATTATGCGGAAGGCAGCAAGGAACTTTCCTCATCTTTAGGTGGCCTGTGTAAGGGCTAGACATAATTGTAGCCCCTTTGCTCAGGGATAATCAGGGTTTGTGCCCTCATTTTTCTTATGGGAGTTGATGATGCTCCTTTGAAGCTAGACCAGTGCAGCAAGTGGGCAGGCAAATGGAGGTGGTGAGAAGGAGGAGGGGGAGTAAACTCCACCTAATGCAAGGGTGAGACAGGATTCTTTGTGGCAGCCTCCCTGAGGTAGCATGGCTCTACACTGACCTGAACATGAGGCCATGCCTTGATGGTATCGAGCCCCAAATCAGTGTGAGATGATAGTTATAATGTATGATCAAAAGAAGAAGATCCATTGGGTAGGTTTTATAGAATTCCTGTTTCTAACTTTCATTCATAATGTAGATATTTCCATGAGAAATTGCTGGTTACTTGTTTGAAACGTTATACTGGAGAGGTCTATTCTTCACTTCTGGCTGAGGGCTTTCAGCTACTAATAACCCCAGGCCACATCATGCCTCTATCTGGATGATATTATCCACAAAGAGTGGGAAGGAAGCTCCCCAAGAATTCCCTCATGGGGCTTCCTGTGTTCTTTGGTCAGGAGAAGGGAGGGTCTGGCCCACAAGTCCTGAGGATCTCACAAGGTTCATGTGGAATGGGGTAGATTTCCACTTGAGGTCAGGGAATCAAGTGATATAAATGTATTAAAGCACAACCTAGATAATTTAAAAAAATTGTTTAAAGGGGCATTAACCAATTTCATGCTTTTGAGTAACCAGCTGCCCTTTTGGAAAATAGTAGGGATTTTTATTTTGGTGCTGATCATACTCTTGACCCCATCAATGACTGCAAGATTTCCCCCCACATGAGTGGGGAAACATAGTTATTTATATAGGGATAGAGTTGGCACAGCTGGCAAACACTTCCAGAAAAGATAAGACCAGAAGCAGTCTGTGGCCCAGTGAACAATGTAAATTATTTTTAACAACATAAGTTTTTAGATCAGTCCCATTGATGAAGTTGTGAGTAGAAAGATAACCTCACAATATGTAGTAACCTATTGACTATTTCTAAAATGTTTTAACTTCTATCAACAAAATTACAATTATGGCACTGAACTTTCTTAGTTAAATTGTCCTTCGAAGAAAGATGGGAAACACAGTGATCTTTTTGCCTCATTCAAATACACTTCTGTTAAACTTGATGTCTAAAGCTGCAATTTCCTGGGTGGAGTCAGTCTCAACAATCTTCAGCATCTTTTCTCAAGATTACTTTCCTACCATAAATATAGAGGTGAAATCAGTCTTGTGTGGTGTCTGTGTGATAGATATGAGAGCTGTTTGATGTAGAGATTCATGATGAACCTCTATTTGTTGTCGAGGCCTAAAGAACCACTCATAGGAATCAGAATGCTAGACACATTACCGTGGGAAATATCCTCTATCCTCGAGGATAGAAATGACATTTTGACAGAAGCACTTGGCATAGGGAGACGTTGTTATGAGAATATTGCCAAATTCAATGTTTCCTAGTACAGGGGAGAAGAAGAATAACACTACTACTTGAAATGAAGATCTTCAACCTATGTATCCTATACTTTAGCACTGAATTGTCCGTCTTATTTAGACTGCAAGCACCTTGGGTAAATATAACGTATTCCTCTGTTCAGCATTGAGTGCCCCATCATACTCTCACAATTCCAGGTATGATAACTCTCAGTCGAAGCACTGTATCCTCCTGCCTCTAAGGCCTCTGGTGCACATACCGGAAGGTCAACACTGCTCTTCCTGTCTAAGCTGTGGGTGATGAGCAGCGATCTAAAACTCACACCGACTCTGTTCATTTACATCACCTAGTTCTATTTTTTCTTTGTATGTTCATTTGATTGAGCCTATCCTCTCAGTAACAATAGCAATTGGATGTTTTAGTTCTTCTGAGGAACACCTGTTACAATATAGTCATCTTGTGAAATGTTGAGTTGAATCATGCTACGGTATGGTCCAGTAATCAGTGTGAATGGTACACTTACACTCCGAGCCTGGCATTTTCTGTAATTTTGTTTACATTATCCACATCCATTTATTTACAGTTCAGACTTGATATATATACAAAAGGGACTGATTATATCTTGGAAATGTGTTTTCCATCTTCTTTGTTGTTTGTTCAGTGGAAAGCTATTCAGGGACTTCAGCAAATGTACATATTGGCACAGCAACCCTATTGTTCATATGTTCTGGTGCATGTGGTTTCCACCGTATATTTTAATTGCCTTTTACATCTTATTCATTGTTTGGTACAGGCACACCCATGCAGACCTGTTTGATCAATAGACTTTTGACCAGGCATCATATATAAATGAATCTTTTATTACACAAATGCTGGAACAATATGGTTCTGCAGAAAATCGTGTAGAAGTATATCATTTTCCCCGCCATATACTGTAGAATGTGACTGCATTATGGACTTCCAAGAAAATAAATACTAAGGAGCAACAAGCACCATTCTCATGGATGTGTGTGTAATTAATTTATAATAGTGCAATTTGTAAATCCACAGATCTATATTACTGCTGTTTTGACTCCAGTTCAGATTAGATCTTGGTAAAGAAAATATTCAAGCATAAGTTTTCCAGTGGTATAAAATTGTATTAATTTTATTGTCATCTTTTAATTCATCTGCCACATTTATCTGAAATGGGCACTCTCAAACTATGTCGTCGGCAGGACCTGGAGCATCCTGGAGGTTACACCTTTCAGGTCCAAATGGAAGGGACTGTATTACACTGGAGCAGCCCCTGCGTACCCTAGTTGACAGATTGGGAGTGGTCCGGCCAGCCCTTTGGGTAAAGGGTTCAGTGCTGTTGTGTAACAATGATTCACGTATGAGAGGAAGGGAGATGGGGAACATAGTTTAAGATGATTGCCAGGATTTAAGTCTTTGTCATTGAGGAAGTGAAAGTTTGGTAACTACTCAGGAAGGGGAGGGAGCAGAAAGAGAAAATTCGTCATTTGGATGCTTGGAGCTCAGCTGTTTCAATACGAATTGCAAAAATGATTTGAATTTGCAGTCAGCAGGATAACGCAACATGCAAATGAAATTCAAAGGAGGCTTTTGAAACTGCAAAATACCAGACAACTGGTAAACTCTCAGCAGAAGCTAGAAAGAAGTTCCACAGCTCTGGAAGGGGATTTGGAGATTTTGTTCCCCTCTTTGCTTCTCACTGTGTCCCCTGCTCTTTACACCTTATTTTTGTCACCCTTCTGGGCTGTCCATCGTCTTCTTTCCTCCTTCTGACCCTGCAAGCAGTGTGGCAGCTCTTCTCTCTGTCACTTTCAGTTCCCCCACTCTGCCTGAAAGAGACGGTTGAAGCAGGGAGCCAAGCACCGATCTGAGGAGCATTAGCACATGGTAAGCAGCAAGGGGAGCCCATCTGTTCTTGATGCTTGGTTTTCCATTCTGGCTATATGTTTTCGGCACAGCAGATGATTGAAGTGGCTGAAGGATAGGAGTTGACTGGCAGTGAGCAACATTCTCATACCGCAGGCAGGGCTGGGGAAGGCAGTGGCCCGCAGTGCAATCACTAATGCTGATTAAATGCATCGCCGTGCTCTAGATTCTAGAACCTATG
Source organism: Emydura macquarii macquarii (assembly GCF_026122565.2). NCBI lineage: Eukaryota > Metazoa > Chordata > Testudines > Chelidae > Emydura > Emydura macquarii. Next base: position 19,343,078 of record NW_027131614.1, on the reverse strand, counting down.
ACAGTCAGTGTGCTGGAGTGGAACTTACTAGCCTCTCTGCCATGGCGCCTGTCAATACTGCTAAGCATCCTCACTGCTGTGCTGCTTTGAGACTTTTTTTATTGGTTTATTTGATTCTTTTTCTTGAAAAAACGATACTTTTGCTTTTAACCAGCTGTAGCAGCAACCCCTTTCTGCTGTTTCTTGGTGGTTTTTGTTTTTAATCCCCTCCCCCCGCCCCCCCCCCCGCCCCCCCCATTCCAGGCCTGTTGTTTCTTCCCCATCTGTCTTTATCCTTTGTCCTCTTAGGGCCTGTCTACAATACATATAACTCATCTGACACAGTTACAACAAACGCTCTTGATTTATACCCCACACACCAGCTTTCCCCCTCTCCCCCCAACAAAACCTTGTTGGCCATGTTTGTGCATTAACATCTACCAGGCTGATTTACATGCCTGTGTAGTTATTCCAGAGTACCTCAGAAGGGGTTAGAGGGTCTGCAGGATGTTTCATCTTGTGTGACCCTGCACCCTAAGATGGCTTATCAGAGAGAGCAAGGAGAAAGGTGGACAACCAAACCAGTGATACAGCCATGATCCTAGTGACAATGCAGGCAGACTGTGCACTGAACCAGTTACAGAAAGGCAGCTATTATAGAATCAGAAGATTAGGGTTGGAAGATCAGGAGGTCATCTAGTCCAACCACCTGTTCAAAAAAGGACCAACCCCAGATAAATCATCCTAGCCAGGCTTTGTCAAGCCAGGCCTTAAAAACCTCTAAAGATGGAGATTCCACCATCTCCCTAGGTAACCCATTCCAGTGCTTCACCACCCTCCTAGTGAAAAGGTTTTTCTACTGTCCAACCTAGAGCTCCCCCACTGCAACTTGAGACCATTGTTCCTTGTTCTGTCATCTGCCACCACTGAGAACAGCCTAGCCCCATCCTCCCTGGAACCCCCTTTCAGGTAGTTAAAGGCTGCTATCAAATCCCCCCTCACTCTTCTCTCCTGCAGACTAAACAAGCCCAATTCCCTCAGCCTCTCCTCATAAGTCTTGTGCTCCAGCTCCCCTAATCACTTGTGTTGCCCTCCGCTGGACTCTCTCCATTTTGTCCACATCCTTTTTGTAGTGGGGCCTAAAACTGGACACAGTACTACAAATGAGGCCTTACCAGTGCCAAACAAAGGGCAATAATCAACTTCCCTCGATCTGCTGGCAATGCTCCTATTAATGCAGCCCCATACTCTGTTAGCCTTCTTGGCAATAAAGGCACACTCATATCCATTATAGGCCACTAGCAAGCACAAAACACTTTCAACTAGGTATTAACTGTGTTGTTTGTAGGCACAAGCCATCTTTAGAGAGAACCATAGCCTGGACTATTTATGAGCTCAGTTAAAAACTGTGTGCGCAGACAGGACCTCGCCTGCGGACTCTATTTCTCTCCTATTGCTTCACCCTTCAGGAGGTGCTCTGGTAAATTTTGCTTCACTTGTTCACAGTATATTCTGTCCTCAGGGCAAAGTGAAACTTACCAAAGCCTGATAATTGCACTGTGAAGTCAGCTGCTGTCTTACAGCGCCAGCACCCTGAGAAGCTGTTACTTGGAAGGGGCCCCCAGTGTAGATGTGGTACTCAATAGAAGAATTCTTTCATTGACCTATCTACTGCTGCTCTGAGAGGTTACCTACAGGGATGGAAAAACTCCTTCCTTTATTGTAGGAAGCATCCATGTTCTATGGCACAGCATGGTGTCAGAGCTGTATCCTTGCAGAGCTGGTGGTGTAAACATGGCCATATTCTCAGAGGCATGTTCTGCTTGCTTGAAGGTATGATCAGGTCCCTAAAATCCTACTTTGCAGGTTCCTGGCCTTCTTAATAATTAGCTTATTGGGAAGGAGATGCAACAAAACTACTTTAAATAAAATAAATAATATGCCCAAATGTTAAGTCTCAAAATATTTTTATCACAAAAACCCACTAAATCTTAATCCATGCATTTTGTGTGTTCTTTGGGATTTGGTCAGAGTCCCTTAGGGTTTCCAGGACCACTGCTCCTACACGTGGCCTCTCCTCCAAATCATGGAGAGAGTCTCCCTGCTGCAGTCAGATTTTTTTTCCTGGTTGATCCTGCAATCAAAAATGACCCTTCTGCTACAAAGCATGCCCCGTTGTACCTCTCCCCTGCTGAAAGCCTCTTGTGTCTTTTTAAACAACTGTTTAAACCACTGCCGCTCTCCCTTTTGTTCTCCAGTTAGGTATTTTTCACTCTCTACTCCCCACTTCTTGCAGATATACTTGATCAAACTAGTTTTCCAACTCAGGCACCCTCTTTAACATACTCATTGTTTGGCTAGTGCCCAATTGTTAAGGTTCATGTCTTCTTTTGTTTGTTCCGTAGTGTTTTCCAAATAGGATGGGTGATCTGTAAGGGACCTTATTAGCTTATGACTGACTCACTACACATTGAGGCAGTTCATGATGCGGCAATATCGTAATATTAATCAGAATTAATAAATTGTATATAGACAGATTCCTCAAATTGTCGCATTTCCTACTCCCTTTGCTCTACACTGGAGCTCTCATTTGGGCCAATAGGAAGTCTGTACAGAGATCAAGAGGCGGATAGTGCCTTTATTTAGTAACTAAACTTTTATTGTCACACACAGCATCACCCACTAAGAAAATCTTCTCCCCTTTAGGCCACACCTATTTCTGCTCTTTGTTTCTCAGCCTTCCTTATCTTCCTTTATCTGTTTCTCTCTCCCTGCTCTGTCTTTTTATGTATCCAATCTGCCCTTCCTCTACATTTCGTTCTTAGAAGCAAACCCAATTCTGGTTCCTTGAGGACTTGTGATACAGCTGTAAAACTCTTTCTCTTTATATACCCTTGCAAATTTGCAGCTTAAGCCTGCAAACACTACTGAGCATACTTTAAGACGTAAGGCCCTGCTCCTGCAATTTGTTGTGGGTGGGCATACTGCAGTTTCCACAGCAAGCCCCATCACATTCAGTGCAAGAAAGAAGCGTGTGACCATTAAATTGCACCTTGAATCTGGCTGGAGAGAGCTCCATGTAATTCAGAACTATATTTCAGAACCCTTTATTTTAAATTAGCAAAACTTCATTCTCAAGCACAAAAGGAGTTTAATCAAGGTAATAACATGTAAATAATCTAGCAATTTGGGATTTTGTTCCCAGTGCAAACATTGTCATAAGTAATAGTATCCTTGGACTTTAGCAGCTAAGGCATGCATATGTGTTTAATCTTTTCACAGGAGACGATGAAATAATCAAATGGAATGTGTAATGCCTATGATTCAACAATCCTCTTTGAAAAGAAACGACTTATATTCCCGTTTGGTTTTCTCTCTGGAAAATCAAGGAAGTATCTATTCTTTGTTTTTAAGTTATAATATATATCCTATTTACTAAATACTTGTTATCTTTTATCAGTCAAAACATATCCATCAGGAAGGGTATTTTCAAAAACCCCTCAGCTCAGTTTCTACTACCAGCCTATGCAATGACTTATTTTCACTTTCACACTCAGTTCCATTCACACATTTTTTACCAGCCTCCAGTTTATGTGTAGTTTCTTAAGTCTTTGGTAAAAGCCTGCTTTTGTGCTTGCTAACTAGCCCGTTGGACTTGAGCCACCAGCAATTTGCTGTCCTTCAAACTGCGTTTATGGCCAAGTAATAATAAAAATTGGCTCTTAACATAGTTTTACAAACATTAATCACCATAAAATACATGTCTCATGGCTGGAGCATGGGGCTGCGTCAGAGCTCTTGCGTTTTATTTCCATCTCTGCTAATGACCCCTGTGACTGTGTACTTTACCCTTCTATGCCTTCATTTGCCTGACTGTGAAAAGGGTGTGATAATACTTACCCACCTCACCAGATGGTTGTGAGATTTAGGAGTAAAACCAGCCTCCTCTTCTTTCTTCTCCACAGCCACGGAAGGTTCTTGTGAAGTGGAAATGGTGTGGAGGGTGCTGGCCAACTGCCCCCAGCACATCTCACCAGCGCCTGGCTGGGCATTGCTTTGCAAGTGGGGATGAAGCTGGATATGGGGTGGAGAATCTGCAGGGTCTGTGCACATTCATTGTTAAATCCAAGCTCTTTAAGAATTTCAGGGGTTTTGTTTTAATGTTATGTCTCTATCTCTCCTTTAGCTACATTTTCATTAAACTGGTGGCTGAGACAACTTATCTACTTAGCTGAGGTAAACAGGTTATCAACTGAAGCAGGTTTCTGTTTCGTGCTTTCAAGGGATTATTATAAACAGTTTGAAGTTGTGCAAAAAATGAGTTGTGATGACTTTTGGTAGGAGTCAATTTATAACATGGAGCTCAATCTTTCCCCTATAAAATTCAAGGGGAGGTTTGCCATTGACGTCAATGGGAGTGAGATCAGGTGCCTCTAAATTTAAAGCTTGCACAGTTAGTTGACTCTCTACATTTTGCTGTTATCGGTAACAAGATGAAAATTTCACAAGACATTTCTCTGTGGTTGTGAAACTTATTGGCACCAGATTCAGCACTGTTGTATTTTCAAGTCCTTTTCCAATTTCCTCCTGAAACAATTCTGATTTGCAACGTCAAAGCAGAGTTCACAAAGTTCCGAGAAGAACTGCAACCTAAAATAACAGTGTTAGTCTAGTTCCAACTGGACAACTTAGGTCAAAATGTTCAAACTTGAGTGCCTATAAGTAGGGTCCTAAATGCATATTGGGCACATAAATACAATGTCCCGAGCTTCAGAAGTGTTGAGCATCCATGTAATCCATTGAAGTCAATACAGTTTTATTGAGAAGCCATATAAAGAGATGCACTAGAAAATGAAAGCTTCTCCCTCTTGTGTATAATAGAACTATAAGTTGGATTTTCTTTTTTCAGTGTGATTGTTTTTGCTTATTGAGGTGGCTGAAAGAGTTGAGAATTTTTCATTTGCCAGAGATCTCAATATGACTATCATTTTCAGCTCTAAGTACTTTACATTTTTATATACACAAGCAATTATAAATAAAATAGAAAATAAGCCTGCAGAAAACCTTTTTGACACCAGCAGGTCTTCCATTAAACCCGCCGTTAAAGACTTCATCATGGACATTCTTCAAGGTGTTGTCCTCTCTCATGTCATCATTGGCATGTCACGATGCAGCTTGAGGAAGCTTCATGGTATCCATTTTCAGATAGCCGAGGAGCACTCCTGGCAGGAAACAAGTTCATTCCAGAAAATAGAAATTATCCTAGAAAAGACAGGGTGGTTAACCTAATTGTCAGAAATCTGGTACACTGAAGTAAGAATGGATCCATCCTAATGAACAATCAAAGAAAGCACTCCCTGAGACACATGCAAGTGCCATATTTGGTTGAACTGAAGATTTTGGGCCCCAGCTGGGACCCACAAATATAAATTTACATACACACTTATGAAGGGAGGAGAGGCTTCATTTCAATAATCACTTAAGGTGCAATCTGATATTGCTTCTCTGAGGAGGACAAATTGACTAGGCTACAAGTCCTACTATCTCTATTTAGGAGGGGTGAGTAAAATGGGTAAAGAAACTTTTTAATCCACCCTTCCATCCATTCTTGTAACAATGAGACCAAGTTTCAAATAAATCCAGACAAAAGCTGAGATGTATTTGTTCGAATCAATGTCAATCTTTGCATGTTTATAAATTAGGCATTTTATCTTGGTGTAAAAATTCCAGATGCACAAAGTTAAACTACCCCGTGCACTGGGAGAGTATGCGTGCGTGCGAGCTGGCATGGTGGGATGGGGCAGAGTTTCAGTTTTGTAATTTGGACAGACTAGACTGTGAAAGAGAACCCGTTCAAGTACATTTTGAGCAGGTGGTGCTTAAAATATATCTTCCAAGGAGCTCTGTCCATCCACATTTCCATAAAAGAATAGTTTATTGCTACTATTATTTCATGAAGCACTACAGAACACCACAGAGCCTTAGGGCCCATAATTTGCGATTTCTGTGGCCAGTTTCCCATGGCACAATGATGATTATCTTAAACATTTTTTAAAAACTTAAAACCCAGCCTGTGAACCCCTTACTTCCATTGGTGAGCATTTACATGCATAAAACTCAGTGTGACTTCTTGTATGTTTAGGCCTTCACCCATGGGAATAAGGTATTTGCAATTTGTCCCCTGAAATGTTTTGCTAACATTTGATGATCTTTTAACCTAGTGGTATGGCCAAATTCCAATCGGGATAATCTGGTGCCAGGAATTCACTCTTCGATTTCATTTGGAAATGGAGTTTACCCTCATCAGTTGTATAATGTTGCTGTGTGCCACTAAATACAGCTTTATCTCCCGTCAGTGCTGGATGCATTTTAGAGGTGGGAGGAAGTGATCCCGTGTGTGTGTGTGCGTGTATGTCTGAGAGAGAGAGAGAGAAATATAAGTTGTATGAGTTCCAGAGGGGTAGCTGTGTTAGTCTGTTTTTAGCAAAACAGCCAGAATTCTGTGGCACCTTAAAGACTAACAAATTTATTTGGGCATAAGCTTTCGTGGGCAGAAACCCACTTCGTCAGATGCATGAAACATAATTTGTATGGCATTTTAAAACTGTGAAGTGCTTTGGGATCCTTCCTAAACCTTGTTACTATGATACAATTTTGTTTTTCCCTGTGTTCCATTTTATCTGATCCTTTTGAAGATTCTGCTAACGTTGTTAATTCAGTTATGGGAAGTTAATATCTTATTTCCCCTTCCCTCCTTTTCAAGAGCATTAATTACAAAGAAAAAAGTTTAAAAAAAAAAAAAAGATAATGCAATTGCCTAGGGACTGGTGAAATGCATTCATTCATTGGTGATATTGATTCAGAATCCTGGAGGATGCGTGCAGTTCAGGCAAACAATTGCAATAAAATAAAGTGTTATAATGTCAGAAAACAGATGTTAGCTTATCATAAAACCCAGTTTAATATTTGGTGCCAGAAATGATGACTACATGAAGCTGGAACATATTCTTAATTCATAAAGTCCATTATGTAATGGACATTTACAAATCTATATAATGTTAACAAAATGGCAATCTCTCTGTGGATCGATATTATTTTGATATTTTTATAAAACAAAAGAAAAGCAGAATTTGTGGTTCATATAAATTCAGTTGTCATTCCCTTTATTTTGAAATGAAATAAAAGTAGCTTTGATTAATCTTTCCATCTTTCAAATTATAGTAATGACATGATTATACGATTGTTTTTCCCTGTGTTCCATTTTATCTGATCTTTTTGAAGATTCTGCTAACGTTAATTCTGTTATGACAAATTATTATTAATTTTATAGGTCCTATTTAATACTCCTTGCTTATGTTTTGCCTGGTTAAGGAATGATATGAGGCCAAGTTTCTAATGAGTCTAGACAAAAGGTGAGATGGATTTATGTAAAGCCAAAGGAGTTTTGTCTGGGTGAGGAGTTTTCTTTAGGTCTTTATAAAAGTTACTCCCGCATAGAGAGTGGTGGTGTTACTGAATTCTATTATGGTAGCTCCTAAGTGCCCTAACCAAGATCAGGATCCCATTTTGCTTGGTATAAACATAATCTGCAATCAGGAGTTGCGAGTGCAGAACTTGTAAACATACCTGAGCAGCATCGGCGCCAAGTCTGGGTATCACTGGTGGGTGCTGGTGGGCGGGGGCGGGGCCTCAATGGAAGAGGCTGGGCAAGGCGAAGCACATGGTGGAGCCACAGTGAGAGCTGGCTGCTGATCAGCTGATTCGTGGTGACCATTCTCAGTGCGTGCTGGGCACCACCTATTTTTAAAATAGCAATGAAACTGTGGCAGCATGGGCAGAGGCCTCCTGAGCACATACTGAGCGTCCTAGGTGGATGGAGCTAGCCTGTGGAGCCACCCATGCTGCTGTAGCTTCACTGCTCTTGTTACTCAAGCTAGTTTTGATCTAGCTAGATCAAGCTAGCTCAGATATGTCTACACCACCCAGTTGCAGTGTAGGCAAATCCTAAGAGACAGTCTCTGTCCCCAAGAGTTTACAGTCTAAATAGACAAGACAGACAAAGGGAGGATTATGGATTTTTTTTATCATTTGCATATAGAGGAACAGTTTCACCTAATTGATCATCAAAATTGCTTTACCAGAGCAGTCCATCAATGTTGGTGTTCTGTGTCTGCCAACCTTCCCTATCGGAGCATGAAACCCATATAATACATCTAACTGTACAATACTGTGCCACGAGAGAAATTTCTTCCTAACTTTAGCTGATCAATGTATAGTCTTAAGCAAGAGATTTAATAAGTTTCAGCATTAATTTCCTAGCTAAATGTAACTACAGGTGCCGTTTTAAGTCATATAAAGTTGCTAAACCTATAAATCATCTGTAAATTTATGCATTAGACATTTTAGGAGCAGTAAAGGCCTGTCCTATTCTGGTTTATTATTACACACACTATATAGCAACTTCCCATTTATTAATATTAATATAAGAAGGGATTTTCAATGAAGCTTGTGCTCCTAACATACTTAGGTGCTTTTGAAAATTTTGCCCTAGTGCCTAAAGTGCCCTGTGAATTCCCTATGCATTCAGATGACAATCCAGCCGTTGGTTTTGTTCTAATTCGGTGATATCTTGACTCTAGATTTTGCTTTTTGTTTCTTTTTACGAGCACGTGGGGCAACTAGTAAAACTGGTAACAATCTGGGGCTTTGTAGTGAAAATCCATATTTATTTATTTATTTATAATCACTGGCTGTTGGGATGCTGATGCAACAAGACTCAGCCTTTCAACCCGTGCAATTCACAGCTGTAGAAAATGTGACCACAGACATTTCCACTGAGTTACCACTTCAGAAGTTGAAACCTGTTTTATTTTATATTCTTTTGTAACATGAATTTGTTTGTTAAATCATGCAGAATATGATAAATTAGTGAAGTCCAGCAAAGTTTTACCGTCAACTTTAATGGGAGTAGGTCCAAAATAATTAGGTGCCATATCAATAGGGGAAGGAACAATCCCATGAAAATTAGGAGTCAGGCATGGGCTGCTCCCACATAGAGAAACAGGAAACTCTGTAAGTTTGCACTGGAAGCTCTAGGAGTATATTCTTTCATCAGGGGTGGATGGTTGTCCCCATGGTGGATGGTTAGCTCTGTGAAATAGTACAGTATCAGAGGACCGGCACCCCTCATATCCATCTTGAAAGATCTGTGAAGCAGGAGTTATCTTTGTGGAGATGCTATGCCTCAACATTGGCTCTTGATATCTGCCAGCCACCTTTGGCTCTTTGGAAGCACATTTCCTGCTAGAAGTTCTCCTGCCAGCTGTTGTCTATGCAACCCACTCAGGTGAATGTAGAGAACATAATGGGGCAACCTATCAGCGTTAACTTACTTACAACAGTTAATTGGTGGGGGTGGGCGGAGGAAATGATGTACTCTGATTTTAATCTTAGCACTTGTAATAGATACTACAGAGTACATGCTAAACTTTATTTGCTGAGTATGTATCTTAAGCAATTATTCACCAAGTGTAGCGAAATGCTATACTGAGTAATAGTTTTACTTTCAGAAACCACACTTTTTTTTATTTTAAACCTTCAGAGCTCTTTTTCAGACAAAAACTCTGGTCACCTGTAATTTTAGACGCAAAGCTCTATCAATACTTAGTGTCCCAAATGTGCCTATGGCTTCTGCTGATAGTGTCCCTTAGATACAGGATATTGCTGGAAAACTAAGTCCGCCTTTGAAATGAAAATCATTTATTTTATTGTGTGTTGAACTGTAAGCGCTATACTGCACACAGCTTTGCTGTTTTGTGTGTGGTAGAGGTCTTCTAGTTTATGAATAGAAACAATACCATTTGTATTATATTTCACTTCCTGATTCACTACTGAATAATTCCCTATCTATGCTATGTTCCCATGAACTGTTCTTTGCTCTGTTCCTTTTTCACTGTTAAAAACTCCACTTTCAGCAATCCTCAGCAGTCGTCCTTTCTGCAACATTGCTCAACTCCAGGTTACGCAAGCTTAAAAAAATTCAGCAGTCCAGTGGCTCCTTTTACTGTAGTAAGAACAGTGAAGGGCAACCTTCCATTGTAAATATTTGATCAGGTTTTTTATGAGTAAATGAGTGATTTGTTAAGAATAACAAGACTATAACTTGGACCTTTGTTTTGTACACTGAGCATTACTAGTGTGCTCAGTGCTGTCTAGAAAAATAGTAAATTATGAGAGCGTACAATAAAAGGGCCCTATCTTGCTCCCAATGACGTCAGTGTGAATTTTGCCATGGGCACAGGCTTGACCCTTAAATGAAACAATGCAGTTCAGTAAACAGGAAGAAATTTGGTCTGCAATCAGTGTATATATCATTGGAAGATCATCATGGAAAAGCTAAGTGTTTAGATATGATAGTGATGGGTTTTATGCAAGTGTCAAATGATAGATTAGATTTGCCATCTTGGTATTGTAAAGGTACATAAAATGGGAATTTTGGATTTTGACTTGAGTGTAAGCAAGTTTAAAAAAATCCCTTGGTACCTTCGTAACTTATTATTTCTCAACCTATATAATCCTGTCTTTTAATGGAGGTACACTAAAAATTAATATGTCCCATTGTTTTTTGGCTGGCTCTAAATATATACATATAAAAATATGATTTGGCTTTATCTCATTTATTCCCAGATAAAGATTAGGAACATTGTAGGAATTTTAAGAATGCTGCTGTCAGAAGAGAGACCAGGGTCAACAATGGATTTAGGAAAGACTCTACTTCTCACAGCAGTGGGACTAAGTGCCACAGGGAAAAGGGTCTTAGGACCAATTCAGATCTCATGTAAAATGGTGCAAATCCATGAATTTCAAGGGAGCAGCCCCTGCTTGCACCAAGTCTGAGTTTGGGGCTCTGTCTGGCTGAGTAGAGTTCAGTCTTCACTAATACATCACATGTTGAATGGACGCTTGTGGGGGGGAACACGATAGCCTTGGAAGTTCAGTGCGGTTCAGTATAGTGTTCAGTGCTGCATGTGCGTCTGCCAGGTAAGGGATTGGATTAAAATGAGGATGGAACATGAGGGCTCTGGACTTGGCCAATAAGAGTGAATTAAATAAAGAGGGGATTAAAATAAAGGAGACAGGGAGTGACTAAAAAAGACATAAGGGTTTCAGCAGAGAGTGAAGGGAAGAGTAAATTCAGTCAGTGTCCCAGAAGTGATGTTCTGCAAGCTAGTGTAAAAAGGAGATGCAGGAAGGGAAACAAGTTTAGGATGAAGATTGACTCAAAGATTTCTGGTCTTGGGCACACGAGAAAAGTCCTGACTCAATGACCATGATAAGGGAATCGAAGACATGCAGTAGGACAAAATATTTTTTAAGAGTGGTGGAATGTAGAAGCATAGAACTGTAGGGCTGGAACGGACTTCGAGAAGTCATCTAGTCCAGCCTCCTGTGCTGAGGCAGGACCAAGTAAACTTAACCAGCTCTGACAGCTGTTTGCCCAACTGGTTGTTAAATACTTTATCTCTGATTCCACAACCTCCCTTGGAAGCCTATTTCAGAACTTAATAACCCTTATAGTTAGGAAGTTTTTCCTAATATCCACCCTAAATCTCCCTTGCTGAAGATTAAACCCATTACTTGTTCTCCATGTTCACTGAAGGCAGGACAAGAATCGATCACAGTCCTCTTTATAACAGCATTTAAAATATATATATATATATATATATATGTCTTCTCTTCTGAAGACTAAACATGTCCATTTTTTTAACCTTTTTTCGTAGGTCAGGAATCTTTCTAAACTTTTTTATCATTTTTCTCTTTAAAGACTAACAAATTTCTGTAGGCTTAAGCTTTCATGGGCTGTCAGATGCATCTGGCGAAGTGGGTTGCAGCCCACAAAAGCTTATACCTGCAGAAATTTGTTAGTCTTTAAAGTGCTACAGGTCTCTCGTTGTTTTTGCTGTATACAGACTAATATGGCTACTCCTCTGGAACTTTTTATCATTTTTGTTGCTCTCCTCTGGATTCCTTCCAATTTCCACATCTTTTCTAAGGTATGGTGCCCAAAGTTGGACACAGTACTCCAAATGAGGCCTTCTGGTGCCAAGTAAAGTGGGACAATTACCTCTTGTGTCTTACATATGATATTCCTGTTAATACACCCCAGAATATTAGCCTTTTTCAGAAATGCATGACATTGTTGACTCATGTTCAATTTGTGATCCACTATAATCCTCAGATGCTTTTCAGCAGTACTACCACATAGCCAGTTATCAACCCATTTTGTAGTTGTTCATTTGATATTTGCCATCCCTTCTCCCTCCCCTCCCCCCAGTGGAGTACTTTGCACTGTCTTTATTGAATTCCATTTTATTGAATTCAGACTAATTCTCCAATTTGTCAAGGTCTTTTTGAATTCTAATCCTGTCCTCCAGAGTTCTTGCGAGCCCTCCCAGCTTGGTGTCATCTGCGTATTTTATAAGCATACTCTTCATTATCCAAAACATTAATGAAAATTATGAATAGTAACAGACTCGAGACTGACACCCCACTAGATAGACCAACTGTGGGCAAAAATTTTTGCAGAGGGGCCACTCCACGAACTCTGGTAAGTCTTGTGGGCCTGGGCCACTTCCTGCTTCTGGCCACATGATCAGAAGCAGGAGGTTCGGGTAGCGACTGACCGAAAGCTGCCTGATGCTCCAGCATAGTGCTCCTGCATGGTGGGCTGGACAGAACAGTTAGACGAGCCAAATCCAGCCCATGGGCCGTATTTTGCCCACCCTGAGATTTTGCCCTGAGATAGACCCTACTCCTACTTTGACAGAGAACCATTCATAACTACTCTTTGAGTATGGTCTTTCAACCAATTGTGCACCCACCTTATAGTAACTTCATGTAGACTGCATTTCTCTAATTTGCTTATGAGAACGTTGTGGGAAAATCCATAGTATAATCAAGATATCGCAACTACTGCTTCCCCCCATCCAGTAGGCCAGGAACCCTGTCAAATAAGGAAATAGGTTGGTTTGGCATGATTTGCTCTTGACAAATCCATGCTGGCTATTCCTTATAACCCTATTATCCTCTAGGTGCTTAAAAGCTGATTATTTACTGATTTGTTCCAATATCTTTCCAGGTATTGAAGTTAAACTGATTGGTTTATAATTACCTGAGTCACCTTTGTTCCCCTTTTTAATGATAGGTACTATGTTTGCCCTTCTCCAGTCCTCTGGACCTCACCCATTTTCCATAAATTCTCAAAGATAATTACTAACATTTCCAAGATTGCTTCAGCTAGTTCCTGAATACCCTAAGATAAATTTCATCAGGCTCTGCCGACTTGAATACATCTAACTTACCCAAATTTTCTTTAACCTGTTCTTTTCCTATTTTGGCTTGTGTTCCTTTCCTCGTGTTGTTAATATTAATTGTGTTGAGTATCTGGTCACAATTAACCTTTTTTGGGCAGACTAAAGCAAAATAGGCATTAAACATCTTCGCCTTCTTGATGTCCTCCATTATTAGCTTTCCTACCCTGCTAAGTAGAGGACTTTCTTTCATCTTTCCTACATTTTCCTTCATCTTTCTCTTGCTCTTAATGCATTTATAGAACCTCTTCTTACACTTTTTATGGAAACTGGCTTGAATAAAATGAAAACCTGAATGTTTTTTAAAGATTTGAATTAATAAACCCACCAAGTTTACTCCCTCCTTATGACCTTCACTTTAGCTAACACTGTTTCTTACTGTGGTGTTAGCCATGGCCCTGCTCACATCATGACCAGTAGGTTTAAAAGTATGCTTCAGGATCCAAGTAAATCTATGCTGAGCCCTTCTGCCTTGATTTACATTTTTCTGTTGTGTTCTTTGGCAGCAGGCAGGCTACAGGCTGCATCAAGTGACAGTGTACCCGAAATGTGATATTGCTAGGGCCCTGAAAGATGGAGGTAAGCCCCCGTCATGGATTTGGTACTGAAAAACAGAGTCCTAGAAATACTGTGGTAAGAGGAGGTGGTATGTGCCAGGGTGGACAGGAGAAAAAGGATCTGGTCAACTGAATTTCCAAACCTTTTAAGGTTTTCCCGTCACTACCTTTGCCTAGAAAAGGAGGCTTCGATATTTGAATAAATCAGTTAGATGGTTATGATGGAGACACCAAGAGGACGAGGGCCGTCACTGGAAATTCTTAAATCCAGATTGGATTTTTTCAAAAAGACATACTCTAGTTCAAACTGGAATTAATTCAGGGAAGTCCTATGGCCTGTTTTATACAGGAGCTCAGACTGGAGAGTCAGGCAGCCTTGGAAGTCAGCTGGTCCAGTAGCCTGGCTCCCAGGCCCAATCTGTATGTCAGGGTTGCCCCAGAGCCCTAGAAGCCATCCCAGGACTTCCAGGCTCCCAGCTCTGTGGCGGAAAGGGGTTCCAAGCTCTCTGCTGTGAAATCAGGAGCCTAGATTCTGAGGGCCCTGGCTAGAGCCAAGTCTCCCTGGTCTGTTGGGAGGCACTGCACTGAATGCACTGCTGTGAGCCTGGAAACCCTGGCATGGTGAGACTGCCTGGAAATTTGGACCCTGGACACCTGGAGGCCCCTGACTCCAGTGCAGTGTGTGTGGTGGGGCTCCCCAGCAGCCTGCCTGGTGGGCTGGCAGGGAACCAGTCAGATTTTTGACAGAAACCTTCCTGTGATTCACCAAAATTAACTGAACCTGACTTGCTTTCATGAGAAATGTGGGGTTTGATGAACCAGCATTTTTCAATAACATTCTGTTTTGTTATGAAATTTCCAACCAGTTATGTTTGGCCTTATAATCTATGAAAAAAGAACAGAACAATCGGTGTAAAAAACCACACTTAGAGAAAGTAAGATGAAAAGGGGGGAAAAAAACTGGAGAGAGATTTTCTATTCACCTTTCTAAAGGTGTACTATAACTAATGGAAACAAATAAAATTTTATAAAAGACACACTTACCTGTCATTTTAAATATAACTGTTTTGGAATGTGCAGGTGAGAAATATTTCGTTTTCAAGTCTAGATTCAAAATTTGTCCAAAGATTGGAGTGATGACTTTGGAGCTTGGATTTTTAAAAATGCAACATTGTTCCTTCATAGCAGTTTGCACAGATAAGATGTGAAATATAATTCACAAAAATAAATATTTTAGTCTCCTACAATACGGAGGCAGTAGAATTAAAACTTTTTAGATGATTAACTCTTTATTGTTTAAAGTTATAGTCTACCACCTATAAAGCTTGCAGTGATGTGTATATATATCTCTTATTTGTACAGTAAGTAACTATCCATATAAATAGATATTTAGTAAGAGTTGTTATTTCCATCATGGCTTTGGGGTTGTTTAGTCCACTCCTTAAATACGTACTATTAGACAGTTGTTTGTATTTTGTATGTAATAGTGCATTTTACTAATCAGAGGATATTGGTTTGTAACATAACTTTTTAAAGGGCTATTATAAAATATGTTTGTCAGTTATGAAAAATAGGATTATTCCCCAGTTTCTACAAAGATTAAACTAAAACCACTCTAAGTGATTGAAAAATGTGTTGGGATTTGAGAAGCATTTTCAGTAAAAAAGTCATTGGTTAAGAAAAGCCCAGGCATTCAAGTTAATTTAGGAAACAGCTGTTAACTGACAACATGATTAATATGTATAACAAGCTAACAAACATCACTAGAAGAGGCAACCATGAACATATTAGAAAATGTGATAAAATATAGATGACTAAGATAGATAAGCACTTAAGAGGAAGCGAAATATCACAGGCTACAGACACTATAGTGGCTGGACCAGTAATGGTCACATGATCTTCCCCTGTGAAGTATTAGGCTAAAATACTTGTGGTTTTAGATAAATTACAATGCTGGTACTGAAGCAAAAGGCAGACAAAACAGCTGTGTTTGTCAGAAGGACAGCAGCTTTTAAAATCTAAACAAGCACATTGCAGGCTGTCTCTGGTACCTAAAAATTACTTGAAATCAAAGAGAAAGCTAAGCAAAGAGAAGAGACAAAATATTACTGGAGTGAGATGAAATGCTTGCAGATAATATAGGATGCAAAGAGAATTCAAGACCAACATCTTTGTAGACATCAAAAGGAAGGTTGGTGATTATGCAACAACCTGTTACTGGAAGAAGTTCATTGTGCCAATTCTCAGGGTGGGTGGGTGTGTGTGTGTGTGTAAACTTAGTATCAACAAACCTAAGATGTTAATCAAGAAAGCAGTCATGTCTTTAAACTTCATTTTATCTTTTTAGCCATGTAATAAAATCAGATACTTTTATTCAATGATAATTTAAGTTTTAAGTCAAGTTACTTAGTTAGGTGACTGCTTATAGAAGTTATTCTTTTATACAGTTTCTTCTCATCTAGATGTTCAGTATCTTTCATGTCTTGAAAAGTGGATAGTAGAACTGATGAAAAGTAACATCTCATCTACTGTAAAACATTATGGGAAAGAGAAACATCTGTAAAGGGACTGAAAATTTTTCCTTTGTTGTACAAGTGACTCTTCTATCAGAAGAACAAATACTCTAATCTGTAATGACACTGTACTTCTGAATAGCTGATAGCTTATCAAATTCTCCTTTCTATATCTGCAAAAAAGCACTTTCCTGTGGTAGAAGATTAAACATCCCTGATGTTCATTGAGATAAATGGGGGAAAAAAGTCATGCAAATAAACATTTTACGCTAAATGCAATATTGTATTCATGCATAAATCCACTTTCTCCATATTTTCTACAGAAATATACTATGAATTAAGAAATAGATATGCTGCATTCATTACATATTTTCAAAACATTTTTGGTAATATATTTTTACTAGGGTTGAATGTTTATATTTTAAGAGCTAAAAGTGGTGATTATATAGTATCAATATATTAAAATCCATCCCTTTTAGCATACGATTGGTCAGAAATGATCTTACAAATGTCTGCTGTTAAGATTATGAAGTTTTTACTCTCATGCCATTCTCAAGACCTCCCGTCCAATGTTCAAGAAGTGAATCTGCTTTCAACAAACAGTGTTTATCAATTCTAACATCTTGTTTAAAATGCCTAGCACAGCATCTTGGCAATTTTAAGTCTTGAACTCCCTATGAAAGATGCATAAAGCATGGGAACACCCATGGAAGTATGTATGCTAAGGTGTTGGAAAATTCACAGAAACTTTAATTTCTCCATTACAGTATCACAATAAAATGCAATACGTGGCAAAATTGCTAACATTTCTTAAATATTTTCAGTTGCTTTATGTGAAATGCTGTAAATTAATTTGTCTGAAAGTTAAACCTTTTACTTATCTTAATTTATTGCATTTTTTTCAACTATTTCTTTAGAAAGATTTGAGAGATTGATTAATAGATAAAGAGCTCAATCCTACAAGAAACTGAGGTCCAGATCCACAAAGGTATTTAGTCTCCTAACTTCCAGTGAATTGGAATTTCTTTGTGGATCTGGCCCAGGGTGCCTTTTTGGAGAAGATTAGCCTGTTGCAGAATTGGACCCAGAACCTGTAACAGAGGGGTGTTCTATTTTATCATTGCTGTGTGTTTAATCTTGGATGAAGTATATCTGAAGTATATGTTACTTGATGGCTGAAATTTAGTTCTTGTGGGTGCAAAATATTCATCAAATAATTTTACTGTCACTAAAGTTAACATCCTTTTTAACTTTTGGGGGGATGGATCTTCAGTCTCTATTCTTTCCCCCCTCCCATCATAACATTTAAGGTCCCTGCATCACATTAATCCTTTCCATCTCCAGTAGATATAAGACTCTGAATTGGGAGTCAGGAAACCAGGTTTCTTTTACCAGTTCTGCCATGCTGTGTGACCTGGGGCAAGTCATTTCATATCTGTCTCAGTTGTCCCATGGAATTAAAACCATCAGACTCTTTCTTTCAGACTTCATCCCAATAGTGAGGGAGATACTTTCTTGTCTGAGATTTAGGTCCCAATTCAGTAAAGCACTTAATCACACATTTAACAATAAGAATAGGATTAGTCCTTTATAAATCAATGGGGCTACTCGCCTGCTTAAAGTTAGGGCATGTGCTTGAGTGTTTTAGTGCCAGTTTTTTATGAGTCTTTAACTTCAGGTTTTGGTTTTGTAGGTGCAAAATTGTGGGCACAGATGTTAGCATTTAGATGACTGAGTACCTTATATATTCTCGGTACAATCAGGTAGTTAGACATCTAATTATCAAATATGCACACACAAACCTCAGCTTGCATATGTGCATGGAGGAGTTACACGTGCACATTTACAATGTTGAGAAGTGCAAGTATTTTGTATGCCCACAATTAATTGTGCCTGCAAACTTGGAGAATGTTTTTAATTATCAGATCCTAAAAGCTTCTGTCAGTATCTCAAATGAAAGAGGGGATGTATCTTATATGGAATTGGAGACTGGAATGATTTCCAGTGGGATTTTCACAAAGCAAAAATGAAAGCATTAGAGGTTCCCTGTTGTGTTTATAAAAAAAAAAAAATTCCAGAAGAAACACAGCCTTTCTCTTTCATGCTGGTGAGTGAAAATGCTGCAATAATTGATATGCCAGAAATGAAAACTCACTCACTTTTCTTCAGGCATGAGGGCCTGTGAGCATATTTGTTTTAAAAGAACACGTGACTTGGTGGTGTGGAGATGAACAAGCTTGGTCATTGAAGTCAATGAATGGTCATTGGACCAATAAGTTTATTCATGGGCACCCAAACTTTGATGTCAAAGGGCCACATCTAATTTCCATAAAACAGAGCAGACTGCAGCCCCCCTTGTCTTTAATGTAAAGGAAGAGGTGCAGCCCACAGAGACTGGGTCCCCACATGCAGTGCTCTATCTCTACCTGGGTGGAGGGCTACAACTGATGAAAGCATAATATATTGGGGGGAGGGGCTGTATTTCATGAGGGCTACATTTAAGACCTGGTCTACACTTGATAGTTGTACTGGTATAACTGTGTTGGTTAGGAGTGTATAATAAAAAACATTTTATAATAAGAATTAAAAATATATAAGCCCTATTGTTAGGCCCTACCAAATTCACAGTCCAGAATAGTCAATTTCATGGCCATAGGATTTGAAAATTGCTCATTTTCAAGATTTCAGATGTTTTCATCTGAAATGTTACCCTGTTGTAACCATGGGGGGTCCCAACCCAAAATGGGGTTGTAGGGGGGAGGGGTCACAAACCTGTTGTAGGGGGGTGGCAGGATTATTGTCACCCTCACTTCTGTGCTGCCTTCAGAGCTGGGCAGCAGAGAGGTGAATCTAAACTCCTCCGTGCTGCTGGGAGCACCCCAGCCCGGCTGGGACTAGCCTCTAGGGGCCTCTGGCTGGGGCACTCCCAGCAGCCTGGGGGAGATCGGAAGCCTCCTCCAGATGCAGAACCCTCTGGGGCTGCTGCCCTGGCAGCAGGGGGAGGTATCGGCAATGGGTCTGATCTTCTCCTTGCGGCTGGGAGTGCCCTAGTCTGGCCAGGACTAGCAGCTAGGGGCCCCCGGCTGGGGCGCTCCCAGTAGCACGGGAGAAATCAGATTTCATGGGGAAGGGCCAAATACGTGATTTGTGATGCGTTTTTCACAGCTGTGAAATGTGTAGGTCCCTACCTATTGTGGATGCACTTATACCACTATAAAGGTGTCTTATACTGATATGGTGCCCTTCTGGTATGGGAGTAATTATTGCAATGTAAGGCACCTTTACACTGATATAACTGTATCCACACTAGGAGGGTTGTACCTCTTTAACTATATCAGTATTGTTAAAGAGCTACATCTTTCTAGTGTGGGCAAGGCGTCTGTAGTAAAGACAGGGGCAGACACAAGCCATGGTGTAGAATTCAATGGGCTGCTTTAGCTCCTCAGACTGTGCTTTGGTTACCCCTGATTTATTTGCACCTGTAAGTGCCCCAAGCCCATTGCAGAAGGCTGTTTGATATGTGAACACTTCTTTTTGGTATCTTCAAGGCAGGTCCTGGGAGGAATACAGATTAGTTACTGCCCTACAAAGGAGGAAGATTAAGATAATTGGTTGCAGGTGCTTTCTCAAGAACTGCATAATTACATGGGTGGATTAGCACTCAAGTTCCAGTTATGCAGTTAGCAGCTGTACCCAGACTGTCCTATCTTGAAAGCACACACTGATGTAAGGATTACCTAGATAGACTGTATTGGGGAACTACTAAAGCAGTGGTTCCTAACCTCGGTTACACGTATAAAAACTGATACTTGAGGCTTTTGTAATTGTTGCTCAATGCTGGGCATGGAAAGAAAGTCTTTTTGTTACGTAGTCAGATGATTGTATGAAAAGCTACTTGATTATATGATAAAACATTTTTGTTTAATACCATTTTATTCCAACAGGAAATATGGGATGTATAAAATCAAAAAGAAAAGAGAATCTGCATGGAGATGGGCTAGATTTGAAGAACCAACCAGTACGTAAAACTGAACAAACTATTTATGTGAGGGATCCAACGTCCAATAAACAGCAAAGGCCAGTAAGTAGATAGTCTCAGGGAAGAATTCCAATAGCAAGAGTCAAGCATGACTGGCATAATTTAAACTTAAATAAAAAACGCATGCAGAAATTAAAATTAATTATTTTTGTCCGCAGTTTTGCTTTGTAGTCCTGTGCAATTCACCGTCAAAGGTTATGCAATTTTTTAAAAAGTCCTTGGCGGTTTATTGTTTAATAAATATTGGCTTTGTCTTCTTTTTATATAGAGAAAATACTCCATGACATGTTGTTTGGTTGGTTTTTTTTTATATGTTTGATGCTTTAAAGGAATGCTGAGTGACTCTAAGGAAGTCTGAAATAGTTTAGAAATAGTTCTAACAGCATCAATATTTTAGATGTGTGTGTTGCACTTTTAAGCTCATAAGATCTATACAACATCAGATTTCTTTATGAAAGCACCACCTTTTTATTTTTAATGAGTTGTTCTGCATTGATAAGGAATGTTCTGTTGCATGTATTTACAGTGCAGCTGCTTAACACGTATAGGATTAGAGTGTTGAGCTTTCTGTTTATGAAAGGCTGAGGTCATTACTTCTGACTATTCGTCACGTTTAGTCGACTTTCCCTTTTTTCACAGAAGGGCAAACCTTGCCCTCTCCCCTCTCTCTGTTAGCACATATGGACTAATGACAGCAGAATGGATACAGTTCTGCTGTATCCAACAAAGCGAGCCAATGAAAATGCCCTGTGTGCTGTGGAGCCATGCTCTATCCATGGTAGCAAAGAGAAGGCTGTTGAAGGCAGGCCACAACCATGCAGATCCATCAGTAAAACCCCTCTCCTGAATAGGAGGAAACAACAGCATCACCTGCCAAGTATTTCTGCAACCACGAGGGGGAAGGATGCCAAGAAATCTCCTATGTAAAGTTACAAATAACTTAAGTCCTTGTACAGAGGAGAAGACATGGCCCTAGAAGCATTTTTTCACCCTAAATTGACAAAATATAAGGATTGTTACTGTCTAGATAAAAATGAAATAATTCCTCTTTCTCAGTTGCTCAGTCAGCAATGAACGTGTTTCCCCACATCTCTGCTCAGTGGGCCAGATCCTCAGCGGGTGTCAATTGGCAGGATTCTATTGAGCTCCATAGAGCTATACTGATTTACACCAGCTGGGGATCTTCACCAGGTGTATTGTACGAATCAAATCTTACAGACAGCAACACTGGAAAATTGCAGGCAGAAGAAAATCAGATTCTACAAATGTTTTGAATCTGTATCTTATATTTTGGATTTTTTTCCCCTCCAGAATCAACTAAAAGCACGTTTATTTTAGCTTTCTGAGGACAGATACTCACACTGATAATTATTGCTCTGTTGCCTGGTTAAAGTAGCCTTGTCAAAAGTCAGTGCAGCAGCACAGCAAAGCTGTGAATTTTCCACCTTACTTGTCAACTTAGTGAGGTGTGAGCTGCTAAGTTCAAAGTCTATCTGGGACTTCTTCAATGTTTACTTTATTGTTTGCCTTTAAATTTGCGGGGAAAAATAGCCACATGCTTCTCTTCAATTAAAGTTTTGTAGATGTTGTCTTAGCAATATATAAAATGACTTCAAATCAGCTGAAGAATCTTTTATATCTTATGTACTGTGCATATAATATATATATATATGTATATATGTAAGCATAGTAATTTACAACTGCTTAATAAACAAATATTTTGTTGTAGGGAAATACAGACATGCACCTTTTACCAGGGCAGAGATTCTGTAACAAAGGTATGTTTTCATAAGAACGTTAACAACTTGTGATAGCCTTATATGAACAAATATAATAATAAGAATGTCACTTGGCTTTCTGCATTAATAGAAGCGGAGGAGCATGGGGACATTGTAGTAGCCTTGTATCCTTATGATGGCATTCATGAAGATGACTTGTCCTTCAAGAAAGGAGAAAAAATGAAAGTCCTTGAGGAGTAAGTATAGCAGTGTTGGCTGTACTGTGCTTTATCTCACGACATCACTAAATCCCTTGGTCGTTGTTGGTTTTCTCTCTGTTTCTCATATATGCACTCCCACTCACAAACAAAAGGGAAAAGACTCCTTTCCATGTGAAAGTGAAACTGTCCTTTCCCCCCAGTCCCTGTAACACTTGGCAGCTGATTAGGTGAGAGCTGCAGCAGTTTGCTCAGAAGTTGACTCTGTAGAGCATTGGTTCTTAACCTATTTACCACTGTGGGCTGCATATGCAGCTCTCTATGTGTTTTGTGGATCGCATCCACACAATATACATACCACCTGTATGGCCCTGAGGATGTCACATGGTCCACAGCTGTGTGCTGATTGGGTCGCAAATGGCCTGTGGGCCGCCGGTTGATAACCACTGATCTAGAAATTCTGAGATAGCTGAACTTCAGAGAGAAATGTTGTGTTTTTCCTTCCAGCCCAGCCCAGCCCAGTTCCTCAGCGGCACCACAGAAGTGGCTGAATGACTTTCATTATTTTTTGTTCACACACTGTGAAACTGTTGTTGTTTTGTGTTTCAGGCTTGGAGAATGGTGGAGGGCTAAATCTCTTTCAACAAAGAAAGAAGGCTTCATTCCAAGCAACTATGTAGCAAAAGTAAACACCTTGGAAACAGAAGAGTATGTTCTTTTATATTTTAGTATATTTGAAACTTGGTTTTCCACTCTGTTGCAGATCCTTGGGGAGGAGGAGAAAAAAACTAACTCTTTCAAAATACTTTTCAGATGGTTCATCAAAGATATTTCCAGGAAAGATGCAGAGAGACAGCTTCTAGCACCAGGAAACCATCCTGGAGCATTCCTTATCAGAGAAAGTGAAACATTAAAAGGTAGGCAATGGATTACTTTGGGATTGATACCAGAGTTAAAAAAGATCAGAGGGGGGACCACCCAGGGAACCATTTGCTAAGAACAAGATAACAATGTGCAAGAGAAGTTGGGAGCATAAAGATGAGGTAAAGAGTAAAGTCGAACATGGGTAGCACATGGACAGAGCATTCTGTACTGGGATTGGTTCTTGCAGAGTAACCAAGTCAATCCCAAAACATGGAATGCAATGTATAACAAATGTATTATGATTTGTAAATGTATATAAAGAAAGGGGGTTTGTTTAACTTTGTATGTGTGCTTTGTTCTGTATCTACCCCTCTGACACTTAAGCCTGGTTGACTTAAGAGTAGTTTGATTGTATGCCAATAAAGAAACTTCAATGACAAGTTTGGAGTCAAGCTGAGTTTCTGGGAACCAAATATCTAATGTCTCTGAGGCTACTGCGTGGATAAGATCTCAGAAGCCATGGCAACATAGGGAAAGCTCTTTCCTAAACCCAGTATTTGTCTTACAGACTCCTGATTAGATTTTTGATTTAGATTTTAGATTAGATTAGGTATTTGCTCTTTGGCCATATTGTCCCTCCCACCTCCTTGAAAGGAGACAGATCCTTTGCTGGGGGGATATCTAGATTTAGATATGACCTTTGTGGCATTGTTTTCCCCTTCCCTCCAACTTTGTGGGATCCCTGGGTGGGGAAGGATTGCCCTGGGATGGGAAGCAGGAACTTACCTTTCGAAAACTCCCAAGTTTTGTGGGTAAGTTAATGAAGATCTCTGTATGTTGGGATAAACGTTTCTGTCTCTCCTTAAAACCCCTAAATTGAGGTTGGGATCTCTGGATACGTGTGGATCTTGTGATTCCTCCCTCCTGCTTACCCAACCCCCCTCCACACTAGCCTATTTGCAGCATCCAGGGGCTCAAGGCACCCTGATTCCCTTGTGCCGCACGAGGGCCAGCCCAAGGGAATCAGTGTGAATTTCAGCCTGTATATCCATTAGTGAGTTTGGGCTAATCCGGCAGTTGCTTCTGCACATGGTCCCACTGAAGTCAATGGGCCTATAGCCAAGAGTAGGAATAGCCATGTAACTGTCTTCACGACTGAGCCCTCAGTCAGAGCATTACCGAAAACGAGAGAAAATTAGTCTGAGCATCTCCACTGGTTCTGAAGCAGAAAAGTCTGACACCCAAAAAGCCAGTTTTCTAAGTTTAAAGCAACTGCAGGTTCTGTTGCTGGTACCATTTCCTCGTGCCAAGCATTTGGAATGATTGCAGAATGCTTTTTGGAGCAAAGAGGGGACAAGAAGCAGGCAAAAAAAATTAACATGTTTGTTGCATGTATTAAACATTGAACTACAGCGATGTGTGCAATATAGGGGTCCTATCTACTAAACAACATCTTTGCACTGTTTGTCCACAGGCAGCTATTCTCTGTCCATCAGGGACCATGATCCACAACATGGTGATGTTATTAAGCACTACAAAATTAGGAGTCTAGACAATGGAGGATTCTACATCTCTCCAAGGATTACATTTTCCACCATCAATGAGATGATCAAACATTACCAAAGTAAGTTACATCAACTATCGGACATTAGGCAATGTTTTCATTAAAGCAAATAATCACAATGCTTTCTTGTTCATTTCAAGTTTTTTTTTCCACATTTTTTTAAATAATCGAAGCAGTGTGAATTGTAGCAAGGTAAATATTATGAAAGAGAACAAAGATCAGAGGTTAATGGAAGCTGCCTTGATTCTGACCTCTCATATGCCTGTCTAAATGAAGAGTCGCTCCATACAAGTCAATGTCAATCTTACACCACTGTGTAACTGCCACTAGAGGAGAATCAGGCCCATTGTGAATAAGAAGTGTTGTTTTTTGTGAGTGTAAACCGATATATGTGGAGATTATGATAAGATGGAATTCTAAATATTTCTCATACATAATGTCTTCCAGTATCAATCTGGTGATTTATATGAAACAAAAACAACATTGTGATTTTCTTGTGCCAAGAATGACATTTTTGTGAGAGGCTTTGTAGTGGGAAAGCAAAATTCCCATTGACTTCAAAGGGAGCAGGATTGGGTCCATAAATAGTAACCTCTGATAAAAATGTTTACAGCTGCTCATTAAGTACAGAAGTGACGTTTTATTGTATATACCCTTTTGGGGTCTGGGTCAGGAGATTTTGGGCCCATTTTGTAGCTGAAAAAAAATACTGGGTTGAGATTTTCAAAGCCATGCTGGAGGTTTAGCCGCACAGTTTTGATTAATTTTAATTTATGATGTGTGGTAAATCTCCTGCACCGATTTGAAAATCTCAACCCTACTTCATTACATTTATTTTTTCTTTATAATTTGTGCAGTGAATAGAGAAGTAATTATTATCTATTTAGCGTGTGTTGGGGGGCTATTGCATAATTTAAGAGCTGCACAGAAATGTAACATAATACTGGGCTGAATCCTGATTTTTATAGAAGTCAGTGGCAGCTTTTTCATTATCTACATTTCAGCAGAATTGGAGCCAGTATTTCCTCTAAAGGGAAAAGGAAAAACACATCAGCATCTTTCAACAACCAGCACTTAGCCTACAAAATATGACAGGGTGTAAATTACCTGGCTCATTGCCTTTTTGGTATGAAACACCTCACAAGTTAACTAAATTACTCTGTCTTTCTTAACTGACTGATCCAACATGCTGTGTTTATTAATGTCATCAGAGATACGCTGCTGAGTCCAAAACTCTCCCCATTTTAAGAGGCAGCATAGTCTAGTGGCCTGAATATAGGCCTCAGATCAAGAAATTCCTGAGTTCTATCCATAGCTCTGCTATAGGAGCACAAATTGTGCAAGTTATGTAGTTTCAAACTCAGATGCCTGAAATTAGACTCACTTAATAAGTGAGTCTGTGCTTTGAGAAATGCTGAAATGGCAATGGAAGTGGCACGTACTCAGAACTTCTCGTGATTTGCATCATATACTTTACAAGCAACAGGATTGTTTTTTTCTTAAGTAACATATCCCATTCTGTCTTCATTAACATACTGTCAGCAGTCAGAACACACATTTTATTTACTTGGGCCCTATTTGCCTTAATGCACTCTTGAAGTAAAAAAGCAAATCTAATGATGATATGAGCAAAAACAATCTCTTTGCATCTGCAAATCTATGGCATCTAATGCAGATCACACACTTTGTTATAAGTTGGCTCTAGAATTCAGAAATTGCAAATCCCAGTACAGAAGGTTAAAAATAGTATGAAGGTTATAGTGAAGTTGGCACAGGTCTGCAGTTAAACATGCTTTACTGTAGGCAAATAAATGTAATTACAAAATGTAATGGATTTTATACTTTGTTTTTTCTCTGAAAAATAGAGCAGTCAGATGGTTTATGCAGAAAGCTGGAAAAAGCATGTATTATTCCAAAACCACAAAAACCTTGGGATAAAGATGCCTGGGAGATTGCACGGGAATCAATTAAATTAGTGAAGAAACTTGGAGCTGGTCAGTTTGGAGAAGTTTGGATGGGTAAGTTTATGTTGATTTGCTTAGCATTTTGAAAAGGATCTTTAAATATTTAAAATGTTGCTGAAATATAAATATGTGCAATGCAGTTTCAAGGATCCAGATTCATCCCTGGTGTTGTTACTTAAATTTCATTGGAGTAACACCAGGAATGAATTTGGCCCAATATATTTTTGACAAATGGCATATTACATCCCAGAGAATGCCCTCTCGTGGGGAAAACCAGTGGGAGGGTAGGAAGGGCAGTCAAATCCTTGTGGAATTTTCTCTGATATCTTTTATAGAAGAAATTGTGAAAGAAACTGGGGTTTGGCTCTCAGAATTCATGGATCTCATAGGATTTGCTGGAGTCCTCTGCATTGCTTTTTGGTCCCCAATGACTCTCTCCTGGTTCCCTATCAGCACATCTGTAAGGAACTGTGCTGACCACTTCCCTTGCAGGTAGAGATCCCTGGAACACTGCCCTAAACATTTGCCACTATGCTCTACCAGCAAATCCTTCTTGTAAAGAAACAACTGTCCACAAAAAAAGGTGCCTTTGCTGATATAGCTTATACCAGTTGCCCAAGTGAAATAAGCTATATCAACAAAATAATTTTTATGCCAGTATAATTACATCTACACTATGGTTTCTTCCAGTATAGAAATGTCACCAAAAAAAAATCACATCCCTAAACAACATTCCTGGCAAAAATGTCTAGTGTAGACTTGGCTTGAGCCTCAGGTTTTGCATGTGTGTTATGTGTTTATTCTTCTTTCTCCTGCTCCCTCTGAATTCTAGTGTTGTTTATAAGTAGGGCCCTATGTAAATCACTCCTTTATTTATTCATATATTTTAGAGTATTCACTATAGTGTAAATTGGATAGTATTGAATTTCATGGAGTTTGCACTTTGTCAGTTTCAAAAAGGGAATTAATTTTACAAGTAATATTATAGGTGGTGGTGGTGTAGCAGTTTTGGTCTCAGGTTATCAGAAAGACAAGGCGGGTGAGGTAATAGCTTCTTTTGGACCAGATTCTGTTGGTCCAATAAAAGATAATGCCTCACCCACCTTTCCACAAGTAACATTAGTTTATTTCAAGTCAATGCACCCAGCATTCCATTCTTCCACACGTGCACAGCACTGTAAGCTAAGGTAGCTTTTTGTATTAAAGACTTTGTTGTAGATATTTTCCTTTTATTTATATCATATAATTTATATATGATCACTGTTGGGAAGCATTTTCACGTGCCCTGCATGAAATCATCATATATATTCATAAGGGCCTCCCATTAGCACCAAAGGGACTCTGTTAGATTTACAGACTGCATAATAGCTCAGTATTTGGCCCAGCACCTCTTGCTGTATGTCTGTACCTTTACAAAATACTCCCTTAAAATCAAGCTAAAAGTGTTTATTTGAACCCATGAAATGAGAAACTAAATGTATTTTTAGTGAGTAGTGTGCAGAGCTTTAGCACTTCTTGTCAAAGAACAGACTGGAAAGTAGCACATAGGAATTGTCATACTTAGACTAGAACCAGTGGTCTGTTTACTCCCGTATCCTGTCTCTGGCAATGTACCAGTACCATCGACTGTCCAGGAAAGTGTAGAAATTCTGCAGTCGGCCGATTTAGAATAATCAGCCTTGATAGTGTTTCATCTTGATCTCCAAAAGTTAGAATGTCTGAAGAAGCAAAAGCATGAAGCTTAATATTCTTTCCAAAAAAAATTTAGCCTTAATTATGGTAATCCTGGTTATTCTTGTTCTCCATCTAAATGTCCAATTCTTTTTTGTTCTTGGCTTCAATGACTTTCTGTGGCAGTGAGTTCCACCATATAATTACATGTATGTGAAGAGTATTTACTTTTGTCAATTCTTAATTTTCCATCTTTATAACGTCATTGTATGTTCCCTTGCTTTTGTGTTATGAGAACAGAAGTTCCTGATCTACCTTCTCTGAGCCATTCATTATTTTATATATTTATGTCCCTCCTTATTCATCTCCTTTCTGAGGAAAACAAAGTCTTTCAATCTCTCTTCATGTCTCTAATACTACTCTTCACCCTTCTCTGCTCTGAATCTCCTCTTTACCTTTATATCATCTTTAGGACCTTACCAAATTCAGAGTCCAGTCTACTAAATTTCATGGCCATAGGATTTGAAAATTGGTCAATTTCATGATTTCAGATGTTGTTGTAACCATGGGGGTCCTGACCCAAAATGTGGTTGTGGGGAAGTTGCAAACCTGTTGCAGGGGGGTGGGAGGATTGCCACCCTCACTTCTGTGTTGAGTGACTCTAGCAACCCAAAATAGCATAAGTCTCTCTCATAGGAATGTGTTATCTGGAATATTGTTGTTTTGAAATGATATGTGTATATGTAAAAGTAAAGCCTCTAGATCTGTATATTGCCATGGGCGTAGCATCCTTGAGAGTCAATCAGAAAGCTCTGATTCAGTCATACATTTAATCTTTGACTATAAAACATACTACTTGCATTCTCTTTATGTCTGTATTCTATGTTATGATTGAATGCAGCTTTTATCTTCCCTCCTGAGAGGAAGCTTGAGAAGGCCTTTAGCTGTGACGATCATGAGTGATGCTTACTCACTAGTTAAGACAAGGGTCAGCCATTGTGCATTTTTTTTCTATCTAATAAATCAAATCAATAAATATTTTAACTTACACTGAACTGCTATAGAAAAGTCAGTGTGGTATATTGTGATCTGTTGAAATTGTAGCTAATTTCAGGAAGTTACTAGTTCTGCATACACACGCACAAAAATTAAAAGAGGGTGTTTCTGGTTCAAGATGTTTCCTCTTGTTTATGTGACGATCTTGACATCTAAATTGGGCTTAACATTTTCCTCTGTGGATTGTTGTTACATTATGGGGGAAATTACTGTACTGTGAAGTTGAGTAGCGTGTTTCCTCTTACTCCTTGCTTCTTTACTGAAGCAAGAGAAGCTGATTTGCATGGCGGGGATCCTTTCTGATCATGAGTGTGGTTAATCTTAGAACTGAACACGTTATAGCTGCAAAGACCTGTTTGGTCATCTAGCCTGTCCCCATCCCAGGACAGGATTGTAGTAAGCACCACAGCCTCATTCATTGTCAGTTCCTTAACCCTTCCAGTAGTTGTATAATGGCATTTGGAAATAAGCTGGTTATATTCTCTCAATGATAAATTACTTCTGCCTTTATGGGACAAAAATGATTCTTATAAGCAATATACCAGGTAGAAACCATGATCTATGGCTTGATTTCTGAAGAATTTTCTGTTGGCACAATGTAACTAATTTTATGGTTACAAAAGGGTATGGGGGTGTGTGAGAGAAAGAGATCAAATCTTCTAGAAGCAGTAGAGTTTTGGGTCTGTCATCATCACTTCATGTTTAATTTTTTTTCCCAAGAATTCTGTTGGAAAAATATTCCAAATGAGGTTCGTTTACCCTGCACCAGATAAAAAAGAGATCTAAGCAGGTATTTGGGCAGTCTCCAAGTTTTATTTCTGCAGAGGTCGGACACTTCCCAGCAAGTGGTCAGTGTGCGACCCTGAAGGCATGCTCTCTTGCATATTTATACAAACACAAACAAAGAAATTACATATGCATAAATTTTTAATGCTTATTGGTACGCTCAGATTATTATTATTATTGCTATTAACATTACACTTTTTACTTTTTTTAACTATAAACATATGCATAACATAAAAGATACGGGCAGAATATTTTAACTTATTTATTAACATTGTCTAGTCTATTTCTCAAGACTGAAGAGAAAGCAAAAACTACTTATAGCTGACTCCTTATTTTTTCTGTTAATTTTTCTCTTTGACCTTGGCAGAGATAAGCACCATAGACATATTAGAGAGGAGTGGGTGGGTGATTTCAACAGAAAGCAGAACACTAGAAAAACAACAAAATGGAGTAACTGTGGTCAAGCAAACAATTATTTTCTTTCAATTCATAGTTCAGTCATAAGCATTCCCTGCAGGTTTGATACTTGAGGTAAAAGGCTTCATCTATGATTTATTTTGCATTTAAAAGAGTTCTGTTGCTTCTGCTCCAATGGTGATGATCATTCCAAAGTTCGCGTGGCTGAGTTAGGTGTGGAGGAGGGAGTTGTTGTTTCACTTCCCTGCCACACTGGTTACGAGATGATGACTGATGTTGACAGAAGTGCACACTGTAGACATTGAAAGGAGGTAGAGAGGTCCTTGCTCACTGTGCTCCCTGCCGGTGCCCAAGTAGTATTCTGTTGGCTTCAGCCACAATATAGCCTGAGATGTTTTGTGGTTTTAAGGCAGTTTTGTACTTCTGTTATTCAGACTAGGCTCTTGAGATATAATTGTGCAGGTAATTATTGTTTTGGAGCAGGGAACGAAAGGCTATCTTCTACAGGTTAGGTCACTAGTCTTTCATCTCTGGTTTTGCAGCTCTGTTATGAAAATTCCTTTGGCTTAGTTTATAATGGACATCACAAATCCATGTCACAGTTTGATATGACTGAGAGTGTGCAAGTCTAATGGAAGCTTGGCCATTCAAGACCTTGCTCCAGTCAGAGATCATTCTCTGGGCCATATTTAATCCTGAAATAAATATGTACTGCTCCACTAACTTCAGTGGGATTGTGCTCATATATGTGGAGAAATCTGTGACCCTCTCATGTAAATGGATTAGCAAATTCCCCATTCCTATATGTCACTTCCAGCTCCACATTTCATTTTAAAAAGCATCTACTGTATGTGGAGTTACTACTTTCCCCCATACAATTGAGAACGATTTTTAGAGTGTTGAGTTAGTGTATTTATGCAGCAGCTGCATTGACATGATAGATCAAAACAATACTACAGAGTAGCGTCCATATTTTATGCATCATTGTCCCCAGATATTCACCGACATGAGTCATAACACACTTTGGAATTAATAATTGAGTGAAAGAGTTCTCAGCCAGGCCAAGAGAAAAGTTAACATAAAAGAAGTCCTTATAGTTTATTTTATTAATGAGACACATTGTGCTTGCATCTCAGGTGTAAAGAATTATTTGTTTGAGGTAGTCTAGATGAGAATATCTGTCTGTAATATTGCACTCTTTTTAGTATTTTTTTTAATACAGCGATTAAAGAGGGGAATGGAAAATTTCTTACTGATAATCTCCTTTCTGCTAGTAGAGTTTCCTACAATTCTGGACATGTGGGCTGCTCTCCTCTCTCTGAAGCTCATGGAAGCGGATCGGTTGACACCACGCAATCTGGCCATGCTCCCTTTGCTCCTATTTGCTATCATATGAGTCATTTCCAAGTTGTAAAATGTGCATATCATTATTAACAAATTTCCACAGATAATTAAATATGTATACTAGACCAAGGAAGATGATCATACAGTAATGATTCAACTTATATCTGACTACTTGCATTATGAGCCATCCAGAGTGGGTGGAAGATGCTCCTAGCAGAAAGGAAATTATCAGTAAGAAAGCTTCCATTTTTCAATCGTCTCCAGATATCCAGAAACATTGAGAAGTAGTGAGCAGTGAACAGATGTAGAAAGGGTTATGAACCAAAAGTCTGGTAGGAAAGAAGTACGCTCCTTTTTCTGAGCTTGCTCAAAAGTCAATATTTCTGGGCCGCCACCTGCAGCATGGTCCCACCAAAGGAGACCTCTGCAGAAGACAGAACATCCACCTTATGGTGCTCGCCTAATGAAGGAGTTAGCTGGAGATCAAGTGGCTGATTTTCAAATTTCCAAAGTGGATGCACTTGCTCATTCTGCCCAGGAGGTTAAGTATCTCCTGATTAAGTATCTCCTGGTTAAGTATCTTATGGGACAGGAACCTCTGATTTTAGGCTTCCACAATACTTAGTCCAATCTTCTCATGGATTCTGAATGCTTGAGAGATTTTTCACTCTTTTGATATCTAAGGTGTGATTTTGGACAGAATGAAGGAAGCACAACCTCTTAGGAAGTGTGGAAGGAGGAATTTGCCTTAGGAAGAAAGGATTCTGCTGTGCTGGACACCACCCTGTCCTCTAGGAACATGAAGTAAGGTTCCAGTATAGATAAGGCTGCCAGTTTCACCACTGACCTCGTGAACATGTCAGCTACTAAGAAAAAAACTTTACTGGCTAACTAAAAAGCTGACACTGAAGTCAGAGGCTGAAAGAGATGTCTTGTCAGGGCCCTCAAAGCTGGAGGAAAGACCCATTTCAGAAAGAGAGGCCTGACCACCTGGCTGGCTAATTGGACTGTTTGAAGAAATGGGATTACCTGTGGATTGTCTGCCAGGGAGCCCAAATATCATGCTACTGAAAGCAAACACCTGATGTACAGAATGGTTGGAGTTCCTGGATTTCTGGTATTTGCATTGTACTCTTGGCGCCAGTAGTTGAATCTGGACCAGAAAGAGGAGTGTGCTTTTAGTGTCGATACTCTCCTAGATGAAAGCAATGTCCTAATGACTACAGAGGACAGACTGTGTCCTCCTAGTGCTTCCCCAGGCTGTTAGATGAAGCCATTTTGGGTTCAGGTGAAAGAGATGACTTTGTGAGAGGCTGTCTGGTCTCCATGGAAGCTGGAGTGGGGGCTCCAGAGTCAGTTCTATCAGATCTGAGAACTCAGGTCTCCTCGGCCAATGAAGAGTTATCAGTAGTGGAAAAGGTGGAAACTCTTAAAGTAGGCTCTTTGGCCAACTGTGCGATAAGGCATCTGTCCCCATGGATCTGGGCTCTCCTGCCTTCCTTGTGAAGTATTTTGGCCTTTTTTTGTATTTGTACAATTTGGAAACAGGTTGATTGAAGGGAGGCCAAATGTCTGAAGGATGAAATAAAAAACTTCCTTATTCAGGCACCACTCTGAGTTGTTGACCATGACCTGAATCAGTGGCCCTATGTGCTGCGGACTGTGATGGAGCTCTGATCAGGATGTTGTCCAGGAAGGGGTGCAAGATAATTCCCTGCAATCTGAGTTTGGCTAGTACCACCACCAGCTTCCTTCTAAGCATCTGGGAGGTGAGAGGCAAGGGCAGGCTGCATGGGAATGTTGGGAACTGATAATTTTTCCTGTTGTAGATGAACCTCAAAAGTCTGCAGTGGCATGATCTGAAGCAGTTGTAGAGATTTTTATCTGCTAGATCTACTACTACTAGATCTGCTAGAAGCCCCACTGAGACATGGATGACACCACAGAGGCCAGGATCTCCAGCCAAAATTTAATTTTCTTCATCCACTTGTTGAGTCTTTTGAGGTTGAGAATGGATCTGTGAACTTCTGTGCAATGAAGAAAATGGAGTTGAACCCAGAGAACCTATCACTCCCACATCCAAGATATATTTTGTTCTGTATCAGATTGTGGTTTTTGGCATTGTAGGAACTGGGTAACTGCAGGAAGGAGCCCACAGTTCAAGGGAGTATCCCTGACTCACTTGTCTGTGGTTGATGAAAACCCTTCTTCAAGGAAATGGGAAGTCCTGCCCACTAGCTTCAACTCAAGGTGGAAGCCTATGCCATCTTAGTCATAAAGTGGATTTTGGGGATGAGTTGAGGTCCCTCTGGACTTTCCCTCAGACCTCAACTCCACTGTTTTCCCTCAAGGAATCAGTTGTCCCTGTGCTGGTACATCTGTGAGGAAGTGGAGAGAAAAGCACACCTCCCTCTGAAGGCTGGTCTATATTTTCTCCTGAGGGCCTTTAGTGGGGAAAGGAGAGACTTTTTCCACATTGCAAGCCTCTGCCTTTTCTCCAAAAAGGAGGGAGCCTGAGAATTTTCCTGAGCACAGGACCTGCTTAGAGTGAGTATCCGCCTTCCAGGGTCAGAGCCATAGGTGGAGCCTGGCTACTGCACTGGAAGCCGTGGCTCAAGTTGAGAACCTCATTGCATCCATTGCGGCATCAGCTACAAATAGTGTTGCTAGAGAGTGGAGCCAAAAGGTCAAAGTGATCTCTGTCCTTGAGGACTTTGAGATCTTCCAATCAGGACAAGGATGCTCCTGCCAAGCAGATAGCAGGGATGCTCAGAGAATGGTGGAGGTCGTTTCAAAGCCCTTTTTGAGAGTGGCCTCCATCTTTCTATACGTGGGGTCCTTAGGGTAGAACTCCCCTTCTGAGGGAATAACCATATCCCTGGGGAGGGGGGCTACAGTGGCATCAGCCGTTGGTGTCTCAGCAATAGAACCCTTTGTTTCTTGAATGTTACAGAGCCTGAGGTCACTCTTGCTAATATGCATGCCCTTCTCAGGCTTGTTCTGTTCATTCCTAATCATTTCTTCAAGAAGGAAAAAGGGATATTGCAGCCTGAGGGGAGGATTTTGAGGAGAGAAACTTACTCTGAGGAGCCTGGTAAAGTTTTACAGCCAGACAGTTCACCTTCCTCAGTAGGGGGCATGGAGGGGGGAGAAGGGAGGGTGAATGAGAGGAGGAGGAAACAGCGGGCTGGTATCTCTGGATATTTTTTGTACCTTTTCTTTCCCTTTTTAGCCATTTCATATTTTTTTTCTTTTAACCTTTACTGGGGCGTTTTGGGAGCACAGACACTCTGCTGTGGCTTTGGTGAGGCCTTTTTGCGGCTTGCCTTCCTTTGCGCCTGTAGCTCTCTCCAGAGGTCTGTCTCAGAATCCTCGCCGCTGGTCCCATTCTCCCCAGAGGTTGCAGGGGAAAGGAAGTTCTTATTCTTGGGCGGGAGGAGGCTGATTAGAAGTCCTGTTTCATTCCTCAGGGCACATAGGACCCACTCTAAAACGTGGCCGGGTAGGGGAGACTTGTGGCCCCACACGCTTCTCCTCTTTGTTCTATTGGGGTCCCCTGGGACTTACCTGAGTTGAGTGGTCAGGGTCCTCCTCGCTTTTGGAGCCTTTTCCTCTTCTGTACTGTAGTTCTTGGTCCTTTTTTCCTCTGTTGGAGTTGCAGTGCCTCAGTGGGTAGTGAACCCCTGCCTGTCCGACTCACAGCCCCAGGATCTAACAGAGTTAGGAATGGACAGCTGGGGACAGGCTGGGCACAACTCGCCCTCTGCTGAGCCCGGGAAGTCTGCCTCACATGTAGAGAGAACTGATTGAATTTGCCCCAATGTTTTCTTGGCCACTCTGCCATACCTGTCGGGGCAGAGGAGCCAGCAGGGAGATGCTGCGGCAGAGGCTTAGGGAGTGTTAAACCCTTGAGGAATTAACTGACCTGGGGAGGATGAGGAAGGCTGTGGAGGAAGAACACTGCTCTCCACTGCCCAAAATACTGGGCAGGAAAATTAAGACCGAAGGAGTAAAAACCGGAGCAAAAGGAACCACTGGTGTCAGCAACTGTGGAGACAGAGAATCTGGCAGCAAGCAGAAGATGAAGGACGTGGCTATACACTATAACACTGATCCACCTCTGAGCGCTGCAGAGAGGAGAGCAGCCCAGGTGCCTAGAATTGTGGGATGTGCTGGGCTGCAGAATATAAGCTGAGCCCCAAAAATACCTTCACTAAAATGAAAGATTCTGAAAATGTTGGCACATCTGACAAAGGGGCATAGAATTTCCCATTTTACATGCCCAGATGTGGGATTTTGTCAGTCTCAATAGATGTTTCCAAGTATCACAGGTGCATTTTTACAATAGATACATATGCTGAAAATTTATCATAGAGGGTCTGACTTAAACTTTAGAAAGGAAGAAAGCTTGGAGTTAAAGCAGGAACTTCATCATTTATTCATCTCCTTTATATTTGTTTACTGAAGGTAGCTAAAAGGAGTGGGTGATCATTCATATCATATAGAATAACATTAGCAGGACACCATGGGGTGAGTGATAGACCTTAAGTCAGATAAACTTCAGGCAGTGAAAACAGTGGAGGAGGGCCCAGGGTAGCAGAAAAGCTGCTCGGGATGGGGGAGAGGAGGCGTTTTCAATAACCCCAGTTGTGGCTGGGGAGGAAGGGGCATGATTAAACTAATTCCCATTACAACCTCTGCCAGTGGAATTCTTTTGCAGCCTCTGTTGGACATTAAATATGCTGTCACCTGGGGCAGGACCTAAGGAAAGGCGAAAGTGGAAATCCTACTTGTCCACCCTCGCTGTATATTTACACACACAAATGTATGCAAATTGAGGCTATTTGTGCAGATAGAGCATGGCTGCAGAGCAGCCAAAACTACTATGTGCCTGGTAGAACCAGGAAATTATTATTATGTATTATTTGTACTGTGGTAGTGTCTAGCAACTCTAGCCATGGACCAGAGCCCCATTGTGCTAGGCACTGTGCAAACAAGACCAAATTAGACCATCCCCACTTCAAATGATGTCACTCTGTTGTACACACCCAAACCTGAAGTCCCTATGTAATCCACCATTCAGTGTGTATTGCGTGTCCCATTCAGTGCCTACTACACAGATAACAGGGGCTGTCAAGCTGCCCTGCAGTGATTGAAGAGTGTGAGCACCAGCCTCATGGTAGACTGTTAGGGAAAAGGGCACAATCCCAAATAGGTTGTGAGTTCTATACTTGGATTTCACCAACTAATTATCAAGTGCATAAATGTAGTTATCACCTTACAATACGGGATACAGATGCTGTAAGTTAGATTAATGCATGCAACAACTCACCAGCATTCAATAACCTCTGAACACAGTCTCAGAATGCTGATACCTGTTTTAACAATACTAACACACAGGTGAACCAGACTAGCTCAAATCCTAAAGGCTTAGTCTCTTAACTTTGGGGGGAGGAGGGGACAGACTGGATTCAGTCTTCAGCACTTATCAAGTGAATGATGGCCATTATACTTACTCAGGGAAAAATCCCTTCTGTGTCAAGCTGTCAAGAGTAAGAAAGATTCACGTATTATACACCCACTAGATTTGAAAGGAGCTTTGCCTGTGTAAGGGGTGCAGGATTGGACCCCAAGAACATTCGGAGGTAATTAAGAACACACAGTCTGACTATTGCCATGCTTCTCCTTCATCTGGTTTTCTCAGCTCTATTTGATTAAATAAGTGATTTTTTTCTCTCCATATTTAACCAACAGAGAGCTATAGAGGACCTACTGGACAAATAACTGGCCTTGCCTCTTTGTTCCACTGGTCAGGTTTTTATTCTGTCACAATAGGATCATGCTAAAACAGACTTTTTCTACATAAGACCCCCTCCAGGGAGGTGCTGAAATAAAAAAATCATAGAACCATAGAAATGTAGGGCCAGATGGGACCTCCAGAGGCATTGAGGCAGGACCAAATATATCTAGATTATCCCTGCCAGGTATTTCTCTAACTTGTTTTTAAAATCATCCAATGATGGGGATTCTACAACCTCCCTTGGAAGCCTGTTCCAGAACTTAACTATCCTTATAGTTAGAAGCTGTTTCATATCGTAAATCTTCTTTTCTGCAGGTTAAGCCCATTACTTCTTGTCCTATCTTGAGTAGACATGGAGAGCAATTGATCACCATCCTCTTTTATAACAGCCCTTAACATATTTGAAAGCTATTAGATACCCACTCACTTGTCATTTTTCAAGACATTGCCCAGTTTTTTTTAACCTTTCCTTCTAGGTCAGGTTTTCTAAACCTTTTGTTGGTTTTGTAGCTTTCCTCTGGACTCCCTCCAGTTTGTCCACATCTTTCCTAAAGTGTGGTCCCCAGAACTGGACAGAGTACTTCAGCAAAGGACACCACCTGTGCTGAGTAGAATGGGACAATTACCTCTTGTTTCTTATCTAAGACACTCCTGTTAATACACCCAGAATAATAGCCTTTTTTCTTGTAATTGAATCACATTGTTGACTGGTAATTAATCTGTGATCCACTATAACCCTCAGATCCTTTTAGCAGTACTACTGCCTTGGCAGTTATTTCCATTTTGTAGTTGTGCATTTGGTTTTTTTCTTCCTAAGTGTAGTATTTTACACTTTATTGAATTTCATCTTGTTGATTTCAGACCAGTTCTCCAGTTTGACACAATCGTTTTGAATTCTAATCCTCTCCTCCAAAGTGATTGCCATGTTTGTTTCAATATAGTAGAAATTGTAAAAATACAGCATTATCCTCTTTTAGCAGAGGAATATTTAAGGTCAATTTTCTTACAGATGGGAGCCACATGTCTGCATATCTAATGGAAGAATTTGACCCTTAATTACACTAATTACAATAAAAGTGCTTGTCTCTTGTTTTTTGACTCTGCTGTTCAAGAGACAATCTCTCTTATACTCTCAGCTGAACTTTTTTATACACTGTAACAGTCCTTAAGACTGCTTTGACTTCCTTCCTTCCTTCTCTGGAGCTGAGCGGGGAGACAGGGTGACCAGATAGCAAGTGTTAAAAATCAGGACAGGAGGTGGGAGGTAATAGGTATCTATAAGAAAACGTCCTGAATATCGGGACTGTCCCTATAAAATCGGGACATCTGGTCACCCTAAAGAGAGAGGATGTGGTCGTTAGGGCATTAGTCTACGACTTTGGAGACTTGGGTTATGTTCCCTACTCTGCCATAAACTTCCTCTGTGACCTATTGCA
Source organism: Emydura macquarii macquarii (assembly GCF_026122565.2). NCBI lineage: Eukaryota > Metazoa > Chordata > Testudines > Chelidae > Emydura > Emydura macquarii. The sequence goes on along the minus strand of NW_027131614.1, from coordinate 19,303,782 downwards.
AATAAACTTGTCTTCCCTGTGCCTTAGTTCCCATCTGTAAAACAGAGATACCTCACAGGAGACAGATGCAAATTAGCGTGTGAAGTGCTTAAATGTAAGTACCTAAAACAGACAGATAAACAAAGGAATCCTGACTAAACAGAAAACCTGGAAAAAGGAGGGCTTTCCTAGATTATTCAAACACTGAAAGTCACAAACTAAACAAAAGTCTAAGGAAAAAATACCTTTCAATACATATTGCCTGTCATCAGTCCCCTAATGAAAATAAGCTGATACCTGGTGGTGGAAGAGTCAAAACTTGTTGAGGAATTTGTCAGGAACAAGGATTTGGATCTGGGAGCGTGAAGGGAAAATACCAATTCAATGGAAGCAGAGTAAGAGAGCCTTTTCTACATGCAACTGTAGCATATGCAGCAGTTGCTTTTACAAGATTGCAGCCATGTATATGAAATTAGAGCCTGTTGTAAAATGAATACACAGCATGATAACAGTCTTGATTAGTATATACTACAGTGATGGTTTTAAGTTTACAGTCTGAAATACAGTACTTAGGATTTTAATGAAGTCATATACCCCCAGTATATAGAATTAAATATTTGTATTGAATCTCTGCTCTAGAATTTGGCATTCACACCTCAAGTAACACAAAGAACTAGGGGAGATTAATGAAGCAGGGTGACCTTTAATATTAGTACAAATATTGGGGCCCTTAAGATAAAATGGGTGAAATTCTGGCTCCTTTGAAGTTAAAAACTGTGATCGATTTCAATTGGGACAAAATTTCATCCAAAATCTCAATTATATTTTTGAAGCTTTGTTCCTTCCTCCTGTCCTTCCAATGGTGAACATCCTGGAGTAGGACTTCAGCTTTAGGCACACACAATTGGACGCACAGATTTGCAGGCACTTTAATCAAATGTTTGCCTGTCCATGACTTTGCAATTTGTGCACAAGAATTAGATGTTTGCACTCATAAATGAGGTATGTACTTCAGTGTAAGTACACAGTTACCCATGTATAACTTTACAAATCTGGGTTCCTAAGGGTTTTTTTTTTTTTGTATTAATTTTTCTGTGTACTAATAACTTGTACTTTCAGAGCAAATGAAAGTCTCATGTTACTACCCACACATGCTATATGAGATTACTGCCTTATCTCATAATTAAAATGTTCAATGAAGGTTCCAACTGAGAAGTGGTACATAAAATGGCGTCAGATCTCCTTAGATTAATTTAGCCCCTCTTCTGCTCAGATTCTCCTGGATTTATTTATACTCTCTCTAGGGAGGTGTTAATTTATATAAAAAGGAACCAGTTAAATATGAAAACTGAAGTAGCCCCCCACATTCTTTAATGTTCACCTTCTTTTGGTTTATCACTGTGCAAAACACACTGAGGTCCTGTCTACACAGAGAGTTAGTGCACTGCAATCCAGGGTGTGAATCTACAGCACACCAGCTTGCCGCGTTGCCATGTGGACACTGCTATGGTGCAGTAAAAGTCCTGGAGTGTGGCTTACAGTATTGCTGCTGGAAAGTGCAGAGTTAGTGTGTGGCAAGCGGGTGCACTGCAGATTCACACCGTGAACTAACTCACTGTGTAGGCATGCTCTCTTTTATACTCACCTTATAAATGTGTAAGGGAGTTTAAGTAGAGATTAGGGTGTTACTGACTTTCATGTAGAGACACAAACAGTGTGAAATTGTGCAGATTGTTGTTGGCTAGGGAAATGTAACTGGTGTGTTGAGTCATGAAAGTTTACCTCTTCCTGTACATATTTGTTCAGTGCTGAAATACATAGATTGCAACACAGAGATGTGGTTTGGTTTTATTAGTGCATTTGTGTTAAGAATGGCATGTTTGAATTATTTGTATCACTTCAGTACAAATTAAATAACACAGGCTTTTAAAGATTGCTACATCTGAATAAAAGATAACTTTATCACTGAAGTTTATGTATTAAGAATGTTATATGTTGATTCCATCCGAAAATATTCCATTATCTTTTCTATGTATTGATCTTTGTACATTGATATATAGATAATTAGCATATTTCACATATAGTTCAATACATCATATCCTTATTTTGTGCCAAATTATATCTCCAACTGATGCTGTTTGTACATTTTTAATGAAGGTGTGGCACTGATATCAAAAGGGCCAAGCTCTATCTGGCCCCAATATAGGTTTGCAGGGAGGCTTGTCAGGACTTTCCCTTTATTCTTGGGCACTAACATACTTTTAAAGTAATTAAGGAAAGCAAACAATCCCCCCATATCCTGGGCACAAAGATCACCTGACAAGCAATAATGAGATCTTAAACCTTCACCTGAGTGCTACAGTGCTGCATTCCTGCCACATAATTTTAAAAATGTATTTGGTTACACTTGAGATTCTATTTCTGAATAGTTTAAAAAGGGTTAATAAATGATTATTAGATATTACAAACATATTACAGGTATTGAGTAGCCTTATTATAGGGACATAAGTTAAAGATGAGATTAGAAAGTTATAAGCAAGCTAATGACTTGTTTAATTCTATAACAATTGGTTAGACATTCATTGAAATATCTATTGACCATTTTATTTACTTTTTATGAACTATTTATAAATTAAATCTTAATATAAAAAGTGATCTTTTTTAATTTGATTTTTCAGGTAAATAATGTACAAAAATAGAACATTGCGCTTTAATGGATTATCTCTCCATACATTGATAGGTCTTGTTGCAAAATATAGCATGATTGTAGTACAAGTAATTTAACTGTGCTATGTATGGACACTTAGCACCAGGTTTTTACTATTCATGAAGTCCAGCCTGACGCTCTCCTAACAGTCTGTGTGCGCTGTGCTGAATGACTTCTGTGCCATAATAATCCCTTCCTTTCTAGGTTACTATAACAATAGTACAAAAGTGGCTGTGAAGACTTTGAAGACTGGGACTATGTCTGTGCAAGCATTCCTGGAGGAAGCCAACCTCATGAAAACACTTCAGCATGACAAGTTAGTGAGGCTGTATGCTGTAGTCACCAAAGAGGAACCTATTTATATTATAACAGAATTCATGGCAAAAGGTGAGCGTTATTGAACTCTCTAAGAACATCTTCACTAAATGTCAAATCAACCCCTAGTAAATAAAAAGGGGAGATACAGTTTAGTTACTTTTATTCTTTTGTAGTTTTTATATTAAATGATCAAATATCTACCTTAAGGGAGGGCAAGAATTTTCGTTTTATGCTTATGTTGTGTTTTAAGACATATCGTTTTAGAAATCTCCCAAAAGCTCTAAAAATACAGTTTAACAAATAATAAACATATCCCTTATAATATCTTGATGACTTTGGGTTATGCATCCAATACTCATGTTTTCTGCCAAAATGGGTAGCTAATTAATGTAAACACTTTGAACCATATCCTGCAATCCTTCAGTTAAAGTCATGAAAAGTCCTGTTGACTGGCCCTAGTGGAAGGACTACCATACTTTTATGAATAGTTACTACACAATGCTTGTAAGGGTTGCAGAATCAGGCCCTGTGTAAACAGATAGTTTAGTTGTATTTTACTGCCAAAGGGCTCAGCTTCCATTGAGTTAAACATGCTTTTTGTGACTTTTTAAAAAAAAATTTGCCATAGATAACTAGGTTGATAATTGTGGGTGATTCTCTGAGGGCAACTTTGCTGATATTCCTAAGAATGGGAAAATGATCATTCAAATTAAAAAAAAAAAAAAAGGCAACACATAAGGCTGAACTCAGGAGAAACTTGACCTGTTAATTTTGCACCACAGAAAGCTGCAGAACTGATCAACTCAGCTGTTGGATCAGCATTATGTTTAATGTTTAAACAAAACATAGAATGCTAAAGTTCAACCATGCAGAAGGTAGTGAGGTTGGCTATAGACTTATTATTTTATTTTACTAGTGAATTGTGCTGACTTATTCTTTCTGCATTGAACAGGCAGTATGTTGGATTTTCTGAAGAGTGATGAAGGAAGTAAATTAATGCTTCCAAAGCTAATTGACTTCTCAGCTCAGGTAAATGGTTATAATATAAAGAAAACTAAGAAGCATTAAGTGTCTTGGAGGCTGAATTGCATACCAGGAACTGTAGAAAAATCTGTTCTAGTAATGGTGGGCTTTACAGTTCCCAAGACTTTTTGGTATGATGAAACAATGTTCAGAACTATTTTTGTGGGAGATGGAAAAAAAGAATAGATATTTCACAGTGAGTGTGTGTGGTTAAACCAACCTGTTAACATTAGTATGTCCATTTTATTGTCCGTGGTGTGTCCATTTTGTTTGCAGAAGGGAGGATTGTTTTCAGTTCTAGCAGATACGTGTAAGGTGGTGGTACTAGTTCCATATATTACATGCATTTGCAAATCTTTAAAATAGGGCTAATAAATGCATTCTTTTTAACCTTTCCCTTGAGCTGGGTCAGCTAGTAAAACATTTCTGATAAACTGAATAGATCACTAACACTTTCAAACTGATTTTGGCGGAATTTTTTTCTATAACTGAAATGTTTGTGAAGGATGGTTCAGAATATCAGTACCTGATTTATTAAACCAACTGGCAGCCCCCAGGTGCAAACAATACCTGGGATACCCTAGACACTGTGGGTAAAACTTTCAAAAGCACCAAATTGACTTAGGAGCCAAAATTCCACTGAAAAATCAATAGGATTTATGCTCCTAAGTCACCTTCATGCTTCATGTGCTACTAACTTACAATTGTTGTTTGCTTCTGATCATGTATCGCCTTTTGAGAGTGTTAGACTGGTACAGACTTTTTATTTTGTAGCTTGTTGTACTGATTTGTTGCAGTGCATCAGGAAAGGCAATAGAAATATTAAATGTAATACAGTATCGGTAATGACAATCATAAGTTTAATACAGCCAATATATAAATAGGTATACTATGGGTTTATCAAGGATACACACAGGTTGATACAAGTCAACCCAGTGAAGTCATTAAACTGTAGGCCCCAAGCTGGAGGAAAAAAAGAAAAGAAAAGACCCAGTGTTTGGGACTGTCTTACTCCACAACCATTGGTCCAATGTGGCTGAAGTTTTGGTAGCTTGTCTGATCTACCTAGAGAAGTCACTTTTGAGTATTTTGCAAGGGAAAACTGTTCAGGCTTGTGAAATATATTGATATTTAGCCTTTATAAATAACACAATGGGACCTAGAGAGATTAAAAACATGAGCAGAAAATAATAAAATGAAAAACTGGAAAAATGTTATGTAGATGGGAAAATATACTATAAAATAAATATACTCAATGGGAGAGGGAAAATGTGTGAATTGGTAAGGCTAAAAGAGACCCAAATGCAGACAGCAAATCCCACATGAATTTATAATCTGCTGGGGGGGGGAAGTCAATGTAATTTTGGACTACATGTGCTAAGGCAACAGATGATGGACTCGGTGGTCAAAGGTTCTGGTGTATTTAGAGTTCTAGTGTATCTGGAATATTGTGCTCAGTTCTGGGCACCACAGCATCTGTAATTCAGGGCCTGGAAAAACTGACTGATGGCGAGGAAAGATTAAAAAAAGCTGAATGTGTACATCTTGTCTAAGCAACTACTAAGGTGACGGGACAATGATAGCAGTTTACAAATATCTGAAGGTGACAACACCTGTGGGGATGAAAACTTAAATAATGAGCTCCATGAGATTTGACTTTAGCCCTCACACAGAGCCTCACTGAAGCCTGGGCCTCAGAGATACAGGGCCTTATTTACATGGGGGTGGGGAGTAGAACTAGGTGTGAAGGGATGAGATTTTTAAAAAGGAAAATTCAGGCTGAATATCTGGAAAAGCTTCCTGAGACTGAGATGTGTTGAGCTGTGAAACAGTCTCTGAAGGGATGTGCAGGTGCCCTCTCAGGACTTTTAATACTACGGTGAACGCCGCACTGGACTGGGATTCTTCGGAGGTATCGATGCTGCGTGGTGGCACAGTGGTGGGGTCCCCGCCGAGAACTGCATGCACTCCTTGTAAAAGCAGTATGTTTTGTGCGAGGAGCCAGAATGGCTGTTAGCTTCCGGAGTTTTCCGATAAGCCCGCCTCAGCTCTTTGATCTTAACACGGCACTGCTTCTCGTCCCTGTTGTGCCCCTTTCTCCAACATGCCGCGAGATATCTTCTCACATATATCTAAATTTCTTTTGCTGGCTCGGAGCTGAGCCAGAACAGATTCTTCGCCCCACAGTCTGATGAGATCCAAGACCTCTGGTCGACTCCAAGCTGGAGCGCGTTTAGGCCGTGCAGTCGCCATGAGCAGTTCAGCTACAAAGGTCTCTCCACGCTGTTCAAACTGGAAATGGGAATTCGAAATTTCCCGGGGCTTAAGGGAAGGAGCTATTTCCTGTGTACGTGGCAACGTTACAGGAGAGCGCGAATGTCCAGAGTGGTCACAACAGAGCATTATGAGATACCTCCCGGAGGCCAATGGTGTCGATTTACATTCTGCTCTGCCTACACTGATGCAAATTCGACCCATGGAATTCGAATTCAGTGCTACGCCACTTGCGGATGTGGTTTTATTAGGTCGACTTTTACCGCGCTTTAGATCAGCGGAACTTATGTGCCACTGGAGATGCACACTTTAGGGGGTCGACGTAAGCAGTGTTGCGTCAACTTCCATTGCCAGCGTAGACCAGGCCTAAGATATTCAGCTTTAAATAATGGTAACTTCCCTGCACACTGAAATCTAGTGTAAATCTAATGGAACAAGAACACAGACTGTACTAAGAAAGCAGCGGTATGAAAAACATGAAAACATGAAAAATATGTGCCTGGTTTGTACATTAGCTTATGCTTCCAGCATTGGTTCATCTCTCTCTGCTTTTCTTGAGGGAAAATAAATTGGAAAGCTGTTTCTCAACATAAACAAATAGAAGAAAATTCACATTAAATTGTTTAAGCTAAGGCCAGCACATTTTGCTTTGGTTGATGCAGACTTGAACTATGTGTGACAGTCTAATTCACACCACTGTGGTAGGCTGTGTGCCAGCTTATTCCAGCATTTCAGGAAAAAAAAGAAAGCAGCAATAGCATGAGGGTTTTTCTTTCCTTGTATTTTGTTGTTCACTTTGCTGTTGCATCATATTGGCATTTGTCACAAACACACAGCTCTTTGGTGGTACTGCTGTCTTGTGAATATCCTAACATATCTGTGCACTGGTGCTGTATATGTGTGTACACATAAACCATTTATGAGAGAACTAGTGCTCACTGCAGAATAACAAATTAACCAAGGGCTTATAGTGCAACAGGAAGAAAGTAAACAGGAAGCAGGTTCCCCTTAATAGCATGTCACAGTCCTATCCAGAGGAATGGTCTTGGTGATCTAAAAGTGGCCTGTCAGATAGGGAGGTGTGTGAGAGAGAGAGAGAGAGAGAGGATGTGGTCATTGTGACCTACAGCATGAAAATAGATACAGCACTTAATGGCCCTTAAGCATACACTTAGTTGAACACTGCAGTCCTTTTGCTGATTTCTTACAGCATTATTTGGTGTAAATTGAGTTGGCATTTCCATCACAAGCCCCACTTCCAGGGATTTATAACCCAGCAAGTTTAATTCACAGTTGTTCAGGGAAAAAAACTCTTCAGTCAGTGAAAGGAATGTTTTAGATCTACAGAGGTTAAAGTGTTTTGGTTGTTTCAGACTCTTTTTAAAACGGAACAAAACAAAAACATCTGTCTAAAATAGGCCTAACTTTAAAAGCTGGCATCTTTTCCAGCAAATAGTCAGATTCACACCTGCTATAATTATACTGGTGCCAGTGGAGTCACATCAAGGATTAGTTTCACCAGCAGTACTTGGTTTGGGATGATCCCCTTGGATTTTTGATGGTTGTTTTAAATGGAATATTGGGCTTTCACTACAGGAGACCTTAGCTAAAATCCTGGCTTGGCTCACATATACAATTATTTTTATCTCTAAGCCTACAACCCAATGTAACAGCCCTAATTCTGCTGTTTTGTTAGCAGAGCATAAGAGTTCGATGAACTACCATCAAATAATAATAGCGAAACACATATCTCATGCATGCCCAGTGCACCGTTGTTTTAGTGTTTCACCCAGACTTCAGGAAATTTTCTGCTGCCCATTCTTCGTGCACAAATTTAAAACCATCATATCTTGGTCAAATAAAAAATGAAGTGAAAATGAAACACCAAAAACCATTGACCTCGCTACTCTTCACTGTGGACTAAGTCTACACAAAGTTTAAATCGTTAGTCATTTTGACTTTAACTTTGCCTAAAGAAAATTTATTAGAATATTTTAAAATAGGAGAATTTTACCCCCGCCCTCTGGAAGGATGCTGTCCATGTTCCAGACAGCGTGGGGGTGGATGGTTTTTTGTTTGGTTGGTTGTGGGTTTTTGTTTTTTTGTTTTTTTGAGGGGGGAGGAATCACCCTTTGCTAGAGTCCCAATCACAGATAATTTTGCCCTTTAAATAAGAATGTCATGAGCCTGTGAAACCAAAGTGTTAAAAAGGCAACCATTTGCAACTTTAGCTACTGCTGAGGTTACTAAGCACCAACATCAAAACAGGGGGCAGTCTTTTGTTGAATTCCACAGTACAGAACTGGACACCAAAGATGCAGAGTATACTAGAAAGGATGTTAGGAATAAAATGGAGAACCAAAAATCAGAACTGATTTCTCTTTCATAGATTCCTCTGCTAGCTGCTTAATAATACACCCCAATTTTTCTTGCATGGCTAGCAAGACACCAGCTGATTGTATAATTTCCTTTGTCTGGAGCTCACTAGCTGACACAATTTACAAGCAGGACCACCTCCCTGGAAGATTTTCTGCTTGTCAGCTATGGGATTGAGCAATTCCAAGATGCTGTAAGAGCTTTAGTCCCTGTTTAATAGTTAGGAAACCATACATATTCTGCTAGCTCCTTTTTTGCAAATTTGTTAATATAGCAGTCCAGAGCTAATCAGCATGCAGAACATTTTTCTCCCCTGCTTCCATTCACAACTGACAACAATTCCCGGCATTTAACTAGGACAGCTAACAAGCTCTTCTTGCTTCATTAATAGATCTTGTCCTTGATCCAGAGCTAATGGGCTCCTGGAGCTTCCAGGTGCTGAAATTTCTTGCGTTTCAGAGCTCGCATTTGCTTGGGTTTAGAAGCTTCATTACCTCTTGCTCCAAAGCCAGTGAATCAGTCCACTTGATAATCAACTTCTGCGTCAACAGCTGAATGTCCAAATTCATTTAACTGCATGGTCCTGGCTTTGAGCAGCGGGTTGGACTGGATGACCGCTTGAGGTCCCCTCCATCCCTAATCTTCTGTGATTCTATGACTCTATGATATGCATACAGCATCCATCTTTAAGTGGCTAGATAACTCTTGATAGAATTTTCTAATGGACATGCTCAGTCCTTCATTTTGAAATGCTCAAAGCATTGTTGTTGTAAAAACAATCGTATTCAGTCTTCGCAAAGCATGTACTTTCGATTAAGACCTGTTTAATCACCCGGCCTGAGTTTGCAAATTCATTGTTGTATGCAGGGCAGCTGTAGCTATGTTGGTCCCAGGATATTAGATAAGGTGGAGGATATCTTTTATTGAACCAACTGCTGTTGGTGAGAGAGACAAGCCAAAAATCCCATTTAGAGTGATCAATGCCACCAAGCCCATTCACTAAAGGCCCCCTCAGGACTGGAGAGCGCTGTTAGAAAAGATAGTGATTTCCCCCCTCGCCCAGCCCAAAATAGAAATCTTTCAGAGTTATATCACAAATAGTTTAAACCTCAAAATCCAGCTGTATTATTGCTATATTTTAAAACCTAGGCACCAGAGTCTCCCTGTGCAGGCTGCTTTGCATTGCCCTGTCAGTTCAATCAGACCTTGAAACTTGGTGCATCTGTCCCAGGAGCATGACCACAGCATAAAAGTGTCTCTGAGTGGTTTGAAATCTTGTCTGTTTCACCAACAGAAGTTCATCCAATTAAAAATATTGCCTCACCCACCTTGTCTCTCTTTGCAAATTCAGCCATTTTGGAGTTAATCACAGTCATAATGGGGGGGGGGAGGTGAGGTGAGAATTTTTGAGTCTTGATTTAAAATCAACACACACTCTTGGTTCAGCAGGAATAAAATTACATAAACCAGAAGAAACATGTATCAATTATTTTGTCATAATTCTTATCCAGCATTAGAGGTCTTCCCCCCCAAGTTCCTTTTTGTGTAACATTACATTCTGGTAAATGATTGCACAACAAACTACTCTGTTTCATCTTCCTCAGGGCTGGTCTACATTAGAGAGTTTTGTCGACAAAAGTCTGCTTCTGTAGACAGAACAGTGGAGAGGTACACATGTAAATGCTCCTTCCAGCAATGTAACTCCCTTGATATGCCGACATAATAAAACCACCTTGACGAGAAGTGTAGGGCTTACGTCATCAGCAAAAATAGGGTGACGCAGTATCAATGTAAATACTGTGTTCCCTTACATCAGTAGTTATCTATCACTCTTGTGAAATTGACAAGAAAACCAGCTGGGAAGGGGATGAAAAGCCTCTTGAGCTGGACCCTGGCTCCTGGCTGTGAGCTGGGAGGACCACACACTGGCCTCAGGAACCTGACAGCCTTGTCAATTTCATGGCTGAGCTGTGAAATCGACAAGGCTGCTGGGCTCTTGGCTGGAGAGGGTGGGAGGGAGAAATATTATATAAGGTCTCTAATAAGCTGTTTAAAAAAAAAAGCTGCAGTATTTGTCTGAAGAGTTGTAGACTGCCATCATTGTTCACCATGATGATAGCCAATTAACATCTTGGTTAATCAGGATTAAATCTTAATTAATTTTTTTACACAGTGATCAAGAGGACTCAGTTTATTTCTTCCATTGTCTAGCCATTACTTAAAGGAATCTGCATCAGGTTAATAAAAATCCCATTAGAGTGATCAACACCATGCCCATTCACTAAAGGCCCTTCAGGATTGAAGAGCGTTCTTAGAAAAAGATAAGATTCTTTCTCTCCCACCCCAAAATAGAGATCTTCCACAGTTAAACCACAAACAGTTTAAACCTCAAAACTCAACTGCATTATTAGTTTCTTTTAAAGCCTAGGCACCAGATTCTCCCTGTTCTGTGTGGCCACTTTGCACTACCCTTTCAGTTCAATCAGGCCCTGAACTTTGGTGTATCTGTCCCAGGACACCAGTGTAAGGGTGGCTCTAGTAGTAGTACACAGCTGACTACAGCTCTTATGCCACTCCTCTTTCTGCTGTAACATAGCAGGAATACGGGAACGGGGCTGGGATGCCCCAGCTCAATACTGATCTCCAGCTGTGGCTTCAGACCCTTAGAGCAGCCAGGGTAAATCAAAACAGCTCTTTGGTTGCTCTCTGTAGGATCAGGGTAATGTAGAGGAGGCTATTAAGCTACCTGTACATGCACATTCATGACTTCCACTCTACGGGTTGACAGAAGCAGAGGAGAAGAACCTTAGCTTTTTTTTTTATTATTTATTTAAAAGTGTTTACTAAATCCAAAAGATAGAATTTAAAGGTTCACCTGAAACATGAGGTTCACATAAGTGCAGCGGGTGAGTGATTAAGGTGCTCGACTGCAATCTTTAAGGTCAGGGGCTTGAGTCATGCTAGATCTCATGCTGAAAGGCCACCTCATGCAGCTGCAAAATGGGTACCTCCTCTATCCAGGTGAGGGCAGTCAAAAGCAGTTGGGTGTGATGCTGCCCATCTCACTCCCTTGTGTACCGCTGGCTAAGAAACTGACAGAGCCATTGGCATGGGGGATTGTTGACGTGAAACAATACTGAGCCCAATCAAACACACTTTGGCAACACCAGGAATTCATATTTGTACATACAGCCTAGAAACATAAAAAGGAACCTCTGTTTAATGTGCCATCTAATTTACGTTCTCTGTGAGTTAACATGCAGCAGACAGAAACCATGCTGAAATCACAGTATAGAAAAAACTACTGTGAAGATTATACATCTTTCTGGAATGGAAACCATGAAAAAAGAGAGAGAGGACTGTGTGTGAGTGGAAATACAGTGCAATCAGAGCTCTGAGGTTCTTCAGTCTTGGAGCATGAAAGAGCTGACGTGCATCTTTTAAAAAAAACTAATAGCGCATAGTGGTTCATCCTATATGCACCATTTAATTTCTGCTTTGAATTTTTGCCAGAGAGTTCTCTGACACTGTCTGACTGCACCACACAAAATTCATCCAACAGAGAGTTTTTCATCCTTAGAAGCTATAGTTTGTGTCTGAGAAATGGGAGAATCCCGTTTACACACCAGGTATCCCCTTTTATTGCCTTTCATACTTTTCGTAAAACAGCTATAAAGACAACAAAGAGCTGGTTGGAAAGTATGAAATATTTGTTCCAGCAGCATTCAGTACTCTCTGCCTTATCTACCATTACCTTTCAGCAGTCATTTTATTTAGCACTCATAATAGTGCTTTTCATTTTGAAACTGCTCTACATACACTTATTACTTAATTTTCCACAACACCCCTGTGGCTAAAGTAAGCATCTTCCCAGTTTTACAGAGGAGGGAACTGAGACACAGATTAAAGTATAAAGCTAGTCTAAGATCACAAAACAAATCCGTGGCAGAGCTAAGAAAAGTACGCTGGCTCCCAGTTCTGTGCAAGTTTGAGACTGATTTACTTTATATTCTTCTATGTAGCTTTGCAGTAGGGAGGCTGGTTTATTTCTGCTGTGAGATGCTGGATTGTTCAACATTCTGCTGCTGTGCACATCGTTTTATGGTTTGAGATTGAATTTTTAATATACATATATTGTCCTAATATATATGTGTAGTCCTGGCAGTCCTGGAAGCCTGGCAATAATTATTTAAAGGGGAAAAAGAGAATATTATTTGTTTAGTAGTCACAGTCATGCAGTAAATGTGGAAAATGTAGAAGTACTCTTTATCCTAGTTAGTTTTGCCAACCCTTCGGGATTGTCTTGGAGTCTCCAGGAATTAAAGATTAATCTTTAATTAAAGCTTGTGTCGTGTGATGAAACCTCCAGAAATACGTCTAACCAAAACTGGCAACCCTAGAGGCAATAAAACCAAAACCAAATTCAAAGTACTATCTAGAATTTGCAAGCAGCTAAACAAAACTATGTTTGGCTGCTGATTTTTGTGTAAACGATCTTTACGTGAGTGGGTGAGAATGGCTTCATTTTTCCTTTTCATGCTCATGACTTGATTTTTATATACAAGACATGGTTTGTCAATGAAACTCAGATTATTATTGGAATATACAATTATCACAGTTCCTGTGGAAGCGCCGGTTTAGTGGCTGAACCTCTGTGCCACCCACTACTATGGACAGTGACTTAAGCCAAAACTGAGCACTATAAAAGTGTAAACCAATTTTCATTTATTCTGCTTCTCGCCCTTTCTTCCACCAACAGAAGAAACATTTCTTAGCCATTATCCTTCTCTTACTCAGAATTTTTGCATGCATGAAGATTTGTTCATAAGTGGCTTTTTAAACTTCCACATGATTCAGTGCAGACAAAATGTTGTCCAAAAATGTCATGGAAAAAGGGTAATTTTTATTTCAAAATTGCTCAAAATGTAATGGATTCTTTTTTTAACATAAAGGGCTAGATTCTCAGCTGTCAAAGGATCTGGCCCCAATGCTTTAGTGTTGTTTCTTTATTTTTAAGTTCCTTCCTACAGCTTTACTGGGATATTGCTGGCAAGGTTGTGGAAATACATAGAGAGATTAAAAATCACCATGATAGTCTGTTTCCCATAGTGTTGTGTCCTGTTCAGTATGCCACATTGACCACTCCTGTTAATGTGTGCAAGAGAATGATAGGAAAGTTGATTCGTCCAATGACATTGGTGCACTTTTCTGCATTTCAGAATTATCAGTACCAATTATACTTTGCTGCCTACTTCCTCCCGAACCCAAATAATCTAACTTTGTGTGGGGCTGGGAGCACAGAATTCACTATCTCAACTTATGGCCAGTCTGTAGGTCTCCAAAAATTATCCTCAGCAGCAAATATTTATAAAGATCCTTTTTTTTTTTTTTGGTTCATCGTGAAAACCTTTATTTCTATTTCACAACTGAAACCGCACTCTTGTCTGAAGAAGCAGCAGTACATTTATCTATAAGAAAATGCTCACAATGGGGGAAAAAATGCAGTAGTTTTTCCATTGCCTGCCCCCCCAAAAAAAGGAACAAAGAGAGTGTGCAGTTCCTGTTATAAATGCCAGCCAGTGCACTTGTCTTGCCCTTAGGGACTTTTTAAAGACATTAGCAGAAGTGTCTTTAATTTTTTTTTTAAAAATTAGAGTCAGCTGGTCTGTCTAGCGCAAAATGGAGCAAACTCCTATAGACATGCGGCAGTGCAAGGGCAGTCACACACTACACACAGACAGGTGCTAACTTCCGTACTGACCAGGGGACAGCTAATGCACAGATGTCCTAGGGATTTGGAGTTGGAAAAAGTTCCCTATGTTTTCTTCCTAACGCAGCATACCCACAAAACAAGGAGTAGTGTTTTCCCCATGCAATAGGAAGGGTATTACAATATGCCATCCGCAGAAATTCTGGAATAGTAGGATCAGAGCAGATTAGTTTGCACAGTCCGGGCCCGGTTCTTGTTTGGCAGTGGTTTTCCAAGTATGCAAGATTTATTGTTCTGTACAGCAACAAGAACACATTTGGGTGGTGTCTGAGTAATCCCGCTGTGTTTTAACAGTTTTACAAATGAAGTAATGATCTGGGCAAATGCTGAAAAATCATCTATGATAACTGCCAAAATATTTGTCACCTTTAATTTTGTTTAGACAGTTATGAAATAAAATTACTATTTTTTCTTTCCTTGCCTATGAAATTAGGGTACTTGAGAGCAGGGTTTTGCCAAACATTCCTAGTGTATGAACGACAAATGCATATAGTAAAGAGAATAAGCGCAAAGCTCTAGCTGACTTATCTGAATGATTTTCTTGAAAATGTTCGTATTTGTATTACATAATTTGCAGTTTTGCAAACACTTCAAAGTCTACTTTCTTGCCTAATCGCCCCTTAAAAAGGACGCTTTGTAATAGGAAATCTATATGAGACTTTTATTTATTTATTAATCCTATTCCATTTTATTATTTCAGTGTGTTAATTTATCACCAGTTTTTGGATAGGGAATTTTTAGAGAGGGTATTTTTTGGCAAGAAATCTCACAACATTATTTTAATATTTCTTTATTAGTAGGCGGGCCCTGATTCAGGAAGGCTCTTAAGCACATGCCTAACTGAATTCAGTTGGACTTATGCACATGCTTAAATTCTCTGCTGAATCAGGGACTATAACTGGATGTGGATGGGGAGGTCCCAATCCTGCAAAATTTTATTCACGCAAGAGTCACCGAGACTTCTATTGCGAGTGAAGATTTGCAGGATTGGTCCTTATGCTAAAAGTTTCTGGGCAGGGACTTTGCCCCCATATATATGTAAAATGCTCAACACATATTTGGTGCTATAGCAATTAATGAGTTGTATTGATGTGGTAAAGGAGAAGAGCTCATAGTTGCTTAGGATAATACAGTGTGCTGCAAAAATACCAAAAATAAAAGCACTTCACTTTTTACAGATTGCAGAGGGAATGGCATACATAGAAAGGAAGAACTACATTCATAGAGATCTGAGAGCAGCTAATGTTCTGGTTTCGGATTCACTGATGTGCAAAATTGCTGATTTTGGACTAGCCAGAGTAATTGAAGATAACGAATACACAGCACGGGAAGGTATGTATCAATTTATGTTTTTCAGCTCTGTAAAAGTCACTCTGTTGAGATCCACAGAATTAGGTCTTTGTTTAAAAAAAAAAATGGGAAGCACATAGCATTATGTGGAAAATGCCCCAATAACTTGTTAAATACAGTGTTCCAATGACAACGCTGTTTTTAAAAATTACTCTGTCCCCTCAGTCCAGATTGTTCGAACTAGAAAGTTTATGAAAAGTACAATTTGTACCCTCTTTAAGCAACACAACAGATTTTATAAATCCAACCATTAACTATTTGGCATAACATATCAAAGCTTTTCATCTTGTTGAATTAGACAATGGAACTGAGTTTTTCTTAATTGTGAAGAGAAAATGTTACTATTCATTTTATCCTCAAATGCATAAATGAGACATGCACGAGCCTCCTTTCCACAACAGAGTGGTAATGGACGTGACCGTCGGGGCGGGGGGAGGGGGGTGAACAAGGTGGAGGCAGTGATGCCTCAAGCAAACATTCTCCAGAGCACTGAAGTTTTCCCTTTATCGATGAAGTGGGGTTTCTGCAGGAGCCTCGTGTTGATACTGCCTGACTTAAATGCTGCACTTCAGCAACACTATAGCACTTGTGTAGTGAAAGCAGTAGGTAGTGATAGGCTGGATCTCTTCATTTATTACACAGCAGGGTATTCTGGGATAGCTGAGATCATCTCTCCTCTGCAGCAGGACCAAGGGCGGTGAGGGAGTGAAGTGCATTTATAGGGAGGTTTGTATGGGATTTTTTGTACTATATAAATTATTTGGTAATTTTGTGTGTTTTAAAAAGATTGAGTATTAAATTAGGTTCAGTAGAAGTAAAATATCCAGCTGTGTCATCATTCCACACCTCCACACATAATGTGAGAAGAAAGATGCTGACAACAGATTTACATTCCCTAGATCTAAAACTAAAACAACCACTTTATGATTAGAGGGTTGCAGCCTATTTTGTTTGACCCATTTGTTGTGCTGTCTCTCTTGCTCCTCAGTTCACTGTAAAACTTCTGCCTAGAACTTTTCTCAGCCCACTTCCTGCTTTGCTTCCCTGCTACAGTTTTAGAATGTACAGAAAAAGTACACATATCCTGATACAAGTAGTAGTGAAAACAGATAGGGTCTTCAAGATGTAAATTGAAATCACTTGGGACAATGATAGAATATTGAGGTACAAGGAATAAAGAGAACAAGGCACCAGAGCCAGAGTAAAAGAGATAAGGGACTAGAGAGTCACTAGATAATAGCCATTCAATAGGAAAAAGGATCCGGATGGAGTGGATTTTAAAGACAGAGAAAGTATAGGAGGAGGGAAATTTTAGTTTATTAGCCAGCTTTCAGTATTGTATATTAACTAAATAATACTTGGATTTACATACATTTTTGCGTGTTATAAATTTTATACTAACCTCCACACATCCTAACAAAGTAACTTCCTTCAGTGTTCATGGGAGTCTGATATAGTCTCCCAGTTTTACACAGTGTCTTCTGTCATTAGTTTTTAGGACGCAGAGAACTTTGCATTACCCCTCCTTTTGTCTGAAAGACAGATGTAATGTTCCCCAAGGAAGACTGTTTGAACTTTTCTTATTAAACAAAGGGGAGCTTTTTTGAGGTGCTAAGTAGAAGTGAGAGGATTTTAAAATACGGTTACAATTTGTTCTGCACCAGCTTATTTCTGTCATTAAAATAGTTGAACACGAAACATAGGATTAAAAATTATATTGGAATAGACTTCTGCCTAATACTGCATTTCTTACAAAGGCAAAACTCCCAGTGAAGACAAGATTCTGCACATGGAGTGGAGTTAGTCAGGGTAATACTAATGACAGTAACGTAAAATATTTGAGTGGCACAACCATGACATGAAAACTCACACCTTTTGTTTCTTAATTCATAAATGTAGAGGACAATCGAGCATGGACACTGGTGTGTTGTACAGTGATGTGTAACTGTTCTATTTGTCCCTTCTAAATTTGGAAGTAAATGTAGTATTTGTGAAAGCTGTTGGGTTGGCAGTACAATAGAATGAAGTCTTCAGTTCACTCATACAAGTACGTATTTGGTATCTATGAAAAGTTCTCCCCACACTATCCCTTTAGCAGGTTCGAAACCACCTCCAAAGGTGACAGGATACGTTCGTTCAATCCTGTGTCCTTTCAGATGGGATTTTAAAAGGAGACTAAGGAAGTTAGATACTGAATTGAGTCCCTAATTCCCTTAGGCTCTTTTGAAAATCCCAAATTCAGTTCTTAACGTCTCTGAGACTTCCAGGAGACACACAGGGCATGTGAGAGTACATTGTGGTGGCTCCATTTGAACCATCTTGCAGAATCTGTACAATAACTCTTGGACAGGAAGAGCTGCTAGTACCTTTTAAGTCCCCTAAAATAAAGAATTTTAAGGATTTTGTACTAAATGTTCACTGTATGCACTATACTTCATGGAAATAATAGGTGAGTCTGTGGAAATATGGAAATAATAGGTGAGTCTACATATGTTAGTAGTTATATTTTTCAAGCAACATATATACTTGGTTAATTGAGACTGTATGGTTTTTTAGGTGCAAAATTCCCTATCAAATGGACAGCACCAGAAGCAATTAACTTTGGTTCCTTTACTATTAAGTCTGATGTGTGGTCCTTTGGAATTCTTCTGTATGAAATTGTTACCTTTGGAAAAATCCCTTATCCAGGTATGGACATTTTTTGCATAACATTACATTGTATTTATATTTTGATGCTCCTTTAGAGAGTCACAGAAAATAGTTAACCAAAGAAAAAGAGTTAACAACTGACAAAATATGTATCTGAAGTGTGTATACTACAGGTTACATCAAAGAATTCTGAAATCTCTCAGCCATTTTATATGTACCTAAGACTGCATATAACTTTATAGGAGCTTTAAATCAGCAAGTTATGTGTAATCTAAAATACAAACCATCTTGCATTATTGTACTCAGGTGGTATGTTTTATGTACTCAAACGATAAATTCGTAGTAAATCCTGAATTCCAATAATTGTCACTGATTTTCAGTAGCTCACTTCAAATGGTTAAATGATAGACTAGATAGATATCAATACAAGTTCTAAGATTGTAAGTGCTAAGTATTGCTGTTATTTAAAGAAGTGAAATGTAGCTCTTGAATACGTGGAATTTCAAATGAAAGCAATTAAGCAATTCTGCTTTAACATCAACAGCTGTAACATTTTGTCAGCATTAGACACTACAAAAGAACATGAAAACAAAGTCTAGGGAAGTGCTGATTTTTCACTGGAATATTGGCATGTCAGTGATGATGTAGCTGGGATATGGGGCTACACTGGAGGTTTGTTACATTAGGCAGCCCTGAAGTGGTTATGTTTATTAAACAACCTAATGTTGATCTATTTTTCTTTGAAGATATTTTTAGGGGAAAATACATTAGTTAGTTCCCCTGGCTTAAGCAAACAGAAAAACCATGTAGAAGGATGATAGATATGACTAACAAAGAACTTTGTTAATGCAGAATTAAGGGTGCCCAGTGGTATCTCGTGCCTTTCCAGAACATCAAGCACAGCAAAATGCAAACTGATGAAAACCAGGAAATAAAGAGTTAAAGTAACACTTATGCTAACACAACCTGCCATCCTGGAGCTGGCAGGAGCCACTGGGAATTACCTGCACGCACTGCAGCTATGTTCACTGTGTTAGGTCTAGCGGTATTGGAATGGTAGAGGGATTAGTTGGACCAACTTGTCAGATGGGAGAGCGGGGGGTCGGGTCTTCTAGATCCCAGCACACACGGCAGGGGAGAATGTGAGGCTGACAGGCCCCCCTTTTCCCTAACCTCCCCCTCTCTCACTGCCACCTATCCCCATGTCCCAACTCCAAGTGGGTCCATCCCCCACCCTGACCTGAGCCCCCAGCCCCACTCCCCTCCCTTGCTGCACCCCTAAACCCTTCTCCCCCATTCCACTCCACTCCTCCACCCCTTCATCCCATCTCATCTCCCTGCACTCCCCAAATCCCACATCCCCTGCACTGTGCAGCAAATGTATGTGTAATTTCTTTTTGAAAATAGTATGCCCCCTCCCCCCCTTCTAAATTATCTACTGTATCATAGAAGATTGGGGTTGGAAGGGACCTCAGGAGGTCATTTAGTCCAACCCCCTGCTCAAAGCAGAACCAACCCCAACTAAATAATTCCAGTCAGGGCTGGCAAGCCAAGCCTTAAAAACCTCTAAGGATGGAGATTCCACCATCTCCCTAGGTAACCCATTCCAGTGCTTCACCACCCTTCTAGTGAAAAAGCTTTTCCTAATATCCAACCTAGACCTCCCACACTGCAACTTGAGACCATTGCTCCTAGTTCTGTTATCTGCCATCACTGGGAACAGCCTAGCTTCATCCTGCCTGGAACCTCCTGTCAGGTAGTTGAAGGCTGCTATCAAATCCCTCCTCACTCTTCTCTTCTTTAGACTAAATAAACCCAGTTCCCTCAGCCTCTCCTCATAAGTCATGTGCCCCAGCCCCTAATAATTTTTGTCACCCTCCGCTGGACTCTCTCCAAATTTGTCCACATCCTTTCTGTAGTGCAGATCCAAAACTGGACACAATGCTCCAAATGTGGCCTCACCAGTGCTGAATAAAGGGGAGTAATCACTTCCCTCGACCTGCTAGCAATGCTCTTACTAATTCAGCCCAATATGTTGTTAGCCTTCTTGGCAACAAGGGCACACTACTGACTCATATCCAGCTTCTTGCCCACTGTAACCCCAGGTCCTTTTCTGAAGAACTGCTGCCTAGCCAGTCATTCGGTCCCCAGTCTGTAGCTGTGCATGGGATTCTTCCCTCCTACATGCAGGAATCAGCACTTGTCCTTGTTGAATGTCATCAGATTTCTTTTGGCCCGTTCCTTCAATTTGTCTAGGTGACTCTGTAGCCTATCACTGCCCTCCAGCGTATCTACCACTCCCCCCAGCTTAGTGTCATCTGCAAACTTGCTGAGGTTGCAATCCATCCCATCATCTAGATCATTAATGAAATTTACTGTAGTCAGATTACATTGCACAGAAGTAAAAAAACAAAAACAAAAATATCACCTTGCAGAAGCAGATAGAGCTGTATGCGTGTTGCTGCTTTCTCAGACTTCTGTCAAGGGTAGGGTTTGAAGTTACAGTGCTAGGGTGAACCTCAGGTTCCATGCCACAGTAGGTCTCCTTGAGCCATCAAGGTCATGTGAAGCCAGGCTGGCTGGAAACCTTCTTGTCTAGTTTTTTTCTGCATGTGCACATCGCAATCTGTTTGGCATGTGAGTGTTTGTTACGTACCATTCTAGAAAACTAAACTCTTCCTTGAATAATGTTTTCAGTATTGCTTGCCCAGAGCTGAGATAAATGTTGAGTGACTCAGATTAGTTGGGAGATGATCAGAGCTATGGTTTGAGCCCCAGATGGGTGCCCAAAAAAATAATTTGGTAGAATCTGTGGACTTTATAAAATGTTTTTTTCCCAAGGGGCTGTATCGAGAGAGCCCCATGCAGGCTTGCCATCCCCAACTGGCTTACGGGAGGACAAACCTTCCAGTTGGTCCTCTAATGAGACAGAGGGGAAGGGCGAGTCTCCATCAGATTAGAATAGGGGAAAGCATATTGACCAGACCATCCCTAGAAAGGGTAGAGTGACTGTAGATATGTTCACTGCTCCTTAAGGCTCTGATCCAGCAAACCACTTAAGCACATGAGTAGTTCCATTGAAGTCAAGTAGTACTGATATCAGTGGGACTGTTCACGTGCTTAAAGATAAACGTGTTTAAATGCTTTGTTTGGTAAAGGCCTAAATATGTGAATGGGTAGCAGGCCCAGCAGACACCCTTTGAACATACCATAGAATCATAGAATATTAGAGTTGGAAGGGACCTCAGGAGGTCATCTAGTCCAACCCCCTGCTCAAAGCAGGACTAACCTCAGCTATATCATCCCAACCAGGGCTTTGTCAAGCCTCAGCTTAAAAACCTCTAAGGATGGAGATTCCACCACCTCCCTAGGTAACCCATTCCAGTGCTTCACCACCCTCCTAGTGAAAAACTTTTTCCTAATGTCCAACCTAGACCTCCCGCCCTGCAACTTGAGACCGTTGCTCCTTGTTCTGTCATCTGCCACCACCGAGAACAGCCTAGCCCCATTCTCCCTGGAACCCCCTTTCAGGTAGTTAAAGGCCACTATCAAATCCCCCCTCACTCTTCTCTTTTGCAGACTAAACAAGCCCAGTTCCCTCAGCCTCTCCTCATAAGTCCTGTGCTCCAGCCCCCTAATCATTTTGGTTGCCCTCCGCTGCGCACTCTCTAACTTGTCCACATCCTTTTTGTAGTGGGGGGCCCAAAACTGGACACAATATTCTAAATGCGGCCTCACCAATGCCGAATAGAGGGGAATAATCACTTCCCGTGACCTGCTGGCAATGCCCCTCCTAATGCAGCCCAATATGCCATTAGCCTTCTTGACAACCAGGGCTCATATCCAGCTTTTTATCCACTGTTACCCCCAGGTCCTTTTCTGCAGAGCTGCTGCCCAGCTCGTCGGTCCCCAGTCTATAGCTGTGCATGGGATTCTTCCTTCCTAAGTGGAGGACTCTGCACTTGTCCTTGTTGAACCTCATTAGATTTCTTTTGGCCCAATCCTCCAGAGCGAGTTAATTAACAACTAGGCCTCTCTTCCCCAAGAAAAGATCAGGCAGAAGTTGTGGGAGGATTCGTGGGCTCCTCCATAGCTGAGGTAGTCTGATACACATGCTTATCATAACTCAACCCAAACACTTAACATTTGGGGTCACCCAATTTAGCTATATGTGGGTATCTTGAAGTTTACTAATAAGATGGATTATAATTGTGAAATGTAAAAGGTGTGCCTCAGTTTTGTGCAGAAATACTAAAAGAAAAACCTAGAACCTCACAAAAAATGTTTGTTTTAAAGTTTTGCAACACATCCGTTTTCTGTCTTTATCTTCGTAAAACCAGTGCCATGCTGCCATTTATGTTGAGTAGATTGACAGTACAGCATAGTGTTCCTACTCGCTTGATTTTAAACTAGTGAGAGAAAGGGTATCCTTTGATAAAAGTCTGGGCAATATACTCCCCCAGGACATTTTTTTTAAAATACCTAAACCCAGTCCAGACTGATGCATCCCAGAGGAAAAAAAAATCATTCTTTGCAGGTATTTTTATGAGCTACGTAGATAATTCATATATGTCAGGGATGAATTAACTCTATCCGGAGATTGGAAGGGGAACACCAATCCTTCCATCACTTTGTTGGCAGGCTTTAAGGGTCTCCCAAGAGCCTTCTCCAGCACACATCTGCACAAACTTGAAGAAGGACTTCTATAGATATATCTTTGTTTCATTTGAAGAATTTAAAATACAAATGTAAAACTCCTAGTTTTACATTGAAAATGCAATATGAAGTGCTAGCCTGTGACCAAAATAACTGTGGGACCGATAAACAGCTGTGAAAACACATCTTAGCAAATTAGTCAGGTTAGATCGAGTCTGAGATATAATGCACCAGTAAGAAAAGTATGTCCTAACTTTGTCCTACCTATATTTACAGGGATATTTTTGCATGGCTACTAGTACAGAAAAAATAAATTGATTATTCAGCTTTAGTAAGAATACTTTAAAACATTTTTTATTAATAGCTGAAGACTAGCTAACTAAATATGCAGTCAACTTAAAGCTGTGTGTAATGGTTTGAATTATATTTGACAAGTGGTTAATGCCAGTATGAAGAAAGTATAAACATACAATTTGTCAGAAAGTATTTATAGTCAAGAAAACTGAGTTTTGTGAGCTTTGTTTCTAAAGTTCAACGGCTGTTTTTCTTCCTGATAATCTTGAAGTAATTAGTGGGATTTATAGTTACAGAAACTATTTTGAAATATAAAATGCAAATATCTGATCTTGTAGGCCAACAATTTGAACCATTTGTTGAGAAACTAATTTCCAGCTGATCATACAATATGTCAAATACTGGACCCATTCAAACTCACATTGCAATGGCATCATCTGCTCTCTATTACATGTTCCTCCTTTCAGATCTAGATTCTCCCTCCATGCTTCTTTGATCCTGACAATCACCAATACTGAATGTTGTTAGTAAAGTAAGAGGGCTCAACATATGGAATTAGTTCTGCATCCTGCCAAGTTTAACAGCTAACTTTTTTTAGTACTGCCTCATATTCTTAATGTTAGCATCCTGTAAAAGATCATGAACTGCCTAAAAATGTGCATTCAGGATGCATTTCAATTATTAAGTAATATATGGATTTGATAAAACTGTTCATTAAGAAATATCCTACCCATAACAATGTCTTGGAAAATTAGAGAAACACTGCTACTCTTTTGTATCTTTGGTTGTCAGAAATTCTGGTACAAATTAACCAGGTTGTATAGCTGGGAAATATTATTTATTTAGTGTACATAGTGGTATATGTGCTCATCATGTTGTATCTGGGCATGTGTACTTAAAATGCGTCATCAACAAATGTTAATTAAAAGAAAGAACTCACTATTATTTGCTTTAAAACTGGAAATCATTTTTACAGATAGGCTTCTCACAAATTGGCTGAAGCACAAAATGGGCATATTTGCCCCGCACATTCAGAACGTAGCAGGGCTTGATCCTGCAAAATGTTGAACACTCTAGCCCTAATCCGGCAAAACACTTACGTTCATGAACAGTCCAATTCAATGGCACTATTCACTACTTAAAAAATAGAAACACACTTAAGTGCTTTTTGGGATTGGAGCCAGAGTGCCCAGCACCTTTGTAGGATGAAGCCCATGGTGCGTAACTGTTGTTCTTGTGCACTGTTTATTCTGCATTGAAAATAAATCTCACTGGCTTTCTCTCTACTTTTATTTTCCATAAGTGCCTTGGCCTTTGCTCTGCATTTGTGTAGCAGCAAGGTACTCTTGTCTTATGACAATATCCTGTTCCACTGATATTCTCAAAAGCAAGTGCATTTGCACTTTTGTAACTGGGACAATTTCAGTACTCTTCACCATATGGGAAATTGAATGAAAATATTAAACATGGGCCCAAACTAAGAGTTCTAATCCAGATCCAAATCTCATATCTGAGACCTATTTCTGTGCTGGGCTGCAACCAAAACCTGGGTTAAAACATATCTGACATTTAGAAATGTTTGGCTCTGGATCAGAATTCTCTGGCTCATGCCCATTTCCAGTGTTAATATTTAATAAATTATTTGTAGGAAATTAAAACATAAATTTTAAAAATTATAAGAACTCACTCCGTGTCTGTTCCTTTTAAAAGGAAAAAGCATTGGTTTATTCATCCAATAATGGACTGTAGATGTCAGAATTTTCATGTATTTTATAATTGTCATTCGTATAGACATTTTAAATATATAAAATAAAGTTGCCGGCTCAGTTGTAGAGTACCTGCACAGCTTCCACCATCTTTTAGAACATTACGGCCTGCATTCTCAGTGCATCTTGGCTCACTTTATGGGGAGCCATGGATTCACCTCTTCTCTGCCCTCTTTGAGACACTATGGAGCCCATAGACACATGGAGAGAGCAGTCACTGTTCTCCAGGCACCCGCTAAGAACCAGATGTAATTTGGTCCTCCATTAGCAAAGTAAAGCATTAAACTCCCCTCCATATTCTCATCTGTGCATATTTCCTTTGTGCTGTCCTGTTGCCCCCAGCAGCCTTGTGGCAGTACTCTTCCTGTAGTTTAGACACCAAAACAAGTGGTTTCCTTTATTTCTAACACTATCCTCTGCGAATCTGCATGCAAAATGTGCTGTTAAATACAATATAAACCGTCCCTTCCGCCTAATGAATGTTAGTCTCTGAAATGTGCTTAGCTTTTGTTCACCTTGGAAAAACCCACTTCATTCACAGTGGCAGATCTGCCAGTTGACAGTATGATTTACTGACACATTGTTATCCGATCCCCCAGCTTGTTGCTCAGAAAAGGAACTTTTCATGAGTCACATTCTAATCTGCTACACCAGAATAAATCCATAACACCGTTGGTTCTAATGGGCATCTAATTCCTAAGTGTCCTTTGGAAGAACCAGCCTAAATTAAAACAGCTGTAGCTCTGAAACCACAGGAAGGTGGAACTCTTGTCTCCTTAGAGATACAGGCTTCAGAGAAGGTGTAGGTGAATTCCCCAAACTGGGAGGTACTCCACATCCAGGGAGATGGTGGGGGTCATGTGCGCAGTCGTCAGCATCCACCCCTATACCATTTTCCTCTGGAACCACGGTTCCCTGAGCAGCTACTCTGCCCTCGGATGGTCTCCTGCAACCTAACCAGGGCATTCTTAGAGGATTTTAACAACTGTGGGATTCTTAGGGGACATGATATGGAAAAAGGAATGCTCCCCCGCTTCTTACATTGATTACTTTGTGGTTTTTAGGGAAAGAGGCACAGCTGTAGGTTTGGGGGAAGGTGGAAGTATACACTGAAAGCTCGTCTCCCTCCTGCGTCTTGGGATGTATCCAATTTCCCCTTGCTTTGCTTCCCTGGAGGCTGTACAGGGGAAGGAATGACGGATTGTTTGTCTCTGCTCCTCCTAATACAAATACAATTACTCTTTATCCTGTGCTCTGAAGCACACGGTAGAGAGTGAATGATCTTGTAGTTCAGGTGCTTAGACTGGGTCTCAGGCGATCTGGCTTCAATTCTTAGTTTTACCACAGACTGCCTGTGTGTGACTTCGGCTAGATCATTTAATTGCGCTCTGCTTCTATTCCCCTCCTGATGATAATACTACCTTTCTCCCAGCTGTTGTTTAGCAACACTTCAGTAGTTACAGGCTGCAGCACGGTTTCTGCTCTCAGCTGATTTTTCTAAGTACTCTAAAATCCCCATAGATGGGTGCAGTGCCTTGAAATGTACTGTGGTACATGCGGGGGGTCATTTGACCAAGGGGTTCCCAACATACAGATCTTTTCTCAGCATAATCTGGTATAAAACTGCCCTTATGTGCCCAGAGGTTGTGCGAGTAGGAGAGCGGGAAGAGGAGCTACACACCACTCAGCCAGGATCTGGTACTAGGACACCACTCTAAAAATGAAATAATAAAAAAAACCTGGCTGGTTTGCTTGGTTCTATAGAATATGCCACATGGCAGAGGCAGGAAGGCATCAGCTGGTTCCTAGTATGTGGGGGTGGGAGGGTGTCTCCCCTGCACAGTTGAGCCCACAGGGAAGGGGTGGCTCCAGCTTTACACTCCTGCCCCCCACACTACAACAGTCTCTGTTCTGGCTCCTACCCACTGGAGCTATCTCCACAGCACAGGTCTTATTGACTCTCATACCTGTATATTAGCTGAAGGCAACTATCATTCTTCATACCTGTAACAGTTACACAAAAGCAGGTATTACAGAGCTGGAACTGAATCTAGGTCCTTCATAGGGCGGTCCCACACCTCAGTCTCTGTGCTGCATGGCCTTTTGACATACATGTGCCAAATGAGCTAGTCACACATGCTAGACTATTAGCAGAGACACTGTGTCTAGTGAGAGGGGCAGGGACTATAGAAAGAGTTGTACCTGTGATTAAAGGAATGAAGTAGGCTGAGACCTAAATGCTGTTCCAGGATCTACCTGGATGTTGGGCAAGTCACCAAAACCATATAATTTGGTGATGGCTACTTTCAGAGGACGGCTTAGAGACTTACCTTCACTGCTGAGTGGCATAGGATGAAGGATGTGTTTTGTAGCTAAACCATTAGTTTAGGATTGAATAGGCCTCGGTTCTAGTCTTGTGTGACCTTGTCCAAATTATTTGATCCCTCAATTCCCCATTTTTAGCTCTTGGGAATACTACAGCTTGCTTATAGTTCAGGAGACAATTTGGACAAGTTTAGCATTGAGACTTTTGAGGCTCCTGGAGGGAGCCTTTAGTCTCACTCACCCATTAGCAGCAGTAGAGAAAGTATCAGGAGGAGGTATAGAGGGATGGTTAGGGAGGCTGCTGACTGAGGGAGCCATGTTGTGTTTGTGTAACACAGTTCTTCAGGTTGGAGCTGTGAATCTCCTGCGTGGTAGCATGAAGGAGAAAGAGAGCTCTGCAAGTCACTTTCCTCACCCTCCCACCCCCAATGACAACCTCTTGAGAGACATATGCTGTGCTGAGAGCAGAGCCGCTGAGTCCATGCCCCAGGCACAGAGCCTTAAAAGATGGGGACAAAAAACAGGTGCATGGCAGGCAGAGCTTGAGCCAGAAAGGTGAACTGAGAGTAGAGAAACTCTGCAGGCCAAAGCCTGGGAAATCATGCATACACAGACCTGGCCCTCAGAAGAGCTAGGGGAATATTTTTTAGAGACACTATGTCTAGGAGCCAGTGGTGTGCGTCATGTAATAATTCAGATTAATCTCTTTCCCCAAAAACCTGCTGCGCCCCACACAGCATACACCTACAGGGAGATGATAAAGGGGGAGCTTGTCATCCCCCCACTTCCTCCTGGGAGAAATGGTTGCAGTGAACCCCAGGAAGGGAGAGGCATGGCCGGGTTCCCCTCCACCCCTACTCATATCTCCAGCTGATAACCAGGAGGTAGTGGAGTACCTAGTCCTCCTACTCAGCCATGCTCCTCTCAGTAGCCACATTTAAAAAAAAAAACCAAAGAAAATCCACACCTAAGATTTAGTTAAGCCTTGTGCCCATCCAGACCAGGGGACTGGAAGAAGGTGGTACTGCTAGCACTGTGGCATTGACTGTGAGACCTTCAGCACAGGGAGGAGGTTTGTTAAGGTGGAGAAGTGACAAGTACCCAAAGAAGGCGCGATGATCTGGGAAGGTAGGGACTCAGCTCTAAAGTGGGCTCTTAGCAGGTTTCCAGAATGGGGTGTAGTTTAATTCCCCTCCAAAAAATGGTGGAGGAATCCAGCCCCAGGGAAGCTAAAGGTGTGCTATGGCCTTAATGCTGCCCTTTTAGATCTAGCAGCTAAGACTACCCACCCTCACTCAACTTACCATTGACTATAGTCCAGCCAAATTCTATTTCAGCACTCAACTTCATACAGTTCAGATAACCATTGCTGTACTCGGTGTAGCTAACAGGTGTTGTTACAGGGACGTTCTATGGCCTGTGGTACACAGGAAGAAGACTGGATGGGCACTATCATCACTTCTGTCTTAGACTTGGGGAAGAAATGATAGTTAAAGAGCAAGGACAGAAGTCAAAGGGGAACTTAAGCCTCTCGCTCTCCCAGTTAGGTGCTAGTGGCAGTCACAGAACCCTTGCTCAGCTGCTGTGTAACACAGGAAACTAAGTCACTGAGCGTGTTGCCTCAGTCTTGCCACTACCCAATAGCTCCCTTACTAACTCATGTCTAAGCCAAGCGGGATTCACACGCTGAGCATGGCTCTTGCCTTCAGTCATGATCCAGGAGGCATGCTTTGAGTGGAAGAGGAAGCACCCTATTCATAATCTTCCATCCAGTGATGAGAGCACTGACCCTGGCTGTGGGACACCCAGTTTCAAATCCACCCTCTGCATGAAATAGAGAAGGGAGTTTAACTTTGGTCTGCCCCAGTAGGGTCCCCTATTCGGTGGGTTATGGTATGATCTGCCATTGCGTATAAATTCAACTGGGGGCCTTAAAACCGAGTCTCCCACTTCCCAGGGGAGTAGCTTCCACACCTAGACTCGCTGAGACCACTCTAGCCTAAATCTTCCTTGTGAATCCCACCCCAAGCCCTTTGCATGTAAAGACAGAGTATCCTGTTCACTTGTAAGGCATGGAGATAAGGTTCCCTTTAGGCATGATGCAGGGATGGGACCTGATAGTGATCTTTGTATGATGGTCTATAATGCTAAAGAGGTAGAGTGGCCATCAATTCCTAAACTCACTCACCTTCAGAATAGAGGTAATCACTAGCAGGAAGGCTATTTTGATTAATATGTTCAAGAGAGGTTCAAGCCAGAGACTCATAAGAAGCCAGCAGCTTTGTTAGGGCAAGACTGAGGTCCCATGATGGTAGAAGGAAATGCATTTACTATGCTCTGTTCTGGTGAGCTGTCAGGGAGTCTTGTAAGCTGGACAGGAGAGATTCTGCAAGATACATCTCCCTCTGGCAGGAGCAGAAGGAAATACTTTATTGCCTTTAACTCTCTCCTGTGCTGCTGACATCAGGGAGTTGGCTGATGGATGCTGTAGCAGGACCTGATCTCTCTCAGCTGGCACTGCACATATCTTGTCTGCTCATTTGGACGCAAGCAGGGAGACGTGTTCTTGGCTCCCGCATTCCAGCTAGCCAGTTCCTCCCTCTAACGTATCAAAACTGGTGATCAGATTTCTCTCCAGTGCTTTGACCTGTTCACAGGTGGAGAATATTTGTCTTCTCCCCAATATCTCTTGAAACTGTCCAGAAAAGGAATTGATGAAACACCAATTTGATCTTCTGGTGAGGTACTTTGGTGGGTTCTTCAAAAGACTCGTACAGATTCCTGTTGGAGGGAGTCTCATCTCATTCCTCAACTATAAGTAGATCTTCCTATAATGAGGCATCTGGTGTGTCTGTAGCTGGGCCCGTAAAGAAGGCTGAGTCATCATCAGATGAGGGATAGGCACTGGTGAGGCAATCTGGAGGAGGGCACAGTGCTAGCGCTGAGGTCTTTACTGGAGCTGGTCTTGCATCTTTCAAGAAAGGTTTTCAAGGATTCCTGTATGTAAAGCCACACAAGTAAGTGAAGATGGCCCTGCCTGTCTTTCCAAGCTGTCTGCATTTGAGGCGAGAGAAGAGATCTGGTGTCCTGAGGTCAAGTCAGGGAGCCTCCAAGTACAAGGAGGTTGAAGGTACCCTGAGGTGGCTTCAGAGTGGGATCAGAGGATCAGGTACGGGCAATGGAAGAGCATGTGACAGAGTGCCCAGTAGCCTCAGTATGGGTTTTCTAACCAAATTGAAGGTATCGTTAAGAGCCAAACTAGTGAGATCAACTTTGTCAATGTTGAGATGTCTGACGCTGAAGGAGTACAGAAGAAATCACAGGAGTGCTATTTGTGAGAAGCCATGGGTCTGAGTGTACAGAAGGGAAAGGAGGCTTCCTTTTACCCCTCCTCACAGCCAATGTGCTCTTTTTTCACAGCCAGCCAGCCAAGAAAGGCATCTGAGCCAGAGGAGAGCTGCAAAATTAGTGTCCGTGTCAGGTGCAGAGTAGGCACTGATATGGGTATTACCTGTGTTGGCACCAAGGCTGCTGCCACTTTAAAAGGCAGTGCCAGTTTGTTCTTCAATGCAGCTTTAGATGTAACTGATAGCAGATGGTGCTGTGTGAGGGATTCTCTGCCAGATGAGGGCTAAGGAGATTCTGATTGAGCCCATGACAGAAAGTGGTGCTGAGACTAGAGTAGTAAAGTGTCTCTTGGGTACTGTGTAAGAGAAGCTCTGGCCAGAGGCTGGTGTTGGGCCCTTTGGAAGAGCAATCTGTAGGCATCAGGAAACCAGATAAACCTGGAGCCTCAAGTCTCTCTCCTTTCTGGTGCTGGGAGTGAAGGTGTGGCAAACAGTACATAAGGTTACTGAGTAATCTAAGTATAGAAGTCACCAGACATGGCAGTCTGTCTCCAGTATTTTCGGTGAGTAAGAGGTGCACCTCTTTAAGCCCTTAAAGGGTTTTCAGGTTCCACATAACCCAGATAAAGGGCTGAGGTCTCCTGGGCCAGTGGAAGGGCTGCTTACACTAAACTAGCCTATGCTACTCTCACTTATTTACAAAGTCTAAAGCTAGGCTTGAGAAAACATAGTCCCGAGGACACCAAAGTGCACTCCACTCAATCTCTGCAGTGGCCATGAAGGAGCAAAGGCCATGGAGAGGCAGGGGGGTTGTACTACCTTTGATAGAGTAGGGCGATATCACTCTTGTGCAAGAGATCTCATTAACTTCCCCACTGACACAGCTTTTCAAAGTAGTTACAGAGCCTACCATGTAACACCCCACCTGTGTGAATATACAGAGGGCCTTGAGAAGAACCGTGCCTTGCCTGGTTTTCCAAGATTTGGATTTTTGGAATTTAACCCATGTTCTGGAAAGGCATGAGGAACAGCATGGTGCCTACAACCTTAACCTTACATTAAAGGTTGTTGTTTTTTTTGCTTGTGAATTTATATTTAAACTCTGAGGCAGGGACTGTCTTACTATGTGTATGCACAGCAACTATTACAATGGGGACCCTGAGCTAAGACGATGCTGTAATACATGCAAGTTGCCAGGAGATCACAAAAGATATACTTGTTTCATTTACTGTGCCTCTTTGTTAGCTTTAATAAAAAAAGTAAAAAAAACCAAAAAACAAACTTGCATAGCCTCATTAGATGAATGAATTTAGTATTGGGTGTTTGAGGTGATGAGTAACAGCAGAAGTGCTCTACTCTGATTACTGACAGAAAAAAAAATCACCTTCTAAAAAGCATTTTATTTTTTATTTTAGGTATGAGTAATGCTGATGTGATGGTTGCTCTTCAGCGTGGGTACCGGATGCCACGCATGGAAACATGCCCTGCAGAGCTCTATGATATCATGAAAACATGCTGGAAAGATAAAGCAGAAGAGAGGCCAACATTTGATTATTTACAGAGCGTGCTGGATGATTTCTACACAGCAACAGAAGGGCAATATCAACAGCAGCCTTAGAAGGAACATTTTTCCAGTTGGGCATAGACTATTGTTTGGACAAACTGGGCAGACCAGTTTTTTCATGTATTTGGATATACATCCTCATTTGGATATACAGCTTCTGAAACTGGAAGCTGAAATTCCACAGGAAGAATCAATCTGCCTAGAAATAAGCCAGGTTTTTCTATTGTTAATTTAATTTAAATGATGATCACTCTTCTTAAGATTAGAGTTCTTTAGCTGTCATCTTTTTATTTGCCTAGCTTTGCTTTCAAAGTGACAAAGCACAGTCCTAGCAGTACAACCTTATGAAGCATTTGCAGTTGAAAACAGAATTCGGGGCAATTTCTAAATGATGGCATGCCTTACAAGAAGAAATGTATGAAGGCTGAAGATAAATATGAACAATATATGAAGGGAAAAGTTAAAGAATTTTAGGATTTCTTTTGCTCCCAAATTTGCTTCTTGAAATAAGCATAACTTGAAAATCGTGCTTTGTATTTTATTGCCTCTGATTATTTTACATCAGTATCTGGAGTGAGTAATCTTGTTGCAAAACAAATGTTTTCTAAGCTGTAATCATCCCCGTTAAGAGAGGGTGAAAGGTAATTTTTTACATTTAAGGTAATTGTTTGGCATTTATGCACAACTCAGCCACTTTTCTTAAGGTTTGAAAATTGTCTTTTACAGGCACCAAGATAAGAATCAGACCTGCAATATTGTGAAATTGAAAAACAGTATAATTATTGTGCTAAATGTGTCAGAAAAGACAGCATAATCTTGTTCTGCATATACAGGAAGAGGACCATGAATTTAAGCAGGTGGTTCCATCTTTAAACTGCATTTTCCCCCCTGGGTTTAATACTGCTCCATCTGCAGTCAATGGAAAAACTCCCATATATATTGAAGGGAGCAGTATCTAGCCCTCACTACTTTGATATCTTGATTGTGATCACTCCATAACCCCTGAAAATGCTTTCTAGAAGTATCTTAATAGGAATTTTAAAAAGTTGTGAGTCAGTAATATATTCCTAACATTTTTGCTGTTTCAATTAATTGAACTGAAAACCATTTTAAAGATAATTAGCCCAAATGAGTGTTTTAAAATGCATCACACCTTATAAATATGTACACAGTAATCATTGAAATTACACTGAAATGAGTCTTAGCACACTGGGTCTGCTTTTCAATATGTAATTACTGTTATTCATAACCAACAGTTAAAAACATGACTGATGTACTTGTTACTTAGTGTTAATGTGTTCTGCTAGGATCCAGGCATATTAGTAAAATTATACTTAACTACTTCTCCGTCATGAAATGAATTAGCAAGTTCTTAGTTATCAAAAAGCATACCAGTGCACTTGTAATGCAAGTTCCTGTTTACATTCTACTTTATATCAAGTGGACTGGCCTGTTCTTCCAACCAAAACTTAAATTTTGTTCCTCATAATCCAAAAACATTTATGGGAAAGGGTACTTACTATGGGAAGTTTTAAAAACAGCTAATGCTACTGATGAGAGTTCAGTGTACCTGTATTCCACACACACTGGGCAGTATAAACATTCATTTCTTTTCTTTATTTAGTAAAACATAGCAGGTTTTACATTAAATTTCTGAATGAAGGAAGCCAATGTACAGATTAACCTGTGCACAAACCTGTGTAAATAGTTTACTGTATGGTGATTTTTTATTTTAATAAACAAACTCTTGAAATTTAAAATGTGAACCAGAGTAGTTCCTCCTACAAAAGTGGCTGATTTTATAAGCCAGGGTGATAATTGTGTGTGTGCAAGGAATGTGGGATCTGACCCCATCAGTGTTCAGTTGCTGTACAACCAAAGGAACTGTTTTTGTTTTAATATCGCTGCCATGAACGACTCTTGCCTCCTTTATACCTATTTACCTGAGAGGAGCAACTCAGAAATTTCAAGACTGTTGAATAGAGACGAAGCTGTGGTTCTTATCCTACAATCCTAACCTACCCCCCACTGTAGTAAATTCCCACCTATCTTCTAAATAACTTCCAAAACCTCAATCTTCTGCAGTGCCATTAAGCACCACTCTCTCCTGAAACATTGGGGAAAGCCTTACCACTTGCAACCTTTAAGTCAGTTTTTGTACATGGAAATGAACTACTTAGTTGCTAAAAATTCTAGTTGCCATACACTGTATTTGAGCCACCGTGGCCTTGCAGAACTGATAGAACTTTGAAAAAAATGGAGGTGGTGTACTGAACTGTACACTGTTCCTCTTGTTCAAAAGTAGGTGAAAGCAGCATGTTTGGTTTAACTTAAACTACATTACATAAAATGTTTGGGGAAAAAAGAAATGATGCAAACTGAGCTTGATTGAACTAAAATCTATTGCCTAAGGTTTGTTGAAATTCATATTCATGCGACTAGATTACTGTAATAAATGAAAGTATTTAAAATGAAACAGCCTCCATCTATTATCCCCATTTCTGATCTTGTCCTGAGTGGCAGTGATGAATGTAAGGTGGTCTGGCTAGATAGTCAGTTGAGGGACTGAGCTAGAGATTAAGCCAGATGGTGCTCAACCTGCAAGAAGGCTAGGTCTCTGGAATGTACCAGGGTGGTGATGAGTCCATTTATCAGCTAGTGGATTCCTGCTTTGATAGGACAAAAGTGCCTCTAAGCTGTTGCTTTTCTGGGGAGTATTTGGTACTTAATCATAAAATTCTCTTTTCTAATCAAAAGGATCAATATCCAATATACTGTTCCAACACCCCATGCTAAACAAAGTTGTTCTGTTCCCAAACACTGTAAATTATTCCAGTTTATAATGTTGTCAGAGTAGCAAGCCCAACGTACTTTCAAAATCTTCATTGACGCTCCATAGCTTATTTGCATTTTGGAACAAAAACAAGTGGCCTTCATTCAAACAGTCAAACACATGATCTAAACATATAAATTCCACTGGATCAGGTCAAGTCCCTGTGTACACATTGGTGTGAGTGTTTTAACAGACTGAAAGATTCACACTTAAGCAGATAGGGTATTTGGTACTGATGAGGAAATTTCAAGACCAGGGCTTTGAGTTACAGGAACTTGATAGTCTCTGTGAAACACGATGGTGCAATGCTATGTTAGTGAAAACTTCTGTCTCAGGCCTGGTTTCAGCCTGAAAACAGACAATTACAGAGTTGAGGGGTGTGGATTGAGCATCCTTGCTGTGCCAACTTAACCCCAGTGTAAATGCAGCTAGTCTGACTGAAGAATGCTTCCGTCTACCTAGCAATTGCCACTTGGGAAGGTGGAGCTC
Organism: Emydura macquarii macquarii; assembly: GCF_026122565.2. Taxonomy (NCBI): domain Eukaryota; kingdom Metazoa; phylum Chordata; order Testudines; family Chelidae; genus Emydura; species Emydura macquarii. Next base: position 19,268,062 of record NW_027131614.1, on the reverse strand, counting down.
TTACTGCAATGGAAAAAATGGTCTTCTGTCACTGTAGGCTGCCTCTACACGAGAGGATTATGCCACTGTAGTCCCCCTCGTGTAGATATGGCCTCAGTCAGGTCTTCTTTTGGGTGGGGGAGGGAGGGAAGTGTATTAAATATCAACACTGCTAATCTTTGTACTCCAAAAATACAGGCTGCTGTGTGTAAAACTGGCAGGTCACTCACTGCAAGCCCACATTTCTCAAGCATGCACACTACTCATCTACCTCTCCAACTATTCATCCTCCCTTGTTTGAAACACCTTTTTGTGTCTTAATTTTAATGTGCTGCTTAATTTCTACATCATCCACCTACTGTATAATTTAGCAACTAAGAACTAATAAATATGTAGTTAAGATGCGTGGCTAAATCCTGAATCAACACTATCTACATCCACCACACTCTCCCCCCTGTGATCACTTTGCTCATTTATAGTTGTGTAGCACTCCCTAAAAGCAGATAACTTGATGAATGACCTTTTACATGACTCAAGAGTTCCTCTAGCTAGCTCTGTAATGCTGACAATATAGTGCAACAAAATCAGCCACCATTGAACTATGTGAAATGCTAAAGGCAATTGCTCAATTCCTACAAACTTGTGACGGACACTCATTCACTTTGCTGAAGCAGCTATCCAACTAGCTGGCTAAAACAGCTCAACTATTTTTAGTTATAATCACCATGCAGTTCTAGCCCCACTAAGATTTCTAGACAGTTTTATTTTAAGAAGGTGGAAGTACTGATGCTCTTGGTCCTAAACTTCGATTTGAAGTGCATCATATTTCATTAGAAATTAAGTTAAGTCACACATGGACTCAATTATGAAGTTGTATCTGATAATGACAGTCTCCATTTAATAACAAATCTTAAATGATTAATATTTGACTTAGAAAAACTCAAGCTTTATTAAGTAAATTTTAAGACGTCTACTGTATTTACAAAATCAGTGAAGAACTTTCAAACAGACTTACAAAGCCAAGATGATTGACAGAAGCATTTAAAATGACTAGTGGCTCCTTGCCACCACATCATCTGACTATCATTAAATGAAATCTTAGTACCAAATCTGACATTTTAATTCTGCGGCAAACTGATGTCAAATATAAGATTACAAGTTCAATTCAAAATCAAGCAGAAGATTAACTGAAGAAGCCAGCTCCTCTACAAACACAATGAAATAGTGAAAGTGAACAAGCTGTTTGATTTCCCAAATCTGTTGAGTGAAAATGCCATTTTGAGTGTTGGAAGTAAAAAGGAACAAGGAAAGTAAAGAACAGGAATGTACCACTAACCTTGACACAAGGCACCCATTCTCCTGCAATGTGGAAATCCACAGCTGCTGGATTTCCACATCAGATAGATCACATCCAGTTAAACAAGAATCCCAATTTAGGTGTATAGTTACAAAAGCAGTATGTAAATGAAGAAGGGACTCCATAGAAGGAAAGTTGTCTTTCCTATTTATAGTTTATTCTCCCAGTTATCTTGAGGGTAAAGGCTGTGTCCACAATAGCCTTTTTTCTCTCCCGCTCTCCCCATTCCAACGGTTGCTAACATCAATTCAGAATTATAGTTGATGGGCCTTGTTGATACAGACATGCCAATGCATCAAGGATTAGAGTTATTCTTTTACTTTACATGGTAGAGTACCTCGTTTTCTTGACACAGTTGGAGAATCTTCAGATTTCCCCAAGGTTTTGCCGATAGGTGTTCTAGAAGCACCTGCTACTGTAGACTTTAGATTAGCAAACAAGCCTCTCTTGGATTTTAGCTGCTTAAGGTCTTCTGAATGCAAGTGCTTTTTTCTCTCATCTAGTTCTTCTTGCAGAAGAGACACTGTAGCTTCAAGCTCAAGGACACGTTTAGCCCAGTTCTGAAGGCCTCTCATTTCTTGTTCCTATGGAATTGTTAAACCACATTAGGTATAGGAACACTATGGTACTATTATTTTGTTAATTTTTTCCAAGTAAAATTTAGAATAGGATCAATGTATTATATAGTTGCACTATGCAAATAAATTGATTTTTTTCAGTTTGCTGGCAATCATAAGAATGGCCATAATGGGTCAGACCAATGGTTCATTTAGCCCAGTGTCCTGTGACAGTGGCCAATGCCAGGTGCGTCAGAGGGCATTAACAGAACAGGCAATCAAGTGATCCATCCTCCCCCCCTCGCCCACTCCCAGCTTCCTGCAGTCAGAGGCCAGGGATATACAGAGCATGGAGCTGCATCCCTGACCACATTGGCTGATGGCCATTGATGGACTTAACCTTGATGAACTTAGTTCTTTTTAAGAAGCCCATTATAGTTCTGTCCTACATAGCATCACCTTGCAATGAATTCTGTTGTGCATTGTGTGAAGTACTTCCTTATGTTTTGTTTGTTTTAAACCTGCTGTCTTTTAATTTCATTGGGTGACCCCTAGTTCTTGTGTTATGTAAAAGAGTAAACACCACTTCATTATTTATCATTCACGATTTTATAGAGCTCTATCATATTCCCTCCACCCCCGTCATCACTCTTCCAAGTGGAAAAAACTGTCTTTTCACTCTCTCCTAAAATGGAAACTGTTCCATACCCTTAATCATTTTTGTTGCTCTTCTCTGTATCTTTTCCAATTCTAAATCATACAGATGTGGATAGTTCTCTGAAAACATCTGTTCAATGTGCAGTGGCACCCAAATGTTAGGAACCATTAGGAAAGGGATGGATATAGAACGTCACTATATAAATCCATGGTATGCCCACACCTTGAATACTGCATGAGGTTCTGGTTACCCCATCTCAAAGATCATATCTATATCTATATGACTAAGACCTCTTTCCTGAGTGGGGATCTAAATAAGCCAACTACTAGCCTTCCGTAACTGTTCTTTGAGATGTGTTGCTCATGTCCATTCCAAGTAGGTGTGCGCGTGCCAGCGTGCCGTGTGCAAAGTCGCCAGAAGGTTTTTGTCCTAGTAGTACCTATAGGGTCTGGTGCCCCCCAGAGTCGCACCCTCATGGCACTGTATATAGGGCCCTGCTGACCTCCCCCCTCCACCTCTTCAGTGCTTTCTTGCCAGCTGACTCCAACAGAGGGTTAAGGGGGTGGGTCTTGGAATGAATTTGAGCAACCCATCTCGAAGAACAGTTACGGAAGATTAGTAACAATATTTTCTTCTTGGAGTGCTTGCTTATGTCAATTCCAAGTGGGTGACTCCCAAGTAGATCCACAGGAGGAAGAGTCAGAACTCCATGACCTGCGAATTGCAGTACTGCTCTGCCAACTGCAGCATCGTCTCTAGCTTGCTGTGTAATTGCATAATGTGCAGCAAAGGTGTGAATAGACAACCACATCACGGCTCTACAAATGTCTTGAATCCGGACCTGAGCTAGGAACGCTGCTGAGGATGCCTGTGCCCTTGTGGAATGAACTATCAGCACATGGGCAGGTACCTTTGACAAGTCATAACATGTTCAAATACAGGAGGTGATCCATGAAGAGATTTTTTGGGATGATACTGAAAGGTCTTTCATTCTGTCTGCTATTGCTACAAAGAGCAGAGTTGTTTTCCTAAATGGTTTAGTCCTTTTATATAAAAAGCCAGAGCCCATTGACATCTGGAGAAAGTAGCCTTTGCTCTTGGCTGTTGGCACATGGCTTTGGGTAGAAAAAGCCTAGAGGAATAGGTCCTGCTTTGTGGGGAATTGTGGAATCACCTTTGGAAGGAAAGCAGGGTGAGAGTGTAGCTCAACCTTGTCAAAAATCATGTAAGCAGGATCAGACATGAGGACATTGAGTTCAGAAACCCTGCTGGCTGAAGTTATGGCCACCGGAAAGGCTACCTTCCAGGACAGAGAGAAGGGAGCACGTTCCTAGAGGTTCAAATGAGGTCCCATTAGCCTTGATGGCACGAGGTTGAGGTCCCATTGGGGATTAAGCTGAGGCATTTGAGGGCATAAATGTCTCGATCTTTGAGGAAAACGCCTGACCGTGGGGTTTGCGAAGACCCAAGGGCCTGCAACCCAGGGATGAAACGGCGAGATCGCAGCCAGGTGGACCTTGACTGACCACACTAACAGCCCTTGCTACTTTAGATGCAAAAGAGAGTCCAAGATAACAGGTGTTAGACACACCATAGGCGTAGTGCCCTTCTGCATCAACCACATTGAAAACCTCTTCCACTTAGCTAGATAAGTGGTCCTGGAGGAAGGTTTTCTACTGCCAAGGAGGACCTCTCTAACCAGTTCTGAACATGCTAGCTCCAGGGGGTTCAGCCACAGAGCTTCCATGCTGTGAGGTGGAGAGACTTGAGTTTGGGGCGTTGAAAGCAGCCGTGGTCCTGGGTGATCAGATCTGGAACCAGAGACAGATTGATTGGAGTCTCTACTGAGGTTGAGGTTGAGTATGGTGAACCAATGTGGGTGCAGTCAGGCTAGGGCTACCCAAATCATGGAGGAGCCTTCCTTCCTGACATTCAGCAGTACTTTGTGAATGAGTGGAATAGGTGGGAACGCATAGAACAGATGACCCGTCCCTGGGATGAGAAGGGTGTCCGCAATTGATCCTGGGCTGTGATTTTGGAAGGAGCAGAACTGCAGACACTTCCTGTTGAGTTTCATTATAAGGTTTATGTGGGGAATCCCCCCACATTGGAAGATGTTGTTCACCACATCCAGACAAAAACAGACAACTGGTGGTTAGAAAGAGACCTGCTAAGGTCTCTTTCTGAGACCCTGGAAGGTGGATGCCTCAAGGGTTATTGAGTGAACTATGCAAAAGTCCCATAGTCGGAGGGCTTCCTGGCACAGGAGAGAGGAGCATGCTTCACTCTGTTTATATGGAACATCGTTGTTGTATTGTCCATCATGACCAATACACATTTGCCTTCATGATGGGCTTAGAAGATGTGACAGGCCAAGCACACCGATTTCAGCTTCACACTGATGTGAAGTGACAGCTCTGCTTGGGACCAAAGACCTTGGGTCCTGAGCCGTCCTAGATGAGTTCTGCAACCCTCACTGAGGCTTCTGTGACTAGGGACAGCGAGGAGTAAGATGTGGAAAAAGGGACTCCTGCACAGACTGACTGTAGATTGAGCCACTAATGGAGGGTCTTGATCCCTGAAGGATAAAGCGAGACTACCCTGTCTGTGGTCTTGTTAGATGATACACTGAGGTCAGCCACATCTGGAGTGGCCTGAGATGTAGTCTTGCATGCTGAACTAAATGTGTGCATGCTGCCAAGTGCCCAACAGCTTCAGGCAGTTTCAGGCCGTGGTTGTGGGGTAACATTTTCAGTTCTCTATAATGGAGCATATAATCCGGAAACTGGATTCTGGAAGGAAAGCTCTGGCCTGAGTTTAGCACTACTCCTATGAATTCTATCCTCTGAGTGAGGAGTCAGAGTTGACTTTTGCATGTTGACCAAGAGGCCCAACTTGTCCAAGACTGACTTTATCAAACTTACATCTGCCTCCACCTGCACCGCGGTGTATCCTTTGAGCCAGTCGTCGAGGTATGGATAAACTTGTACCTTCCGCTTTCTCAGGAACATAGCAATGACTGCCATGCACTTGGTAAACATATGAGGGACTGCAGAGAGGCTGAATGGTAGGAATGAATTGGTCCTGGTTGACTATAAACAGGACAAACCTTCTGTAACTCGGAATGATAAACATGTGGAAGTAGGCATCCTTCAAGTCGAGGGCGACATACCAATCCCTCGGATCCAGGGACGGAATAATGAAGACCAAAGAGACTCATGAAGAAGCTGAGGTTCCAGATAACCTGTTGAGGTTTTGCAGGTCCAGAATGGGTCTGAGACTGGCCTTTGGTTTTTGGGATTAGGAAGTAACTGAGTAAAACACCTTCGTTCCCAAGGAACCTCCTTAACCGCTCCTAGTTTTAGGAGGTCTACTCTTCTTGTATTAGAAATGGCTCATGAGAAGGGTCCCTGAAGAGGAACTGGGAGGGTAGGGGATTAGAAAGAGAGAGGAAACTGAATTGAAGGGAGTATCCCAGTTCTACCATGCTTAGCACCCAGTGATCTGGATCCATGCACAATAGAAGTGGGATAGCTAGTCCAAAAAACTTAGGGGTGAAGGATCAGTCTTGAATTGGTACACCGTCCTCAGGTGCACCCTCAAAAGTTCTGTTTGAAACCAGAGGACTGCCTTGCAGGTCCAGGTCCTTGGCTGGAAGAAGTTTGAGAGGGGTCTTCCTGTATAGTTCCTGGCCCGCTTTCGGTTGTTATCCTGTCTGTGTTGGGATTGGTAAAACTAAGGAAGGGGTTGTGACTTGAAATGCCTTCTTCATGGTGCTGGATTATGAATGCCCAAGGACTTCAAGGTAGCTTGAGAATCCTTGAGGCTGTGCAATTTTGAGGCTGTCTGTTCGGAGAACAGCGTTGACCCCTCAAAGGGGAAGTCCTGAATAGTCTGCTGAATCTCAAGTGAAAGACCCAAGGCTTGCAGCCATGAACTCCATTGTATGGCTATGATGAATAACATGGTATGGGCTGTGGCATCTGCCACATCCAGTACTGCCTGAAGTGAGGCCTTTGCCATTGCCTTGCCCTCTTCTACTATGACTGTAAACTTCATCCTGGAGTCAGATAGTACTGACTAAGAATTTGGACATGGACCACACGAGTTACAATTATGTCTACTCAAGATTGCTTGTTGGTTTGCGATATGGAGTTGGAGCCCCGCCCCCAGTAGAATACACTTTTCTGCTGAAAATATGCAACTTTTTTGCATCTTTGACTTTCAGTGTGCAGCCCTGTTGTCCTTGCCTCACATTCATTTGCTGCAGCCATGACAAGTGACTCCAGTGGGGGATGAGCATATAGGTATTCGTGTTCTTTCGAGGGTACAAAGTATTTTCTCACCCCTCTCTTTGCTGCAGGACGCAATGAGGCTTGAGTTTGCCAGAGTGACTATGTTGTGTCGCAGATGGACTATCATTGATAGTCCAACCCTGGGTGACCACACAGAGGCTAAGATATCTACCAGAGGGTCTGTGCTCTGAGATCTCATCTACCTGGAGCCCCAAATTCTGTGCCACCCTCGTCAAAAGCTCCTGATGAGCCCTGCGGTTGTCCATAATTGACACCACTGAGGAACCCGCTACTGTTTCATCTGGAGATGAAGAAGATGAAGCTCTGGCAGTCGCAAAACAGTACTCTTGACCTTCTGCCCCCATAGAATCTCTGAGTGCCGGTTCCTCAAGTTTGGTGTTGGGTGGCAGGCTGTGGCCCAATTGAGGTGGGTAAGCGCTGCTCCCAGAAGCGGAGTGACCATCCAGAGATCAACCCTTGAGCCCAGTTGAAAGTCCAGGGAGTTCAAAACAGTCGTTGAACTGGCATTTGCCACTGCGGTGGCCAAGGCATGGGGAAGGACTGTCCAGCATCAACCCTCTGATGCTGCCTCTCCAATCGGTGTCGGCTTCTTCTTTAGGAATGAAATTCCGCTTCAGAGTCAGAGGCTGACAAATCGCTCTGTGAGAAGCGGGGCAGCATGGTGCCAGGGAGAAGGTGACTGTGACATCATTGCTGTCCAGGGGCAAACCAGCTCAGGTACTTTTTTTTTTTTTTTAAACCGGTGGTCTGGGGTCTGGTGCTTGATCACGCCTGAGCAGAGGTGGTGGTGGTGCCATGCTCTCTATCAACTACCTAGCCAACTCAACGGACCCCTCCCTGGGGATGGAGTCAATGGTGCCAAGCCTGAGGGCACAGAACTTGAGTGGCCCAAAGTGGGTTGCACTCAGCTCAAGCCTTTATGTTCAGTTGTTTTCAGCCTCAGCAAGTGCCCTCTATCCACTTTCTTGTGTTTCTTGCATGGTACAGGGGATTGCGAGCAGTGCCACACCTTTCTGCATGAGGTGTCCCTCCATGGCAGTGCTCCATGACGATGCTGAGTGTCTCTACACAAAGTCCTACCTTGGTGCCATTGTTTCTCTTATGGACACCGGTGCACTCTGCACTGAAGCCGAAATGCTGGGAACTCTGACTTCCTCTCCTTTTTTGTTCTGAGGCAGAATCCCCTGCAGATTTTACAGTGATCCCTCTTATCAGTCTCCCCCAGACACTTCAGACTGGTTGTATGGGGATCGCTCCTGGGCATTGGCTTTAAACTATGCGGGGTCTGTAAAAAGCCTGAGGAACGAGACATGCCCTGGAAAAAAGGGGGAGGGAGCAGGAAGGTGACCCCAATAAGCAACGTCTTAACTACTCTATCTATAAACTAACACTAGTTCTCTTAACTATTTACAGGTAACCATTCAAAAGACCACTGTGAAAGCGCTTGCCAATGCAAGAGAAGACTGATGTTCCAGGTGGTAAGAAGGAACTGAAGAGGCGGGGAGGTGGGCAGGGCCCTATATACAGTGCCATGAGGACATGACTCCAGGGGGCACCAGAGCTGACCCTACAGGTATCACTAGGGGAAATACCTTCAAGTGATTGTGCATGCAGAATGCGCACACACCTACTTGGAATTGACATTAGCAAGCACTAGAAGAAGAATATTGTTACACCATTTTGTATGTATAGTCAGGATTATGGTTTTTCAAAATGCAAAGCAATGCACAGAACACCCAATTACATCTGCCAATTTAGTTGCCCAATCTCCCAGTTTAGTGCTCAGTAATGAAAGCTGTGAAACAGTCATAGATCCTGCCCATTTCATGCTAAGATTCAGCCCCCATAGCAGATTCACATTCAGAAGAATGTAAGGTCTTAAAAACTGTTTCTGGCCGTTATGGTTGCAACAAAAGCCTTTAAATGTGAAATGGGATGTATCCAAGTCCTAGAATAAAAACAGAAGGGACTGAGCTACCCCAGTGAGATGAATGGGCTATAAACTCAAGGCCAGTGCATGCAAATTGTGTAATTTAATGCTCACATGGGCTAACAGCAAAAAGGTCAGTAGTCCAAGAAATACATTGCATTTGATAGCAGCCTTTAACTACTTGAAAGGGGGTTCCAGGGAGGATGGGGTTAGGCTGTTCTCGGTGGTGGCAGATGACAGAACAAGGAGCAACGGTCTCAAATTGCAGTTGGGGAGGTCTAGGTTGGACATTACGAAAAAGATTTTCGCTAGGAGGGTGGTGAAGCACTGGAATGGGTTACCTAAGGAGGTGGTGGAATCTCCATCTTTAGAGTTTTTAAGCTGAGGCTTGACAAAGCCCTGGCTGGGATGATTTAGCTGAGGTTAGTCCGGCTTTGAGCAGGGGGTTGGACTAGATGACCTCTTGAGGTCCCTTCCAACTCTAATATTCTATGATTCTATGTTATTTGTCTCTTCCAAACCCAGAGGCCAAATTCAAGGATAACTGTATTCACGATTTAATTGTTATCCAGAGAACATATTCTACTCTTTATTTAAGCCTCACTGTCAGTGAGAGTCACAGCAGCTAGAATATGGCCCTAATTGTCAACCTAGTCCAGAAGCCCTAATTAGATGCAATTTGGTCCCTTCAATAGGAAGGGCACCGTTGTTTAAGGTGAATATTTTTTTGTTTCGCAGTGATCAGTGTATAGGTGGCTTGCTAGACCTAAGCAGAACACAATGGGTGATATTTGGGCATTCAGGAAGAGCTCTTCGAATACTGCATCTTTTACTGATATTTGAAAGTTGCTAGCTTCTAATCAATGTTTCATAAAATCATTTCAAATGCAGTAAGATTTACAGTACAGAGTCCTTTAGTTTCCCATATCCACTGCCCTGCAAACAAGTAAAACAAAATAAACCTTCTTTTACAGATTACCAGTTTGAAGAATTTAAAGCACAGGGGTTTGGCATTTGAACCCACAGTACAAGTAGTGTCCTGTATGATCAATCCATATCCTAAAGACTATACAAGAGATTCAACAAGCAGCCAACCCTAGGACAAGCTTTATGCTGCACTAAGAGAGCCAAAACTAAAATTGCATAGGTAGGAGTCCTATTCAGAGATAGCCTTGTAAAACCCATCAGCTGCACTAACAGTTGGTTTAAAGGTACTTTCAATACTTGTTTGACAAACCTTGAGTGTCACCATATGTTTCAGTCTATTGTTCTCTTCTGTTGCTTTTCTGCAGATTTCATTTGCTTCTTGTAAGGTTTCATTTAATTTCTGTATTTTAAACTTCAGAGCTTTTATAAGCTGCAAAAAAGATTAAAGTTTAAGAAATCCTTGAAAGTTTTAATGGTAAATATACTTAAGTTTATTAAACATTTCAGAGTATTATTATTCCACAGTAACAAGCCATTTGCAAGACCCAAGAATGAAAAAGTGGGTCCACAGTAAAACAATGGAATTTTACAAGTGCATCTTATCCACAATAAACTACAACCAGCACATATTAGAATTATTGGATCAGATTCACTGCTGGAATAAGCAGCTGCAATTCCACTAAAGCCAGGAGAGTTGTGACCACTTCCAGCAGCAGTCTAGGGTCCTTCTTTCCATTCTTATTGCTGGTGTAATAACCTCACATGCTGGATGCAAGAGGCAATTTACATCTACTTTTTCCTCCTATCCCTTCTTCCATTTAACATTGTCCTACTGGTTGTGTTTATATTAGTTGTGAACTGTGCTCCTGCTCAGACACTTGAGACAGAGGCCCAATCTGCCAGTCAAAATAGGTTTTGAGAATTAATGCCCCTAGCTGTACTCCACTACAAAAATACTATTAAGGTAGTTCTCCAAAAGGCTTTGAAGTTAGAAATAGCAAGATAGTGAGCACAAGGGCTTTTTAAATCTATGTTAAATGGATGAATGTGGGGGGTGGGGTGGGAGGGGAATACAAAAAAAGTAAGAGCTGAGCCAGCGTGTAGGAATGCATGAGAGAAGTGAAGCAAGAGAGAAGAGAAAAGTGGGATTTCTAGGAGAATGAGTAACTCCTTTAGACTGCCCCCCACACCCTGAAGTCCCAGGCTACCATTCCAGCAATAGTTCACTGCTCTTTTAGCCACTTTAAATTTGCAATATTGAACAACTCTCAGTTAAAGCTTTTACTCTAGAAAAAAAAAAGTTTAGTTTTTCAGGCCAAAAAGTTGAAATTGGCTTTGGGACCAGAAATGGCTGCTGAGATTCTGAAGATTGGGAGTGGGAAGATGAGTGACTAGTTCAGGCACTTTAAATACATATACTCAAAATTAGAGCCAGTAAAATATAGAAAGGTTCTCACAAAAGTAAAAATGTTTGGTTTTCAGTAGAAGTTGATGAAAATTTCTTTACTATTGAGTATTTTTATTACAGGTAGCCAAAAAGGTTTCTCCTTTCCCTACCCTTTTTTTTTTTTTTTTTTTGGGGGGGGGGGGGTGCGGGGAAGGGGTTAAAGTGGAAAGATCTGTTACAAGAACCACACTCAGTTGTATGTTTGGGGGGGGGGGGGGGAGGGGGTTAGTGTCAAATGAGAACCACACTCCAACAGCAATATGCTCCTGCAGGGTGTGAATTAGTAAGCTACTGGTGCACATTATGAACTATTGAAGGAACTCTGCTTTGGGGTCATGCTTAATACAACTGAGGCATATATACACACACCAATAGCCTAATGCACACCCTGGAGCTCTATTATAGCAACAAGCCACTTATGTCTGACTTCCAGATCTTCACTTCATCCAGAAAACAGCTTTCCTATAATTTGCTTAAGTATCAAGTACCTGTTTGTTAGGGCACTGATCTGAAACTCAGGATCTGGGCTGTTACCAGGCTCGCTTGGGCAAGTCACTTAATTCCTCTGTTCCTCACCTCTAAAATAGGGGTCAATAATTGTTTCCTACCTCAAAAGGATTGTTGGATAATAAGTGCTCATGAGGCATCTCGATCCTAAACCAGATTCTTTGCTGATTCCAGCTTCAACTGCACTCCCAGACCATTAGTGATCATGTGAAACTGTCTCTACAAGATTCAACCCAGTGACAAACCACAATATAAGAGTCCAACTCCCATTTTAGGCACCAAGTAAGAACTCAGCATATCGGGTAGGAGCACTTCTGAAAGTTTTTCCTAGTTGAGGTGATTCTAGTGCCAAGCACTTCAAGATCTGGCCCTTAGAAGGTAGAGTTCTCAAATCAACAAAACAATCTCCAACTCATCCAAGTCTGGGACAAGATAGATAAATTTACCTCATCTTTCTCTTCACACTGTCTTTGCAATACTTCTGTAGTTCTCTGCATCTCCTTATATTTAAGATCTGTATATGGCAGAGAGAGAGAGAGAGAGAGAGTTAGCTGGTCTATATTCTAGAAAAGAACATACTGAATAATATTAAATGCTTACCTGGTTTCACTTTGTCTTTTGCAGTCAGCGTATCTGAACTTGGAATTCCCACAGCCAACAATCCATCTGACTGCTCTCCAAGTTTTTGTTGCAACTCTAATACTTTCCTATCTCTGTCCTGAACAAAGAAATGCGCAGATATTTATGTAAAGAGAATATATACCTTTGACTAAAAAAAAAAATTGTATTTAACCAAGTTTACTACTGTAACTTTTGATCATACTGAACATTTATTTTGGAAATCGTTGCCAACTGAAAGTTTACTTTTAGTGTTATTCTAGCAAAGACTCAGTAAGATGTGTGCCACTCTTGCCAAGGCAGATGCATATTCCACTTAGAAGTGTGCACACCCAGCACACTGGATCCAGAAACTTTTGCCTAGCAGTACCTGTAGAGGACTCATGCTTGCACCTGGTGATTGTGACTCCTCCCCAGCTGTATGAGATGGTACTGCCCTGATCCCCCTCAGTTCCTTCACACTGAAAGTCCAAGAGGAAAGTCAGCGTGGGTCATGGAATACACATCTGCATCACAACTTGAAGAACCAGTTCAAGTAAGTAACCCTATACCGAAAACCAACTGACCGCAATGCATATCTTCATGCCTCCAGCTTCCACCCTGGACACATTACATGATATATTGTCTACAGCCAGGCCTTAAGATACAACCGGATTTGCTCTGATCCCTTAGACAGAGACAAACACCTACAGGATCTCTATGAAACATTCCTAAAACTACAATACCCACCTGGAGAAGTAAAGAAACAAATTGACAGAGCCAGACGGGTACCCAGAAGTCACCTATCACAGGACAGACCCAACAAAGAAAACAACAGAACCCCACTGGTCACCACCTACAGTCCCCAGCTAAAATCTCTCCAGCACATCATTAAAGATCTACAACGTATCCTAGCAGATGATCCATCTTTCGCTCAGGCAGTGAGCGGCAGACCCATCCTGGCTTACAGACAGCCCCCCAGCCTGAAGCAAATATTCACCAGCAACCATACACCCTACAAAAAAATCCTACCCAGGAACCTATCCCTGCAACAAACACCGTTGTCAGCTCTGCCCACACATCATCTCTAATGACATCATCACTGGTCCTAACCACATCAATCACACCATAAGGGGCTCATTCACCTGTACATCTACTAATGTTATATATGCCATCATGTGCCAGCAATGCCCCTCTGCCATGTACGTTGGCCAAACTGGACTATCACTATGCACAAGGATAAATGGACACAAATCAGACAAAAAAATAACATCCATAAACCAGTGGGAGAACACTAATTCCCCAGGGCATTCTGTCTGACCTGAAAGTTGCTGTATTGCTCCAAAAAAAAAAAAAAAAAAGACTTCCAAAAACAGACTTCAAAGAGAAACTGCTGAGTTAGAAATGATCTGCAAACTTGACACATTCAAACTGGGTTTAAACAGAGACTTGGAGTGGCTATATCACTACCGAAGGTAAGTTACTTTACTCACCCATTCTCACCTCCTACTCAATGGTTGTCATTAGGTCTTAAGTACCGGACTCCACCTCCCCCATTGTTCTCAATGCACCTGGATATCTATAAGATGCCTCTGTGTTACCTATTTTCTGTATTACTGCATCTGAAGAAGAGAGCTGAAGTCTCTCGAAAGCTTATGTCTGCAAATATTAAATTTGTTAGTCTTTAAAGTGCCACAGAACTCTCAGTTTCTTCTTTGGGTAGGTGCAGATATGTATTCCACTTAGGTGACTTGCGAGAAGTACCCCAATCTGGAGGCGAGACTGACTGCCTTTCCAAGTCCTAGATCCATTCTGGAAGATGTGTCAATGGCAGGACGGTGCATAAACGTATGTATGGATGACCATGCAGCCATCCTGCAAGTGTCCAGTATGGAAATGTCACTGAAATGCTAGCGACATTGCTTGCACTCTTGTGGAGAGAGTCTGTATCCACTGAGGAGATGTAGCTGAAGCTCTCTCACATGCAGCCTTGATATAAGATGTTATCTATCTAGAGATGGTCTGTGCAGAAACCACTTGCTCCTTCATGCGATCGGCATATGACACGGAGCAGGTGAGATGACAACTGTTTAGTCCTGTCCAGCTTTTTATTTCAAACATTGCCTGACACCAAGAATGAGGCATTGTTCTTCTGGGGAAGAGCATGGATTTGAGGAAAAAATACAGGTGAATACATTGCCTGATTCAGATGAAACAGAGACCACCCTGGATAAAAACCCTTTAGGTGTGGTCTCAACATTACCTTCTCCTTGGAAAACGGAGTATAAGGTGGCTCAGCCATGAAGGCCTGAAACTCACACCCCTTCTTACCAAAGTGATGGCTATTGGGAATGTGGTTTTCTGCGACTGGAGGAATAGTGGACAGGATGCAAGGGGCTTGAATGAAGGGCTATCAATAGCTGCTAGAATCATGTTTAGGTCCAACAAGGGAACCAGTTCTCAGACCAGAGGATGTAAACAGAGAAGCCCCTTCAGAAATCTCATCTCCATGGCACTGGGAAAAAGTGGTTTCCCTTGAATCGTGGGATGGAACCTGGATATCACTGCCAAATGCACTCTCAGTGAACTGAGCACAAGGCCCAATTTCTGAAAATGTAGGTATTCCAAGATGTTTTGGATGGGTCCTACAGGCCAAGGACCACACCGAGACTCTTTTCCACTTCATTAAGTAGGCTGTTCTAGTGGAGGACTTCCAACTGTTGAGTAGGACTTAGACAGCTGTCAAGCACTGCTCCTCCTTTTCAATCATCCATGTAGCAGCCACGTCACAAGGTGCAGGGAGCTGATTGCAGAATTGAGGGTGCAGCCATGGTCTGAGTGAGCAGGTCAGGAGGAAGAGGAAACAGTATGGGAGGCTGAGCTGACAAAGCAAGGAGATCTGAGACCCAGCACTGTCTCAGCCATGCGGGAGCATGGAGGATGAACTTGGCCCAATCCTCCTTGAACTTGAGGACCTGCAGAATGATCGGAATGGAGGGGCAGAGGAGGGGAAGGCATACAGAAGAGTCAACTGCTAGCTGTAATGAAAGACATCAGAGAGGGGGCCTGGACTGAGTCTCTTCCCAACCCCAAGAGCAGAATAGGTGACTTGTTTCCATCATCGCAAACTGGTCAATCACTGGGACAGAGAACACACTCCTTCAAGGCAAAAACCCTCCTGAGATGGTTGGCAAAATTATTTTGCACTCCTGGCAAACGGATTGCCACTGGAGTGATGTCGTCTTTAAAATTGCCAGAGGTTGATCACCTCCAGGCACAGTAACCTGGAACGTACCAACCCCTTGCTTGTTTACATACTACATTGCAGTGGTATTTGTTGGTGAGTATGTGAACCACTGAGTGTCTGATATGATCCCAGAAAGGACGATATGCATTGTGGATGACCCAAAATTGCAGTATGTTGATATGAAGTGAGGCTCCACCCTCAACAAATCCGGATGCTCCCCCCAACCCAGAAGGGACACATCAGTAACCACCAACTTGGTCAGAGGGCTGAGCAAAGGGGGACTCCTTTGGCACACATCGCATGGGGATTCCCACCAATGAAAGGAATCCAGGATTAGTGGAGGAAGGCAAACTAAACTGTCCCGAGAACGCGGGGAAGGGCGGTAAACCATCCTGAGCCACGTCTGAAGGAGGGCAAGGTGCAATCTGGCAGACTGGACCATTTGTGTGCAAGCGGACATGTGGCCCCAATGGGCTCAGACACAGACCAACTGTTATGCATGGCTGAGTGTGCAGACTGAAGCAGAGTTAGATATGCCTGAAGCAGTCGGTTCACAGGAATACCCTCAACCTCATGTAATTGAACAGTGCCCCAATTAACTTTGCTGAGTGGGAGTTAAGGTTGACTTTGTGGTTTTTAAAATGAGTCCTAGACACTTGAGCAAACAAAATGTGGTGTCAACGTGGGCGAGAACTTCCTCTCTGGAGCCACTCTTCAGCAACCAATCAACGAGGTATGGGACTGTGGATTCCCTCCCTCCTGAGATATACCACAACCACCACCATGCATTTGGTCATGACTCGGAGGACAGAAGAGAGCCTGAAAGGGAGAACTGTATACTGCAAGTAGCATTCTTCTACCACACTGCAGAAACTTCCTGTGGCATAGCAGAATCGGTGGTATCCTGAAAGCCCAGGGCAGCAAACCAGGTATTCTAAGAAAGCATAGGTAGGATAGTCAGGAATCTCTTGAGGCATGAAGGTCAAGAACGGGTCTCATAGCGAAATCCAAAGGCAAAATAAGGAAGTACCAAGAGTAAAAGCCATGTCCCCGGTGCCCCTATGGAACCCCCACCACTCGAACTTCAGAGAGCTGACCTGCTTGATGAGCAGTGTCTGGTGAGAGGGGTCCCTGAAGAGGGACAGGGAAGGAGAATGGGAAGGGGGCATAAAGAGGAATGGGATTGTATAGCCCAATCAGACAATGTCTAGGACACAGCTTTTGGAGGCCGAGTCCCAAGCATTGTACAAGTGGGCCATCCCATCCCCAAAGTAACGACTGGACCAGTGCTTGTCCTCCACTGAGGGCAGGTGTGTGGACTGCACAAAGCTCAAGCCAGACTGCTTCTTCCTGTGAGATCTGTCCCTCTTTCTCAGGTAATCCCGTAACTTCAGGGGGGAAGACTGCACAAAGCAATGTTGTGGGAAACGTTGCTGCTGCTGCCACCTCCCATAGTGGCATCTTTGCACAGACGGCATGGACACTCAAGGACCTCAAGGTAGCCCTGTAACCCTTGAAGGAGTCGGTACCACGGGTTCGGTTTTTGCTCTCTCTGGTGCAGATGATGTGATGGGGCAGATGATAGCAGCACGCTTTCCAGTATGGGCTTCGGCATTGACTTAGCTGATGTCAACACTGCCATAGCCAACATCTGTTTGTGGCTCAGTACCGATGTGTTCTTGGTGCCGGAAGTTGTAGGCTCTGTGACTGAGCTCTCCTGTGAAGTAGATGGCACGGGAGGTAAAGACCTGGCTGAAGACCTATTATTTTTTAAACATCTCTGACCGGCGAGGTTGGGGCTCTTTTCCTTCTATCAGTGGAGGTTTGAGCCATAGTTGTGCCCTTTTCCCTGGTATCAGACTTGGAGGAGGGCTGTAGGGATTTTTTCCATAAGAACGACCGAGAAAGATCTGGTTCTCACCTTGAGTTTGGTGCAGTGCGTACACTTGGCTGGGATGCGTCTCTCTCCAAGGCACCTGATGCAGAGTGTGTGTGTCTGAAATCGGAACTGTCTCCCTGCAGGATTCGTCTCTCTTAAATCCTGGTGACCCAGGCATTTTAGAAGTTTTAGGGAAGATGTTACTCCCTTATATTTAATTGAATATAATTAAGGTGTTTTTTTTGTTTTTTTTTTAAACTAACGATGTAACTTTAACTTATCCTACGACAGAAAGCTATACGTAAACTATGTCTAATCTATTTTTAAATTTTTATCTTCGGATGAAAGGAGTGCTGAGGAGCTCCGTCTCAGGCTGGGGATGCTTGAGAAGGAACTGAGGGGGTCAGGCTGCACAAGTGGTGGTTAGGGCAAGAACATGCTATGAGACACCTTCCGTGCATGCGCAGCCTTTACAGGCACTGCTGTAGAAATCTCCGATCAATGGCACTGGGACACACCGACACCTGAAGTGGAGCACCCACAGGGACCTCACTTGACGAAGAACCTCTGTCCCAGCCATGAGGTTCATGCCAACGTAGGAGCCATATTGGTCCATTGCCGCCTGAGTTCATCAGGTGATATGGAGCTGGAGGAGGAAGACAGACTCGGAATCAGAGCCCTGTGATCTCAGCAACATGAATGAAGTGACACCAACAGGAGTCCAATTCATCCATCGCTCAGAATGAGATGGGAACCTGAGCCCCCATGAAGGCAATACCAGCGGTATCGAGTATTCAGGTGCCACGGGGAGAATTGGTCCTGGTGGGAAAAGTGGTACCAGAGTGTCCAAATGCACTGCCATTGAAGGTGGTGACAGCTGCCATGGAAGCATTTGCAGCGTTGAATGCAGTGGGGGTCAAAGAGTCCTGGTGCCACGGTGTTCTCACATTCTAGTACCACCTCCATCCTCACCACAGGGCTTGCTACATCAGAGGGGCCATAGGCGGCACAGCCCTGGGAAAGTCCTGAACCCAATGGTGAGGTCGGAATCAAAAGGCACAGGTGGTCTGTGGCTGCCTGGTACACATATCTAAGTGGAATACACAGCTGCATCTACTTGAAGAATGTGTAATATAGTGTAATGTGTAATATAGTGTCGGATACAGCTACTAAAATACTCAAGAACCTAAGTCTCCTTTTGGGTTTTATTAAAGATTTTGATCTCACCACAAATTGACACCCTCCTGACCATCAACTGCTTCCCTCTGGATCTTCAGAATCAAGAGCTGCTCTGAGGGCTATTCCCCTCACTCACCACATCCCCGCTCTGCTTTTCCTCCACACGAACACCTGTCAAGGATTGAAGTCTCACGCCCACCCTCCAGACACCTCACAAGTCACAGGATCCCATCTTTGCTCCCGGCTTCTGTGTCTCAGCTCTCATACTCCCAGTCCTGTGTTTGCTACCTTGCTTCTCCAGTCAGTTATTCCTGGTCTTTCCTCCTGCTGCAGCTCTGATAAAACCCAGGTTCCCACCACTTGTAACGAACGCCACACACACGATGTCTGGGTGGAGAGTGCAGGTAGTGTTTCCACACACAGTGGAGCTCATTGCTGTTAGTAGGGTATGCCAACACTGTTAAGACACCTACAGCTGGCCTGTGTCAGCTGACTCGGGCTTGTAGAACTTGGGCTGAAGGGCTATAAAATTCCACTGCAGACATTCAGGCTCAAGCTGGAAGGTCCAGAGCCCAGGCTCTAGCCTAAATGTCTATGCTGCAATTTTATAGCCCCGCAGCCCAAGTCAAAACACCTGCGGCTGGCCCATGTTTGCTATTACACTATAGACATATCCACAGCCAGAATTCCCAGAGAAGCTATTTGCATACAAACAGCATCAGAAGGAGCCTGTGACATCATATTAGCACAATACGCCCATGTATTCACAACATAAAGGAGCTGAACTACCTCAAAGTTATTTTGATTGCTTAGTTTACAATGTTACAGTTAAAAACAGAATTCCTGGAGTATACCTTTAAGGAAAGGCAATGTTACATAGGCTGACAATTTAAAGACGCTACAGTGCAATTTAAAAAAAATAAATAAAAGAAAAGAAAATGAAGTCTACCTCAACTTTCTCTTGTTCAGCTATGAACTCTTCTATTGGAACATAGTGGTCTTCAACTTGTTCCATTGCACACATATATGCATGTTTCTTTATAGCTTCCTTATACATTTCAAATTTAGTCTCCAATTTTTCCTCATAACTTTCTTTCATATCTTCCAAGCGTTTACTGAAAATGATAAATCAAGTTAGCTTGAGTGCTACAATTTCCAGAATTGTGTAAGAGTTTTTAAGTGTTAATATTTCAAAACGACATGTGTAACCTAGAAAGAGTTGGGCAAAGATTTGAAGTAAATAAAAATGAGGTTAAGTGGGAGACTAGCAGAAGAAATGTACAGTACTCTAAGCTTACTTTAAGTTTGCAGTAGTTTCACTTAGTCCTTTATACTACCACAAACACAAAGTTTTATCAGATTCTATTTTGCAGTATCGGAAAAATAATTTAATTAATCTCTAATACTAGAATATCATAAATTAAGTAAGAGAAATCAAGAGAAGTCAAAATTGTTCTGTTTCTGGCTACTTTTACTGTCTTGATATTAATGCTAGCAAGGACTTTGAGCTACTTGCAATGGTGCCATAATGCAAGTCTGTGGGACAACTGTATATGCAACAGGAAGTGTGTGTATATTTAACGCTGGAAGTCAGTCGAGTTTGTTTCGGTTGATCTAGTTTTCTGTTCTACTTTTGTTTGGCAACAGATATTTGCCAGTTCAAAAAAGCTGAAAAAACCTGCTGTGATCTCTCATTCAGCTGCTGCTGTCACAGTACACCAACTGGCAATGCTGGCAAATTCAGGTATTAGATAAAAAGGCTCTTAGGTAATTATATGCTCCCCATTACTGCAAGGTTCTCAAATGCTGCAATCTTTAGTGGATTTATCCTCATGCTGTCACTGACGGTTGGGAAGTGCTATTATCCTCATTTTACAGATGCAGAATTAAAAGCACAGCAAGCCCAAGATCACACAAAGCCAGTAGAGAAGGCAACAGAAACTGCGACTCTCAATCCCAGGTTAGCATTCTAAATACTGGACCATCCTTCCTCTCCTAGATATCTGGGCTCAAGTCCTTTCTAATTTATGGGAGCTCAATCTTGGGCTGAAGTTTAAAAACTGATCTATACTTTAGGCCTTACTTTGGCATAAAAATGCAGTTTGAGGAACCAGCATAAAGTATCTTGGTAGAAGAACTTCGATGCCAGGATAGCTGCATCTGCATTAGAAAGATTTTGCTGGTTTAATTGGTGTAGATTAACCTACCACCCAACATTCCAAAATAACTAACTAATCTGACAGATTTAAGTTTAAACCAAGCATCAGATGGGTTTTCCCAGCCTTAAATTAAAAAAAAAAAAAAAAAAAAAAAAACCAACCAACCAACAGCAAATTTCCATTAATAGGCAGTGACAGACCTGACACATTAACACTACGGTAAGACTCCGTAAGACTTGTATAACCAATTATCTTCCATGTTACTACACTACAATATGATAAATTTCTGTGGAGTTCCTATTAGGCTCATCTTGGCTCCCATCATATATGGGTGAGGTACACAATCCCATTGTGATTGTCACAATTTTTACAACTCCCCTAGAAGAACATGGCATAGCATCCTAAGTAAAGATGCAGAAGTGTGACAGGTAATTTCAGGTTTCTTCGGTAGCATGCAGACGCCTACCACCTCAGTGCATGCTTGATTTCTTTGTGCTTGGTCACCTGCCAGAGAGGCCATGGTCTATTGTAACTAGTCTCTTTGTTAAACATCAGACAACTGTACCTTAGTGGAACAGAGGAGGAAGCTGAATGAAGATGAATGGCAGGGAGAAGATGAGAGAATTAAGCAGATAATTTGTCATGCCATCCAAGCGTTTCTATCACCAGACATAAGAACTAGCATATCCAACAACAAAAGCACATGGGGATGGCAAAAAGAAGACTGGTGAATGGTTCGTAGGAAAGAGGAGGTCTTAGAAGAGCAAGACAGGGAGAGTCTTTCATAACGGTTTGAAAGTAGTCACTCATTGTACATGGCACGGCTCACACGCTACATCACATGCAATAGCATTTGAAATAAATCAACCTTGCAGACCCCCAAATTATTGAGCCCATCTCTGGAGTTACCACCACCACTGCTCAGAACCAGCTCTATAACCTGTGTGCAATCACAGTATTTTAGCCACTAAGAAGGCAGTAATGGTTCATGGAGCTGGCCAGGATCAAAAAGCCACACTGAAAATGGAAGAAAATGTAGTGTGCTTCTGAAGCTGTTCTATCACTTGTGTAGCAGTTTGTCTTCTACAGCAATCCAGGAGAATGTCCTCAGCAGTACTGAGTGAGAGACTAGACTCAGATGTCTTTAACTGGTCTGGTAGATTCTCATGTACAGTAAAGTCAGAATATGATATCCTCCAGTAATTTTAGAGTAACCATAGAATAAATTCAGTGTTGCATGCAGAGGATGTTACCTTTTTTGGGCAAGTGTGTAACAGGAGTCTAACCACTGAGAAGTTTTCTAGTCTTGCTCTTTGGAACAGAAGAGCTTTAGAGCTGGCCAGTCATTATTAGCTTCCCCTCTAAATGGTGTATGCATGAGATGTTCCTATTCCATTCTACCATGTTCTACAGTTTTGAGGGTCTCATCACTTACCTCCACGTTTCCTCTGTTTCCAAGAGTTGTTGAAACATTGCTTCTGCCATCTCTTTACGTATCTGCACCTCAAGAAGAATTTTACTCTGCCTTTCTGCAATTATCTTCTCCTTCAGATTCTCAGTAGTTTTCAAGAGCTCCTGCATTTAAAATACTTCAGTTCAGAAACCAAAGCTAAAAGGAGTAATAACTCTTTAGTTGAATTGCATGGGATTTACCAGGTAATGGTGTTCATAAAGGCCATCTCTGCTGATATACTATGGATTATGAAACTCCATCTCATGGGCCTTTCTAGGTTAGTTCTCCTATTGAAAACGCCTTCGTTCTATTGAAAATCTCATGTCCCAAGGAAAGGATTTTGAGCCTACTCCCCTTGAAATCAATGGGAAAAATTGATATTTACTTCAATGGTTATATCCTGATCCTATTTCTTCCAAATGTGGAAAGACTTAATTAAATCTTTCTACGTTTTGGGATCACTGAGTTTCCTGCTCTGTTGGGTGGAAAGCAGTACACATATATAAAGTTGGACTACTGGGAGCTGATTTGTCGCAGGTGAATAATTTGAGTACTGATTTGCAGCAGCAATCACTAGCCTCTAGAAATGTTCTAGCCAGTTGCTACGGTGTGCAACATGACAGATCAGTTAGACAAGAATGAGTCTTGCATGACACACGAGGACAGTGTTTTCGTAACAGAATGTTCTTTCAAACAAGTAGGTAAGAGTTTATTAGCCATGTCACAGCTTCATTACATGGAGGCAATACTCCACTTAGATAGTTTAAAAGATTAAAGTTTTCTTTGTGTTGCTAAATAATGAAAAGCTGCAGCCAAGTGACAAACTGAGCTTGGCTGTTGTGAACGACCATGAAGTTGACTTAGGAGAGGTAAAAATCATAGCCAGTAGAAAGAGGTTGCATTTCATGCAGATTTGAGTTTTTAGCAGTTTCTAGTGTTCAAAAGAAAAGCTTAAGAGAAACTCAAGTTTGAAAACATTTACTGCAGAAACAACTCTTCCCTACTTCGGCAATTTCTGCCATCATCTGAATATTCAATTGCCAAAAGATGCTAGGTTCGCAGCATAGACACGAAAGACAGAAGGGACCATTATGATCACCTGGTGCAGTGATACTCAGATCTCAGTGGTTTAGGAGCCAAATTAACAATCAACATTACCCAAAAGAGCTACAGTAGTGAGTTCATGGTTTCATTTACTACAGTACTATATATTTATATTTAAACAGTATGACAAGGGAAATATTTAGTTTTTTATATTTTATTCTCACAGCAAAATGACTGAACAATTATTTTATCAACTACAATTGGTTAATAACATAGTAAAAGCACCCTGATTGGTTGTTAATTAAATCAGTGTTTTAATATCATGTGCTGCGAAGACCACTTGCAGCTCACAATCCTCAGTCTGAGCATAGTCCAACCTACTGAACACACAGGCTGTAGAATTTTTCCCAGACACTGAATAAGTTTGCCTTGTGGAATACTGAGTCTCATTTTAAAGAAAAAAGGAGATGGAAAGTCCACCACTTCCTCAGATAAGGTGTTCCAATGTTTATTACCCCTACTACTGGAATACTGAATTTTATTTCAAGGTTGAGTATGTCTAATCAACTTTCAGCCATTGATCTTATGCCTTTATCAGTATGACTGACAAGCCCCTTCTATCAGGGATCTTTTACATGTTGAAGTACTTGTACACAGTGACCAAGTCACCTGCCAACCTTTGCTTCAATAAGATGAATAAATTGAGCATCTTAAGTCACATCAATACGGCTTGTATTCTAGCCCCCGGCTCATTTTTATAGCCTTCATTTAACTTCTCTCCCTTATGTTCACAGTATTTGAATAATCTTACCAACCCTGTACACAGAGGCAAGATCATTTCCCCACTTCTACTTGATAGTCCCCTTTTTATACAACCAAGGATTACACCAGCCCTTTTAGGCACAACATTGCTCGGAGAGCTCATGTGGAGTCTTATCTACAATGATCCTTAAGTCCCCATGAGTCATGGCTTTCCAAGACAGTCTCCCATCCTGTAGGTATCATCTGCATTCTTTGTTCTCAGATGTACTACCTTGCATTTGGCTGTATTAAAATGCAATTTGTTGGCTTGTGACCATTTAACCAGACAATTCAAATCACTAATAGTAATCTATCCTAATTTATTACCCCACCAATCTTACCTGCTAAAGTTCGTAAAGGGCACAGATTTCTCCCTCATCTAAGCAGATTCTAAAAATATATCAAAAAGTATTGGACCAAGAACTAATCCTTCAGGGACTCTGCTGCTAATGACCCTGCTTAATGACATCTCCTATTAACAATTGTCAGTGAGCCAATTTTTAAATCCGTATGTGTGCCCAGTTAAATTTCATAACACAAGTTTTTAAATCAAGATGCCACGGGGTACTAAGTAAAATGGCTTCAAGAAATCCAGGTATACTAGATCAACAAAGTTGCTTTTAATCAACCAGACCTGTAATTGTTTAAAAAAGGTTACAGGTTTGATAAGACCTATTTCTCCATGAAACCATCTGTCTGGAATTAATTATATGTTTAGTCATTAACTATTAACGAGCTTCAAATTAACTGTTCCATTATTTGCCCAAGACTGATGTCTAGCTAACCAGTCTATAGTTCCCTGGATCATCTGTTTTACTCTTTTTAAAAATTGGTATCATGTTGGCAGTCCTCCAATCCTTTAGAATTTCCTCCATTTTCCAAAATGTGTTAAAAATTAACATTAATGGGTCAAAGAACTCTTCAGCTAGTTCTTTTAAGACTCTTGGGTTTATGTTATTTTCAAATCAACAGGCCTGGATGTTTAATTTTAGCAGATGTTAACTTTGCGATCCTTTGTTAAAGATAGTAAGCCTTCTATTCCATCCACCACATACCGGATGGATACACACGCCGGCATTTTTATGACTATTTGTATATACAAATTAAGTGACAGACATCGATCTTATTCCTACCATGTAAGAGAGCCTTGTTAAAGTGATCTGCAAAGGTTCCAAAGACTAGGTTTGTAAAGTTCCCAAGGAGGAAAAGAGTAGCTGTTTAAAAATAACAGGCTGTTTTTTAATAAAATAAATTCTTACTGCTGCCTTACTTTCCTTCTTGGATATTGCATCAGATTTACATCACAAGACAAGTAGGCTTGAAAGAAGCATCCATTCCATTCTAAATATTCACTTCCAATGAGCTTTTCCTTTTGATCTGAAATTTCTAATATTTAGCCTCATTTCTATTCTATTTGGCCAGTTTCAAGCTAAGCTGGTCCATCCTATCATCCCACAGCATGTTAAGTTATGAGCAGGAACCTAAGAGTTTCATTTTAGTCAACTTGTCACTTCTATGGTCTGAATATACTGACAAACTGAACATTAGCCAATGACGACACTATGTGGTGCACACAACTTTGATTAGATTTGTAACTACCTCATGGGTCATTATGGTGATGTCCACTTCCTCTTCTGAAGAGGTATCAATATCTTCATCAGGAAGTTCTTCAGCAGATACATTGGCATCAAAATGTACTATAGACTTGCCATCCTTTCCAACCAGTCTTGGGGCAAAAAATCCAAAGGTCCTGGGATGGATTGTCTGAATAACCTGAAAAATAGAGTCATATAATTATATGTACTCTGTTCAAATACACAGTTGTAAGGGTCCTAGTTTTTCTTTATTTAATAAAACGGCATTTCCTTTTCAAAGCTGGTATAAATATAATGGAGCTATGTTAACAAACCTTCCATCTAGCAAAGAATCTGTTCAAATACACAGTTGACAGGGAAAGCTAATCCAGAGGTGGAAGCACATATTATGAGGGAATTCAAATAGGAAAAACTAATTGCTGTTGTCCTAGTTTTTGAGAGTTTAGTTTACATTTAAAAGTGGGTTTACAGCCCCAAACTAAAATAAGATTCTCCTTCCAAAAAAAAGGCTCCAAACAGCTGCATTAAAGTGATGATGTAGGGGGTAAGATCAAATACCAACCAAAATCCTGCATTAAAGTGATGATGTAGGGAGGGTAGGAACTAGAAAACATCTAAGCTGGATAGCGACAAGCAGTGAGAGAGCTCTTCAGCCACTGCCAAAGATTGTTTGAACAGGACTCTCCTCAGGTGTGGAGCAGACTGCCTCCAAACCACTCCATGCCCCTACTGGCCAGAAGGCCATACTAGTAAGAAAACCGTTAAACCGAGGTCATGAACATTAAACAAGAGGAATTTGAGCACTAGAGATCTTGTTTAGGATATTTGTTGTAAGCTACTAGAATTGCTGCAATTGTTGAATCTGCTGTCAAAGAGCTTTCGGACAATTGGCCAGCTTCAGCAACTCATGCATTTATACATTCATAACTTGTGCATGATTTAATTTAATTATTTGCATATACACAGGTGGCATAACATGTGCCAAGACTATCTGGTCATACTAGGTACTTGCATGTAGTTCAGTGCATACAAATATAAGAATGCAGTTCTGCATACCTGACTGAAAAAACTGACAATTTCAAAAAGGTTAAAACTATTAAACGTTTTGCCAACAAGCAACAGCACTTTATATGTAGGAAGTAGTATGGTATATTATAAGCCAGTTGTGCCAAATTAAGAAGTCTTAAGCACACTGGAGACCATATGACCAGGAGTTTCAATATATAGTCAATATATAGTTTAGGCAATTCATAGTTAAGGAGAAGCAAACTTCTACTTACCTGTTTGGCTATAGCAGAAAATTTCATTACTTGTAACGTCTCATCATGAGTGGAGGCACACTGATTAACGTTGACAATCATACAAGCTTTGCCTTTACCACAGAAGAATGGTTGAAACAAGCGGGTGAGTTTACTCTCTCTAAATGGAACATAGCTCTGTTTCACTCTTAAAGAGAAAATTGTAAAAATTTCCATGAAAAACCATGAGCGAGTTGCAATATTACATGCATAGTCGACTTTAAATCCACTCTTTTGGAGGAAATATGCACTTCTCTATAAGAACACCCAAATTTGAATGTAGTGTCCCTATACCATAAAGGTGACTATGTACCCAGATACCATCCAAGGAAAGATCTGTGGAAGGTATTTAAAAATATATGGACCACAAGTCTGTATTTTTTAACAAGTTCACACCACTCACAAAAAGGAGATACGTGAAGAAACCTCATACTGAGTACAGTCTGTTTCCGAGCTCAAGTGAGCCCACTTGCACACACTGAGAAAAATCTGTACTTAGAGATATTGGTTGCTCGCAATATAAAAAAAAATTACTGGCTTTGTATTCTAATGTCTTTTCCACCGTACCTCCCCATACAATAGTTTTTAAAATAAGGCAAAGTAGAAGAATTAAATTTGTATCGGTACAGTCATGTTTGCAATGAACAGATTGAACATGTAAAGTGAACTATTGTGCAAGTTTGAGAACCACCACCCAAAGCTGTGCACAGCATGGTTAGTCTTTTAGCTGAACTAAAACCAGAGTTCTTGTTTCAAGTCTTCTCACTTACTTAGGATTCTGATTCTGCTTCAGTGCTGCAATGCATTTCCCAAGGATAAAAAGAGAATTATTAATATTCCCTGCTTCTTTTAGTCTGTCTCCAAAGGTATGTGTTTTATTGCACCGTTCAGACCCAGCCAAATCACAGAGAGACATTCTACAGGAAAGAGTTAATCAGCAATTTAAATATTGTACAAGTTAATACAATTTTTAATACTATTTATTTTCAGGTATGTTGATGTGATAAGAACTCAACATTTCTGGACACAACTGAGATGCATTCTACAGAGTACCTTCTGTTTGCCAAAAGCCACTGGACAATCAATCAAACATTAGAAGGTAAGAAAATGGTTTTGTACAAAGCCTTGCCTTCCAATACAAAGACCAGAGTCAGACATCAGGTACTCATAATACAGCTACAGTTATACACTGCAGTAAGCTTAAATATGAATGTTAGTATTTCCATACTCTATGGAGTTAGTTAAGTCAGTGTCGTAGCCTTTATTTTTAAAACAGTGGGATTTAGTGCATTCAGAGAACAGTATAAAACTCATCTAATTTTTTAGTACCAGCATTCATAGGAACCCAAATCTCAGTGTGGGACTATTCCACAACCAACTGATCCCAAAACGAGTGCTACCAATTGAACTGGTGAAGCACCTTCCCCTTGAGGAGAAACACACACTGAAAAGTACTTTCATCATGTTCTAGTCAACTTCAGTACTGAGAACTGCAAGGTAGTACTAAGACCGAGCGTTATACAATGCAGATGGATACTTTCTGGATGCAGGGTAGAGTTTGTTTCTTTCTGCAAGCTTCCAACTTTTGTGCAAAGCATGGAGCTCCCCACAGGTTGACTTATATCCCCAAGTGTCAACATTTGACAAAAGTTGCATTACATGCTACCAAAGTTTGAATTAGGCCTCTGGTTTGCCCCCATCTAGCCCACTAGAATGCTGGGAGAAATATTTATTCCAGGATAAATAAGTACATTAAAAACTGCATTATGAGGATGTTATTTAGCTTGCAAAGTCAAGTATCCAAAAGTTCTGCAGTGCCCAAAAGTAGATTTGCATAGGCTTCAGTTGCATGGGCAGTTTTAACCCATTGCATGTATATGTTTAATTATATGATCACATACTATTTCCACAAGATCCCTACCTCATTCAGTACACAAGATGGATGCTGCTCAGGGAATGAGGCAGCTGTTCAATCTCATTCAGTTGGTGACCCTACCTTATTTACTGTACACTAACCAAAGTATGCTGACAAATACAGTACACCATGATATTTTCTAATGATTTTAAATTTGTATCTTCCCCACTTAGAAAATAAGAAACTGAATCACTGGCAGAGCCATGATTTGAACTCCTAACATCCCGACTCAACTCCATGCTCATTCCTCCAGATCACACTGTTACTGCCTGGGCACCCACAGTTCCTATTAACTTCAGCTGAAGGCCTGAGTGCTCAGCACTTCTTCCTGTCAGGCCCCAGATGGGGAGCCCACAAAATGAGGAACATGATTAACAGCACTTGTCCAAATTTTGGCTTAAATGACTTCATTATCATATATGAATACAGCAGAAGCAGGGATAAAAGAGCTCTCCTGTTCGGCATTCACCTGTCTTAAATCACAGGAACATCCTTTCATCTTCCTGCAGTCCCTATTTTATTCTTCACACTCCTACCAATTTCTAGAGGAAGAGAGAAAGGGATCTTATAAACATCTTCATTCACTACACAATCCTGATTCAGACCCAGAGCACTGCCCATTCTGTGCACTGCAGAAAGCAGGAGTCCTGTGGAAAGAAGTATATCATTATGTATATACACAAGTGAGCTGAATTAAAGTTGTCCAGGCAACCTGACATTCCCCAACTTGTGAGTGCTTGACTCTGTCACCTAAACATTATTTTAACAATGAAGTTTCCTAGGTTGTTTAAAAAATAAAATCTTGTTTTACTGCTTTATGTACAACACCCATCAGCCCGAGATCATGAATTACTGACAGAGTCTGGACTCAACTTTCTGCATTGCAGCACAGTGTGAATTGCGACTCACTACATTAGAAGACAGCAGCAAAGGCAGTTACCTCCGGGGAGGTCTGGTGGGGTCATGTACTGAGTTGGTGGACACAGCAAGACTAGCTCCCCCACCATGGTGACCCCAAGGAAGGGTTGTCAGAGGAAGCCTGTCTTGCTCCCACACTCCCTGAGGCGCTATTGCCACCTGCAGCTCCCTGAGCAGTATGTGCTATTGTTGCATTGGTCATGGGTCTAAAATAGCTGTTACCACTCAAAGATCTTGGAGTCATTGTGGTAGTTTTCTGAAAACATCCAGCCAGTGTACAGTGGCAGTCAAAAAAGCTAACAATGTTGGGAATCATTAGGAACGGGCTAGATAAATAAAGAAAATATACTGCCTCTTTATAAATCCATGGTATGCCCACATCTTAAATACTACATGCAAATCTGGTTACCTCATCTCAAAAAAGATACATTGGAATGGGAAAAGGTACAGAAAAAGGCAACTAAAATTATTAGCGATATGGAGCAGCTTTCATACGAGGAGAGATTAATAAGACTAGGACTTTTCAGCTTGGAAAAGAGATGACTAAGGGGGGATATGATACAGGTCTATAAAATCATGAAGGGTGTGGAGAACATAAAACTGGTTAGGAAGGGTTATTTACTCATAACACAAGTAGGGGTCACAAAATGAATTAATATGCAGCAAGTTTTAAATGAACAAAAGGAAGTATTTCTTCACACAATGCACAGTCAACCTGTGAAACTTTGCCAGAGGATGTTGTGAAGGCCAAGACTCTAACAGTGTTAAAAACAAAACTAGATAAGTTAATGAAGGATAGGTCCATCTGTGGCTATTAGGCAGTATGGGCAGGGATGCAAAACCACTCTCTGAAGTGTCCCTAGCCTCCGTCTGCTAGAAGCTGGGAATGGATGAGAGGGGATGGATCATTTGATTACCACCTTTTATGGTCATTCCCTCTGAAGCACCTGGTATTGGCCAGTGCCGGAAGACAGGATACTGGGCTAGATGGACCATTGGTCTGACCCAGTATGGCCATTCTTATGGTTTGAGCCAACTGTTAGATGTTCATGTTCTGTTACCTTGATAAGCTGCTGAAAGTTTCCTTGAAGAACACTAGCTACAGAAGGGAAGTGGCAATTTTCATAAGTTTCTCTCAACCATATCTGAATGGAATTTAATGGGACCAATAAAGGCAGTTTTTTGGCCCCAAGACTTTCTCCCCTACCAAGTTTTAAAGGCCTGCTGCAAACAACATGGCTCTGAGATACTTAGAGGTCAGAGAATAATTTATAATTCAGAGTGTTAGGCAACTTAGACATGTCTGTCTTCTCTATTCTCTAATAAAATTAATTATGGGGGAGCCAGTAGTAACAGGTACTTACTCTGAAACTCCAAGAATACGAGGTTCATCTTCACCACTTAGTCGTAGTAGTCTGATAGAAAATATGCTGTGACTGGTAGGGAAACAAACAGGTTTTCCTAGTCAACAATCTTTAACTTTACCAAGTATTTTGTTTTTTACAAGTTGTGTGGGGTGAACATGTATAAGAGAAAATTAAGTGTCAAGACAAAATAAAAGTTAAAAAGAGCATCTTTGTAATGCACCAATTTGAACAGCCAATAAAAGTAGATCTACTGTGTGATAAATACCATTACAAAAAACGTAAAGAGCTAAACAAATTACAGTTACTTGAAGCATGGGAGTTAATGAGTGGAATTTTAGGTAGTAGCTTCAGAGGAGAAAAAAAAACGGTTTCCAAGATTCATACAAGCTGTTTGGCTTAAGTCGTATAAAGAAATCTACTGATCCGTGAGGTTCATTTTTGAATCCCTGAATGCAAGAACTTCAGACAGGAACTCTACTTTCCCATGTGTTTGGAATATGAACGCCTTGGAAATAGGAGTTTATTTGGAAGGGGATGCAGGAGGAATATGTCAGTCAGTCTAGTAATTCACCCTGATTCCTAGCACATGCATCATTTAATTATTGTTCAGTTTACCCGATATTTGGTAAGGTTTTCCTGGTGCATTAACATTTTAATATCACATTTGTTTTAGACTCCAAGACAAGAAAACACTACTTAACCTCCTCAGAACACACCTGAGAATCAAAAAGCAGTTACTGCTCTGACAGTTATACTCTGGCTGTTAGGCCAAAGAGGGAAACAAATTTCAGAATACAGAATGCTCTGCCCTTAATTCCTCCTGCACAGTGTGAGCACCCCACTTAATCTCTACTATGGAATTTGGTGGAAAGGTACTAAAATAGTCAAATCACAATTCATGGAGGATTTTACACATCAAAACTAATTCCATTAGACTCAAATTAACTGGAAGTCAGTATACTTTCTGGAGCACCAGTTGCATGCATGAAATTCTGCTAAGAAAGCAGATAGCTGTGTTCTGCACTAGCTTAAGTGGTGATCAAGCATAGCCTTCCTCTGGAGTGGATAGAGACTGCCACTGTTCAACAAGGAAGATCACAATCGCCTGTTGAAGGCAGATTGACAAAGCATTCTTGGCCAACAGACAAATGGACATCATGCAGTAGAGGGCAAAAAGGACCCCTCCCCATTCCCAAGTTAGAAAACTGAGTAATAAACTGGCATACCTTTCCAATATAAAATCCCCTGCCTTCCCTTCCTACCCACCCCCCCCTTACTTCCACCTAACCCAGTAATATCAATCCACCTAATCTCAGTCTTTTCTGGACTGAGCTACAACCAGCCTGCTATTATCCAGACACAAAATGGAAAGCTGAATTGTAATATTCTAGTCTGGCAAAAGTTAGACAGTTGAGCATCAGCATAAAGGTAGTACACTTCAGGTTTAATATCATCATGGTCTCTGGTCTTGCACACATATTGAATAAGTGAGATGAGGAGGAAATCCTTAAACAAAAAAAAAAAACCCAAAAACCCTCAGCTGGATACAAGTTGCCTAATACTACCTTCTGAGACCTGAGAGAAAACAGCCACTCCAATCTTGTTTCATTTATCTGTACCAAGCTCTGCTGATTTGTTGCCATCTCAATCAACTGTATTAATCTAATGAGATTAGCATAGATCTATTTTGCAGTAAACTAAGGAGATTAGGGCAATTTCCGTACCATAACTAGGTTTAAGAGATTGAACAGGTAAAAAAAAAAAAAAAAAAAAAAAAAAAAAAAAAAGCACTCCAATTATTGGTAGACCTGCTTTGCCATAAACCTTCTGAGTCTTCCCCTCAAAAAGGGAAATTAGTGACAGGCTGATGTACTGACAAGAATATAAATCAAGCAGAGTCTTCAGCAATCAACTAATAATTGCTCTTTTCAGAAGTATTTTCAAAGTGTGTTATAATTTTATTTTTTCAGTTTAACAAAAAGAATTTATAAAGTACAAGGACCTGTCTATAATTACAGGAAGCAAACCTTCTACTTGAGTGCTGGTTCATTCTAGTGCAAGCCAAGCTTCGGTTCTTATTTCCTATTTTTAATATTTTGCAAGCCTCTTCAGTGCTCTGAACATTGATCCACTTTAAGTCTGCAGAAAAAAAGACTTGTTTAAAAATACATTGAGTCATTAATATTTGTACAGGACAATCAATGTCACAAAAGTAACACAGTTACCTTTAATATAAGAGTTTCCTCCTTGATCCTCACAGATTCTTAGAACTTTGCGTTTTTGATTTTTTGATGTAGCCAATGCATCCATAAGGTCATACACATACTCATTATAAATTTCACAGAACGAAACCCACACTGAAGACTGCATTCTCTGATGCTTACTCCCATCAGTGTCATGTAGAACAGAGTCATCCACTGTTAACCATTAAAAAAGCTTGATAAAACATTACTCAAGATAAAAAGTTACTTGCAACCTTATTGGCAAGTCTGAAATTGTTCTGCAGCCTCAGAAATTCAAATGGCAGAAAGTCCCTATCATACATAATTCTGTAAACAAAAATGTAGCTGTTACTTCTCCCAATTTTTTGAATATACTTAACTATGGAGCACAAATGCTTGAGCACACTTGACAAATTGGTCCCAAATATTCAATGTTTCCCATCAAACTGCAACTCAAAATAAGAACTTGGGAGCAAACAGACTTGAAAGTATTTGCTGGTTTTCTTATTTTCTCCTCTTTTGCCAACCACCAACTTAATGTTTCTAGCCACAAGTTCTTACCAAACTTTTCTTTTTGTCTAGCAAAATTAAGCCACCACTTAAATGTAGCAAAGATATCAAAGAAGGATTTTAAAATGTCTTATTTCTCCTCTACATTTCACAGTTTGAAAATGAGATGAAGTGAATCTTTGGCTTTGACTTTTCAAAGGAAATTTTCTGCTGGCCAGTTCAGAGAGTCTCTGCTTCCACATCCTCCAGGCTTAAAATGATTCTAACAGACATCTTCACTTTTACCATATGAATTCAAGGTTATTTTACCTAGCTGGTCAGAAGGCAGAACTGTTGAAGTACAGCTGCTGAAAGAGGCAGAGTCCAAGATACACAATGAAGCACCCTGAACTGTAGGAGATTTCAAAGTATCTTCTGTGTCCTTGAGAAAATAAAAAGTTGTTATAGCCAAGTTAATAATTTATTATCATATTGAAGAAATAGTGCAACAGTGACAATGTTATGTTGTGCTTGTCTTCACCGCCAATACTAGTTTTTGAAAAAAGGTTATTTAATTACAGGATACAAAAACAATGGAGAAAGATCGTAACTGTAGTTTTTTTTGCAACTAAGGAGAAAACTGCACCCATGAAGCAAAATCAGAGAACTCTTAAGCTAAAATTTATATTCAGTCATCATTTCTTGGCCTCCTGCTGGCAGCCACCATTTTTACTAGAAGTTTTACATTTGCAACATCAGCAATAGTAGAGCGCCTAGCAGACTGCCATAATCTCTTTTCTGAAATATTGTGCTCACTTGCTCCCCATGCCAACAACTTTATCTTCAGCATCTTGAACAGCACTCCAGGCATCTCCTTCCCCTCCCACAACTATATTTCCTCCTCTCCCTATTTTGACTCTGCTTCAGCTGTCATTCTTCAGTCAGTCAATATTTCACATAGATGGGAGCAGGCAGGCAAGAATATGTAGACCAATTGCAATACAGTACAAAAGCTTCCCCTACATGGACAAGAGCAAGCAACAGAACAGAACTTCAGATTCTGATTTCTCAAATGATGGAGAGTACAATTTGTCACTATTGGGAAAGTGAGAGGTGTTTCATCTAACAAAATGTGAACAGTGAACTCTTTCTATAGTAAATCAGTAAGCAAAGTGGAAGCTGTGATGGCATCCACTTGTTTAAAAAAAGAAATGGTTAGGTTATCTAGAGAACCTTCCTGAGTAGAATTGAAGTAGAAGATTGCAGACACTGTGTCTGCAATCTTCATAAAGCAGTTAGCGATGGGATGATAGAGGACATTCAGACATATACGTCAACCTATGACTGAACTAAAAGGAGTTCTCATCAGTAGTTTAGAAAAAAGCTATACAGGTAACAGATTAGATAATCTAGTGGACCTTTTCATCTTAAATTCCATGAATAGGACAAGTGCCTTGAATGTACCTGCTTTGAATTTCAAGCTATTACAATTTGAGATGTTACTAGAACTTTTTCAATATAAAAATGGTCTGTTTGTCAGATGTAGTTTCAAAATTACCCCAAAATTTATCTGCTAGAATCAGAATTTGGCCTCAAAACAAAAAGCTGTCTCTGCTGTGATTTAAAGATCCATAGCTTGTTCAAATTTTTCCAAAGTAGTATATCCAGGCAGCTCTCTTCCTCTGCCCTTCACATACTTGTTTGCATTATAATAGTCTCATAATGAAGAACAACCTTCCCATAGGACACAACTAAAACTCCATAGTAGCAAGAGGAAAGAATGAAGCCTTAGCAATTCAGAGAGAAGTTCAAAAGGTTTTGCTGTATGCACTATACACAAGACAGATAAGTAGTCAGGTTACCAATTTATCTGCTATTCATAAAAGACATCCTCATCAGGACCTGTAAGTAAGTTCATTTATGAGCTCTCATGATTGTATTATGGCAGTTTTGGCATTGTAACATTATAATGCCAGTTTTCCTTCCTAACTCTTTTATAAGTTTTATTAAGACCAGAATACTTGAAAGCCTTATGACAAGAATTCAGGGTATTATTTATATTACCATAGTGCCTTGGAGTCCTAGTCATCAACTAGGACTCCATTGTGATAGGAGCAGTATAAACAACAAGATAGATTGTAAGCTCTTTGGGGAAGGGACTACCTAAGTATAAGACAAGAGACCACAGATGGGCACAAGAAGACAGATGGGGGAGTGCAAGGAAGCAGTGAGACAATATTGCTTGTCATGACAGGAAGTGGTACCAGCAGCTTAACTAGACAATGTTTTTGCAGGCATCATAACAAATGAGATGTTTAAGGAGGGTTTTGGAGGATAATGTAGTTTTGCATATGTTTACAGGGAGCTCCTCAGCACGGGAGAAAGCACAAAAAGTGCATCTTTGAAAATTTAACAAGAGGGCAATAAAGGCTGGCATCATGGGCCAGAGTCAGTCAATATCTTGATAGCAAATGACTGATAGGCCATGGTGGAGGCTAGGCCACGAACGACCTTGAAAATGAAGACAGCAATTTACATTTGGTGGTATAAAGAAGGGGAGCTAGTGCAGGGATTCAGAGAGGAAACGTGATCACAGCAATGGGCTAGGAGGATGATCTTTGCAGCTGCATTCTAAACAACTATGAGTGAGGTAAAACTACATTTGTCAAGGCCAGAGGAAAGGATGTTGCTGTAATCAAGATGCAAGAGGACAGCATGGACGAGAGTTTTAGCTGGATGGATGGAAAAAAAAGGCTGTATTTTAGGGAGATTATACAGAAAGAATCAGCAAGACTTAAATATATCCTGTATATGAGGACTTAGAGAGGTCTGAATCATATATGATACCCAGATTACAAGACTAAGTGACAGGTAGGATGGTGGTGTTGTGCACAGTGATTGAGAAAAAGAGGAGGAGGAAAGCAGATTAAGACCTCTGTTATAGCCATGCTGCCCTTCTGCTGATGGATAGATATTCATGAAGAGAATTGAGATATGCTGATATTTTAGTTTGGACCGCTCTGGCGCAGAGAGGTAAATCTGTGCACTGTCAACAGAGATGGTGGTTGAGTTGGTGTCAATAGGTTTTTTGGGTTTTTTTTTGCATTTGACTATCCACGAATACACAATTTTTACCCTTCCTTTTTCATAGCATAGACCTATGTTCATAGTCCCATAGTGTCCAAATTACTACAGCCGTTCAAGCAGAGAAACGTGAAGCAGCCAATAATAGTTTAACTAATGGAAAATTTGGGCAGTATAGAGAATATCTTCAGAATAAGGTATGGATGGCAAATCAAGTTTTTTAAAAAAAAAACAAAACAGAAAAGCCTTTCAAAATCACGATCTCTAGAAGAGGAATGGTTAAGTACTGAATTTGTCTACAAAACACTTTCCAGAGAAGATTAGATTACCTCAACTTTCAGTAACACAAGAACTTTCAAGACTTCCACTAATGATTTGGTACTCCTTTGGCACCTGTCTTTCACTGACCCTTTTTCCTAGGTCTTTCAATGAATTTTTTTCATTTGTGGTTCTCAGATCCATATTTAACATTGTATTAAACCAGATTCTGATCAATCAAGTTTAGGATTGTAGGGTTTGAATGAGCTGCTAGAATAATTTCAAAAGAAACTTTTCTTATTTCTGTTCTCCTTTGTTGAGGGGTAGGTCTCCAATAGCTAACTGGACTTCAAAAGCTATCATGCCTATTGGAGCACATGGAAAGGGCTATTGGAAGGGAAGAAAATCCATTCACCTCCTCACTAATCCTATAGCCATCCAGGCATATTGGGCTGTACATAGTATATTTTTAAAATGGAAGACTATGAGTGCACGTTTTGGGTTTATCAGACTGGTAGTTAAGAGCGATTGTATTCTCAATATGTATCAAACAGGAGCTTAGGGTAAACATTGCAAAATGGACCAAATGACTTAAGAGCCTACAGTCCCCACTGAATTTCATTAGGACTAGTATACTTTCGGAAAAAAAATATTTTTACCTAGAATACATTTATATTCCTTACATAAAGCCTTACTCATGCTGGAACTGAATTGTTTTGGTAGCCTGATTTCAGCTTCACATACATTTAGAGACCAAATCTGTCCACTACTTTTTTTATTCAAGGTATGTTGCAACCAGATACTCATCTGAGGAGGAGGAAGAGATCAAGGTTCTATTGATGTTATCTTGAAAACAATTACACAAACTGCAGATGACCCTCAAAAGCACATTAGCCGGTTTCAAACTAATTCTATGATACTTTTCACTTCCCTTTCCCATGTCTGTAGCAGACTTAGTTTCCACAAAGTTCCCATTAAAAAGTTGAGCATATGCTGCATGTATGACCTGTTGCTCTTATTTTTAAGAAGGCTCCATATCTTAATTGACACTGCAGATCTTGCATAAATCTGACAAAGGAGTTCAATACAGCAGCAGAGCCTTGTATGCAAGTACTAAGCAGTTTTTTTATTTTTTTGGTTTTAATTAAGGGGAAGATTTAGAGGTTAGTTCCTTGTTACCTAAAGTATTTGCTTACTGACCCCTTTGAAAGAAGCAAGAACAGCAGCTTTTATAGTTTCTTCTTGTTTAACTTGTATGTCATCTAGTTTTCTGACATAATTGCTTAAGTATGGTTTCAAGTTCATCTTCAGGTATTGTCTTCCTCTTATGTGGTGAAAGATCATATCAAGAGAACGAGGCAAAATGCCACCATCTTTTGGAGAACCTGTGAAGAAAAGTTAGTGTATTGTAAGTAGTTAGTCTCACTAAAAGCATTCATTGGATTTTATGAAAGTTGTATTTGTTTGGCACCTTGAATAGTGAATGTTTTGCCTGCATTAGTAACCCCATAGGTAAACACCAGTCCATTTGCTCCAACAATATAAGCTTTTACTATCTCTTTCATTGTGCCTTCAAAAAAGTCTTTTTGAGTAGTTTCTGGTCCAAAGACCTAAACAAAAAAAAAGACAAGATTTCAAAGGACATCTGGGAACAGCTGAAAAATGGATTACTAAATGATACAAAGAATTTTCATGTATTACTTAGTGCTGAATGGCATAAGATAACTTAGTTGCACAGAGAAGGTTGAACAGACTATCGGCTTCATTTTCTGTATCCCCTATAACTGATCAAAAGTTTGTTGTGGCTTCATGTCATACATGTTTAATTAAAACTATTGAGATAAATACCAGCCTGCATTTATTTCTAAACACCATTCAACTGGCAAGAACCAAGAACAGCCTGAGCTCTTCATCACATGCCAAGCATCCTGAAATAAGAATCACCTATACTTGTATTGCAGAATAGGAGGGAGCCATATGAATAAAATATGAATCTATAATTCAAGAGAGACTCAGAAAGACCAAGTTTTAAATATGAAGTTATTTAATAAGTTATGCAAACCACTCTCTCTCTTGACACTGGGAGAACAGAAGCTCCTGTAGTCCTTACTGGATTTTGCATTCATGGGTCAAGTAAAAAGCAAAGCTAGACTTCAAGTTTGAAAGCCATAAAGCTTCCAAACTCTCATGAGGGGAACATGTGCCTTTCTAGATGACATTTTAAGTAACACATTCCTATAATATTTATGCACCCAATTGTGACCTAGAGGTATAGTGAAACCACAGACGTTTGTATGGTCATACTTTATTTCCTTGGGCTATATCAGTGGTTCCCAACCTCTTTGGCTCGAGGGCCACAGATATTATTTTTACAACCCTGAAGAGCCACAGCAGACGCCCCCCGAACCCCTCCTTCTCATTAATTGGCATTTGCATCAAAGTACAGCCTTCCTGATGAATTAACAGTAAACGAGTCCTATACATTGTGTTTTGTTTCAAAAGCAGTTGACAAGATCCCACCAGTGATTCAAATTTGAAAGATCATGTTTAACAACAAATTATACTACAAATACTTTCACTGTAATGCTAAAAATGGAAGAACAAACCACAACTATGATTTCCCATAGGGTAAAAATGCCTTCATACTATAGAGCATAGCATGAAAGTTAACATACCTTAGTGAAGGTGAACTGATGTACAGACTGTCCAATCCCCTTTTCACTGTTTTTCATTGTAGAGGATTCTTTCGGTGCCTGCAGAGTTACTGTTTCTGGATTTTCAATAGTTACACAGTCCTAAAGCAAAGACACAGAAATTCTACTTTCTAAAATAGCTTTCCTGAAGAGCACACCTTTGTCTACTAGAGCTTTAACATTGTAATAATAGGTTTTAAAATATTTAAGAGGTGCATTACAACTTTAAAGGGACACTAATATCAGATCTGGACCAAAACATGGGCTTTATAAAAGGCAAACTTTACAATACCCAAGGCCATTAAAAATGTTGCCAAGATTCCCTCCAACCACTCTTATTTCCCACACACTCCAAACACCTGTAGAATTTGCAACCCAAGCTTCACAGTACTATACTCATGCAAGAGAACTTGAAAACAAAAATGGATTGGAAACTGACTAGTTTTCTCCAAGCTGGACAAAATGTAAACTGAACAGCATAAATAGTAGATACTGGATTTGAAGAAAAACAGCAAAAGTCTTGTGGTACCTTAAAGACTAACAAATTTATTTGGGCATAAGCTTTCGTGGGCAGAAACCCACTTCACCATTTGCATCTGATGAAGTGGATTTCTGCCCACGAAAGCTTATGCCCAAATAAATTTGTTAGTCTAAGGTGTCACAGGACTCTCATTTTGCTAAAAACAGACTAACATGGCTACCTTTCTGGATCTGAAGAGTTTCAATTTGAATGATGTGTGGTGTTATTTGTAACCTAGGAAAGGAAGCTTGTTCTAGAGATTACATGATTTAACTCCTGCCTTTTAAGTATTAGAAGACCATAACTGAATCCATTTGATAACTGGGGTAATTAAAGCTGGACAAATAAGTTATTTTTTGATTCACTTGCAGTTCTGAAAAACTGAAAGATTTGGTTCAACCCAAATTGAAACCAAAATTTTTTGAAGTTCTTGGTAAATTGAAAGTCAATAAAAGTTTCATCTCAAGTTGTATCAATGTTTTGTTCAACCTGACCTTTTATTTTAAGAGAAGAAACGAAGAGCTGGATTCACAAGCCAAAAAGGTAGTGCCCATATACCCTGTACCCTAGTGGTTACAGCACTTGGCTAGGATGTGGGAGTCCCACAGTCAAATCCCTAGTCTGGAGTAGGGACTTGAAATGGATCTCCCCACTAAGGGCCCTAACCAGCAGGCTACTGGCTATTTTGGGATGGGTCTTAATCTCATTCCTTGAAGCTGTTCCACTTCATATAAATAATTCGATAGTCATTGGAGCAGGAACTTGAACATGGAACTCCTACATCCCAAGTAAGTGCTCTAACCACGGTACAAAGTTGCTTAAGTCCCCAGATTAATCTAGTCCAGAACATTTTTTTTTGGTCCACAACTATTTGAGAAGCTAGTCAAAATAATTTCAGCCAATCCAAAACCGCATTTTTTGGCAAATAAAATATTTGTATGGAGAATTTTAAAATATTCTGTATGGAGAATTTTACCCCATTAACTCTATTTATTTTTTCTGTGTTGTGCCTTTATGCTACCTGTCATATTTTACTTTAACTGAAAAAGCAAGGGATTAAGGATCAGACTTAGTACAGCAGCACAGTCAGAACAGTTTACTGGACAAAATTTAATACATTGTTCTGATCTTGTTCTGGTTTGGCTTTCCACATTTACTCAAACTAGAATATACGAATCAGTGAAAGAATAAAGACTGCAGAGAAGTAGCATCTTTCCAGGAGATGGAATTGTCATATTTGAGGCATTCTTAACTTTAATGCTGAGGAAGAGTGCTGCCTATTGGTTTCAGAGTTTAGAAACTGAAAGCTTACAGAAGCTTGTTCTATTTTAGAACTATTGAGATGAAATGCAAGTGTTTTCCATGGAGAACAAAAAAAAAAAAAAAGTCATTTATGGACACTATAACTAACCTGAGATTCATTGCTTTCAAGCTCTGCCTTAGAGAAGGGTCGGATTCTCAAGTACACTTTCAGAGGCTGATATATCTACTCATTTAAAAAAAAAAAAAAAAAAAAAAAAAGCATACCACATGGTTAAATCTACAGTATTTGGGATTGCTAACTTTCAGCGGGTCAAAGATTCCATAGCTATTTTTACCAACTTGCATCTGTTTTTTCCCACCTCACCTCCACCACTCCATTGCTGTGACTTTTGCACTACTATCCTCCCACTCATCTTCATGTCTTTTCTGAGCTATCCCTTATGTCTGGAACTCCTACTTTGCTAAACTATCCACCTCTTTTCATTCAAATTCTTTAAAACATGTTTATTTCACA
Organism: Emydura macquarii macquarii; assembly: GCF_026122565.2. NCBI lineage: Eukaryota > Metazoa > Chordata > Testudines > Chelidae > Emydura > Emydura macquarii. Next base: position 19,225,889 of record NW_027131614.1, on the reverse strand, counting down.
CAGCCAACCCAACATTAGTCCACCAACAGCATGTTTTTATTTTAACAAAAACTGCTCTGCTTCCATCTTCTGGTCACCCTGTGCATTGTATTTAAATTATATTGCTTGTATAATAATTGGCAAGTTTGTACTTCAGTTTTATAATAGTGCAAAGTACATTACTGGTGCTCAGTAAACAAAGGGCACCTTCCTCCTACCCCCAAGCCACAGCCCTTTTACCATCCCTTCAGAAACAGCTATGAAGGGCCTCTTCTTGGCTGCCAGGGAATGACAGGGATGTTTACTAGCTGCTAACTTCCCACCTAGCTACTAAAAGGCAAGTAACCCAACTGAGTCTCCCCTTTGTTAGCAGATAAAGGGACTCTAATATCTTTCCCTTCCTGCTCAGCTATGTGAACAGAAGAGGTTAGCAGTTTGGAAACTGTAGAATACCTGTCTGTTTAGCACCTTTAATTACCACAACTCTTCAGACCACTCATTTGATTAGTACTCTGTCAAAAGGGCAGAATGGATGGAGTGCTGACCAAAAGGTCCTGAAGCAGCAGTCCTGCTGCTGTAAGATATCATGAACAGTAGAAACAACCTGCATGCAACAGTTACATTGCATGAAGTTAAAAGGCTTGCCGGTCAAACAAGAGTATGCATCGATTTGGTGATCATGATGAGAGAGCTACTAAGAACACTGATTTGGGCATACTCCAGATGGATGTTGTGGAAACTTCCACAGGTACCTCTGCACTACACTTTTTCTTCCTCTAATGTGTAAGACAGAAGTTTTAACATTTTAACTGGTATATTTAAATTTGCTGCAGGACATGATCTGTTTTCAAGTGAAGAGGAAAGGAAATAGATTTTAGAAAAGGGGAGTTCTCAATATGAAGATAAACTTGTTAGTGAGTTATTGCTACTTAAATGCAAACACCATTAGAAGAAACATTACAAACACCCCCCACCTCCTGCTGCTGTTCATTAGCATTAGATGTGACTGCTAACTCCATGGGTGAGGTTTTACCCATCAAGTCCTCATAACAGGTGGATTCCAACACACCACAGACTGCTGAGGATGCATAGCTTCCTTCCTCACAATCCATTCTCTTATCCTGTATGCAGAGATAGGAGTAAGAAACAACACATATGCTCTCACATGCACATGGTGGAGAGTATGCAAGAAACAAGATTTTTAAATAAAAAAAATTCCTCCTGAAGGGATGGGGGGTAAGGGGGTGAAATCAAAGGACATGATCCCCAGAACTTGTATTCACCCTTTACAAATGCTCTGCAATGTAAGAACCACATTTTAAAAACTGTAGATAGAAAATGTTTAGGATTTCCTGTAGATGCTATCACCTACACTACCAGGCTGGAAACATGGGTACTCTCCTGTAAGATCTGATGGTCATGCAGTTCACACCTCTATGATTTCTTTTCCTTTGCAGCTGTCAGAAGGGGTTGCCAAAATTGTGTGACCCACAAGGTGAAGGCGCTCACATGGCACCCTACAAGATCAAACTCACACTGAGCACAATTACTCTGCCCTCCTATAGCTCTAAGCAGACTGCAACTGGAGAACACGTGGCACTAGGATCAAAGGGCAGAGTTTAGCTGAGTGAATGGAGGCATGAGCTTCTTCAGTCTCCTCCACCTTCTGCCCCCATTTGCAGAAGGGAAGTGGAGACTCAGGTGAAGGCAGCGCCTTCCCCGAGGACCCCCATGAATCAGTGGCAGAGCCCCGCTACTTATTGCGGAAAGAAAGCAGCTGGCCACCTAGCCTAACAGCTGCCCACGGCCGGGGTCAGCCCCATCAGACGCACGGGCTCAGCACGCAGAGATGCGAACACCAGCCACGAGGCGCCAGCCAGCCAGCCACGCGCCCACTAGCGCCCGCCCCCGACACTGCAGGCATGGTTCGGGCCGCGCGGGAAAGGTGTCCTCCCCCCCACCCCTCTCAATCTCAACGTGGGCGGGGTGGTTCCAACGCCTCTCGCGCGCCGCCTGGAGCGAAGCAGTTCGCTGCCAGTGCCGCGCGCTTTAACCACCGCTAGCTACCTGCTTGCTGCGTAGTACATGCGCCCCCTCCCCCCCGCCGCCTTTTGTAGCGCGGGGCAGCGAGGCGCTGCTTCCCGGGGGGGGCGGGGTAGAGCAAGTGCCTCCCCGATTGGCCGCGCGCCTGGTGCGCAGCAGGTGCGGTGTGGGCGGTGCCAGGCCGCAGGTGTTGCGGGTGGGCCGCGGACTCGGAGCCGGCTCGGTCCGAGCGGGGAGGCCGGGGAGGGGCCCCGCTCACCCCTGGAGTGGGGAGTCCTTCCAGTGCTGCTGCCCGGGGCGGGGGGGGCTCTTATCCTGCCAGTGATCGTCAGTCACCCCCTTGTGCAGGTTGGGGTGGCTCTAAGCACCCCAGGGACCCCTGGACGGGGCTTCCTCACCCAGGGCAACCCCTAGCGGGGTCTGGGCAAATCACGCTGTGTGGGCCTGCATTCATATTGCGGGTTGTTTGCACCTGTTTTGGGATGGGTGGCTTCCTGAATGTCCAGTGCTATGCGACCAGAGTCAGAAATGCAAAATCCACCATCTTTGTTGTGCTAAAAGAAATCTGGGGGGGTTTGGTCACCTTTTGGGACTTACTTCCATTCTTTCTTAGGGCAGGGCTTGGCAACTCTTGTGATGTCGAAGCATGGCCCCCTCCCCAAAGCACAGGGCCCAAGGCAGTCGCCCCAATTCACTGTACCCTAGGGACAGCTCTGTCCTTATTGGTGTCTGTTTCCAGGGCAGACGGGTCAATTATTCCTGCCCCAGCTCAGCGGCTCCAAAAATGCCTGTAAGATCCATCCAAATGAAGTGAAACAGGAGGGGAGGACATGAGGTACCAGCCCCCAATGTCTCTCCAGGACCTGCCTGGTACTAAGGGACCCACTGTTAGGACAGGCCCCAGGGCTAGGCCCTCCATTCACATGGGTACAGCATAGGCGGCAGTATCCCCATGGAGTCACCCCAACCAGAGCATCACATCTGGTTCTGGACTAGATTGATTGTCCAGGCCTCAATCTCCCTGCTGAGGCTGCCAGCAAGGCACCAGCTGCTGTGACAGGGCCCAATGTCCATAATGACTTGACCTGAGACCTCCAAAGACACAGCTCACATGGGACATCAATCATCAAACAGCGACAGCTGGGCAACACCAAAGAGGGCTGAATTTGAGCCGCCCCCTGACCCACGTTTGCGCCTACCCATGCCTAAAAGCCTCTCCCCCAGCTAAGGGGAGCTACTAAGCCTGGGACTCAGCTAAATTCCAGGGACAACAAATGAGAAACAGAAACAGGCATGAAGATCAAAGGGTTAAACAGAAGGAACCTGAGGGGGACACTGATCACAGAACCCCGGACAGCGCTCACTGCTCCTCGAAGGTGTCTAAGGAACCAGCAGATGCAGCCCAGAGGAACTCTGCCCAGATGCATGACCCATGTAGAGAGCAAGCTGGATGTCCAGCAGAGGGCACTGGCACACAGCCCTAAGACTTGGAACTTCCCAGCCATTGTTTTAAAACAGTCCCTCTGATTAAGCCTGCATTTTTACACAGAAAAAGATTAAATTCAGACCAGATGATTATGAATAGTAATGAGATAGTCTAAAGCTAGTGGCAGCAATATTGTGGTTGCAGGAAGGAGAGGGGAAGTAATTGTTAAAACACAGGACTATACATTGAGACTCCCACTCCTTGTTCCTGGGTCTGTCACTGACTCTGAGGCCTGGTCTACGCTAGAGTTAAGCAACATAATGTAGCTTGATTTTGTACTGTAGACGCCCTGCCCCAAACCCACCCTGAGTACACTGTCATATAGGGAGCAGAGCCTTGAAGGTAGGTAACTTTAATTTTCAACACTGTTCAACATTTTCATCAGTGATCTGGTAGTAAATATAAAATCACTCCTGATAGAATTTGCAAATGACAAAGATTGGTAAAGTAGTAAATGATGACAGGGTGGTCATACAAATCATTCTGGATTGCTTGGTAAACCAGGCCCAGTCAAACAAAACATGTTTTAACATGGCTTCATGCTGTAGTATGTCTCCAAAGAAGGCAGGCCATACCTACAGAATGGTATCGTATCCTGGAAAGCAGTGACTCTGAAATGGATTTAAGAGTCACAGTTGACAAGCACCTCAACATGAGCTCCCAATGGGATGATGTGGCACGAAAAAGGACTAATACAATGTATGTATAAACAGTTGAGTAGGAGCGTACCAGTGATTTTACCTGTGTACAGCACCGGTGAAACCAATACTACATATATTCCTAGTATCCACTTTTTTAAAAAGAAAAACTGAAGGCGCTGAAAAGAGCCACAAAAAGTATTTGAAGGCAGTGCCTTATGTAAGATTTAAAGAGCTCAACCTGGAGGACGTGAGTGTAGTGCAGTGGTCCCCAAACTGTGAGCTGTGCCCATCGAGAGGTGGGGGGGGACAGAGGAATATTCGGGGGGAGTGCAGCCCAGGCCAGACCCCACAAGGGGATGAGGCGGGAGCCTCACCCAGCCCAGTCTACCCACAGCTGCGGCCCTGGCCCAGCCATAGCCCCAATCCTGCCCCCAGCCTCGGCCCAGTTGCAGTTCCACTTCCTGCTCCACTCCTGGCCTCAGTCCCAGCCACAGCTCCGACTGCAGGCTAGCCACCATTCCATTCCCAGCCCTAGACCTTCCCCAGCCTTGCCTCACTGTGGCCCAGCTCCTAGCCCTGGCTCCTGGGGGGTGTGTGGACAGGGATAATAGGGGATGCAAGGTAAAAGGTTTGGTGACAACTGGTGTAATGTTTAAGTACTTTCAGAGGGAGAAAATATCAGTCTCTTTAAAGGGCTCTTTAATCTAATAGAGAAAGGTATAACAAGAACCAATGCCTAGGAGCTGAAACCAAATTCAAATTAGAAATTAAGCACAAAATGTTAACAGTAAGGCTGATTAATATTTGAACAATTAAGGGAAGTGGGATTCCCTATCTCTTGGTGCCATCATATCAAGACTGGATACCTTTCTGATACAACAGTAGTTATTGGGCTCAATACAAGGATAACTGGGTGAATTTTAATAACTTGTGATATAATAGCTCAGACCACATGATCTGGTAGGCTACTGTGGCCTTAAACTATCAATTGATCTATGCTTTAATTTATCCATCTGTAAAACTGGTTTACTAATTTTCATATATTTCATAGGAGATTCTGATAAAAACTCTTTGCTTTTGGTAAGGTACTTTGAAAGCTTTTGATAAAAGGGGATATAAAAGTGAAAAGAATCATTAAGGAGCCTTTGACGAGCTGATCTAGAAATGTTTTACACCATGGAAAAAATTGGATGGTATGACATTTTGCAGTTGGACTTTTATAAAATACTGATATATAATAAGTAGCTGTTTCCCCACCCACTTAGTTTAAGGATAGCTTTTTTTTTTTTAATGTATCACAAAAACTTGTAAATTGGTGTATTTTAGAAGAATCATTATTGGAAGATTGAAGTGGTATAGTTGTAAGGAATGAAGAAAATATTTCTGAAGAATATACTGATTGGCACAACTGGAGTCTGTACAATTTTTACTTTTAGAGGAAAACGTAATGATTTATATTAGTTTATGGTGCTCGGAGCATATCATCATCTCCCATCTCTCTGAGGTACTTCGACACTGGGATGCTTGACTATTTCACTAACAGTGTTCTTTATAATTACATAAATACAGGAGGAAGGGAAAAATAGATTTAGAAAGATTTGTTTTCTAATATTAGCCTGTGGGGGTATATACTTCACCTACACAGTATTTTTGACTGTAAGAAAGGAGGTAAAGTTTGAAGTTTATCTATTTTCAAAGCATCCTGCAGGAACAGGCACTTTTTGAGTTCATAGTGCAACAGGCCCTCAAGAGTACACTAGAGTGGTGATGTGAATATATTTGCAAAGAATGAATTAATCATGCATTTCTTTCAGCCCTTTGATGAATTATATTGGGGATTGAATCAAGTATTACAGCTCCTTAAAACTTGGCTTTAGTTTCACCCTTAAAGTTTTGTTTTTACCCCTTTACTGCTCTTTGATGTACAAACCATAAAGCTAACATTTGAAATATCAGGTCTTTCTCTTGAAGATCACTAGATTTTTGAAGGCTCTTAAAGGTGGTGGCACACATCCAATTTTTGGTTTGCCTATCCTTACTTTGCTTTATGCATAAAAGGGAGGGTTGACATGTTTTGGGTTTTTTTCCTAACCACACTAGAAATTCAATTTCTATCAACCTTTGAAAACTTAGGAGAGGTCTACACTACAGACCTATATTAGGGTAACTAGGATGCTCAGGGGTGTGAAAAATCCACACCTCAAAAGCAACGTAGTTATACCAATCTAATCCCCCTCTGTAGAGGGCCCAGCTTCTCCCATTGACAAAACTACCATCTCTTGGGGAGGTGGATTAATTACACTGATGGAAGCTCTCCCATCAGCATAGCAGCAACTTCACTAAAGCACTACAGTGGCACTACTGCACCAGTAGAGTTGCATGGCTGTATGTGAAGACAAGCCCTAAGACTGGTGAAATATTACAAGAACAAGTTAAAACCAGTTGGGATTGGATAAGTTTTTGAACAGATTGACTAAAAAAACCCAAAACAAACCAACCTTATCAGCAATTTAACTTCAATGCTGAATTCACATGTGAGATTAAAGAGGTGTTTGTTAAAGATTCAACATTGTCACTGCTTCAAATAAAGTCTCACAAGAAGTATCCCCAGGAGCTCTTGCAGATCCTTGGTTTTACTAAAGACAGACCCAAACAAACATGATTTTAAAAAGAGCTTAGCCTTTCTTTATACATCATAAAGGAGCAAACTAAACTGGATTCCAGCCTTTACAGTTCACTGTTAAACCAGACTTTATCTGAGTAAAGGGACAGAGTACAGCCTGTAAGTTTCCAGGCAAATAAAATTCACTCTGAAAAATTATTTTTCTTTCCTTACTTTAAAGTTCCTTTAGGGCTTAATGGCTATTTGAAACATTAAATCACACTGCACTCCCTCCTTCAAAATACATTATTTTCTTGAATTTACCATTGAATTATATTTACTTCTTTAATGTAACATTCACCTCTACTCAAGACTTGGCCAACCATTCCCCACAAAATGCCTAGTTATTTTTTTTAATTGCTAGGTCACTTCATTTCAGTTCTTTATTCAAGAAAGGATCATGATTCTGGACTAGGTTTCATACACACACAACAACAATAAAAAAATTACAAATTGACTTTTATTAAAGCTGAGGATAGGTATTTAGGCATCGGCAATAGTAACTTCAACTTCTACACCTGGCTCAATGCTGATAGAAGTGATCTGCTTAACAATCTCAGAGGGACTGTGTAAATCAATGAGACGCTTGTGGATACGCATCTGGAAACGATCCCAGGTCTTAGAACCTTCACCACAAGGTGTTTTCCTAGTAGTGATTCGCAGAGTCTGTAATAGAAAGTGGAATAGTAACCAAAAGATACAGACAGATTTATGTAGAGGTTTGGACTAAAATCAAAACTTTATATAAACTAATGTCATTAAAATATTGCTTGCTGTATTTTTACATAATTGTAAAAAGTTAGCTCTACTTATCTTGATGGCCACCATCACCTCTTTTTTGTAGCTGCCTAAGGAGTTTTAAGTCAAAAAGAGGAATGCAGGTAGGAAGCAGGTCAAAATCTTCTTCTGCATTTCTCTTCAACATGTTTTGCATTAAACAATTTAGTCATGTTTATGCAAGTTACTAATCGATTCATTGGTTACAGTTTAAATATATTCAATCCAGTTTAATCAGATTACAAATAGTAAAACAGAGGGAATGCCATTTACAAATAAAATCTTGTAGAATTAATCATAAGTCATAAGTACCTTAGTAGGCATGCGAACAGGTCCCTTCACTTTTAGATTCTTTTCCTTGGCACCTCTGATCAAATCAGCACAGACTGTAAAAGAATACACAATTGTTTAGAAAAGTTTAATTGATCTATATTTTCCATTTCATATAAAATGTTGGCTCAGAATAGCGTAAATAACGATCATATTAATTCAGTTTACAATTTATCCTCATAGCCAACTACATATGGAAAAGAGGGCTCATCCCATAATTAGCAAGGCCACTTGTACTTTTACTTTTTAGTGTTAGATTAACTAGTTAAGGACTTAAGGGTTAAACTAACATGGTTTAAACACAATTTGTTTTGAAGGCCTGGATCAGGCATAGCTATTTTAGAAGAGTGTTTACAACACACAGCTAAAACATTATTCAAGAATGTTCATAGTTAAAACAGTTTGGCTAGCATGGATTAAAAAAAGTGTTTAAAACAAGTTAAGGTAACAAATTTATTCCTTAGTTTACTTTAGGTCACTGGCAGAGTAGGTCAATGGCTGTGTTAAATACAAAAATCACAATTCATATGCTATTACCTTTGGTTGGCAACTTCCCTTATTAACAGGGTATGTTTTGCAATATTTGAGACTTCAAATCATAAGCAACCCCAATTTAAAAAAGAGAAAAGAAAAAAGAAAAAAAAAAAGTGTTACCCTTCTCAAGGGACTTTACGTTGCGACTCGTCAAGGTAATTCTAATTCGATGAATTGCTACTTCCTGTTCCACAGGTGCTTTGCCAGAATCTTTAAATGCCTGAAATGTTAACAGTATGAATATTAGAAACTACGGTCAAACTGGTCAGCATTGCATATATGCTCCTAAAAGCATTCCACCTTCACTAAAATTCAGACCATTGTAGTTATGGACATATCTATTTTATAATTTACTACAATCCCATCAAAATGATGTGTATATGATGGTTCTAAATGGGAGAAACAGAGGAAGAACAAGAAAAAGCAAGAAATCCGTTTCAGAGATTACATTTTGTATGGTTACTCCAACAACTATTCATCTTGGAAAACATCAGAAGCATCCCACACAGACTTTTGTGTCTATATGGAACAGGCCATGTAGCCACTGAGCTACCTCCAGAGTAAATACTTTTATCACGTAGGATAAGGGCTTGTCTACACTTACCTCCGAGATCCGGTGGCAGTTGACCAGTTACACAAGCTATGCAAAAATTTTTGCGTAACTCCAGTCAACTTCTGCTTCTCTTCTGTGCACCGTCTTCACTGCACTGGCAGCGCTATGCCACTTGAGAAGGTGGTCTTAAGTCGATTTCTCTGGAATGACTGAGCGGGTATTCACTGACTGTTCAGTCGATCCAGAGAAATCAAGTGAAGACGTAGCCTAAGTCTAGACTACAAAATTAAGTTGACCTAAGTTACATCAATGTATGGCCACCACAGTAAGTGAATCAGTTTTACATGCCCACATTATGCTCCTTGTGTTGGCTGTGTGCATCCTCATCAGAAGCACTTGCAGATTTAACTGCCAGTGTAGGGGGTATTGGGGGATGGTTTCCAAAAGGCAGCAACAGTTTATGTCAGCCATGCAGTGTGACCTAACGACATCAACTTAAGCGCTATGACTCTTGCAGAGTTGGAATTATTAAATTGGTGTAGTGGTCGAGTTACATCGGTGGGAGCTACATTTTAGTGAAGATGCTTACGGAATAAGCTGTCTTGCATCAACTTAACTCTGTAGTATAGACCAGGCCTTAGTATAGTGTTGCTGTACCTGCATCAGTCCTAACTCCCAAGATATTAGCGAGACAAGGTGGGTGAGAGAAACAAGCTTTGAGTGACACAGAGCTCTTTCTCAGGTCTCGAAGCGGTACTCAGTATCACAGCTAAATACAAGATTAAACAGATGGCTCTGCCTATCTTTCCTAGATCGGAGAAAGAGCTCTGTGTAGCTTGAAAGCTTGTCTTGTACCCAAACAGAAGTTAGTCCAATAAAAGATATTACCTCACTAACCTTGTCTCTTTAATCTATGTAGGGGCATATAAATCCACAATACAGTTTATCCTTGCTGCAAAAACAAACATTGATGGCATCAGCAGGAAGAGAAAAATGCCAGTATCATCGCGTATGCTAGCCATGTGATAAACAACAAAGATGTGGCTGGTCAGGTCAGCAAGTTATAGGTGCGCATCTATCAGGGGACACACACACACACACACACACACACACAGAGGCGCGCACATTTGGATCTGGAAGCGCTTTGCAGACAGCGACAGAGCTGGCGAAAGGCGGAGGAGCTCAGCGTGCAACACAGACGCGGCCCCGCTTAGCTGAGGGAGGCCATTTCCTCTGGACACATCCTCGCTCATCACACGCCCCCGCGCTGGCCGGGCTGGACTGTCCACATGGGCCAAAACGAGCAAAATCTAGTCATGTAGCCCGGGGGAGCGAGGGGTGTCGCGGCCGCTCCCTCGCTGCCCGGCCCGCCCCCGTGCCTCCCCCTACTTCCCCGCTGGGGCAGACAGTCGCCGCAGCTGGGGTCTTGCGCCAGCCCGGCGCCCCTGTGGACCAGCTAGAAAAGAGCCCCGAGGTGACAAGCGGCAGCGAGGCCGGGACTGGGAGCCGGGCAGGGAGCACGCGGCGGGTAGAGGCCCGGCAAAGCGCTCGCGGCCGAGGGGAAGCGCCACGCGCCCGGCTCGCGCCCACGCGGCGCCCTCACCATGGTTGCAGCAGACGGGGGCTCCTGACCGACTTATTCCCGGGCGGGGCGGGGAGGCGCGGCCCAGCGAACAGCGGTGAGTCAGGAGGGCGGGAGGGGAAGCGCGGCGGCCTCACTCGCACACAGGCGCAGCGGAGAGAGAAGGAAGAGCGGCGGCGCTCGGCTCTTATATAGGCGGCGCGGCGCAGCGCTCCATACGGGCTTCCAGCAGCGACCTCTCACGCCGGAAGGGCTGGGCTCCGCGTAGGGCCGCACCGCCCCTCTGCCGTCAGCGGGCCGCGCTGGGAGCCGGGGTGCTGTCTGCTGAGTGTGACGGCGCCGCCAGGGGAGGAAGGGAGTGAGCGGGCCAGGGGCTGGGTGAGGCCGCCGAGCTGACGAGGAGAGCGGCGCAGGGCACAACGTTGGTGTCCTTTGCCAGGCCGCCTTCAGGGGGTGCCGCGGCTGGCGAGCCCTGGCGGGGGCTGCTGCGCTGCGTGTGTCTCACAGGCCCGGCCCAGCGTATGCCCTGCAGTGCCCGCCCCGGAGCTCAGCTTTGTCCCCCGAGCCGCTCGCCTCCCCGGGGAAGGAAACGATTCTTCTTTTGCAGCTCCAGCCCGTTGGGCTGATCCAGGTGGCCGCAGCCGGGCTTGAGCCTTTGCAAGCAGGACTGAGCTTCTGGGGACAATAAATACATCTGTAAAGCCTGGGGTTAGTCGGGCCTCAAAAAGAGAAGTGCCCACAGCGTCACCGCTTGTTTGGAAAAAGAAAAAGAAAGAAGGAAAGTCACTTGTTTTAACGTCACTGGCATTTGTGGGGTGATCTGTCATTACAGTGGTCGCTCGGGAAGCTCTCAAAGGATGGTGTTATTGCAGCAGAGCCCTAAGCAGTTGGTTTCTCCTAACTTAAACAAGGGAAAGATAAAAATATTGAAACGCACCTCAGCCAGTGAGCGAGAAGTCTGGGGTAGGCGCCACTGTCCTACTGACATTAGCTTTAAAATACAATTGGACAGCTTTTCCCAAGTTTTAAAAGGCCAAATCATACACCATTTGCCCATCTTCAGTACTTTAGTTACGTTCTGTGGGTGTCTGCAGAGGCAGGAGGAGAAACACCTTCCCCTCCCATACACATACGCTCCACTCCATATAAGAGCAGCAGATACCGCAGTCTCAGCCTTTGTACCAATCCTAACAGCAGATACAGCACCTCCATGATTCCATTGGCTTTAAATGTGTAGGACTTTGCAGGATTGCAGCCTTAAATTGTTAAGATGTGGAGTTTAAAAGTAGTAATTATAGCCAACAGAGAGTTCATTAAAAAGTCTCCATAATGTAAAGTAATACATTCTTTAAATGAAAGAACAATAGACAAGTATTATTTGTGTGACAGTAGTGCATAACAGCCGCAGTCATGGATCAAGATTCTTGGACTAAGTGCTGTTCAAACACATAGCAGAGACAAACCCTGCCCCAAAGAACGTACTAGCATTTTAATTTCCTTTCTTTATTCATAGAGTTGGTTATCGTAGGAACAACAATACCTTGATATACAGGCTATCTTGCTTCAAATGGTAGTGAACCTGTTTCTCTCTATTCATGCAAAGTATTTATATTACAGCCACTACTATACTATCTAAGGGCAGAAAGAAACTTCAGTTAACATTGAGTTAAATCCTTACTGGATCCTGCTCCATTTAGTCTAGGATTTATCCACTTATACTTTATTTTCTTTAAAGTCACCTTTCCCTTTTAGTATTCTTTTGCTTCTGATATTGTGGGAAGACTTCTACTAAAACAAGAGGTTTGCAGTAAGAGTGGAAGTTGGTTAGACTGAGGCTCATTCATCTGCAAATACTTTTTACTGTGAAAACTCTACCTTCTGAAAACCCCACTATAGGCCTTGGTGATTTCATCTTCCTTGATAAGTGTAGTCATTGGAGGTCATGAATTCATGGATTTTTTAGAGCCAGAAGGGACCATTGTGATTGTCTAGTCTGACTTGCATAACACAGACCACAGGACATCATAAGAACACACTTACTTGAATTAATTTCTGCTTCAAGATCAATCAAAGCTGTGTTTGAACTAGAGAATATCTTTTTTTTTTTTTTTTTTTTAAATCCAGTCTTGATTTTAAAGTTTCCAGTGATGGAGCATCCACAACAGCATTTATTATTTAATTTATTCCAATGGTTTATTACCCTCACTTAAAAATTGCACCTTATTTTGGTATGAATTTGTCAACTCAGTTTAATCTCAGTTGGATCTTGTTATGCCCTTGTATACGGGATTCCTATATTGTCAAAGTTCTGTTCCCTATGTAGGTACTTATAGACAGATCAAATCACCCCTGAACCTTCTCTTTGATAAACTAAATAGACTGAGCTCTTTAGGGCCTGGTCTACACTACAGTTTTGTCGACACTGAAATGCTTCTGCTGCCGATGTAACTCTCCTGGTATGCTGACATAATAAAACTACCTCAATGATAGGTGTAGGGCTTATGCTGGTATAGTTAGGACCATGTAGTGTCAGTGTAGACATCCTTACATTGGTTCTTAGCTGTCATTCTTGTCAATTTCATGGCTCCAGCAGCAGCTAGAGCCCAGCTGATCACTGTTCCCCTGGAGGGCTGGGCTGCTGGACCCCGCTGGGAGTCAAGGTGAGAAGCCCGGGGGCTAGGCCCCACTGCCAGCTGGGAGTTGGGGCAAGAAGCCTAAGTGGCTGGACCCCACTCCTGGCAGGGAACGGAGGGAGAGGGATAAGCCTGGCAGGAGCCTATGGGAGGTTTTCAGCTCCCCACACTGCCCCCTTACGTCGGTGGAAGCACTCCTGGTGAGGACATGCATCACTGACCCAAGGAGGGTAGTGTGGCCATCAGCCAGTGCAGTAATTAATACAGTGGTTGTAAGTCGACCTAACAGGTCGATTTATCTTTGTAAATAAATGGAGACAAGGCCTAAGTCTCATTATAAGTCCTGTTTTTCAATCCTTTAATTATTCTCCTGGCTCTTCCTAGAACCCTCTCTGGGGTATCAACAGCCGTGAATTAACACCAGAATTGAACACAGTATTCCATTAGCAGTCACAACACTCTCAAACACAGATAATATAAAATATAGCCTTCCTATTTGATATTCCACTGTTTATACAGCCAAGGCTTGCATTGGTGCTTTAGCCACAAAGTTGCTGTGAGAGTTCATGTTCACCTGATTATCCACCATGACCCCCAAATCTTAGGATAATTCCCCCTCCTGTAAATGCAATCTACATTCTTTGTTCCTAGAGGTATAATCCTATGTTTGGTCATATTGAAACATTGGTTTCTTGTGCCCAGTTTATAAGCTATTCTTTAGCAGTAACCTGTCCTCTTCATTATTTACCACTCTTCCATTCTGTATGAACTTTATCTATAATGATTTTATATTTTTGCAACTAAAATATTAAATACTTTTATAATAAATCAAAATATTAAATAGCATAGACCACCAACTAATCCCCGCAGGACCGTGCTAAAAACATATGACTCCTTATTTACAATTACATTTTAAGACCTATCTGTCATCAGTCTAATTCATTTAATGTGTATGCCCATGTTGATTTTGTCATTTTAGTTTCTTAAGATGTGTGGTATCAAGTACATTTTCTTATAGAAACATATGTGTATTACATCAGCACTATTACCTTTATTAACCAAATGTGTAATCTCATAAAACAAATCAAGATAAACGGACAATCCCTATTTTCATAAACATACGTTGATTGGCATTAATTGTATTAACCTCCATTAATTCTTTATCAGCTGAGTCCTGTATCAGCCATTCCATTATTTTCCCCAGGACTGAACTCAGGGTAACAGGCTTGTAATTACCCAATTCATTCTATTTATCCCTTTAAAGTAATATTGGTACAATATTACCTTTCTTTCAGTCCTGGAACTGCCCAGATTTCCCAAGACTTATAAAAAAAATTAATGGTGAGAAGCTCTCCTTGGCCAAAACTCTTGACTGTAAATTATCTGAACCTACTGATTTAAAAGTGTTAAACTTTATTAGCTGCTGTTTAATATCCTCCCCGTGGAACAGAAACTGTTTCATAGAAGAATCATAGAAGACTAGGGTTGGAAGGGAGCTCAGGAGGTCATGTAGTCCAACCCCCTCCTCAAAGCAGGACCAACCCCAAATAAATCATCCTAGCCAGGATCATGTCAAGCCAGGCCTTAAAAACCTCTAAGGATGGAGATTCCACCACCTCCCTAGGTAATCCATTCCAGTGCTTCACCACCCACCTAGTGAAAAAGTTTTTCCGAATATTAAATCTAGACCTCCCCCACTGCAACTTGAGACCATTGCTCCTTGTTCTGTCATCTGCTACCACTGAGACCTCCATCCTTCATGGAACCCCCTATCATGTAGTTACAGGCTGCTATCAAATTCCCCCTCATTCTTCTCTTCTGCAGACTAAACAAACCTAGCTCCCTCAGCCTCTGCTCATAAGGCATGTGCTCCAGTACCCTAATCATTTTTGTTGCCCTCCTCTAGACTCTCTCCAATTTGTCCACATATTTTTCTGTAGTGGGGGGCCAAAAACTGGACACAGTACTCCAACTGTGGTCTCACAAGTGCCGAAGAGAGGGGAATAATCACTTCCCTCGACCTTCTGGCAGTGCTTCTACTACTGCAGCCCAATATGCCGTTAGCCTTCTTGATAATAAGGGCACACTGTTGACTCATATCCAGCTTCATCATCATGTGATATGAATACATCATTAGGCTTTTTTCCAAATACAGAATTGAAATACATATTTGAACATTTCTGCCTTTTCTGTGTTACAGTTGACATTGTCATCTAGTAATGGATCAACAACATTGGTAGGGTTCCTTTTGTTCCTGATATACTTAAACTGTTGTCCTTAACTTTGCTGGCCTCAGATGATGCCTTGTGTCCTCATCAATATTCTACAATTTCTAGCTACCTTACTAGTAACTTCCTGTTTTATATTTGTTTTATATATATTTGTTATTGATGCTTCATTTCTCCTCTAAGGCAGGCTGTTATTTTTAACCAACAACTTCTTTCTCAGTTATGGCCTTTTGGGCATATTGTACCATGTTCTCAAACAGCTCTCACTTACTCACATTTTTGTTTAACTTGTCTCAAGTGATTTGGCTCAATTGTTTTCAGGTTTGTGAAATTAGCAGTCCTTTTAAAAGCACTAAGTGTATATAATATTGGTCAGAAATTTACTCTGTTTGCACATAACAAATGTAATCAAGTCATTGTTACTTGCCCCAAGACAGCACTAATTTTTAGTTCTGTGATCAATTCCTCTTTTTCTCCCAAGATGAAGTCTAATAGAGAATTTGCCTGTGATGGATGAAAACTTAGGAAGTTAGGAAGTTGTTATCCATAAGTTTTAGAAATTGCAATGACACTTAGTACAGGCAGCATGATACCTCAGGCATATGCCTCTCAGATTGAAGTCCCGCACGAAAACAGACTTCCCCCCTTATACATTATAAATAAGTACATAGGGAGTTAGTCATCCTGTTCTCTAGTGTGATTTGGCCTGTAGCAGACCATCCCATTCTGTGAACTGTTAAAGCATTGATCCATAAGCATTCAAGATAATTTTCTTTCCAGTTGTCAGTGACTTGGAAACAGGTAATACCATTTTTGAAAGAGTGGGCAAAAGGGCAGGGGGAATAGCATTATATCCTTACTTAAATAAGTTATAAACATGATTTAAACATGTTAATCATGCAAATCTTTGGACTACAGAAATACCAACTTGGTCACATTTATGCTCATAAGGTAGCAATTTCAATTCCTCTTGTTTATTACCCAGGCTCCTAGCATTTCTGTATAGGCAATTAAAAAATTTCTTCCCTTCACATCTGTTGGTGCCTTGATTAATTTTGATCTTGACATCTTGATTTTGTGCTAAGTAAGTGCTCATTTCCCCCTCTATTTTCACCCTCCTGTTTAGTTGTTTGTTTAATGCCCTTCTGACAGTCTTGCCAGCCTGTTCCATAGAAGATTGGTACCCTGTTTATTGAAATGGAGGCCATTTATACTATCCAGCCCCACTCTCCCCATTGGTGGCTCAGTGCTCCACAAAACAAAAACCTTGCACCATGTACCTAGCCATCTGTTCCCTCCCAGAATCTTCTGTCTTCCCTTGCTCACTCAGAGGACAGAAAGCATCTCAGAGAAGATCACTTGACCATTCTTTTCCATCATCCTTCAAAGTTTACTGAAAGTCATCTGTAGTCTATGAAGTATCATGTAAAGCAGTGTTCATTGCCCCAATATGCCCCATCACCAGGGAAGCCTTGCCTGCTGACATCAGAAGCCTATCCATCTTACAGTCACATCTCCTATCATCCTGGAGCTAAAATATAATACAGTCCTGTTGTCCACTATCCCTTGAAGACTGTTCTTTCCATTCTTATTATAGAATCCCTAATAAGGATAGTCTGTCAACTTTGGATGGTTGGAGATCTCTTTATAGGCACACATCATAATCTTGTGGGTTGGGCTGAGCCGCCATCTTTAGGTATGTCCTGTACAGCTCAGTTCCATTGGACAAGCTGAATCTTCAGAAATACTTTTTGCAGTTTCCACATTTAAAACCTGATAACAATTGGATAATTCTAGCAGTGGGGAATTCCTCCTGGTCCTCTTCTCTCTGGTGGTCACAGCCTGTCCTTTTTTGTCTGTCTCCATGCTTGTAGAATGCCACCTAGTCCTCTTGCCTTTAGTGGTAGTGTACTGCTAATCCTCCTCTTTGGTTTCTTGGTTCTTTTCTTTCTTGAGTCTGGGGTGGTTATGCTTCCCTCATCTGGTTGTTCAAGTACTGCTCAGTCTCTCTGATGCTCTGCAGTGTCAGTTCTTGTCCTTCAAAACCAGAAATCTCTTCTTTCAGCATAGCCACCAACTTGTACTTCATACAGAGAAAATCCCTTCTGGCTTTATGCAGGAAAGAAAACATGGCACATCCATTGGAGGTGACAATCACTGTTCCATTGCTGACCATTATGTATTAAATGCAGAACTGTACCTAGAAAGAAAGTTTTTCAGGGCTGGTCTACACTACAAAGTTAAGTCAACCTAATTTGACCTATTTAGACATAGCTTTGCATCTATCCACACCTAAATTTCTCACCTGCCGATGTAAGCAGCCCACTTCATCAACGCAATAATACTGCCTCCCTGAATGATGCAGAGCCATAGTCAACCTACTTCCATTGACATAGGTCTAGTGTAGACATTATTACATGTGTCAACCACAACAGTCCTCCAAAAGCTGTCCCACAATGCCCCTGTCCCTTCAACAGTAGTCATTCCTGTTGCAGTTTTGAACTCCACCGCTCAGGGGTCACTGACACCAGAAGCCCAGCCTCCCTTCCTCCCTCTCTCCCATTTAAAGCCTCCAGCCTGTTTTTGATACACCTTTTTCTGCTGCTTCTACGATGAACTTGGCCATCTTGACGAGCACACCTACCAGCTCATCTTTGCGAACATCGAGTCATGTTGTTTCAGTGCACGTAGACAGCTACTAGATGCATTCCTGCCTGTAGTAGGAAAAAAGTCATGGATCTCCTTGGGCTGTAGAGAGAAAAGGCTCTGCAAACCCAGCTAAGGAGCAGCTGAAGGAATCCATAGGCATCTACATGCAGATTGCTCAGGAGATGCTAAAACTGGCTTGAAAAGGATAAGGAGCAATGCTGGGTGAAAGCAAAGGAACTTTGGCAGTCATAACAAAAGGCAAGGGAGGGCAACAACAAATCTGGGGCTGCTCTACAGATCTGCTGCTTAAACAGTGAACTGCATGCTGTACTTGGTGAGGACACTTTTCGAGGTCCGGATGTACAAACCTCCGCAGTGCACAATGAGGAGATGATGAGGGAGGACAAAGAAGGGGATGCAAACAATGCAGCGAATCAGGAGTTGTTTGAAACTCAGCTGGAATCAAACCAGCCCTGCCAGGTGAGTACAGATGAGCCTGGTGATGACAGGGAAGGGAGCTCAGCTAAATGTATAGATACATTATTTCTTATAAGCAATTTTTTAACCTTTTTGTTGCCCAAAACGTCCGCTCCCTTCCCCCCCTTTCTAAAAATGGCACCCATCCCATCCATGATTTCGAGAATAGAGGCGTTCCTCACTTTACTTGTAAAATGTTAGAAAATAAATTTTAAAAAATTAGTATGGCAGTCCAAGTTACAGAGCCCACCTCAGATCACTGTCCTGTGGTTGGATAGAGATGAAGAAAGAGATAGAGGTGTCAACTGCTTCTCCTTTTTTTGGCTTAATAAGCTACCCAGAGGGCCACAATTCTCCCCATGCAAAGTACTTTGCTTATCTGAACAGGGATATTTCTTGTATACTCCTGAACAAACTCGAAACTTTGATGGAGATACTTTGCAGTCCTCTCCCAAATATTTTGAAAGATGACTGCCTTGTTTCTTCCCCTGTGATAGGAGACATTCTCACACCATTCTGCAATGAGTTTTGCTGACATCATTGCAACAGGCTAGCAGCATATGGGCCCAGGTAGCTTCGGGATGTCAGTGGCAGCTCTTCTCTGGGCCTTTGTCACACTCAGGAGTGAAATAGCCAAAATCACCACTGCCTGCAAAAATATTGTCCATATTCACTGAGTTTTTCCAGTACTGACACCCAGGGACACCCAATGTCTAAACTTTCCACGCAACAGTCCTCCTCCACCTTGTTAGTCTGTACTCACCATTGCTTGAGCTGCAATCTTATGCTAAATGCTAAAGTGAAAATTAGCATTTCTTATTAAAGGTTATTATTATTATAGGAATAGTGTAAGGGAGTTTTGTGACTTATCTTTCCCTTCCTGTTGCAGCTGTGAATCTAATGCTGTATCTGTTTGTTTTAATCAGCAGCCTCTGGCATGGTGGCCTTAAGAGGTGCCTCCTGTATGCCTGCTGAACATTTGACCTTGATCAGGTGAAGAAAGAAGCGGATCAGAAAGGATATGTTCTGTGAGATCCTCCAGTTCTGTACAGCTGCTAACCATGAACACAGGGATTGGAGAGGCCAAGAGCAGGATGGGTCACCCTCTTACAGTGCTTCTATATTTGCACTTTAACTTTGTTTCCTGTTTATATTCACCCAATAAAGTTCTGTTTTTTGAAATTCGAAATATATTTGTTTTCACCCAGCATAAATTGGGTGGGATCTCATTGTTATGAAGGTGTGGGATGATGAGCAGTGGCTACAGAACTTTCATGCGCAAAAGGCTACTTCCTTTGAACTTTACGCGGAGCTGTCCCAAGCCCTGAAGCGCATGAATATTCGCTTGAGACGAGCTCTGACAGTGGAGAAGGGAGTGGCAATCGCTCTGTGGAAGCTGGTAACCCAAGACTGCTACTGGTCAGTTGGGAATCAATTTGGAGTCAGTAAATCCACCGTTGGAGCTGCTGTGATGCAAGTGTGCAGGGCTATCGATAAGCTTCTGCTAAGAAGCGTAATGACTTTGGGAAGTGTGCAGGACATAGTGGACAGGTTTGCCACAATGGGGTTCCCAAACAGTGGGGGGGGCAATAGATGGCATGCATATCTCTATCTTAGCACCTGACCACCTTGCCACAGAGTACATAAACCAGAAGGGATACTTCTCAATGGTGTTGCAGGCCCTTGTGGATCACAGGTGGAATGGTCTGGAAAGGTGCATGACCAAAAAATAAACACTGGGGATGTGGAAATGCCAATAGTGATCCTGGGGGATCTGCCTACCCTAGACCAGGCACCTGGACAGTTAGAAGGAGCATTTCAATTACAGGCTCAGCAAATGCAGAATGGTGGTGGAATGTGCATTAGGCCGTACAAAAGCCAGCTGGAGATGTCTGCTTACTAGGCTTGATATCAGTAAAAAGAACATCCCATCAGTTATATCTGCGTGCTGTGCGCTCCATGATTTGTGTGAAACAAAGGGGAAAAAGTTCCCCCAGGGTTGGGCCGTGGAGGCTGATAGGCTGGCTGCAAATTTTGAGCAGCTAGACTCCAGCGCTACGCTCAGAGCCAACCATGGAGCACTTCACCTGTGGGAAGCTTTGAAAAACCGGTTTTGCAATGAATTGCAGTAATGTAAGTCTATGCCATGCCTTTATCTCCCATCCCCCACCCTCTCTCCAGAGGCACCCCCACCTTTTTTTCCCACCCAAGCTATAAATGAATAAAGACTGATGTTTTTCAATGCTACGAAGTTTTATTTGTGATGCTTTTTAATTGGGGGAAAGGAGGATAACTTAACATTGTAAAATGTCACTGTGCAAGTAACTGTGGTTGTGTGCAATTCTTAAGGGGATGTCGCATCCTTCTGTTCCCCTCCACCGGTGTGGAATGCAGCATGTACTGCACCCTGCACAGCCTTCTCCTAGAGTGGCTTGGGGGTGGGGACTGATAAAGCCAGAGGCGGCAGAGCGTTTGGAGTGGCTGCAAAGGGAGTCTGTCCTGCTGCTGCTCTTCCTGGAGCTCTACCAGACACCTCAGCATGTCGGACTGATCCTTCATAATACGCAAAATCTCCTGTTGCATATCACAATCCTGCTCCTGTTCAGATCTTCTGTGTTCCATGTCCATGTCTAGTTTTTCAGACAAAGACATCCTCCAGGCTCTGAGCTTTGTGTCAGCAGCCGTGGATATGTGCATTAGTTTGCTGAACATGTCATCCCATAGTTGTCATGTGATTACATAAATTTTAAAAAGCTCTATTTAAAAAAAAACACAACATTTCTAGCCCTTATGGTTGCAAAGAAAAATTTCAGACCCTAAGACTCAAAAACCAGTAAGAAAATAAGAACCGAAAAGTATTAGTCTCGATCTTTGAATGCTTGGGGTTGATAACACTGCATTAATTGGCTGTGAACCAGGACAGTCAGGTTCAATGTGCAAGATGAGGAAACTGCAGAGGAGGGTCTGAAACTTGCAGCCCAATGCATAGCCTAGGACCAATTAGGATTAGAATTCAAAAGGACCTTGACAAATTGGAGAATTAGTCGGACATCAACAAAATGAAATTCAATAGGACAAGTGCAAAGAACTTCACTTAGGAAGATAAAAAAAAAAAATCAAAGGCACAACTATAAAATAGGAATAACTGGCTAAGAGGTAGCATTGCTGAAAAGGCCCTGGAGGTTATAGCGGATCACAAATTGAATATGAGTCAACAATATGATGCAGTTGTGCAAAAAAAAAAAAAAAAAGGCTAATATAATTCCAGGGTGTATTAACAGGAGCAGAGTGTCTTACATATAACACAAAAGGTAATTGACCTTTTCTCTACTCAGCACTGGTGAGGCCTCAGCTGGAACACTGCATCCAGTTGTGGGCTCCCCACTTCAGGAAAGAGGTGGACATATTGGAGAGAGTCCAGAGGAGAGTAACAAAAATGATAAAAGGTTTAGAAAACCTGATTTGTGAGGAAAGGTTAAAAAAACTGGGCATGTTTAGTCTTGAGAAAAGACCACTGAGGGGGGAAACCTAGTAGTCTTCAAATATGTTAAGGGCCTTTATAAAGAGGAATATGATCAATTGTTCTTTGTCCACTGAAGTTAGGACAAGTAGTACTGGGTTTAATCTACAGCAAGGGAGATTGAGATTAGATATGAGGAAAAATTTTCTAATTATAAGGATAGGTAAGCTCTGGAACAGACTGTCGTCATGCTGTCTGAACGAGGGGGGCCCCTGAGGTGTATTCAGGAGCTCCGATTGCTCCTTCCTACACCACTCTCACGTTGGGGTTGTGACGCTGGTTAGATTTGGGGGGGAGGGGGAGGAGGAAGAGCATGTTATATTATTTGACATCAATATGTCAAAATCATAATAATTCATGTGAGATATACCATGTCAGGTACTGTTAGAGAGGTTATAATATGCTAAGTAAGATGATAACACTTATGTTCATATGTGAGGTGTGAAATGGAAGCTATAGATATATTTGATATATCTGTATTTCAAAGGGTGCTGTCTGAGTGGCATCTTGGACAGGATGGCTGCAGAACAATAGCCTGCTTAATGGCCCATTAAGACATTCCCAGGTGCAAGGGACCCAGGGGGAGAAGCTAGCATCACCAATGAGTCACCAGAACCTGTTCATGTGACTCTGGACTCCATTTTGGTTCTTGTAACATTCCACAAGACCGCATGGCCAGGGGGTATTTAAGGCAGAGGCCTTGGGAATCCATTTTGTCATCAGTCACTAGTCTTCAGCCAGGACTCAGTTTCAGGTACCAACTTACCTCTGGATCAGCTCATTTACAACTGAACTGAAGCTGTGAAACAAAGGACTTAGATCCACCCAGAGACTGGGTGCACCTGAGAGGAACGATACAAGCCTGCAACTCCACATTTCTTCTAGAAACCTGATGTATATGAACTTTCAATCATTTGTATGTATCTGATTGCTCTAATCCTTTAACATTCTCTTATGGTTTATTGCTTTCTTTTTACAATAAACCTTTAGTTTCAGTTACTAAAGGATTGGCTGGCAGCGTGTTATTTTGTATTCAAACTTATATTGAACTGGTACTGTGGCTGACCCTTTGGGGTCAGAGGGAACCTTTTTAGTAAAGAGCATAGAGTTTAAACAACTGGTCTCTTTACTGGATCTAGTGCTGATCTGGAAGCCAGAAGCTGAAATGCAGTAAAGGGGGCTGTGTGTATTTATATACTGGCGTCTGTAGGGATTCAGAAGCGCAGTTTGTGGCTGGTTGGGAAATCTGGCTTCAGTGCCACCCACCAGTGCTGGGAGAATCTGCTCTCCATTTGCAGCCTGCCCTCAGCTTGGCATTTTCAGAGGGCTACCCTGGGCACAGGATAGGTCTCCCAGACTTCCACAGGAGCTTGTGGAATCCCCCTTATTGGAGGTTTTTAAGAACAGGTTACAGAAACACCTGTCAGAGGGGTCTATTTATTCCATCCTGTCTCAGCACAGGCAGCTGAACTTGGTAACTTCCCACAGTCCCTTCCGTCCCTACATTTGTATGATTCTATTAATTCCCCTCCCCCCCACCTAATGTGGAAGAGATTTGAATTTGAGTATCCCAAATTGCACAAGGGGCCTAGCTCCTGAGTTATTCTGGTGGGGGTCTTTTTCAGTCTCTGTCATGCACTTGTTTCACTTTGTGTACACAGTTATGGTTGAGGAATTTGAACTAGGCTCTCTGACATCCAAACTAGGAAACATTCTTTCCCTGGCCCCCATGACTATTCCTTGACATTCTGCATGACTATGAATCAGTAAATAGTCATGGGGGCTAGGGAAAGAGAAAATGACACTAGCTATCCATGTTCACAATCTGTGCTCATGAAGGTACAACATTTTCACTCCACCTGCCATGGTCACCTGAGGATTTGAGCCTATCACTTCCTGCATTAAGAGCAAGAGCCATATGCCTATGCCACCAGCAGCAAAACTTTAGGTAAGCTTAATTTTTGGGTAAGTAGAAGCTTGCTGCTGGTCTAATAAGACAAGTAAAATGCTTAAGCGTGCTATAGAATACCAATTCTTAAAGTTACTTAAGTTTCTATTCAACTGAGTAGAAGGATATTAGTAGAATAACCAGGACAGTTTACAGTTCTCCAGTAATTTCTTTTTGCCAGATTCCCATCTGCTCCATACATGTGATTTTTAAAAATAAGACTGTCATGTAAGAGATTAATAATAGATTAGTATGCCATCAGCAATACCTAGATACTGCATTTTTCAGTCTGGATGTTTGTCGCAGCAATATATTGCTGAGATAATAGTCAGAGGAGTTTGTATCACTTATTTTCATAATATTATTACACGAAACATTAATAAACATGGTCACAAAACTATATTGTTCTAATCAGGCAATTTTAGAGATACAGATGGATACTCAATATTTAGAGATTTCCAATATGGAATTTTTTTTCTGTAGTCTTCTCAGTTCTGACCCATTTAAAAATGAATCTCTCCTCGCCCCAGACAAACCAGAAAGAAAAAAAATACAAATCCAGTCCTACAAAAATCCCACTACTCCTTACAGTATTCTATCCCTCTCTGTCATAGAGAACTCATGTGTTTTCTTAAGGGTAAGGAGCTCATGTTCCCCAATAATCTTTCACTAGTTGTGACTGTTCTCTGAGGAGTCTTAGACCACCCACAGTGTATTTCACTCCTTTATTGACCTCCTTTCTGAAAGCTTCCGGCAGGCATATTTCCTGTTCAAAAGAGGAATCCCTTATGTGCTCACATGAAGAATTGCTTTAAATACATTCCTGTTAAGATTCCTACTATGAGAAAAAGCCTCTAGTTTTGTTCTTGCAGGCAAATATGCATGCTAAACCACTTAAGGATACAAAACTTGAATCACCCTTTTGAGATGGAAGTAGACGTTTGTAATGCGAAGTCCTTTTATATATATAAGAATTCAGTTTTATCAACTGTCATGGTTCAAGGCAACTGCACCTTTATTCCCACCTAGGTTCCTCAGGCTCTCGGATCCTCAGCCATCACCTCTCTTGACTGGAGACCTGCATCTCTCCCACGCCTGACCAGAGATTTTCTGGGCTGCACAGTACCCCGCTGACATTAGTCCCAGCAAGCCAGACTGCCTAAACAGGCCAGCATCAGCATCTGCATTTTGCTCTCCTCCCCGCACCCAGAGGCTATAAATGGCATAAACACACAGTTATAAGCTGCCACACAGTTCTTTCTCAGCAAGCACATTTATTCTAAAGGTGAAAGCATTACAAAGAAAACATTTAATGCAATAAAACCCTGCACACACACACACACACACACACACACACACACACACACACGCTTGCCAGAGATCCTCCTCCCCCCCCAAATCCTGAAGGAGCTCTGGTAGGAGTCAGCCCTTCAACCCTATCAAGGGATTTTCTGTGATTATACGTTCATAACAGCTTTATCTCAGAACACCACCCCTACAACTAGGTTAGTTTTTCCTTTATACAGGTTGGGGCTTTGATCATCAGATTTTGGGAACAAGTAATCAGCAAGTAGACAATGGTCCCCTTCTCAAGGCAGAGCTTCAAAAATCTGGGTTTTTTGCGTAACTAGAGGTGGAATTTGCATTCATCTCTCCCTAGATATGCCAGTCAAGCCACTTGAACCTGTTTGTCCCCAAAGTCCATTCTTGTCTGGCCTCCTCTGAAGTTTGTAACATTTCCCAGGACTCACGATAATACATAACCTTTGCATTTAATATAATGGACTCCAAAGATACTTAATTCAATAAGGCTTTTCAAGCATATTGCAGGAAATTGCCATATCTGTCACATTATGGTCTTGGTATATTTTCTCCAAAACTAAGTTGATTGCTGCATTCACAGCAGCTGTTAGTTCCAGTCATGCCTTTTGCACTTCTGCTTCATAGAAGGAAAATAGGCAGGTGCATCCCCTACAGTAGAGAGTTACACAGCCTCAAAGTGAAAGCCACATGTGTTGCAGTTAGGTTACAACTGCATGTGTTACATACTCTAATGATCAGATACCGCAAGGGAACTATGGCACATGATGATTTTTCCTTTGTCACCATGTACTAACAAGTCCAGTTTGTTGGTTTTATCTTAGACGGCAAGCTTTTCAAGGCATGAAAGGTATTATCTGTAGAAGGCAACATGTAAAATAGCAGTTTATCAATAAAATGTTTAAAAATATTTTAAAAGATTAAAATATTTTAAAATATTGTATTTCTCTTAAGACGACAAATTTAGGTTTAAAGTGTTGTGTCTATCTAAGCTTCAAATCATAAGAGCCATTAGAACAGAAGAACATTTCATCACAGCAGTGACTGAGGAAAGAAAGAGGAAAAATATGCAGCATTAGATCTTTTAGGGATTCATAATAGAATGCAGAGCCTTTCACCATTCTGCTCAGATTAGTTGTGATTAAAAGCTATTACTATCTGATAGCAGTTGGGTAACATGTCTGAAGCAAGTCAGTGATCTCAGTCCAATGCTCAATAGACAGGAGTCCAAGAAATCCGGTTGATGGAAGATTTGCACGAGGACCTGACCCTGTCCAATGGAAATGTACCTGCCCCACCCACATTACAGAAATTCTAATCTTGAAATGGTGTTTAAGAACCATTCTGAACACACTTCGCTGGCGCCACCCTGTGTCACCTGGTAATTTAAAAAAAAAATGCTGCTTATAACTGCCACAGTTAAACATTTTACTTTTTCAAAGTTCAGTACAAGCATAACATTACTCAAACGTAAGGAATATTTTTTCCAACAAAAGTCTTAAAAATTATGACTGGTCTAAAAGTCTTAATCCTTGTTAATAAGAGTGGTTTTATTTAGTAAGTTTTAAGAAAACCCTTAAAAGGACTGAAGTGAGAAATGCGTTTGCAAAAGTGACATAACCAGGTGTGTTTCTGGTCGGATCCCTCAGCGATTGGTTTTTGACTACACTATTTGACATTCTTATCAATGACCTGGAGGAAAATAAAATTCATCATTGAAAGTTTATAGGTGATGCAAAAATTAAGGGAGTGGTAAATAAAGATAGGCCACTGATACAAACCGATCCTGAACACTTGGTAAGCTGGCAGCAAACAAATGATATGCCTTTCAATATGGCTAAATGTAACTATATACATCTAGGAACAAAGACTGTAGGCCACACTTAATGGATGGAGAACTATCTTGGGAAGCAGTGACTCAAAAGGATTTGGGGGTTGTGTGTGGATAGGAGTAGAGGTTTTTGGGTTTTTTTTACCTCTGTTGTTGGAACTGGTGTGACTGCTGCTGGAAGCCTGTGTCCAGTTCTGGTGTCCACAATTCAACAAGGATGTTGATAACGTGAAGAGGGTTCAAAGAAGAGCCACAACAATGATTACATGATTAGAAAACATGCCTTATGGACTCAAGGAGCTCAATCTATTTAATTTAACAAAGGAGGTCTTGAGGTAATGACTACAGTCTATCAGTACCTACATGGGGAACAAAGGCTCTTCAGTCTAGCAGAAAAAAGGTTTAACACAATCTGAGGGCTAGAAGTTGAAGCTAGACAAATTCAGACTGGAAATTTAAAAAAATTTACATCTCAACAGTGAGAGTAATTAACCATCAGAAGAATTTACCAAGGATTGTGGTGGATTTTCCATCAATGGCAATTTTTAAATCAAGATTGGATTTAAAAGAAAATGCTCTAGGAGTCATTATGCGAAAGTTCTATAGCCTGTGTTATACAGCAGATCAGACTAGTTGTCCTTTCTGGTCTTGGAATCTGAGTTTTTCTATTAGTTACATACTTCAGTGATATGCCAGCAGAATCTCTAAGATTCATTTTCACTGTGGTTTAAAGTAAACCACTGGAGAAAACATGCAAGGACAAAAACTTAAACAGGATACCCAAATATCCTTAACTATATTTTTTCACATTTTTGCTACCAAATAGAGCTACTGTTAAGGAAGCAGTTCCCACTTCATAAAACCTCCATTTTTAAACTCATCTTTTCAGCTGAAGTTTTCCATGTTTATCTCTGAAAGTATTTATTGTTGAAAGTTTAAGTAAACATCTCTAAAGTAATATGTAAGATTATATTATATAATTTCTCACATCCTTTAGTCCCCTCCTCAGGAGAATAGCTTTTTAAATAATAGCTGAACATTTAAATTTCCAACATATGTACTTCATTCTTCATGGCCATAGCACATGTGCAATAGAAATTTCATAATTTAATAGAACAATGTTGTTAAACCCAGATGCACTGTACAAACAAGTGCAGGCATTTAACTCCTTAGCAGAACATTTGGTCCATTGAACTCCTTGTCAGGCTGGGCTGCTTAACAACTCAGGAATATCAACAAGAGATCTGTGGCACTTTAAAGACTAACAAATTTAATATTTGCAGACATAAGCTTTTGAGAGACTACAGGCTCTGTATTACTGCATCTGAAGAAGAGAGCTGAAGTCTCTCGAAAGCTTATGTCTGCAAATATTAAATTTGTTAGTCTTTAAAGTGCCACAGATCTCTTGTTGTTTTTGCTGTATACAGACTAACACGGCTACCCCTCTAGAACTCAGGAATATGTTGGGGGAAATTAAAGTATCAGATGTGGAGTATTTTGATAGGGAAACAACATCTCAGATGGAGTGACTGGGCTAGGAGCTAGTAGACTTTTTATTCCCAGTTCTTGCCTGAACTGACAAACAAACCAATCCCTACTTCACAGTGAGGATAACAGAAGCACAGAGGTGTTGAAACTTGTCCAAGATTACATAAGATATTTGTGGCAGAAACAGCTGAAATTTGCCTTTCAAAATTTTATAAATAAAATATTCAGTGTTTCCCCACCCTAGTCCTATTATATTTCCAGTTATGATGACAGAGTTGAAATTAGAAACCAGGACCATGATTCTGCATAGATTTGTGTACAAGCTTGACTTCAAGCACGTGAGTAGTCCAACTGAACTCACAAGTAAGGAACTTTCCAGAACAAAAACATGGTCTTTATCCCAACGCGTTTATGCCCTAATTTTGATTGTAAACAAAGAAAGTTTAGCTAGAGCAGAACAAGCAAAAGTAATACAAAGTGACAATTCACTGTGTGCAGTGTTGTTGTAGGCCTGTCAGCCCCAGGATATTAGAGAGACAAGGGAGGTGAGGTAATATCTTTTATTGAGCCAACTTCCGTTGGTGAGAGACAAGCTATTACTATCTGATGGCAGTTAAGTGACCTACCTGGAGTGAGTCAGTGATTTCAGTCCAATCCCCAGTAGAAAGGAGAGCTTGTCTGTCTCACTAATAGAAGTTGGTCCAATAAAAGATATTACCTCACCCACCTTGTCTTTCTGAAATTCACTGGAGACACTCCATGTCCAATTTATTCTATTCTTCCATCCATTCTCATTCCCCTTAGATGTTTTATCCCTGTGTCACTGCAGTTCAGGATAACCCATGGTATAGCCATCCTTCCCTTTTTTCCCTCTTGATCACTTGGCTGATCAAGCTAACTGCTGAAATCTGGAATTTTTCCAAACTCTAAAGGGCTAATTCAAAAGGGCAAATCAGAGTGTTTTTTTTAAAGACAGTTTCATTTTGATCCGAAGCACTTTCAGAGCACTCCTGACTGGT
Source organism: Emydura macquarii macquarii (assembly GCF_026122565.2). Taxonomy (NCBI): domain Eukaryota; kingdom Metazoa; phylum Chordata; order Testudines; family Chelidae; genus Emydura; species Emydura macquarii. The sequence goes on along the minus strand of NW_027131614.1, from coordinate 19,196,189 downwards.
GTGGTCACAGATGCATTTTCCACATATAATGACTGTTGAGGCTTCAACTTGACAGCACCACAATTAAATAAAATCTGTTTCTTAATTATATCCTGACTTTTTTTCCTAAAAAGTTTCAACGGAAAATTTTCTATTCCAGTGTTCTGCTCACGCTTGCTATGCTAGAGCAGCTATGCTTTGCAGACCCTGTGCTTTAATTATACTAAATTGTTATCGTTATTTGATCAAAAAATTCTACCAAGCACATTCATATTAACCATTTTCTCCTTATATGGTGACATTCAGCCGCATTAGAGATATATTACAGACAAAGATACACAAGTTTGTCCAATTAGCTCCTGTTACAGGACAAAATTGGGAACAAGTACCATAGAGAGTCTATGAAGTCATTAAAATTTTGGCCCCTGTGGAATCCAGGGTTACCAAACAAGTGTATACTGTCTCATTGTAATTAAGACATCTGACTAAAGTTAATTGCAGTTAACATGCCAGAATTAAGTGAAGGGCTATTGTTATATCCCCAATTTATGGTTAATTATGTATTGATAATATTGGGGCATGGTTTGGGAAGGAGATCATCAAAACAAAAAAAGTGTTTTTAAATGATTGGTTATTCACCTGTATGAATATGGCAGGGTGGGGACAAAGGACAGTAGAGCCCCACAGAAAAAAAAAGGGTATTTGGTAAGATAGGGTGAGAGTGGACAGTTTCTAAAATGAAAAGAATCTAATTCAACTTTTAGCTGTTTACGTTCAAGCAATACAAGTCTGTAAAACAGACCACCACAACATTTATCCTGCCACAGGATGTTGGAGACAAAAAGTAGCAGTTGCATCACATTGTGGTCATTGTACAGTTGTTCACACCAATATAGAGTTGGCAATAGAGGGAAATCCCCTTGAATGATCAAAAGTACAACTGCTATAAACCACCCCCGATGTTTCTACAAAAGTTAATAAAGCCCTTTTATGTGACCAGGAGCAGCCCACTGAGGAAATGAGAGGTTGGACTGAGTCACCATATATCCTCACCTCTCTGGCAATTTGATAATACCATCCTTCTTGTTGACCAAGCCCATAATTCAAGGGTCATCTCAGACTCCTTTCCCCCTGCAGCTGCACTGTGTCTTAATCTTGCCACTTCATTCATTAGGTTTCTAATATCTATCAGAGCAATCTGTCTTTCTGTTCAGGCAGCCAAAAATGTTTGTCCCATTCCCTCATCATCTAGCCCCTGATTACTTTTCTCACACTAACTTGGAATAAGATTTTTTTTTGGAGGGGGGTGCAAAGGGAGGGGAAGGAGGAAATGCTACTCAAGCTGTAAAAGGTTTTTGTTTTTCAGCTTGATACATACACACCCTAGACATTTCAGTCTGTTTAGACAAGTCATAAAAAACCCACTAGTACATATTTGTACGGTGCCTAGTGCAGAGGAGCCTCACTCCTGATACAAACTATCAGAAGCTCCTGTTGTACAAGCGGAGATCCATTAGTCTCATGATGATCTTCTGAACTCAGAACACTGGGTGGCACTTGCTTAAAGTTTCATGTCTGCAGACCATTAGTCCCCTATATGGATAGTTTGGTGGAGATTAGCTGTTCTAAGTTAGGTTTTACATTAAATGCTCTCTGGTCAGAAAGTTTTCAAAACAGCCAATTGACTCAATATGGTAAACCCATGTTAAAATTCAGAAGACAATCCCAGTTTATAAAGAAATAAGTTGTCCAGTATTATAGGGCAAATCACAGGGATCATGGTGCACTGTAAAATGCCACACAACCTCCACAATGCGTGTTTGGAAGGAAAGCAGCAGCATGAAGAAAAACCAGTGTAATATTTACCTTTAGGATTTTCTAGGCTCCAGTATGCTTGTCAAAGCCCTCCTCAGTAATAAACAAATAAAATAATTTAAAATTTAGGAGTACCTTTTAAATGATGTTCATTCCGTGATCAACAAAGGACATTTTCATATTAAAGACTAGCATTTTAATCTCAAATTCATTGAGTTACCCATTTCCAAAACTTCATGAGACACAAACAGCTCAGCCAGTTTTCTGACTGGTGATACATTAATCCTTTAAGGAATAGCAATGAGGGAGAAAGAACAAAATTGAACAGAACCACCAATTTTCCCCTTTCATCTTCCAAAAATGAACCATAAAGGGAAGAGCTGAAAAAGTATCATCTATAGGAGTCATTTAGATCTTCATAGTTCTAAACAAGAGTTACATTCCTGAGAATTAGTGCTGTGATCATCAGTTAAAGTGACACCAATCAAGGATCAAGGCTCCATTATGCTAGGCAGCTTGCAGGCAGTCCCTGCCCCAGAGAGCTCACAGTGTAGGTTATTATGACAAAACGATGGATATGACACAAGGGAGGTAACAGTAAAGCAAGTAAATGAATGTGATGATCTAGTGGTAGTAGTTTACCAGCTAGAATATCACTAAAACGGTCAAAATTATTACCTTTTGTTAGGGCATCTTCCTTCCTAGCTGTTCTAAATGTCTTCTGCAGTGCCAACCCCAAGTATTTACAAATTGTGAATCAGGCCGCCGAAGTCATGAGTTTGGCTTCTTTTATTTCCTTTCAGTTTTTTGAGCCCTTAGGGTTTCCATTTTCTCTGCAGCCATGGTGGCTAGAAACCAATTATTTTTTAATAGGTGAGAACTGTGATTCTCAGATGACTCCAGAGGGTGGTGCTTTAAGTAAACCACCAAATAAGGAGACAACAACCTAACAGTTGGCAACACTGTGGATCTTTATGTTAACCCAATACACCTGTAAATACAGCATTTTTAGAGTCCTTTTCTTACCTTGAAAACTTTAGATTGATGAAAAAGCCACTTTTTTCATAGAAAGATTGCTAAACAGAAGCACAAGTTACACAATATCCTTATTCCTAACCCATCTCACATAAAATGTGATTGTATTTGGGGAAGTGGAGGAAGAAGAAAGGTTTCAGTTATCCTCAATGTTTCATTGTTCTTTCTACATCTGCTCATAGGATGTTTGATCAATATCTGTTTGGGGGAACTGGGAATGAAAAGAAAGGCCATTAATATGCAAATAGAGGAAGTGTCATTGAGACAGTTTAAAATACTGCCCTAATGTCACATGGAAATATCTATCTAGATTATTACATGACTCATCACTCTAGTTCGAAGCATTTATAAAAATGTCTTTTAGAAAAAGATGACAAGGAGGACTTAACACACCCTTACACTTCACCCCCCGGAAGCCAAAGTTTGAAACGGACTAGAAGCCCAGATTCAGTCGCTAGTTTCTCCTGAGCAAGCTTGGATAGAACCCATTCCCTGGACAACAGACTCATTTCAGACCGTCTTACCTCTATTCTTTTCTTCAAGACTGACCAAGCTCATTTTATTCACTTTATTTATGGAAATTTCACTCAACAGGTAGGTTTTTTTTTTTTTTTTTTTTTAAACCCTTGGGAACAAACAAGGGTCAGATCCACAACACAATAATGCAGCCCCTCCCTCCCCCAAAAAAGGAGAAAAAACAATAAAAGGAAAAAAAGAGACACTGTAGAACCTGCTGCATTGCTATAGTCTTTTCTGCAGGGAGTGGAGGCTTTGAAGAAGCAGTTCCGCGCTGGGCCGCTCCTCTGCATCAGATCTCCAGCAGCCGCAAATGATGGTCTCAAGTCTTTGGCCTGAGGCAGAGCCGGAGAAGACTGCGGCAGCCAGAGAGGGACGCAAGTTGTAGGCCACAACGGCATAGAGCACATATTGGCGCTCACCCAAATACGGCTGCTCTCGTGTCACCATTTGCCATAGAGTGATAGCAAAAGAGTAAATGTCTGCTTTGAGGGTGACCCTCTCCCCTTTGAGGAGCTCAGGGGCACGGTGGGTATACGTGCCCCCCTGCTGGCAAAGCTGGGGACCTGGGGACACACTAGCCTCCAACTTTTGGGAGCACCCAAAGTCTCCAATCTTGCACACTCCCTGCTCGGTGATTAATACATTAGCAGGCTTCAGATCCAGATGCACAATGCACTGTGAGTGGAGGAAGACTAAGCCAGTCACAATATCAGAGGAATAACCCAGGGACTCAGCGATGCTTAAGGGTTCCTTGCCACATCCACCCCCATCATCCTCTCCCTTTCCCTGCAGGCAGCCAGTGCCATAGATGACATGGTGCAGGGTAGTGTGGCCAGCATATTCCATGATTATGGTGCCCAGGCTCTCTTGGTTGGCAGGGGCACAAGTGCTGGCAGCTACAACACGTACCACATTGTGATGGTGTAGCCGGGCCACATTCAGCTCAGCCCAGAAGCTTTGCCGCGATGCCAGCCGGTTCTTGCTGCACTTCTTCACCTGCTTTACAGCCACTGTCTCCCCATGGTAGGTGGCCTTGTAGACAGAACCAAAGCCCCCAGAGCCCAGGGGCTGCAATAGGCACATTTGATCCCACTCTATATTGCACCAGGCTAGGCGCGGAGGCAGCCGACGAGCTCTTGGTGAAGGAGTTCCCCCCAAGAAGAGTTTTCCACCTTTACCAGGGAGTACCAAGGGGCTACTGCAGGGTCGCAAGTCCACAGAGGGAGAAAAATCCAGAGGCAGGAGACGATTAAGGGGGATAGGAGATGGCATAGTGAGTTAGAAATAAGAACAGAGACTACGTTGATAATAACAAACAAAGAAAGGCTGAGAGCCCCCTGGAAAAGAGGAACTATGTAGCTGCTTTCCAGAGCCTCTTTTATTCTCTCTCTCTCTCCAAATGAGCTGCATCTGTCACCAGGTAGCTGAACCCCAATCAGTTTCAGCTGAAAAAAAATTCTTTTCCAACACTGAAAGCAAATTCCACTTAAATCAAGGCTTTTAAAGAAAGCCCCTTGATACAAATGGGGTTTAGGCTAAAATATGTTAACTCACATTATGAGATATTTACCTTTTGTATCCTTTCTCATCACAGGAGAAAAAGTTATTTAAAGTATCCTCAACTGTATGTCATTAGAAAAATATCCTAAAAGTAAATGGACCACAGTGATCAAGTCAAATATTTCACACATGGCTGTAGGCAAGAAAGATAGACACCAGGTACATTAAATAACTCACAGCTATTACTGGAGGAAGCAATTGAAAATGAGAAAGCTAACATTGATTAGTCTGTTAAGTGAATAATTAGTTGCCACCTAAATATAACTGATACAAATAAAATTACTTGGGTGCCTAACTCAGTACACAGAGAGACAAGGATAATATCAGGGTAAAAGCAAAACATTAGAATGTGTAATCTATTTATAAGCAATAAATAATAAATCAATAGTAATACCCTCTTGTCCCCCCATAACATTTCACCCCACTCAGTCAGCTCAGTTGGAAGAAAATGATTCATTTCTAGATCCTCTGCAGTAAATAAGTTGGAGAAGTTATGGAGCTGCTCCGGCAGGAAAACAAAACAACAACCACCCATCTTGTCAGGATTATAGTTAATAAATACAATAAATTGAACAAAAAAATCATTTCTCCCATGATATAGTTGTGCTGGCTCCCCACTCTGTGCCTTGTGCACAAATCCAGGAACTCATCAAGTTCAACGTTCTAGAGCCAATGATTCTAGCACAGAGCATTTTATAAGCCCCGCAGTGCAGGAAAGCATCCACAAGTGTTTCTCCCACTAGTTCCTTTGTGACCTTGGTGGGAGAAGGAGCTCCAGTGGGTATCTGTGACAAGCTGGGCCAAATATTCTGCAGTGCCTTGGGGCTTTGAGTCTCTTGCTCTCATTTCTTCAGAGTGTTTTGTGCCAACTGCTTCAGTTCTAGACACAATCTATATTAGTTGATGCATTGGGGCTTCTAAGGCCATATTTCCAAAGGTATTTAGGTGTCTAAAGATGCAGATAGGTGCCCGGTGAGATTTTCAAAAGTGCCTAGGTGCCTAACTCCCATTAGATTAAATAGGAGCTAGGCAACTAGGTGTTTTTTGGAAATCCCACTAGGCATGTATCTTCATTTTTAGGTGTGTAAATACCTATGAAAATCTAGCCCCTAGTTCTTAGCACCTACTTCCTTGAAATGCTAGCTCCTGCTTCCTCAGAATTTGACTTTGGTCTTCACTAATTCTGTTGACTGATGCTGCTCTGACAGTTTTTGTGTTTTTCTTGTCACTTTATTCTTTTCAGGATGCACGGGAAGCAGCCTCATGGCTTCAAGGGACATTCCAAGTGTGGTCAGACCATGCCCTTCACAGACAGGTACGACCAGTGCATTCTCCCCCTCAGAAAGGACCACGACTGCCTCAGTTGTGTGATTTATTCACAGATGTCCCTGTGAGCAGTTGTGTCCAGGAGGGAATGCCTGATATCCCCATTGGCCTCCTCTGACCATACCTGAACTCTGGAGTAGCCAGCCAAGCAGGCCTCGGAGGCCTCAGTCTCTGGCAACCACACAAATGAGACACAGCTTGATGCTGAGACTGCTGTGAGTCTGTCAGGAGAGAGATTTGATTTTGGAACATCCTAGTTCCAAGTACTGAGCAAACTTGTGGAATATGGACCAGAGGTGAATGAAAATAGGGAACAGCAGATTCCTACTGTGAACAGGCCAGCTGGGAAGGACTTAGACAAACAGGTTGTGGTGGCACAATATGGGGTTTATCATGTTAGAGAGCAAAGAGCCAGGGATCAGTTAGGATCTTCCAGCATCTCTTGTTCCAGCTGGAGCTTCCTTGGGACATGGGACCTCAGCGGCTTCCTCCTCCCACCTTCTTCTTATGGGAGCCTAGCAGTAGGAGAAGCTTAAGGGTGGCCTTCAGGCTACTGTTCTCAGAGCTCTTTCTATTCCAGAATAAGCACAGGATGCAAGACAGGGCTTGCCAGTAGCCCCCCCAATCCCCACTAGCCCCAGCAGCAGCTGCCCAAAGACACTGGGTCCCAATGTCAGCTTCCCAGGGATGCTGGGTCCCAACACACATCCTCTATGTAGATACCGAGCAGCAGAAGGAGCCCTGGGGGAGCCTGAAAGCCATTGCTCCCCAAGGTAACCGAGTCACCACCACTGACAAAGAGAGTGGATGCCTTCATCTTCCTCTCCCCAGCAGCATCCTGGTGTCATCATCATTTTACATTTGCTGTTTGACAGACTTATTGGTTGTTCTATTCTCATCAAAACACTAAAGCAGCCCACCATGGTAGCATTTAATTTCAGAAAGGGGAACTTCACAAAAATGAGGAGATTAGTTATGCAGAAATTAAAAGGTACAGTGCCAAAAGTGAAATCCCTGCAAGCTGCATGGAAACTTTTTAAAGACACCATAATAGAGGCTCAATTTAAATGTATACCCCAAATTAAAAAACATAGTGAGAGAATCAAAAAAGTGCCATTGTAGCTAAACAATAAAGTAAAAGAAGCAGTTAGAGCAGTGTTTCTCAACCTGGGGGTTGTGACAGTTTTAGAGGGGTCGCTGGTATTGGGGGTGGCAAGAAAGGCAATTGCCTGGAGCCATAGGGGCGCCATGAAACTAAGTTACATGCCTCAGCCCCGTGGGGGTGGGACTCAGGCTTCAGGGGTACAGTAGTTTGGAAAGGTTAAGAACCACTGAGTTAGAGGCAAGAAGGCATCCTTTAAAAAGTGGAAGTTAAATCCTGCTGAGAAAAATAGAAAGGAGCATAAACTCTGGCAAGTGAAGTGTAAAAATATAATTAGGAAGACCAAAAAAGAATGAGAAGAAATGCTAGCCAAAGATTCAAAGAGTAACTAAAAACATTTTTAAGTACATCAGAAGCAGGAAGCCTGCTAAACAACCAGTGGGATGATCAGGATGCTAAAAAAGCACTCAAGAAAGAAAAGGCTATTGCGGAGAAACTAAATACATACTTTGCATCGGTCATCACGGCTGAGGATGTGAGGGAGAGAACCAAACCTGAGCCATTCTTTTTAGGTGACAAATCTGAGGAGCTGTCCCAGATTGAGGTGTCATGGGGGGGGGGGGGGAGTTTGGAACAAATTGATAAATTAAACAGTAATAAGTCACCAGGACCAAATGGTATCAACCCAAGAGTTCTGAAGGAACTCAAATGTGAAATTGCAGAACTACTAATTGTGGTATGTAATTCAAATCAACTTCTGTACCAGATGACTGGAGGATAGCAAATATGACATCAATTTTTAAAAAAGGGCTCCAGAGAGAATCCTGGCAATTATAGGCCAGTAAACCCTAACTTCAGTACCAGGCAAATTGGTTGAAATTATAGTAAAGAACAGAATGATCAGACACAGATGAATACGATTTGTTGGGGAAGAGTCAACATGGCTTTTATAAAGGGAAACCATGTCTCACCAATCTACTAGATATATTTTTTGGGGGGTCAACAAACATGTGGATAAGGGTGAACCAGTAGAGACAGTGTACTTAGATTTTCAGGAAGTCTTTGACAAGGTCCCTCACCAAAGGCTATTAAGCAAAGTAAGCTGTCATGGGATAAGAGGGAAGATCCTCTCCTGGATCAGTAACTGGTTAAAAGACAGGAAACAAACAGTAGGAATAAATGGTCAGTTTTCAGAATTGAGAGAGGTAAATAGTGGTGTCCCACAGGGTCTATACTGGGACCCATACTGTTCAACATATTCATAAATGATCTGGAAAAAGGGGTAAAAAGTGAGATGGAAAAATTTGCAGAAGATACAAAACTACTCAAGGTAGTTAAGCAGACTGTGAAGAGTTACACAAACCTGGGTTGACTGTGTAACAAACTGGCAGATGAAATTCAATGTTGATAAATGCAAAGTAATGCACATTGAAAAACATAATTCCAAATATACCTATAAAATGAAGGGGTCTAAATTAACTGTTACCACTCAAGAATGAGATCTTGGAGTCATTGTGGATAGTTCTCTGAAAACATCCACTCAATGTGCAGCGGCAATTGAAAAAATTAACAGAATGTTGGGAATCATTAGAAAAGAGAGAGATAATACGACAGAAAATATCGTATTGCCTCTTTATAAATCCATGGTATGCCCACATCTTGAATACTGTGTGCTGATTTGGTCACCCCATCTCAAAAAAGATATATTGGAATAGAAAAATGTACAGAAAAGGGCAATTAAAATGATTAGGGTTATGGAACAGCTTCCATATGAGGAGAGATTAATAAGACTGGGACTGGGACTTTTCAGCTTGGTAAAGAGACGACTAAGGGGGGATATGATAGAGGTCTATAAAATCATGACTGGTGTGGAGAAAGTAAATAAGGAAGTGTTTTTTACTCCTCCTTGTAATACAAGAACTAGGGGTCCCCAAATGAAATTAATAGGCAGATTTAAAATGAACAAAAAGAAGTATTTCTTTACACAACATACAGTCAATCTGTGGAACTACTTGCCAGAGGATGTTGTGAAGGTCAAGACTACAACAGGGTTCAAAAAAGAACTAGATAAGTTCATGGAGGTTAGGTCCATCAATGGCTATCAGCCATGATAGGCAGGACATGCTGTTTGCCAGATGCTGGGAATGGTCGACAAGATGGATCACTTGATGATTACCTGTTCTGTTCATTCCTTCTGAAGCACCTGGCATTGCCCATTGTCAGAAGACAGGATACTGAGCTAGATGGACCATTGGTCTGATGCAGTATGGCCGTTCCTATGTTCTTATGTTCATCCCTCTCTGATTCCCTCACTCTATTCACTGCCATTCCTCCCTTTCCCCCACTACTGTGCTTATCTTCCTTCTTTCCCTCTCCCCAATTTTCTATCATGCCATCAATACTCTATTCCCTTCAGCCTTTTCAGTCTTTCTTCCCCACCTTCTTGAGCTTGCATAGTCACGCCCTTTTCCCTATTCCTATCCCACTGAGATCCCCTTCCCCCAAGTATTTTATTCTTCTTTGAGTGCTTGCTCATGTCGATTCCAAGTAGGCAAGTGCATGCTGCGTGCACAGTCGCCAGTAGGTTTTTCCCCTAGTGACATCCGTAGGGTCGGCTCTGGAGCCCCTTGAAGTCATGCCTTCATGGCACCATATATAAGGCCCTGCCAGCCCTCTCCCCCTTCAGTTTCTTCTTACTGCCCATGAGGGTCACTGGAACATTGTCCTTCTCTTTCTCTGCAAGGCTTTCCCAGTGGTGTTGATTTGTTAATTGTAAATAGTTAAAATAGTTGAGTTAGTTACAGTTAAGTTCCAGAGAAGTAGCCGTGTTAGTCTGTATACAGCAAAAACGAGAGTCCTGTAGCACTTTAAAGACTAACAAATTTAATTTCTGCAGGCATAAGCTTTCGTGGGCTTTAACCCACTTCGTCAAATGTAAGGAATAGAAATCACTTAGGACGAATAAATATACATATCTAAGGGTAAGGAACAACAATGGGGAAGGAGGTATAAGCAAAGTCCATTCAGTTAGAGTAGTTGAGGCCTATTCACAACCATTGATTAGGAGGTGAGAATGTGTGAACAGTGACAATTACTTCTTGTACTGAGATAACCATTCCAAGTCTCTATTTAGAACCAGTTTGATTGTGTCAAGTTTGCAGATGATTTCTAGCTCTGCAGTTTCTCACTGAAGTCTGTTTTTGAAGTTTTTTTGTAGAAGTATGGCAACTTTCAAGTCAGTTACAGAGTGTCCTGGGAGATTGAAGTGCTCTCTGACTGGTTTATGGATGTTATTATTTTTAAGTCTGATTTGTGTCCATTTATTCTTTTGCGTAGTGACAGTTCGGTTTGGCCAATGTACATGGCAGAGGGGCATTGCTGGCACATGATGGCATATATTACATTAGTAGATGTGCAGGTGAATGAGCTCCTTATGGTGTGGCTGCTGAGGTTAGGACCTGTGATGGTGTCACTAGAGTCGATGTGGGCAGAGCTGGCAACAGGGTTTGTTGCAGGGGTAGGTTCCTGGGTTAGTGCTCTTGTTGTATGGTGTACGATTGCTGGTGAGTATTTGCTTCAGGTTGGGGGGCTGTCTGTAAGCAAGGATAGGTCTGCCTCCCACAGCTTGAGTGAGTGAGGGATCATCTGCTAGGATAGGTTGTAGATCCTTAATGATGTGTTGGAGAGATTTTAACTGGGGACTGTATGTAATGGCCAATGGTGTTCTGTTGTTTTCTTTGTTGGGTCTGTCTTGTAGTAGGTGACTTCTGGGTACCCGTCTGGCTCTGTCAATTTGTTTCTTCACTTCTCCAGGCGGGTACTGTCATTTTAAGAATGTTTTATGGAGAGCCGGTAGGTGTTTGTCTCTGTCTGAGGGATCGGAGCAAATCCAGTTGTATCTTAGGGCTTGGCTGTAGACAATGGATCGTGTAATGTGTCCACGGTGGAAGCTGGAGGCATGAAGATATGTATTGCGGTCAGTTGGTTTTCGGTATAGGGTGGTATTAATGTGACCATCATTTATTAGTACTGTAGTGTACAGGAAGTGGATATCTTGTGTGGACTGGTCCAGGCTGAGGTTGATAGTGGGGTGGAAATTATTGAAATCCCGGTGGAATTCTTCGAGGTCAGGACCCACAACTACTTCAGATTTGGAGCCAATCTATACCTTCAAGTCAGTGGCACGGCTATGGGCATCTGCATGGCCCACAGTATGCCAACATTTTTATGGCTGACCTAGAACAACGCTTCCACAAAAATCGTCCCCAAGCACCTCTCCTTTACCTACGCTACATTGATGACATTTTCATCATCTGGACCCACAGGAAAGAGTCCCTCGAAGAATGGGCCCAGCACTGCTTGCAATTTCCTGTACCACGTAAGAAGTAGAAGATGGACAGGGGGCTCTCGCCGACAGCCAAAACAACTGTGCAGAAGGGCTTGAGCAGAGTGTGACTCTGTCGACTCTGGCCCCAGGGAGGAATCTGGTGCCCTTGGACGCCCCGCCCAGGGAAAGCTACGAGGAGGATTTACAGCTCCCCTCCATGCCAGAGATCTTTGAAGTGGCCAGGGAGCTGATAAAGAGCACAGCACTGCCCTCCCCTCCCAGGTTTGAGCGTGCTCCAGATCCCAGACCCCAGATCACCAGTACCAAAAAAGCACCCAGTGCTGTCCAGGAGGAACCGCACTGCCCTGGTCCCCATGAAGTGATTTGTCAGGCTCTGACTCTGAAGCAGAGTCTTACTCTTCGGCACTGGTCAGAAAGATGGCACCAGAGGATCAAGGCTGGTTAGCCCTTCCCTATGCCTTGGCCACCACAGTGGCAGATGCCTGCTCAGTGGCTGTTTTGAACCCTGTGGACATTCCACCGAGCTCAGAGGTCACACTTGAGACAGTTGCTGTCACTCACCTCTGGGAGCAGGCATCACCCACCTCAATCGCGTGACGAACTACACGGCACTGGACCTGGCACTGAACACAACGCTGAGCCAGGCACCAAGCATGATGTTGATCCTGGCACCAAGTTCAAGGAAGTGGCACCGTGTGACCCTCTAGGGGCAGAAGGTAAAAGAAATCCTTTGCCCTGGTTAGAGCTTCATCTTCTTCATTCCTGGACAAAGCAGTAGAGGGTTCTTTAGTGGCGCCAAGTCCGGATGACAGAAGGGCTCATCAGGAACTCTTGAAGAGGGTGGCGCAGAATTTGCAGCTCCAGATTGAGGAGGTCTCTGAGAGCACAAAGTCTATGGTGGACATTCTAGCCCCTGCAGACCCATCCAGGGTGGCACTGTCATCAAAAAAGACAATCTCTGACAGGACAAGGTCACTATGGCAAACTCCAGCTTCTCTGCCTCCCACAGCAAGGAGGGTAGAGAGAAAATGCTTTGCACCCTCCAAGAACCATGAGTATCTGTACACTCATCCCCCACCAGGGTCACTCCTAGTGGCAGCAGCCAATGAGCATGAGAGGCAAGGTCAGCAGGGCCCCACGCCAAAGGCAAAAGATGCTAAAAAATTGGACCTTTTTGGTACAAATGTATATTTTACTGGGGGGCTCCAACTCTATATCGCGAAATAACAAGGGTTTTAATTCATGGGGATCTATGTCAAAATTCTCAGACTACAGCATCGGCCTCCAGATCAGAGTTCACAGTCCTAACAGAGGAGGGTAAAGCAGTTGCAAAGCCTTCACTTTAGGTGACGCTGGACGTGGCAGATGCTACAGCTCACACCATGTCATCGGTGGTGGCAATGCATCAGAACTCATGGCTACAAGCCTTGGGCCTCCTGCACAAGGTCCAGCAGAATATCTAGGACCTCCCCTTTGAGGGTGCAGAACTGTTCTCCAAACAGACAGACTCAAAACTGCACAGCCTCAAGGACTCTTGGGCTACTTTAAAGTCCTTAGGCCTTCAGACCCTGGCACCGCAAAGGAGGCATTTCAAACTTCAACCCCTACCTCGGTTCTACCAATCCCAGCCCAGGCAGGAGTACAGTCGCAAACAGGGTAAGAACTACAGGAGGAGGCCCGCTCAGCCGTTTACCAGCCAAGGTCCTGGACTGGCAAGGCAATCCTCTGGTTCCAAACAGAACTTTTGAGGGTGCACCCAAGGGCGGCGTACCAATTCAGGACTTGGATCCTTCATCCCTATATTTTTCAGACAGGCTATCCCACTGCTACCATGTGTTGGTCCAGATCACATTGGATCGCTAGGTGCTACACACAGTAGAATTGGGATGCTTCCTTCAATTCAGTTCCTTCCCTCCTTTCCACCCTCCTTTCCCGTCCCTCTTCAGGGACCCTTCTCATGAGCAACTTCTAATCCAAGAACTGTAGGTGCTCCTAAAGATAGAAGAGGTGGAGGAGGTTTCTCACGAGTTAAGGGAGTTACTTCCTAATCCTGAAAGCCAAAAGTGGTTTCAGACCCATCCTGGATCTATGAAACCTCAACAGATTTATGAAGAAGCTGAGGTTCATAGTCAACCAGACCCACCACCAGTTCACGGTTCTTCCATTCGGTCTATCTGTGGCCCCTTAAGTGTTCAACAAGTGCATGGCAGTTGTTGCCGCATTCCTGAGGAAGTGGAAGGTACAAGTCTATCCATACCTTGATGACTGGTTGGTCAAGAGTCGCACCAAGGCGCATGTGGAAGCAGACAGCAGCAGGTGACGCATACGAGGTCTAGGCTGCTCCGGACCTGAGACTGGGACCTGCCTTTGATCAGCTAGTCATCCAGGTATGGGTAGATTTGCACGCCCTGGTCCCTTAGGTGTGCAGCCTCTACTGCCATTCACTTTGTAAACACCCTTGGGGCAGCTTTCCAGCGACTGTCACCAATGGAAAAAAAGAACTGAGAGGGGGCAGCGGGGCGGCAGCTGTCTATATAACACACCATGAGGGTGCCACTCCAGGGGGCACCACAGTCAACCCGGCAGATACCACTAGAAAAAAGCTTCTGGTGTGCAAACCTAGGTTGGAATGGACATGAGCAAGCACTCGAAGAAGAACATTTTGTTCAGTTACAAACATTTCAGAGGTGTTCATAACGCTGAGATTCTACTGTACTGTCTTCCATGCCTTTGCCACCTCGAGACATTGCAGCTCTGAAGAGCTATGTATTAAATCCAGCCAACCACTAAGGCTGGTGTGAGAAATTGATGGTTCACTTGTTGAGTATCATGGATCAGCACATGACACCAGTGCTCCACATTCTGCAGTAGATCTCTATTACCTTCTAAATAGACTTCAAGGTGTTAGTTATGACCTACAATAGCCTAAATGGCCTCCCTCCTTGTGAAATTACCTCTCCCCCTGTGCCCTGCTGCCATACTTGTGGTAGCAAAGTCATTTGAGCTCATTATAAAAGATAGGAGGAGGCTGGTGCATAGTGATCTCAGTGGAGGAGTTGCCTTCAACTTTGGAACGTGCTCACGTCTGCATTAAAAATATTCTGAAGCTGCAGAGCCTATTGCTTTTCCCTGGCTTTTAGTGGGGGAAGAGAATTATGATGGTGGTGAGAAGCTGGATGGGGATGAGGCTGTGGTTTTTGTTCTGTTTCATGCCATTGTTGGTTAATGGGTGGGGACTTAGGGAATTACAAAGGATAATAATAGTGTATTTTAAAAATGTCAGGGGCACCTAGAGAAATGACTCAATGCTTTTATTTGTGTTTAAATCAAAATAAAATAAATAACAGCAAACACATCAACCCCCCTCCCCCCGCAGCACATGCAGTCAAACTCTAAAGACTCTATAATTGTAACCTTTCTCCTCTTCTTCCCCAGTCCACTTCCTCTGTGTTTTGTTTTCACTTGTCTTGTGCTGTGTTTATTTACAGTGTAAGATCTTTGGGGCAGGGACGTGTCTTTTACTTCTCTGTAAAGTGCCTAGCAAACTTTGGGTGAAATTAATAAATTATGCAGTGAGGTATGTCAAATTGCCATCTGGGGTCCACATAATGAATGCCGCCGCCTGGACAGGTACATATTTTAGTCAAACTGAGGAGAAAAGGATGGGTTTAGTTAATGTAGGTACCAATGACCTGGAAAGAATGTGCACAATTTAATTAGGGATGCAAGTAATACAGTGAGTTGAGGAAGTAGACCTCAATTCTGATCGTCTAGGGAGATGAGATGGAAGGGATGTGGCACAGTAAATAGATGAGTCTATAATGTAGGCGGGAGAGTTTATTAAATTATTATTTTTGTCTTATGGCAGACCCTACAGGCTCTAGTAATGTATCAGGGTCCCACTGTGCTGTCATCTGTACAAACAGACAGTCCCTTCTCTAGGTGTTCATTGCATTAGATTTTGGTAATTAAAGGGTACACACTAAAGTTCTTTAGGTCCCAAAATGTATCTTTCCTGAGGAAACTAAATCCTATGCATGACAGCAGTTGCTGGGGGAAGGAAGGGGAAATGAAGGGGAATGAATACTTGGCCTCTTTCAGTCTGAATGTAATTAAAGCAGAATTTTTCAAAAAGGGAACAGACTTTTAATAGCGTTGATGTTCATATAACACAGTAACAATCCACAATACATTACACAGCACATATTGAAGAGTGTCATGTTTATACTTAATGCCCAAACCCCTCTATTATGTGGGTCCTCAGTTCCCCAAGTACAAAAGATGGAATGAGGTTGCATCAGCACGAATGTACCTATCCGTTAACAATTTTCTAAATCTGGTGGCAGGATCCCTATTGGACCAGGAGGGGGAGCACTCCCCTTTATTTAATAAAATTCTCAATACAGCAGCTCTACCATATCCACCGCAATTCCTCCAAAGGAGCCTTTTATAGCAAGCAACCTATGTCACCACGTTAGTGCACGTGAAGAGGAAGTACAACTAAGACCATCAACAAATGGCTTCTCTTTCCAGAGTCGTGCAAGGAGAGAGGATAGCTGCATCAACTGAAAAGCATCAATGGATATTGTGGGCACAATTCAGCTTTCACTCCTTAAAGTGTCATTAGGAACAGATATATAACAAGGGATTTTAAAAACAGGTTTTATAGTTCACTTTTAAAATGACAATCTTGTAATATATGTCCTATTTCATATAAGTCCTATATATATCCTTTTCATATGTCCTACGAGCTGCAGTATAATAAAGGTGAAATAATCTATGGCAAAAATATTTACATCTGCAAGATCAACCTTTATTCAAGTGCAATATTTCTAAAAAGTAACAAATGATAGTGCACTTGATGCATACCCAAAGCTCCCATACGGGTCAGAGAGAGTTCCAAATGCAAAAGGAATACAGGATCAATTTTGCTGTTGCTGTTTAAGGAAATGTTTATATTTCTTATTAAAATTAAGTTCTGACAATGTGCTTGTTGCTGTACAAGATAAAAAACTAACAACCAACAACAAAAACGGTCCCTGCCCTGAAGGGGTTACAGTCTAAACACCAGACCCAGATAAGACATGACACACTAGGGAATCCAGAGGGAGTTTATCAGCCTACATTTTTTTAAAAGTATCTATTGTTCCTTCTCTTGGAGTGGAGTTGGAATTTGATTAATGTGCACTAATGTTTGTGGGTGTGGAAAAGTAAATCTTTAAGATGAGTATGAAGTATTTTAGGTCTCAAATGTGAAAATGAGTACAAAACTGATATTTAGAATTGATTTTACTTCAGAGAATGTAACTGTGTTTAGTTTGTTGTATTTTTCCCCACAAGAACTATCTGCATTTCTAATGCATCCAACACTATAATATCTAGTTGCTGTATAACTTCCAAGAAGAGATTTATAGAAAGAGTTTTGTGCTTCCACTGAAAAGCTTTTAAATCATACAAAATTATTCAGATTTATCTCCTTAGGACTTGAATTGCATATCTC
Organism: Emydura macquarii macquarii; assembly: GCF_026122565.2. Classification (NCBI taxonomy): domain Eukaryota; kingdom Metazoa; phylum Chordata; order Testudines; family Chelidae; genus Emydura; species Emydura macquarii. The sequence continues at coordinate 19,179,005 of NW_027131614.1, read as the reverse complement.
CTGTGAAAATTATTTTGTAAAAATGGTTGTAAGATTCTACATTTGTGATTCAATTATTTCTATATCAAATTTGCTCAATTTACAATTCAAAATACTTCTTTTTCTTACTGCCAGTCCTTGCATCCTCAGTTTGGCATTTGAAAGTCAAGCTGTGTTCTTTCTGACTCGTATCATCACCATTAATAAAGATTTTACATTCCAAATACTGCCGTCAGATTGTCTCAGTGTCCTCAGATTGTACACTCATTTATATTCATGAAATCTTTTTTGCCATCAGTAGGATTGCAAAAGTGTAACTGATGGCATAATTTGAAGACAATGGAGATATACAGGTTACATTGCAATTGGATAATTACAATTATTAAATTCTGTTGATAAACACAAGCCAGTTCAGTATCTCAGAGCTTGGGTACGTCTGCAGAACAGATAGGATGGAGAAGCAAATAGTAAAATTTTTCAAGTAGTTGCATGTGAATCTTACTGCACACAATGAGTGCATCTGCTATGGCTGTGTCACTACTTTGTTTTTTTAATAACCCTACTTGTTTTTTTAAATCAAGAGTGGTTATTTTTCAAAACTCATGCTCTTGTTCAAACAGAAATTAATACAGGGATGTCCTATGATTTGTTTTGTACAAGAGGTCAGACTAGATGAACCCAACTGGGCTTACAATTCATGTGTCATATATGTTGGGTCTGACTTCGTCACATATGGTCAAAGAGATGTCTGTTTGGCTTTCTCCCTTTTTGTGGCATTAAATGAACACTGTGCTTACAGAAGACTGATCCAAAAAAGGTTAGTCTTGGGAGCTGATTATCCTTTGTAGTCATCATCTCCTCCTCCCCTGAGAATGGAAGCATATAAGACTATTATTTATGTTCAAAAAACGACTGCAACATAGAGTTTTTTTGCAGCCCAGCAGGCCACTGCAAGAAAAAATTACTAGCTCCATTGTGTTGTAACTATCTCTTATGCGATTTTGACATATATTTAGCTTGCGCTTTGCTTTTCTCCATTTCTAAATAATTTATGTGCCACTCAGTCATGGATTACACACCAGTCAGATTCTGTGGAGACAAGACACAAAAGTGTCAAAACCTGTTGATGGTATGATGTGAAATAAGGACTCTGGCTCACACCAACACATTGTATGGCAGGCAAATTCAGGTAGCCGAACAGTTTAACTGCTGGCCCAATGCAAATAGTTGATCATGGGCACTTCAGTCTAGCAGAGAATGGTATAACAAGATTTAATGTTTGGAAGCTGAAGATGGACGAATTCAGACTGGAAAGAACGTAAATTTTTAGCAGTGAGGGTAATTAACCATTGGGACAATTTACCAAGAGTTGTGGTGGATTCAACATCAATGGAAATTTTAAAATAAATATTGGATGTTTTCCTAAAAGATATGCTCCAGTTCAACCAGGAGTTATTTCAGGGAAATTCTGTGGTCTGTGATATACAAGTCAGACTAGATCACTTCTGGCCTTAGAATCTATGGCCCAGATCCTCCAAGGTATTTAGGCACTACCGAAGTCAATGACAGTGGGGCACCTAAATACCTTGGAGGATCTGGGCCATAGATTCTAAGGCCAGAAGTGATCTAGTCTGACTTGTATATCACAGACCACAGAATTTCCCTGAAATAACTCCTGGTTGAACTGAAAACTGATTAATATCCCATGGGTCCCCTTCTTTTCTAATAGGGCAGCTGAGAGATAAAGGGTAATGCTGGATTTTGATGCTTGTAGTTGAGAGGCTAGGATCATGGTTTTCCACAGAGCTGAGTAAATGCGACACACACACGACACTGGGCCTAGGAATGTCATTAACAGGCTTCATTGATTGTGCCTTCTCCCGGTACAACAGTAATAGTGGTGATTGGGATTTGAATATTGTATTGTAAGTGAGAGGATGTTGGGTAATAATGAACAAAGTACTACTCAGGCCTACCATCTTCCACAGTCCTATGAACAACCATGAAAACAGGTTCATCTCCTGTTTCAGTTCCAGCACTGTATCTATCACACAGCCATAATGACCACCATGGCTCCTTTTAATAAATGGTACAATCTATTTTGGGACATCCTCTTGCAAAGAGATGGGGGCGGTAGGAGAACTGGCTCATCCCCTAATATTTTACTGGCATGACACGCAGTCCATTGAAGTGTTAAAAAAAAAAAAGGAGACCAAGCTTTCAGGCAACTGTCAGAGGTAGATACAATCTGCCCAATAGGACTTCAGTGAGTTTGGGGTTTTATGCCATGGCTACTTGTCATGAGTGTCCATTACATTAGTGTTCAATTGTGGTACAGTCCTCTGCTCTAGCATATTTTGCAGTTCTGTTCCCACTTTAAAACTGAACACTGATTCTGTAAGAAAAAGGAGAGAGACGGACTTACCTGTAATCATACCATGTAATGTGCCTTATACTTAATTTAGTTATAAAAGCAGTAAGCCAGGTCTTCTTCTCCTTGAAGAAACTGTCATGCTGAAATTATATCCAACGGTATGTGTAAGGGGCTGACAGGTACCTTCCTGTCAGGACTCAGTGAACTCTACAAGTAGCTGCCATCTCTCAGACAAATCAAATATTTGTGGGAAACTCTTAGCTTACTTGGAAACCACATGGAGACTCTGAACCAGTAAGGGACCATTGGCTGTCACACCCCTTTTGGATTTGTGAAAAACAAAAATAAAAAAGCCACCATTTTTTAAAAAATTAAAAACAAACATAAAACCCAGCACCACAGTTGGTGATAAATTACTTTTCCAGGCTTGGTCTGTACCCCTGGTAATTTTTTTTTTAAGTTTGAGCAAACCAGTTCTATATATATTCTATGACCATCAGTGTGTATAACATCTTCTAGGACCCTGTACTACTCTGTGTATATTGGAGTTCACAAAAGTGATTTATATGAAAAGGACACAATAAAACCATTTTTACACAGCATACTATAGATTAAGAATAATAATTGAGTAACTGAAAGTTAGTGGCATATATAACCCACCTAGGTGTAATGCAAAATGTGATGTGATCTTCCCAACTTGTTTCAATCTATTTTAGCCACCAGAAGCCACTTAGATTTTTAGCCAAGTACCTTAACAATTAACTGTCTTTTGACATGAACTGTATGAAAGGAAGGCTAGGCTGCAGGTTGAAAAGAAATTGTAGAGTAACTGGCTGTTGGTTACATTTAAAAAATATACATCACAGAATTCATCTTACGAATTTAAGTCCTTGAAGACATAATGGACCATTATGTCAATGAATTAATATAATTGTGCACAAATGAAACATTTAGAAGATGCTACCCATCTGTATCTAAAGCTATAGGGAACTTTTGATACTGAATTGCCTGATATAGGGTAAAGATCATGAAGAGACTGGATTGTAATGGATATGCACAAGGGGCAACCTTGACACTATTACTTTCTGACTTTAATCTTGCAGCCTGAACTGTCTCGGTTTTATTACAGAACATGCACACTAGGCCTAAGTATTTTATTTCGGAATCAAAATATTAAATACTTTAAAAAACCTTACTATGTTTCCTTTGCTTTTATCATTTTTTCCTTTTACCATCCTTCACATTTCTTTTCTTCTGTTATAGATCCTGGTGTCCTTCCCCATGCTTTTCTACCCTTTTCCAGCCTCCCTGTTCAAAGAATATTTTTATTCCTTCATGTACTTACTTTTGGTTTCTTTCCCTTGGCTTCTCATTTCAATCTCTTCCTCCTTTCTTTCCCCTCATCTTCTCTAACCCCAACCCCCCCAAAATCAACTTACTCTTCACACTCCCAAACCATCAACCTCCATCTTTCCTATCTCCATGACACTCCACCACCCTCAGGTCATTTCCCTATTAATAAGCCTTGCATGCGTCCAGCCTTTTCATCTCTCTACCACTACGTGTCTCACTATTCTGTCTGGTGCAGTAAGGGGAAAGGGCATGCATGTGGTGTGAGTCCAATGACCAATCTCTCTCTCTATTCCTGGAGACAGGTTAATCCTCACAGCATATTCACTCCTAAGTAAAATGGGTTTTCTCAGTTGCTTGGTATGCCTACAAGGGTGAGATTGGGGCGGGTGGACGGGGGAGAGCAGGAAGCCTGTGGTCGTTGCTGTTCCTGGACCTCTCTGCCTCTTCAAGGAGTGCTCACTCTTAGTGGTGTCTCATTTCCAGACAGAGAAGATGTGAGCTGTGAGCCAAGGACACTGCCATGTAGAGCTGCACCATGTGCCTTTTAAATGACCAGTTTTATGAGCACCTTATTAAAAACAAACAAAAAACTAAACACATCTGTTTGATATTTCAAGAGGGCAATGGGGGTGGGGGGAAGGGAGAATGGAGGGGGATGCAAGCAGCACTTCTGCTACCCCCTAGAGGCCTACGAACTTTACAGATCACTACTCTGCTATTCCAAAAGCATTCATTTCCCCCCAAAAAGGCTAAAATGTATCTCGAGATAAATGCACAACAAATGCACTGGTATCAGGAAGTCAAAAGCTAGGAGTGGAGCTGGCACCTCACACGCCATATAAAGGACAAAATGCACTACGGCCTTTGGGCTTAGGGCCTCATGGCTTCAGGGAGGAGGACGAGGGCACGGGAAGTCAGAGAACACTTCTGCATCTACTTCCTATCTAAAGAAAATTGCACTCTTCTCTGAGGAACCGGGGCACTTACGCTCTAGGACTTGGAAACGGTTGCCGAGCTTGAGCTAACTTCTGAGTGACGCTGACCAGTCTAATCAGAACGAAAACTGATAAACAGAGGGCAGTGTCTTTTTCTAAACGCTGGATAGGCATCACTTCCCTCCCTTCAGCAATGGGACAGGTCTGTCAAACCGTTCTGTGGTGGCAGTTTAGAAGGATGAAGAGAGAATGCCAGAGAATATTAGCTAGAACTTCCACCAAATACTTCCTTGTATGCTTATAGCCTCAACACCTCCATCCCCCATATAGTTCTAAACCTGGGGATAAGGTGTCACTGGTTCTTTGCCTGCTCAAGCACCATGAGCAAGGGATAAATCCTCCTACACACCTCAAACTTTTACATAGTTTGACATAGTTCACGCTGTACTTTATTAGAGATTATGACATCACATTCCTCTGGCAATTACAATTGCCAACATGGAAAATTAAAAGTATACTTGCACCTGACAATACGATACAGCAACTGAAAATGGAGATGCCAACACCACGTGACCGGTCAGCTCCACCAACAGCTCCCCAGCCCAGTTTTGGAAACCCGCTCTAAATTCTTCCTCCTGACAAAGCAATTTCCTTCATACTAGGGAATCGATGGGAAGAGGGGCAAAAAAACCCAAACCCAAGTGGGCTTTCCCCTCTAGCCCCAGAGAACTAGATGCATTGCTAAGGAAGATAGAACTCTCCCCTTCTCTCCAATTTGCCACAGACATTGCCTGCTAAATAGTAGGGAGATGCATAAGATACCTTTTATTTTAATACAGCTGAAGTGAGAAGCTCTCTGAACTCTCTGCAGGTGTAAAGCAGTAATCCCTTCTCTGTATATGTGGAAGAAAGAAGACATAGAGCTGGAGGGCCTTAAAAAATAAAAAGTCCCAGATGATCACTGAAACAGGTAAGTGCTCTGGCTGGCAGTGACAATGCACATCTGTCCCAGCTTCTGCAGGAAATGAGATGGTAGCTGAACATAGCGCTCATTTGGTAGAATGCAGTAGGTTGTATTTACTTCCCCGTCCTTCCCAAAGGTAGAAATAATGGACAGGCTGAACAGCAGGTGACAAAAAAAATACCCTCCTCAACTGAGAAGCCTTTAGCAGTAGAGCCAGGCTCATAGGAAGTATAAAAGGGCTTGAGCATCTGGTTACTTTGAACAGGAGTAATTGGATGAGGAAGTACCACCCTACCTGTCCCCTACCCCTGGAGAAGGCAGCTGGAGCTGCCAGCCAGAGAAGGGACCATGCCATAGGGCCTTTAGAAAATATTATACCATCCCTCTGACAATACCAGCCAACCAGCTGCAGGGGTGTAGAATACTGGCTGAAGGACCTGGAGAGAGGGATTTTTTTTATAAATGGGGGAAGGGTGTTTTTTGGGGGGACTTTAAAAAACATAACTACTGTGACTTTTTTTCCTATGTTGTCTGTTCAGTTAATTCAGTCTGTAAGCTTCTCAAGGTAGGGAACATATCTTTCAGGTATATAGAGCTGGGCCCAGATTCTGATGAGTGCCTTTTGGCACTATTGCAATATAAACAATCCTCCCAAGCAAATGAGAAACCCATGGTACAGAAGTGATTTTTTTTATTGGCACCAGTTAGCGCAGTGGAGAGGGATAAATTTGAGACAAATGAGGTAAAAATCTCTCAAGGCAGGTGAACATCTAGGTCCATTGTTCTAAGGAGCAGAATCTCTTTTCCAATTCCTTTAATGTGGGAAGAGAAAGCAAAAGCAGGAAATGTAGTCAGCAGTGAAGGCTAAGCAGTAAACTCCCAGAGACATAAATCCAAAATACACTGACGAGAATGGAAGGAATATGAATTTAAACCTACTGTAAGGCAGCTGTTAGTCTTTTAGCTTCCTTGTAGATGGAGTCACAAGTTAGTAGAAATAACTACTTGGAATGGGAGCAAGGGGAGACAAACTGACTACTCAGCAAGGCAGGACTAGGACTTTGATTCGATTCATAGTACTACTATCTTCATGCACTATTAGCTGAGTCACTGATTGTTTTTACTGAGGCCTTAACTGTAGTGAGTCATACATTTGTATTGTTCCGGCTGCACAGAGGTGCTTGGGAAGGTTTTTCATGGAAATAACCCAAGAGTCTTGTTTAAAGCATAATTTACAATAATTATAAATAGTAAGTGTAAAGTGAACATGAATTGCCTATATTTCTGTCTGAAGTGATCAAACACCACATTGCAATCTCCTGTATTCTAGTAAGTCTCAAACTCACCTGCCACTTTCTCACAGCAGGCTTCAACAGTTAACGTGCCAGCTTCCTCAATCCTTATTTTCAATGTAGAGATGCCATTATTACACTGCAGTGAAAGCAGGATCTTCAAATTTGTCACTTGGTTAAATCATGTACTGCAGATGCCTATGTTTTGTTTTACGAGTCTCTGAATAACTGCCATCTTACCAGTTTTAAGTCAGACAAGTTGTTAAAAATCCTTGCAGAATAAAACTAAATGTGTCAGTTATAATTTATGATCATATTCTGAAATCCCACACATGCAACCATGTTTATCTATTAAAATGCCAGCCATATGTTATGCATTAACTAAAACCATTCTGTAATTTTATTGATATATTTTGTGGAGTTCACATATTTTTGTACAGCAAACATAACACTGTAGCTGCAGCACTATTGTTTAATAGCAGCAAGGTATATTTTATAATCGGGTATGTGGACAATAAATAGTCTGTTTCTTTGGATGTGAATGTCTAAAATGAAGTTCTGCTGCAGCTTCATAATGTGATTGCTATTTTACAGAGCTTATACACAAAAATATATATGCCATCTTTTTGTCTATATTTTATACAAATACAACAGTAGTTTGTGAATACATTTTAAAGTACATATACATGATAAGCAACTTGATTTCCCATATCACAGGATAGCAATTTTAAATGCAAGAAACATATACAAATTCAGTCTGGAATGCAGGGGTGGTTTTTTTTTTTTCCTTTTTCCTTTCTATTTTGACTCAATCTTTATCATTAAAACATTTTCGTATACAAGTCCAAACATTTTTTCACTAGCTAAAAATATAATTTCAGCAATCCAAGTCAGGTTCAGGTGTGTTATCCATTCCCCAATATAGTTTTCCCAGTTTTTGTCTAAATTCAAAAGGGCTCTTAGCAACACAGTATGTTCTTCACTCCACACCATATAAAAACCCCACATTTCATTTTAACTAACAGTCATCCTCTATTTTGTGAGCAAAAGCCGGGCTTGTTTGGATATACATTTGCATGTCCAAGATTTTCCTTTTGCAAGTGCATATGAATACATTGTGGTGTTGTACAAAGTTCATTAATGACAAATTAAGTCACAGTATAAAAATATATCGTATACCTATAGGTCTAGTATAGTCCTTTTTCTATGGGTAAAAATACATCTGAATGAGACAGAAAGGTTTGTAGCACCATGAGAGTTGTATCCCAAGTTACATTAGCAGCATGATCCAATATAATAATATTGCAGGAGTGTTTCTGAGAAGATAAACATTCATTCTGGTTCAACTGTACCACTGAAGCTTATACTGAAAAGTGTTTACGTATGATTATAGTTCTGTGTCACTTCCAGGGCTAGATAACTGTTATCAAAAGACACTGCCTTCCAACAAAATAAGACGTCCTTATTGTATAAGAGCTTTGGAACTTTCCAAACACAGTTTAGAACTATCATGGCATTACTTTATTTTATCTTCCTGTGTAATGTTAAATACCTGCTGGGTTTTAAGAGTACACTGGGAGGATACAGGATGGGCAGCTGAGTGTCTGCGCAGTTTACTTTATAGCAAAGTACATTTCATAGGCCTTCTATAGACTGAAAAGTATGTAGGATGAGCTGCTAAATCAGCATATGAGAAACAGACATAACTAAGGATGCAGTCCTGCTTCACTTGAATTTACTGGGTGCAGGATCAGGCCCTATGTTTATTTCAGACAGCAGCATAGCTAAGATTGGAGAGTATAACATTTTATGACAAATACTGCTTGTTAAATATTTTTTCCAACAGTTTTATCATCCAAAAGTCCAGAGTGCACAGTTTATAATTTGTGAGGAACGCACGCCTAATTTTTGTTTTGATTGGTATTAAAACTAAGTAGAAGACAGTGTAGTTTGAAACATGTAAACCTAGTAAATAAACCATTGTAAAACCCTTAAGAAAGACACACTGGTTTTGTGCAATATAGCAAATTGATAAGAAAACACTGTAAAAATGTACCTGTTTAAAATTACGTCTACCATTTTGTACACAAAGCATTATACCAAAGTCCTACATATATGTAATCTAATGGCACTTGAAACAAGTTATAATAAAAGGGTTTATAATAAAAAGCATAACCTGTAAGAAATTTTCTTAAAAGGTTTAGGGTTTCTTTTTGAAAGTGCTATATCTTGTAATATGTGTAACATAGAGGTTGACCAAGCTTTATTTTAAAAAATATTGGCCTATAATACATGTATAGCTCACTAGGCAAATGATCCTGAAAATATGTACTCTTAACATTCATTATTAGCTTAATAAGCAATCAGCTCTGGCTCATGTTTCAGTCAGTATATGGTTTTTAAAAACCGCTACTGTGAAATTAACAATAAATCACTCTATTCCACAAATTTACTACTAAATAAAGCACAAGCCACAAGTACACAAAAATATATATATTTAAAAAAAAAACATACTAGAAGTTTAAAAGTTGCACAAAGAGTGGTGCATGATCAGCCAGCCTCCCTCCCCCTTCCCCTCCCCTCCCCTGCAAAAAATAAAATCAACTCGGTAACAAGAAAGTAGGGTTTAAAAACTGACATTTTAATAGTGGCCAATAATAACTCTGCCTAAATATACTATAAAGCACTAATGTGTTAATATTGCTTACAGTGTCAATCTGCTTCCACATATTCATACATCCTAGTTCAGTGGCAAACATACATCATGTAGCCACCAACTGAAGCCCTGACTGAATGAGGTTCAATATCTTGTCTGAGGTCCCTATTTCCGAAGTGAAATGTCAATCCCTTTTTACAAACCGAAGGCACTACCATTAGCAGTAAAGATTCTGGTTACGGACGAAGAAAATGGATGCTAACAAATTTTATTTATTTTTTAATCAAATCTAATCAGAACTAAAACTGAAACAGATGGCACTGTCTTTTTCTAAACTCTAGATAGGCATCACTTCCATCCCTTAAGCAATGGGATAGGTCTGTCAGAATGTTCTGTGTTGGCAGTTAAGATTAAACTAATTTGCAACACTAACAAGTGGCCTTCCTTGCTGCCAGACTAACAATTCACTGTAGTTCTGAAATTGGTGATATGCGTATTCATTTTCCAACAGCTGCGTATATTGACAAACACAACCTAATGGTATTGTCTGTCTCCAACTGCCTTTTGTGGGCAACGAATGTAGCTTATAAAGGGTATGATTCTGAGAGATTCTGAGCACTCAAAACTTTCATTTACTTCAACAGAAGTTGAAGATGCTCAGTTCGACATACTATGTGGCCCATTAGGGGAATGGAATCCATTTATCTTCTGACAAACTGGTTAAACAAGATTCAGAATAAAGTAACTTCTTTCCACTTGCTTTTTATCTTATGCTTGCTGGTTTAAACTAGCACTGAAATGTTTCTGTTCTGTTTATTTTGTACTCTTTTCAAACAATGTTTTTCTTTCCTTAAAACGCTTGGGGTTGGGGGAAGCAATATTGAACACATCATTCAACAAAAGATGTAGGTAAGCAATCTGTTTCATAGAAACTAAAGGAAGCAGTCATGAAGCAGAGCTAAAGTCCACTTTGAGATAATATATGCTCCTAAACCCAACATCTAGGAGTAGTTTGCAGAATTTGAAAAGGTATTATCCTTATTAATACATCCGTAGTTTAATGCCTTTGGAACACAAACACGTTTATAAAAACATTATCTTTCAGTAATAAAATTTAAATACATATAAGTACAAAATAGTTAAACTACACCTGCATATTGCTCCTAGAGAAAAAAAGTAGGAGCTAAAGATAAAATATTGGGAGCAAAAGCTCCTTCAATAGGAGCAACTTTTGTTTCTGTGAAGTATATTTATTTTAACCACTTAAAACCTTATATGCATCCTCACTATTGACTGAGTGATACTAATGTATTTCATTTTTATTTTTTAATTCCTTATCCAAAAATGACAAGGAAAATGAATATTAGTACTGAGTTAAAGCAAATCTAGCTTGCTTTCACACATCACAGTTATTTCTCTTTTGGTTATTAGGGGTAGGGGAAGTGAGTATATTGGATTAGGTAAAAGTGGTGTAAGCAATATGCTTTTACTTCACTCCTAAGAGTCCTGTCTTTAAACCTTGGCAATGGGCAAAAAGTTCCTAGCCAAGTACCCAGGTGAAATAAAAGTGTGATTTAACATTTAATTTGTCGCTTAGGAGGACATAACACACCACGTCACACAACTGAAAAGATCCACTCCACTTAAAAAAATGAAAAAAATGATATCTGCAAATTTACATTCATTCTCTGACTGCAGACTCACATTGAACTGACAATAGGTATAAAACTTCTGGCTGGACTTGACCCACACTTTGGCTGTGGCAGCTGGGAAAGACCGATGCCTACAGATATGAATATAAAATCTGAAGATTCCTATGTAGTACTCTTTCTATACTACTAAAAAGAAAAACAGCAAGTTAAGAATTAAATCAAAAATTGTGACAAAATATTCTGCACTACTACTTTACACTTTTATATTTCAGGGTCAGCCATTCATTTTGCCTTTTTTTCCCTTCACCAGAGTCATGAAAGCACAAAACAGTTCCAATTTTAACTTGACACATTTGCCAAGCAAGCAAGAATAAAGATTCTTTTAAAAAAATTTTGTTGCGTCATAATTTGAGTAATTAAGTTAAATTGCTTCTTATCCAATCTTGATACAGGCTTCAAAAATTTAAACCAGAAAAGAGTAAGTTCTTAAAACCTTTCATAATTATTTTCAGTCAAAATGTAAATATGTGCACATTGCCAACAAGGAAGGTTGAATTCTAAACTAATTTTAAAAAAATGTTGATTTCAGATTATGGACCAGATCAGATACCACCATTTAGTTTGTTTGAAGATCTTCAGGAAACTGTGTGTAAAATTAAAAAAAATAGGATTCTATTACAAAATGTAAAATGGTAGAGCCACCATTTACTTGACAAAACAGAATGACCAATAAGTTTGAAAAAAGATTTCAACAAGGGATGTGTGTCAAAGTTTAGTTGGGATTGCTTTCTATTGATTTTTTTTTGTCAGTGTGTCAGATTGGCAGTGAAAATTAAAACAATACACTGAGACTTTTTAAAAAACAAAGTCAACACAGTTGAGAATAAAACACTTTCAAAACACTTAAAAGTTCATTTAAATTTCTTACTGGCTTCATGAGATTGGTACTGTACAAAAGCAGAGGATTTATAATGTCTTATAGTAGGCACTAAGTTAAAAATGGTTACCTAAGGCATTTCTACAAACAGACAGTAATAAGCCGGCTTTGTACATCCTATTGGAAAGCTTGATGAAAACGTGGTAGGGTGGTGGTTGTGCTTAGACTGCTTGCGAAAGCTGCTGACAACGAGTGCAGAGACCCAAGGCCTATACTATTGCTAGGATCTTGTGGCTCCTGTGTTTGTGGTGGAAGTTGAGTCATTGAAGAATGTGCCTCCTCCTGTGTATAGCTCATTCCAAGATTTCCCACTGAAACAGAAGGGTTATAAGGAGGGCCATTAACTGGTATGAAGTTGAACAACTGAGAAAAGTCCAATGATGGGGTGTTTAGAGGTTCACTAATTGAAACAGAGCTTTTGGAAAGGGAAACCTCCCCAGATCCATCATCTAATGGCCCTACTTGAGGATCCAACCCTAATTTAGATGAAGATGCTTGAGAATCCTGGGATGAAGAAGGTATACCACTTTGCAACTCCATTAAATAACTTTCAATTTCCCCTTTCAATGGCTGTTCTTTTTCAGGCATAGAAATTGCATATGAGGTAGAACTGAGTGGATATTTCAAAGATAGCTGGTGTGATGGGTGGATAGACTCCATATCTATTGGACAAGGCATTCCCAAGGGTAATGATGTGGTGACCATTTGGTGTGCAGATGCAGAACTCTGCATGGACTGAATTTGAGTGTTGTAGAGATTCAATTGCAAAGTGTTTGTAAATGGCTTTGATGTCAGTTCACTGGAAGGTAAAGACATCACTGGAAGCAGCTCATCCTTTATAGGCACAGAAACATTGCAGGTAAAGGGATCTAGAAGGTCCATTGGCTCTGTTTTGACCTTCAAAAGTTCTTGGTTGTGACTTTTCTTCATATGGCGTGTTAGGTGATCTTTCCGCCCAAATCTCTGTGCACAATACTGACAGAGGAAGTCTTTTCTTCCAGTGTGCACTACCATGTGTCTACGGACATCCTTTCGGGTGTAGAACCGACGATCACAGTGTTCACACTGGTGCTTTTTCTCCTTTACTCCACCCGATGACTTGCCTGCATGAGTTTTTAGGTGCTCCAGCAGCACTCCCGTGCTTTCAAATGTCTGCAAACATACCTTACAGGTGAGGTCACCACTTGTTGCAGCATGCAAAGCCAGGTGACGCTTAAACCCAAGCTTGGTATTGTAGTTCTTTCCACATTCTTCACACTTAAAGGCCTCTTTGTTGGGATTGTGTGTATGTAGGTGATTCTTTAGGTGATCTTTTCGGTGAAACATTTTCTCACAATAATTACACTTGTGGGTTTTCTCAGGAGAATGAGTAGCCATATGCCTTTAAACACAGATATATTCTGTAAGTAATTATTTTGATCAAAAAGTACAAGTGTTCATTTTTTTTAATGGCAGCTAAATACTACACTAACATTTCTTCACCACAGAATCTTTTTTAAGCTGACAGCAGGGCACTACAAAGACAGTTTGACAAATTTAAATATAGCAAACATGAGCCATTTCATTTAAATTGACACTTTTTAGCTACTGGAACAGGGATATGGGCAAGTATGAAAGGGTAAACGTCCATAGCCAAAATTTTCTCAGTCCATACACTTTTCTTGTGGCAACTCTTTATACATATGAAAATTCTATTCTCATTTATAAAAAACAGACCCAAAGACATTAGCTGGTAAATTTACATACTGTAATTTAGAATTCTAGAAACAAACCAATGTCTACTTTAATTAACATTTCCTCTCTGCAAATCAGCTGAAGAATGTGTACACAAATATATACTTTTACAAGGTTTAAAATGGCCAACATAAAATAGATAATATAATCTGAAAGATAAATAGAGTTTAATACCTTAGTAATTTGTACTTAGAAACAAAGGCCTTGGTGCAGTCTTGTTGTGTGCACTTGTAGGGCCTCTCTCCTGTGTGAGAGTATGAGTGAACCTTTAATTTCTCAACACTGTTAAAGGCCTTGTCACACAGTTGGCAAGGGAAGTTTTTTCTTGGTTTGGTTTCACCACGCTTACGTTTCCCTGAAGGGACTTTCTGGGTATCTCTTACTTCTGACAAATCACCAGGAATGACAGTGGCCATCGCAGCCTAAACCAGGCCTTCTTGTTGGACACTTGGGAATTGCCCAACTCCACTAAATGATTTAGCTTTAGATGGCTTCTCAAGTTTCATGTGGTCGTAAAAGAAAGCAAAAGGGGACTGGAAAAAAAAAATAAGAAACAACTAGTTTGTAACTAAACTTAATTTTGAAGTTTACTTGCTATGTGATGCTTCTGAATAAAAACTTAATAAAATTAGGTTCAGCTGGTCTAATGTAATACCTGTAGGTTTCTTTATGCTATTTGTCACAATTCTTAAAATGCATTGCTCAAGATGAACAGATCCACATGTGCCCTGACACTACACCTTGTAACTGTTCCTTAGTGCATTGATAGAGAATAGCAATGTTTCAGAAAAATTACAGAAGACATCAAAAAATAACTTGACTCAAAACTATACAGATAAAGCTGATTTAAGGCAGCTGCAGATTTTGCAAGGGATTAAACTGTACTTTGTGCATATATAAAGTATACACAATGTTCCAGTTAATACCTAGTGAAATTTTCCTGTAACTGTATATTGTACTAAGTCAAAACTGATATGGATAAAGATATTTATAAATTAGGGGTTTTTTCAGCTCAACACTGGAAATATCCATCCTCCCCATATAATTCCTATATCATGAAAGTGAAAATTTTAAGAGTCAGATTAGATCAAGATGGAAGCACATATTCATTCATTATAGAAGGCTCAGAATCTAGCTTGAGGTATTAAGAGCTGTGAAACACATGAGAAACCCACCGAGGAGGAGATCCTTCCCACTGAAATTGTCTGTTGGCACGATTAGCTCTGAATTCTTAATCTGGTAATACACGGTAGCAACTGATCTTTGGTGATCTCACAGTACTTTACAATCTCTTATTGCCATAAGTACTACAGTGCTATTTTAACATCAAAACAACTGCAACTTGAAATAACAAAGGACCCAGAGTGAAACAGATCAGAAGCTCGAGATCTACAACAGCATGGTAAAAGGCTGTATGAGAGAAACTGAATGAATGACAGAGTTCAACATAAAAGCTAGGCAGGATTTGAAGGAGTTGAATTTGGCATTTCTCTCTCAAGTGAGTAATTTCCAGGTTTTGAAAATCCAATGCCTGCCTGCTATCAGCTCAGGAAATCTGGCTGGGCAACTGTTCTAGATGCAGTTTCTCCCACATACACCAGAGGTCCATGTCAGTAGCCTGAACTGGTGGTTTTGAAGTGCAGCTCTCCCTTGGCATTGGAGGGCACTATTCCCAAGCTTGCTGCCTCCTTCAGTGTCTCAGCTCCCTGCTGTGTGCTTCTGCATGCTTGCAGCTTAAAAGAAGCAGCTGTTTGGACAGGTGGGAAAGAGCAGCCAGGAGTCAGGCAAAGAACATCAGGCAGCAGCTGCTCCAAGCTAATGCCACCTCCTCTACTGAACAAAATGAACTGTCCCTAGCTGGCAGTGAAGGGAGGATAGCTAGCTTTCAAGGCAGCCTGTCCCCTGGGTCAGCTGTCCTCTCCTTCCCATTGCCACTGGGCTTCTGCTTAGGGGACAATGAGGGAGTGAACACCACTTGAAAAAGGAATTTGAGAACAATGCCCAAGCGAGACAGGGCTTCAGCTTAGGGAGAAAAGCACAAGGACCTTGCAGAAGTGTCGAGAACATGCTACCGAGGAGAGCTGAAGAGACAGTGAAGGAAAGTCTCTCTCCTGTTAGTCAGGAGGAAAAGAGAGGCAGGATCCTCCTTAAAATGTGTACATTTTATTACATTTCAAATTGAATTTTAAACTGAAAACGCAATCAATCATTGAGTGTGTCTGCATATGCCTCTTCCCTTAAAGGATAAAAACATGAATTGACAGACCAAGAAGGTATTATGCTATTCTTTTTAAATCTCATGATATTTTTGCTCTGTCATGATTTTTTAACTTGAAGGATTAGCAAAACTGCAACCTTAAACCATCAGGCTGAAAGTTTATTATAAAGCCGTATCAATGGTTAACTACAGCATTTTTTAAGTTACGCAGTGACAGAAGAGGTTTCTTGAAGAATGGTGATTCTCCAAGAGAGCTGTCTCCATACATTCAGACTCATGAGACGGGAGCGGGGGAACCAATTCTTGAGTGGGAATGTACACAGGTTGTCAAAGAAGCAGCTTAGTTTCAACCCTCCTCCCCTATCAAGTGATGAAATAAATCAGTCAGTTGGAAACTCGAGGCCAATTTCTTCTTCACTTATACAAGGGTAAAGCCCAGACCAATTTTTCAATGACTGAGTTACTTTTGATTTATATGATATGAGAGGAGGATCTGGCCCACCAACTTTAAAGTTAAGTTAAATTTGTGAAACAAAAAGATTTTCCCTCTTAATTAGAGTTTGAGAAATAAAATCAAACTAACTTCACTGGCAATTGAAGTCACTCGTCCTCTATATGTACTATATTTCTCTCCCCTTCAAAGCCTGCAGTTCTCTAATCTCTGTATCAAAACTAAATCATAGAATGCTGAAAGAATCACCCATATTAAATAGAGTTAATAATGTTTAATCACTATTATCCAAATGAATTAAGATGATTTTGAATTCACTGTGCTCAAAAATGTACCCAAATGTGCAGAGTTAAAAAAAAAACTAGGAGTGAATTTGACCCTATGATTATGATAGTGATTCATTTTAAAATTTTGTTCTGACTGTTATTCCTAGGGTGTTTTCAACAGTTAGTGAAGAACTTCAAAATTATCTTTCAATATCAAAAAATTCTACTTTTCACCTGTGGATGTATAGACTGAGCAATGAAGACAAAGCTTAAAAACACTGATGCTCAAATATTACACTTTCCAAAGACCAGCTGAACGAATTTTATATGAGTAATAACGCCTGCTTGTGACTCAACATATCACTTAAAATTCTCACTCTCATTGGTGCTTTCACAACTGTAGGATGAATGATGATATACAGTATCAATTTCTACTGCATTACATACAACTTTCATACATTTTATACCATTTTAAAAGAAGTGCATACTTAAAAATGAATTATGGTAGCCTTTTTTTAATGCACACCTGATGATAGCCCAGTAAAGTCCTCAGATTTTGGTCTTAACCAGTTCCGCTGACTCTCCTTGGAGGAAACCAGAATCCAGTACTTCCCATTTTTGCTGGTCTGAAAAACAAGGAAGAAAGAATGAACTAGACTCTAGTGAAATCAATATATTTAGAAAGGTGGTGGCAGGGTGGGGTGGGGTGAGGGAATGTTAGCCGGTTCAGGAAGGGAAAATTAAAGGGGTAGAGAAATAGCCCATATACAGAATATGCTGATAAAAACTGCATGGATTTATTGCATAAGTAATATCAATGAATGACACAAACTTACGTAAAACCACTTATTTAACTTCAGTTAACTCTGCATTTGATAATAACACATAAAAAGGAAAGATTACATACAGTATCAGCAAAGGATTTCTCTAAAAAGTAAAAAACTACAATCAATGAATAATTCAGAAATTAAATAAACCCCTCAAATATTGGGCCCATCTTTCAAGTCCTCATACAATCCTAATTAAAAAAAAAACTACCCGAAAGAGGACTTCTGAATGGGCCCAACATTGCTAGAACTTAACTTGCATTCTGCTTAATTATACAGGAAATATCTGCTTAAAAGGTGACCTGCAAAAGGGAAAAATAAATTAAATTCATTCTCTTTTTTTGCTTCTTTATAGTGTGTATAAATAAGTCATGAAAAGTTTCTGTTTTATAAAAAGAGGTTTTCTCCTCATAAGTATCAAATCTCTCTTCCTTTTTCTTACTGGAAGGCTTCATGAATGATAATGATGCTTACTCAGCCCCTAATTGAAAGAGCAAGGTGTTGAATCTCTCCATCTGCTTTAGTTAAGTAGGTATAAAGCCCCATGTTTTTGTGACACATTGGACCTGAAAAACCTATGACAAAAGCCCCAGAATTATGTAGTACTACCTCATACCAAAC
The DNA here is from genome assembly GCF_026122565.2 of Emydura macquarii macquarii. NCBI lineage: Eukaryota > Metazoa > Chordata > Testudines > Chelidae > Emydura > Emydura macquarii. The sequence goes on along the minus strand of NW_027131614.1, from coordinate 19,160,746 downwards.
TCTCTCCCTCTTTACTGCCCTGTCCAGTTCAGTACCGTATCCTTTATTTTGGTATCCAATTCAACTTCACACAACTCCAATTTTCACAGTGCTGCAGATTTTTGTATGGAAAATGCATAACTGCATTAAAGCAGCTGGGGGAAGAGTGAAGGTTGCTGACAGCTGGAAAGAGGTAGTTGGTGATTTTCATAGCCAGGAAGGTGGGAGAAGCAGTTCTGGTACTGAAGAGGGCAGCGGAAGCTTTCGGTACTAGAGAGGGAATACAGCTTTTCTTTCCTGCTCTTTCAGGCAGAGGCAGAAGTAACTTTAAATGCAGGAACAAGATTTAATTCCTCAGTCCCAGTCTCTGCAGACCTTTACACCTAGCTACTCTACTTCACGCTGTCAGAACATTTGCCAATACCACCCACCAGGAAGAGAGAAGTACAGTAGTAGATGGATATTTCTACTAAAATGATCAGCAGTAAAATAGTCAACATTTAGGGTAGCTGCATTCAATTAACTTCTCACTGAAGCGAATGGGGCAGCTCTGGACTATCAGAGATATTGTTTTGAGCTGACTGCAGATAAAGGCAGACATAATTGCACAGGTTTCAGACAAAATACTGTTGAAAATACAATGCCCTTATGAAAGTTGTTGGTACACTCTCACCTTCAATATTGTTGGTTACCATCTAAAAAGGTCCCAGCAGAAATAAAGAAGTTCAGAGATGGACAGAAATTATCAGAGGCATTGGAAGGAATATCACATCAGGGGAGGGAGAGAGAAAAGACCCACCACTAATTAAGATTAGATAAATAAATGAGGACATGAAAGATGTATTTAAAATAGTGAATGGTATAGAGAAGGTAAGTCAGATGAGCTTATTTATCCATTCTCTAAAGGACAAGAACAAGGCAAAGTTCCTCAAACAAGAGGAATATTTTTAAACATGTTAACCTGTGGAACTTGCCACCACAAGATATATTTGAGACCAAGAGCCTAGCAGGATTCATAAAAAGGATTAGATCTTTACATGGATAATGAAAACGTGTGTTACAATCGATAGGATAAAATAATAGAGGATATAAACCCTTTTGCTTCAGCGCAGTAAGTCAGCCACTACTTCTCAGAGGTTAGTGCTGTTACAAAATTATCCTTTACAAAGATTTTCAACAACTGTCTCTGAAGCATCTGGTACTGGGCATCCTGAGGCAGGCTAGTGGGCTAGATGGACCTTTTTTTTTCTTTTCTTTCTTCTGGTATGGCAATTTCAATATATAAACCTGCAAAATGCAGACTTGAAGAAAGCCCCATAAATGCTAGTAAAAATTTTAAAAGAAATTTAAAGCTTGGATTTTCTAGATCACAGTTACATGGCAAATTCACGGAGAAGAACAATCTTGCTGCAATATGCATAAACATATTAAGTAAGGACTCTGTCAGGGTGTTAATCAAAAACCCTGATAATAAAATTAACTTCTCTCAATTTATCAGCTATTACTTTCTTAACACAGTGTTGCTATAATTCTACTAGTTCTCCAATCATCCAAGAGAATCTCCCAAAGTAGACAAGACTTGAATTTCTAATATTTTTATAAAAAAAGTACAAATCCCTGTTTACCCTTTGCAGGTAACCGTTAACGATTTGAGAACTAATTGCATTTTAAAAAACATTTTAAAATGACTTGAAGTCCAAAAATCTAGCCCAAAACACTTGAATTATTTGGTTAAAGAAACAAACAAGAATCCTCAGTTTGGCTTGCATTCCAAATTATTACCTCCATTGGCTTTTCAATGATGTTAAAACAAATAATTAGTTCCACCAATTCCTTTACAAACATTTATTTATTTTTAATATAATTAGTGAGGGTTAGGTCTCCTGAATTTATGAAGGGATCTAGAGGAGATTCAAGAAACTACCAGTTTGTAAACTACACTTCAGCAGGGGAAAGATCCAGGAAACATTAATCATCATCAGGATAAGGATGTAATTAATGATCCTAATAATGGAATTATGGAGACATGCCATGTTTGAAATATGTGTAATTGTTTGATGAACAAAAGGAACTGCTAGTTAAAGAGTTGGATACATTTTACTTGAACTTCAGGATTCCTAGACATCGCTACAAACTACAATACAGAAGAACCCTACTTCTGTGGATTAAATACTAATTTAAAAAAAGAGGTAGGTGAAAGTGCAGTAAAATGGCAACATACATATGAGTTGGGGAAAAGAAAAAAATCCAGGCACATGGGGAGGTGAGCGGTTTATGAAATACATTGTAGAGCAATGAAAAGATCAGAGCGAAGAATGAAAATATATTCAATGATCCTAAGAAACAAAACAGGAGAATGAGCTGTAGATAGTGATAGAACAAACTTATGCCTTAGGCAAGCTACTTAATAGATAACATATTCCTCTTCCAATTAGGGAATACATAAACACAGGTATCAAAAGTAAAACAGAGAAAATCATTCCAGAATTGTATTGGGGGTAGTGAGAGCATGTTAGCATGTACACTATTGGTCATAGTCATGCTAATTGAGTACAAAGTCTGAAAAAGTACAAAACATAGGAATTTTAGGAGTTTATTAATTAAAAATTATAGAATTTAAGCCTTTTATTTGGCAAAACAGATTCACAACAGACAAAAACATGCTGACGTGCACAACATTTAGAAAGAATAGATGCTATGTCTCTTCCAAACAAGTGACAAGCACAAGTAGCAAGGGAGGCCATCTCTAAGCTAAGAACAGCTGAACATAAAGTGGTCAAGTAGAATAACCCCCCCGAGTAGTTAATATGTAGATCGGACTACCAAAGCTAGAATAGAAATAGTCTCTCAACTACTAGTTAAGCAAGCATTTGGAAGAAAAAGCACAATACCGCTGTGGTACATCTGCCAATATATAAGAAAGGGATTATTTGTATTGGGTTCTTTGCCTTCAAAACCCTAAAATTTTCTATTCTAGCTATAAAGTATGGGCAAGTTTAAAAAAATATACTAAGCTTGTTAGACTACAGAGCACCATCTTTTTTTTATTAGAAAATAACTCATTTTTACAGTATGTTATAGCAGCATAACGATGAACACTAGCATAATGCTGTACATCACCTTTTCTGACCACAAAAAATAGAAAATTATTTGCTATGCACATCTTATTTAATGTATAGAAATGTTAAGAAATGAGCTTACCAAACGTTACCATGATCTAGTATTTTATAATTTAAAAAGCCATAATACTGAAATGTCTTTGTGAGTTTTCAATGTTTCAAACTGCTTAGGTCCATTTTAAATCTTCAGAGCTCAGTTTAGGTTACTAGATATCCCAAATTATATACTGAATTAAAGGAAATGAGTTGGTTAGGGTTAACCAATCTGATACCCGCAGTATATTGTGTGGTTTGTTGTTTCTAATATTTCTCTTGCATGACATGGATGCTTTTCTGAGAGCTTTGCAGATACTATGGTACAAACAATTTCGGAATTGTAAAATAAACTATTGTCAATGTGCCTAAAGCTTGTACACCAGTGGGTTTTTATATTTCAAGATCAAAATAAATAAAAATAAATTTGCACAAATCCATTTTTAAGATGGTAGAACTTTAATTCTCCTAACAAAGGCAAAGAAACTCTTAGCTACTGTAGTAGCAAAATGTTATTTGCATGTATGAAAATGTCATTTACATATAGAACAAATGATATGTATATACAGAATTCACCATTGCCTAAATTAGCATAACCACATACATACAGAATACACAGTAATATCATTAGAATCAAATTAAATGTATGTAATTGAGAATATCACTCTGTTTATTATCTTCCAACAAGTGTAATAAAATCTTCCCAAGATCTCATAAGATTTTAATAGCCATAAGCTATTAATTTCAAAAGAAGTTTTATGTACCTATATCCTTTAAATTTACTGTTTAACAAGTATAATTAGATTATGGAGCCAGGTGAAATGGTATAATAGATTAGTAATAACCTTTCACTTCTTGTGATGGGGATTCTACTCCTGACTGGGGCCATGATTCAAGAGGTGCTGAATGCCTTCAGTAACCAATAAAGTCAATTGATATTTTGGTTGCTCAGGTTCTAATCCACTGGTGGAAAGTGAAAATGAACTTGAACTCATGATACTCTCTTATTCATGCACTTTACAGCATATGGCAACTTGTTATAATTTAGCACAACTGGCATATGGCTCCCAGAGTTAGAACAGCATGGAAAAATGCAGCCACCAGTCATATCACTTCTCTCTATTCATTTGACCTGCATTCATACCATGTGCTGAAAAGTAGAATTTACCAATGAGTTTAGCAATTTCACTTTGAAAGTCTGCTATGCAGGCAGCACAAAGGAACTGGCTGTGCTGGAGGAGCTAGCAAGATGCCAAAAAGGCAGGAACTATTTTTAAGTAGCACGGTCGAAAGAATTAACCATGGGGCTGAATATCAGAAAGTCTTGAACTCTAATTTCAACTCTGCCAATGATTCACCATGTAAGCTTGAGCAAATCACTTCATTTTTCAGTCTAAATTTCTCCAGCTGTAAAATGGAGATAATATTTACCTTCCTCCCTAACAGGGACATTGTGAGAATTAGTTATTTAATGAGCACAAAGTGCTTGGAACATGTAAAGTACTATATACATGCTAACTAGTAGTACTGAACAGAGCAAGTACACTGCAGTGGCCTTCAGGGGAGATTTAGACAGATTGCTATAAAAAGTTCCCATAGATTTGTGACAAGTGTACAATTCAGAAGTGCTAACAATAAAGCTATTGAACAGAAATTATTTTTATATCCCTTGTATTGAATTTACCCGATTCATATAAATACAACAGTCAAAATAAGCAAACTAGGGGCCCAGTTCTGCCCTATGTCAGATGGCAACTGAGAGTCTTCCCTGACTTCACTAAGGCATGATGTACACTTGAAATTTATGCTGATATTGCAACAGTGTTCAGGCGTGCGAAAAATCCACACTCCTGAGCACGGTAGCTATGAGCACCCTAAGTGCTGTAACTATGCCAACCAGGGTGGATAAAAATCAATGATTTAAAAAAAAAAAATTGGATTTTTTTTTATTTAAATCATCAATAAAATACTAAATTTCTCTCGTTTAAAAAATAACAGTTACAATTAAATCTCATCACAAACATGCTAAACCTACACTTATAGTCTCATAAAAATGAATTAATGGCTCTAGTCTGTCCAGCCTAATTACCAGATCTTGCTTCTTGAAAGTTCTGGGCTTTCAGTTTCTGTTTGAGATTCTGTTTCTCAGCAGACTAAAGTCACATGTGCAAAAAAAGACACCGGCTGGATAGGATTGTTATGTGGTGGCAGAGCTGGGCCAAGCAAGGCACAGGAGTTAGTTAAGACGCTGTCTTAAAGGCACAGAGAATATTTTCATCGTTTGGTATTATTCACTCAATGCTGAAAACATGGCAAAGATGAGAAGATACTTAGAAGAAGAAACGGAAGGATGCTCTTTAATAACATATGGCTGCAGTGCTCATTCAATGCATCTTTTAGCCAAAGACTTAAGTACTTCTTCTCCAGGAATAAAAGAAAATGTTGAAGTCGCAAAATACTTCTGTAACAACCATTTTGCTTCAGAGACAAGCTCTCTTGATGAAGAGAGCAGGAGGATCCAAACAAATTCTCCCTCAAGATGTTCGGTGGAATTCTCTGGTTGATTGTTTTGAACAATTTATTAAAAACTGGCTTATTCTCATAAAACGTTGTGAAGAAAACCGTGATAAAATAGATGGAAGTATCTTATCCAAAGTATCTAACATTGGATTAAAGAGGAATGTAGAGGATATGCTCAGTATATTGAAGCCTTAAACAAACTTCAGAGAAATTGTTGCTGCATTGCTGATGCTGTTGAAATTCGGAAGGCACTTCAAGAGAATTGAAGAAAGAAATACCTCACCAGAAAGTTAAACTGCAGGCAATAAGGAAGCGAATGGATCAAACACTAACTCCACCTCATGTTCTTGCAAACATTCTCAATCCCAGATACAGAGGGAGATGCCCAACTTCTGAAGAAGATGATGCTGCCATGGTATGGGCATCTCAAAATCACTCCTCAGTTATGCCAGTCACAATAAATGTCAGGGCTGGAGCGGAACCATTTAAACAGTACATGTTTACTGATGATGTTTTGAACAAAGTCACTCCTCTGAATTGGTGGAAATCATTAGCCAAGCACCTTGAAACAGAATTCCTTCAGTTGCTAAGCCAACTTTTCACAGCAGTAGCTTCCTCTGCAGGCACAGAGAGAATATTTTCACCGTTTGGTATTAGTCACTCAAAGCTAAGAAATCGACTAGGAGTTGAAAAAGCAGGAAAACGTGTATTTCTGTTTCAGTCTATGAATAAAAATGACAGTGGGAGTAGGGAAGATGAGAGCTAGTTGTAGAAGTTTTAAGGACAGCGTACGTTTAGTATTGTAATGACTTGTCTGTTAGAGTTAATAAAATTTTAAAAAAAAAAAAAAAAAAAAAAAGAATTTAAGGACAGCCGTCAGCCGGCAACTCAGGAGACTGCTGCAATTGCAAATGTGAAACATTTATGTAACATTTAATAAAACGTTTAATAAAATATAAGTGCTATCGTGTTTGTGTGTGTGATTTAGTTCTTACCATTCCTAATGTACTGCTGTTGCATCTGCAGTTTGACACAGGTAATGAGTATTATGTGCTATTTCTTAAATTAATAAAACCCTAGTTATTTAAAAAATTACACAAAGTATTTACTCCTAGATGTTGTAAAATGCTGTATTGAGTTATAAATTAACGTTTTAGTGATCAGATTTTGCACCATTGTTTAAGAAATATGTGAAGAAGTATCAGTGAGAAACTTGATTTAAATCAAATATTTTCTTGGTGATTTAAATCAATGATTTAAGTCGCCTTGATTTAAATCAATCCACTCTGATGCCAACCCAAACCCGGTGTAGATGCAGCTAGGCTGATGGAAAAATGGTTCTGATGACCTAGCTACTGCTGTTTGGGGAAGTGGAATTCCTACAGCAATGAAAAAATTCCTTCCATCGCTATAGTCTGTGTCTACCCTATTGGGTTTCAGCGGCATAGCTATGGTGCCGAAGCTATGTGTCCATAGTGCAGCCATTGCCTCTGACTGCATGAGGTGTAAACTGGGGCAGGATTTGGCCAATAGCTTTGCCCAGCCTTGTATTTTAGTATTTTTTTTCATTGAAGCTATTCCAGTTAGAACACCAGGGGAGAAAGAGGATGTGTGCACGCCTGTCTCTAAGATTTTCAGCTGCTGTGCAACAGCAACTGTCCTAAAAACCACCCCACCCTCCAAGTACCTGCTATTCTACCTGAAAAGGAAATAACTTTATAGAAAATTATGATATTAAAGAAAAATTTTCACTTACATTTATTCAAGATGGCCATTGTTACTACTGCTGGAGCTCTGATGCTGGCTGATTGTATCAAGTGACCCTATGAGCTAAAATACAGAAGCCTTAGGAGAGCATAACTAAAGATGCAGCATACTTAGGACAACCCCTCCCCCCCCCACACATTTCGAAATAGTTATCATGGCTTTTGTTGTTTTAAATCTCAAATAATATTCAGTTAATAGCTTAATTATTTTTTTCTATTAAACTTTCTTGGTTTGAATGGGGAAGGTCAGGTTTCTGTGGCACGCTCAATTTCCATTTTAAAAGGTGAACCACAAAGCTGGTATCAGCGAGTCTTTCTGGACTTGAACAGCTCAGAAGACAGTACATTTTTAGTTCAATTCAGTCAAATACATAAATAAACCATAATTACTATTTCCAATCAACCACCACCCTCGTTAGCTGTTAGTTATATCACATGTATACCCATTTTGACGCTTGTGAAGAAACAAAATCAAGCTACTAATTGCTCTAAAGTATCTAAAGTGAATGGGAATATCTAAGATATTGCAATGCTGTACTCAGAAAAGTAATCAGATAGGAGTTTTTTGTTTTTTTTTTTAAAAGAAGACAAAATGAGGGATATTTTGTATGCAGCATTTCTTTCTTTGAGAAAAGTCTTCATCCCAGCACACAACCTGAGTTAAAGAACTGTGCTATCGTTCCCACTCCCAGACTTTTGGATCCACTTCATGATTACTGTTGCAGACTTAGGAGTCCTATAATAGCCACAGTTCCCTGCTGTGCCTCCTCCATTCCACTAAGTTGAGAAGGGGGCTGGTGGAGGGATCCATACAGTAATGGATCTACTAGTCCATGTTGCAGTCCCACCTCCTAAATTCCTTTGTGATTGAGTGCAGGGAGCCATCACAAAGATGTGCTGCATGTCCCTGCCCTTTCCTAAGGAGCTGCATCCTTGTTAGGAATCCATTCCTTGTGAAGCCTGACCAAGAACCACATGTTCCTAATGTGACATTGCTACCTAGCTATCACAAAATCCTCACTGTTCATCAGTAGCCGTGGGACCAGTACGCGTCATCAAAATTTCCCACCACTTCAGTGGAGAGTCCAATGCAACATTCCTCAATCTTGAACTGCAAAAGGCCATTTCCAATGCCAGAATCCACTCGTACATCCACTACTGTTTGTTTTGGTTTATTTTGCTATTAGGTTTGATCATTTTATAGATGGGTGAAAAACAAAGATGGTTGACATGGAACAATGGTGTTGAACAGTGCTCTATATGATTAAAATGTACACGTTCCATATTAGGTGCTGTTCTATAATATCTGATGTCTCCTTAAAAAAAAAGGAGACATCAGTACTAACAAAACAGGTTTTCTGTGAACCAAATCATTAGCGAGACAAGGTGGGTGAGGTAATATCTTTTACTGGACCAACTTCTGTTGGTGAGAGAAGTTTTCGAGCTTACAGAGTTCTTCAGGTTTGGGAAAGGAGAGTCACTGCTAAATACAAGGTGGAACAGATTCTTGAGCATTAGTTAACACATATTTCAAGGGACCGTTCAAAGTGAAGTGGCCCATTAACATCCCTCCAAACATAGGGAAGAAAGTGTGTGTGTGTGTTGGGAGTTACAGATTATTGTAATAAGCCATAAATCCAGTGTCTCTATTCAGTCCATGGATTTTAGTTTCTAGCAAAGTTATGAATTTAAACTCCCACGCTCATCTTTTGAATGTGTTCGGCATGTTTCCTTTGAGGAGGACTGATAGGTCAGGTATAGAGTGATCATTCTGTGAAAAGTGGTCAACCACAGGTAATGTGTTTGTCTTATTTTCCTGTGTGATTTCATTCTACAGCGTAATGATTCTCTGGTTTCATCCTGGTTGTTATTTGGGCATTTAATGCACTAGATGAGGCACATCACATTGTGATAGGAATGTGTAGGACTCATGGATCTTGAAAGGTGTATTGGGGGGGATGTCGATCATTGTAGTACTGGAGACCGTATCGCTACCTCATCTGATGATGATGGCTACCTCACCCACCTTGTCTCTCTAATATCTTGGGATCAACAAAGCTACAGCAACACTGCACACAACCATATCATTTGTGATTCCTGAGAAAGTGCACTAGAAAGAAATGTTTCAGATACTAATCTCAAAATGACTGAAGGGATGAAATCTCAGTGGCTAATTTGATATTTAATTTATCTTGACACATCACTGAAATGTAGTTAAGTGCCACGCAAGTGACAAACCTCTAATAAACGCAAAGTATGTCATTTCCAGTAATAGATCTCAATTAATATAATTTCTAAATAATCAAAACAATTGGTCTTTGGTCCTTGTTTAGGATGAATGGCATGCAAAGCTTAGCATTTTCAAATAAATGCTGTGAGATTGGTCTTGTCCACAGTGGAAAAAAATGTTGTGCTAACCAGTACATGGTTGCCCAGCACATGTGAAACACATCTCATGTCCATATACAAAAATGCTCACAATAATTAAGACTTTATAGCTACTGTCTGGATTGGGTTTGTGCTTTGAGGACTTGTGTGGTTCTTCGCTGGTGCACTGCTAAGTGTGGACAAAAAAGTTAATTGATGCAATTGCCCCAGAGACGCTAGCAGTTCTCTCACAACTGTCCCACAGTACACCACTCAGTGCTTATGAGGCTTGTCTGGTCTACTTTAATTGCATTTAATTGCACTGGTGTCGAGTTGGCTAGTAGCTAATTAGGCTTTGTCGAGACTAAAATTTAAGGTGAGATGTTAGCATGCGCTAACTAACTTTCTAAGAAGACCAGTGTAGACCAGGCCTTTAGCACATACTAAACTGATTGAGTTAAAGCCTTGGAAGGATGGAAAGGGGGAAGAGTTTAGGCAGCGTGCCTTGTTTACATTAGAATTTTTTAAAAACATGTACATTAGCAAACGTTAACATCACATCTTTAAATAGTAGACTAGGCAAGGCTGTACTTAAACAGTTAGTATTGCACACATGAAGTTCAGTGGCAAACACTTTTACTTAATGTTAGGATGCATAAATAATGGGATAAACACTGAAACTATAATGCTTTCATATAAATCAGTGGTGTGCCTTCACCTGAAGTCCTGTGTGCATAAATGGTCATCTCATCTCCAACAGGCTATAGCAGAAACAGACGAGACTGAAAGCCAGGCAATGAGAATGAAGTAGTGCATGGAAGGAAACATGATCACAGTATAAAATAATTAATGGTATATAGAGAGGGTAGGTCACGTCACCCTGTCTCATACCAAGACCAGAAAGACATTCAATGAAATTGAAATGCAGCAAATTTAAAATAAAAGGAAATACTTTTTCACACTATACAAAATTAGCCTGTGAGTTTTATTGCCACAAGGTATCATTAAGGTCAAAAGCTTAGCAGAAGATTGCTAAGATTGGACATTTACATAGGTAACTAGACCATCCAGAATTATAACAGCAAGGATTATTTTAAAAACCAGATTTTTAGAAAGGATATAAAAACTCTCATGCTTCAGGGCACAAACCAAACAAATGTGGATTGAGAGGGAACTTTCCTTTGGGAAGGTTATCCCATAATAGCCTATTGCAGGGTTTCTTGTACCTTCCTCTGAAGCATCTGGGACCGGCCGCTATCAGGACAGGATACTGGACTAGATGGAACACCAGTCTGAATTCCTGTGTCATATAATACCTACAAGTCAAATCGAGGGAGTAATACTGTGCAAATGTATGCATAGAACTCTAAGTAGCAGTCTCACATCTCCCTGGAGTCTCTTTTGACACATACAGTTGAACCTGCCTTAGATATAGTTGAATACATTTTAACACCTCAGGCACTGGGATAAGTGCCAGATGACAACAATATCTATTTAATCTTTCAATAGATACTCTCTGCCCTCTAGATGTATCCCTGTAGGCTATGAACAGTGCACATGTTTTACAGTAGACTTACTCCTGTCCAAGTAATAACTGAGAACTCTTCTAGCATCCACACAATACAAACTAGCTTCTTCCAAAAATTGAATGAGATTGGTGAAAATATAGATAAATTACTGGTAAAGGGAGCATGCAAAAGAGAAGCAGAGGTAAAGTTATCAGAAGGAAATGGGGGAAAAAAATGTTTAGTGTTTATAAGAGAAGGTACCAGATCTGATCATCTCAAGGTGGCCTTTCTGAATGGTTTGTTTTCTAGTTGTACATATGGGTCATCAAATGGAAGGTCCTTCAGAGAGGACGATATCTTAAGACACATCAGTCACAAATATAGTCTCATGGTTACAGTAGCTGTCACTAAAAATCTAGAAGCTGCATCCAAAGCTTTGTAAAGCTCTGAGAGGGCAGATTTTGTGACATATCAGCCTTCAGCAACTTCAGTCATTGCCTCTCTCCTGACCTCTTCAGAAAGATGCTTTAGCAATGACAGGAGTTTACTTCCTGGTAATTATCTACATGAGGAGAGGAACAGAATAAATTAAGGCTTATTTCCATCACAGAAAATCAAAGCTTATGGCATTATGTTCTTAAACAGATATGCCAATGAAAGCTCATGGCAAACTGATGCATCAGGAAGAACCAGGGATCCAAGAACAGGATGTGAATGGCATATTCAAAGCCTCTCCCAGAGATAAAATAAATGTTGTCTATCCTCTCAGAAACAGGTATGACAGCAGCACGGTTTAACCAAAAATACTCTGCAGGCTCTAAGATACTTCCGTTATTTGTAATGGCCACTTGCCTAGACTGTCCTAGGTTACTGAGACTTTCACCATCAACTCTAGATGAAGTGCCTTTGAAAGCTGCCCCAAGACCTCCTCCTTGAAGCTTTTTATAGAATCAGGTGGAGAAGTTACACACTACTTCATCCTGCATGGTAAAGGTGGTGAACCCTCAGAAGATTCTTGAATTGCACCCCACTCAGCTTCAGAATCCCATAAATCTGATGACAGCCCAAGGAAAAAAATATCTGGAAAGAAAGTTTGGTGGAAATCTTTCAGTGATGAGAATCTGGCTGAAGTCTCCTTTGTGATTTCTTAGAAGGCCATCCTCTAAGCCAATGGTTCTCAACCTATTTACTATTGTGGGCCGCATATGCAGCTCTTTATGTGTCATGTACGCTGCAGCCACACAATGAATATATTACCTGTGTGGCCCTGAGAATGTCACAAGGGCTGCAGCTGTGTGCTGATTGGGTCGCAAGCGGCCCGCAGGCTGCAGGTTGAGAACCACTGCTCTAAGCTTTAGACCTACGGATTATCATACTCACATTGACCACCATAGACAGAGACCCCCCAAGGATCAGAAGATTGCTGGGCATTACATGCCTCTGTTGCAAGACCAGAATACAGACCACTGTCATGACCAGAGAGAGCAAGTCAAATGAGCTGCATCTAGTACCTCCATGTAGCAAAGGACCCTAGAAAGATCTTCAGTGTCTATCACACAGGCAGTTCTTGATGCAAAAATCTAGTCTTCCTTCAGAAGAGGGTTCACAAGCAAAGTCTGGACTGCAGAAGGTTTCCTGTTCAGAGTAACGGAAGATAAGAGCCAGACACATTATACTGAGGAGAATGTTGACTGCACAGGCTGTTAGGACACCTCTGGACAAGATCAGAAGGAAATATCAATGTAAAGAAGTCAATTCTGAGGGCTGACACCTAGGCCTCAAGATTGAGGCCAAGGAGACCAATGCTGACATATCTCCCACATTAGTGGATTGGTTTTTTTATGCTGTGGAGCCATCCAGTAATGACAGATATTGCACAGGTTATCGCTGGATCCTCTGCTCTCACAAGGTAACAAAGTCAAAGACGTTGATTCCACATCAGATCCCATAGCTCTCTTTGCAAAAGTCCATGCTGAGGCAGCCTCAATAAAGACCTTCTCATCACCAGAATTTGATTTCAATGTAAAGCTCCTCAACCCCAATTTGCCACTGTCCTCATCAACTGCTACTCAGACATCAAGAAATCCCTTAGCACTGACTGTATCAGACAATCAGCACTACAGCTAGTCAACTAGGACTTGGGTCAGATCTACACTACAAACTTACATCGGTATAACTATGTTGCTCGTGGTGTGAAAAATCTACATCCTTGCATGACACAGTTATACCAACCTAGCATCGCTACGGCGATAGAAGACTTTCTCCCATCCACATAGCTACTATTTCTTGGGGAGGTGGATTAAACTATGCTGACGGGATTAAACTACGGTGCGCTACAGTGGTGCAGCTGCAGTGTTAAGTGTAGACCTGCCCTTAGACTACGCAGAGTCCCTTGATGTTGATTACAACAAGGGCTCAGCACTAGACTGGAACAATGGAGTCTTTAAAGCTTCTCCAAACAAGGGCTTCTTGAGGCACCTCTGTTTGGGGAGTCCTATGGGATTATATCCCTCACCACAAGAGATCAAGCACTGGATTTACTCATCTCTCACCAATATTGTAGCATCACAAGATGCACTGATCTTAGCAGTGGACATTCCAGTGGCTGAAAGCTAACCAATAGGACCAAACTAACTCCACATCAGCACCAGCAAAGTGTGTATTATCTAAAACAAAAACTTAAAACCAACAGACCACCTTAATCAAATGCTATGCCTAGCAAACCTGAACAGAGATGCCTATGACATCAAACAATGGACAGTCCTCAGTTCCAACTTACTGCTCCTAAGGCTGTAAAAGAAAGGACCAAAAAACTTCCAAGCTTCTACACCAGAGGCAAGCAACTACAAAGCATGGATCTCAATACAGGGAATTCTCAAAGATGTTAAGCTTTCATTTAAAAAAATACATATATCTAGTTGCAGAAAACCTTCCAAAACGTGAACCAAATGTAAACGGATGCAGTAGTGTCTTCTCCAGTCTGCAGACAAATTAGGTCAGTACTTTTAGTGGCACACAGGCTAACCAAGTCACAGCAATGGAATGAAATTAACAACTCAGGTCAGTTTCACAGCTGCTACAGGAAGTCTAGGTGTTAATGAAACTGTCAGTCACTTCAATTTCATGTTGCTTCTGCAAACTGCAGCAGATGTGCTAGAGATAATCACAGGAGGAGAAGACCCCAAAACAAAGGCTGGGGAATGGATAGAATTCCCGATAGCAGCTAGAAGTGTATGGCAAGTGGAGAAAACAAGAGAGAAAGTTCCTTGCTCCTACCAAGAGCCAAAAGGATGGACGTTGTTTGAAGTTGGTCAGATATCTAGTAACTAGAGTGATACAAGAGACAGAGCACCCAGACAAGAACCAGGGATGGCAGTCTGGTAAAAAACCAGCTCCTTCTCCGTTCAGAAAAATGAATGGAATTGATTGCTTTTTGGGGGTGAGAAGCAAGATAGAAGAGGAAAAAGAGCGGAAGATACTACTGGTTAGATTACCTCAGCATTTCTCTAAGTACTAGATGCCTCCTCCCCCATGATGTACAAAAGATTAGCTGGGGTATTCGGCAAACATGTACATTAAGAAGGGTAGGCCTTTAACAACACACAACACAGTGTGTGTGTGGTGGGGGGAGGTGGGGTAATGTGTAGGATTCCTTCAATTTTCCTGAAGAGAGAGCGAGCTTTCAAAACATTTGGAAAATGCTGGGTTTTTTGACGCAGATTGGTCGACTGATTATTTCAGTCCCTGCTCTTTTCTAATATGCACCAACATGTGAAATATGAGGTATAAAACATTTCAAGCCCAGAGATGTATGTTGCAAAAATTTTTTAAAAATATTATAAAAAAGTAAAGCCACAATACAGTGGAGTTGTGTTTAACAAAAAAACAGCTCCCTCCTTGGGAACACCTTGGGCATTTCTTTCTGATCCTCCATACAACTGGGATTGCCTTCTGATAGCAAGATACTGATAGCATGTCTTTCTGGGGATAGCCGTTTAAATTTAGAAGGCATAGCTGCAGCTCTAAAGCAGCCTTTTTTGCAACTATGTGTTTGTTTCACTTCACCCTCTTCCAGCTGGTAAGTACTCCTGAAGAAACAACATTTTAGAGACTGGGCTACATAGAAAAAAATATTTTTCTTCAAAATGCTCCTGGATTCATTGAGCTTATGGGTCCAGTCATCCTGTCAGTGGACTTCAACAGTTATTGTTCAAGCATAAAACTGATGGAATTTGATCAGATCCCTTAATTAAAAAATTCTTGTAAAAACATAATAGAAATTTGATTCTTAAAAAACAGAAGCACCATTCACTTGAACCTTTGGGCTCAATCTTGTCTTGCACAGTGCATGTGCATTAGGATGTTTTACAAGAAGGTAGGCTGCAGAAAGTCCAGGGAAAAGGACAGACAATCAAGCTAGCTGGCGCACCAAAGCTCCAGGGAAATATGTTCTGCTGCATAATGGGCACAGCAAAGTCCCCAGCTTACTGCACCAGCTCTGATCTGCAGCACACTCTCACTGGTGTGCAGGTTACTTCAAGAATCATCTGCATGCACCCTGCTGTATATCTTCCCTCATGGTCCTGGGAGTTTAATACTAGAATGCTATCTGTTTTCTAGAAGTGACAACTACTGACAGATAGAAGGAATAATGGTTTGGCAGTGTATTACTCAGGGATAGCTGATTTTATTTATTTTTTAAAGTATTTGGTAGCTTCAGTAATTGTCAAGCAGTGCAATTATTACAAAAGTATGATAAGAACTTTATTTTATTAGCCTTACCTTTCTTCCCCATTCCCTGGTTGTCCCACAATTAGACTAATGTGACGTGTGTATTTTTGTACAGCCTCTAGCACAATAGAGGCCTGCAGGCATTACCACATTACAAATAATAAAGGTTTCAAGCCATAAAGCAAAGGGGAATAAGTTTATCCATATTTACAACACCCAGCAATATAGTAGCTGAGTGTCATTTACACTGGAGAACAATTGAGGTTATTTAGTCCAAAAAAAGAGGATACCCCCTCCCGATTAAGAAACCTGAAGTTAACGTGTTATTAAATTAGCCATTTGAGAGTAAACAAAGAGTTAGGAAGTTATTTTTCTTAATTTTAGTTGGAATTTCCATATGAAAGTGCAACAGGGATCACTGCATACCATTTATTTGATTGTTTGCATGTTTTTGGTGATTACCCTTCACAGTAAATTGGGTAGAATGTTAGATCAGAAGGCTCACAGCAGTTGGAACTGCGTGTTATGATTCTGTGGCCCACACTTATAGGCAATAAAATGTCCAGACAGTGAGCAAATAAAATAAGAATGCTTATTAAATCCAGGCACAAATGATGAAGTACACAGAAGACTAAAAATTAACACTGATGTTTAATTCTACTCCTGTGGGCAGGCATTTCTCACTTTTTTCAGTCATGACATGCACAAAGTGACGTGGGCATCCCACAAGAAAAAAAAGACAGCTCTTGCTCTTGAATTAATGCTGCAACACCCTTGTGAAAGCCCATCAAGGCAGAAGCCAAACAGATTGACCCTGGTATTTTCCTGGGCTCCATATTTGAATTCAGAAGCTGAAAAATATTCTCTCCAGTGGCACTCTCTGGCCAGATTGGGACCTATAGAAACCAGGTGATCACTTTACCTTTGCTGTCATCAAAATGTCAAACCATGATTGGGAACAGCTTGCTGGTGCCTGCTTCACTACTGATGTCAGTAGCTAAACTAAATGATGAATGCTTTCTGCTAGATAGTTCATCTCCTCATTTGCCATCTTTTTGACAATGGCTGTTGTTTTTGTGTGTGCACATTTATATTTCCTGGCAATTTCCAAATCAGGAAATGCAGTTTTCAGCAACTTTGAGATATGATTACTCGCTGCAATGGGCAAGTTATGCTTGATGATGAATCCTGTTAGTAACACTTTGGTATGGATTGATGTCTGTGGTGAAGAACTGCTTTATATCTGTGCACTACTAGCTGATGTTTGCAGTTTCAACGTGTTTTTCACACCAATGTTAATTTTCACATATTTATGACTGCCATGCACAACAGATATGTCCATGAGACAAAGCTGACGATACACATAATCATTGCCCTTTCTTAACAGCTTAATCACTTTTGGTTGTATAGTTCATTTTTGAACCTCTGAAACCATTTTGATGTTTTTGGCATATTTGGCTCATTTTTATCACCTGCACCAGCTGTTCTGATAAACAGTGGCTGTTAAACTTTGGGGCAAGTGGGGCATAGAAAGAAAATCATGCCTCCTTGCCCCCCTGGCACCACTCCCACCAAGTATGCAACCGGAATTTTCCACATTGCACCCCTCCCCCAACCAGGAAGAAGGGGAGGAACAGTCCTAAGAAAGCAGCCTTGTTATGCCACCTATGGAGATTGTGGAATCTCTATCACTGAAAGTTTTTAAGAATACTTAGGCAAACACCTGTCAGGGATGGTCTAGTTATTACTTTGTCCTGCCTTGAGTGACTGGACTAGATGGCCTACTGAGGTCCTTTCCAGTCCTAAACTTCTATGATTCAAAAAGGGGACCTAAGAGGAACGCATGCGAGTGTGTGTGTGCACACGTGCATGTAGGGTTCCCCCATTTCACACAGCCATTACCTCACTCCCCCACCAGCCCTTGGGGAAACAGGGACTTCTCCCTCACCCCTCCAGTCTAAGGCCAAGCCTCCCTACATTGCACCCCTCACCCCAAACAGGAAGAAGTGGAGGATCAGTCCTAGGAAATCTGCCCTGCTATAGTGCCTAGGATCCTTAATTACCTTGGCCAGCCCCAGACCTGCATCTCATTCTCTCTCTCCTCCTTCATCACTGACTCCTTCTGCCTCTCTGGCTTCTCCTCCCCCACAGACTGCGCAGCAACAGGACTGATAGGTGGCAAGACGCAACGATTTTGAATGGGATTTGAGGTGTGGGATTCACCCAAGTCACAGACTGTATGTTGTACTCTAACTGCCTGTGTGGACCCTGCTTGCATGCTCTAAAAGGTATCTAGAGCACATTAATATAGTCTATCAAGTCCACAAAGGGCAGTTAAAGTGCAACACACAGCCTGTTGCTTACGTGATGGATCTAGCACCTCAAACCTCATTCAAAACCACCACTGCTTGCCCCCATCAGACCTGCCCATGCGCAGTCTGGGCATTTGCCATAAGGGTGGTGGTGAAGAATGCCCCCTGCAGCTGCAGCACTATTTGATTTGTTCGTTGGATCTGAGTGGTGGTGCGTGATGCAAAAGCCATAGATTTAAGGCCTGAATTCATAATTACATGTAAAAATTAGGAAGTTACAGAAGATTCGGCAGGGCTGCTATCTCTGCTACTCCTGACCTGTCTCCTCCATTACATACTAAAATCTTAACCTGTCTTTCTGACATCTCCTCATTGATGTCTAGCTGTCAGCTCAAACTCAACATGGCTAAAAGAGAGCTCTTGATCTTCCTAACTAGCGCTTCCTCGATCACTGTGGACAACATCATTCTACCTCTCACTCTGGCCCATAACCTTGGCATCATCTTGGACTCTGACCTATCTCTAGGTTCTCACATCGAGGTTTCGGATTCTTTTGGCATAGAATTGCTAAAATATGGCCTTTCCTATCTGTCCACACAGCTAAAACTCTCACGCAGGCTCTCATCTCATATTTTGATTATTGCAACGTCCTTTTCGTTGGCCTTGACAAATGCAATTTTGCCCTATTCGTAGCCATTCAGAATGGTGTTGCAAAGATAATTTTCCTAGCCAGTCACTCTGAACGTGTCATCCCTCTCCCTGCATTCCTCCAGTGGCTCCCTCTTCTCTACTGCAAACATAAGTTGCTTGTCTTCACTTTCAGGGCTCCTTTGTGACTTCTCATCCATCATTCACTATCAAACTCACTTCCACCTCAGATCAGCCCATGATTCCAGCCTCTGTCACCCACTTGTTAAATTTTCAAACAAGAACAGAGGAATATATTACACCACTAGAGTGCAACAAAAGTAGCTGTAGTGGTCCTACAAAAAACCCACAAATAGTACTGCATAGTCTTGAGCACTATTTATACACACACACAGATACATCCCTCTCTTTTACATAGCACTCCTATGACAGGTAGCACTGCGGAGCTAAACAGAACAGAAATTAGGGCTCTAACATTTTTCTTTTAAGAGACAGGAGGAGGAGTATAAACTATCAGAAAAGAGGAAAGAGAAAAAATGGAAGCAAACTCACACAGGAAAAAGATGCACATTAAACACAAAGGGAACAATGAGAAAAAAATCAATGGAAATGGTGAATAGTAAAAAAAATAAAAAGAAGGATGAACTAAGGAATAAATGGAAATTTATTAAGTCAAATATTTCAGAGAAGTACTGGAGACAGATTTAATCATTAAGAAACAATATATGTAGATGGTTGTAAAAGAGAAAGATCAAAAAGGGGAGAGTTTTTTAAACAAAAATTTAAAAAAAAAATCAATATATTTTTTGAAAGGGCAGCTTAGGCTCTGACAAAGTTGCCACATATTTTGGACAGTATTACCCTATTTAGTATGTTAAAGGTATGAATGCAATAGTCAAGGAGGAAAAGTTAATAGATCTTGGAATAAAGCATGAAAGAATAATAATGTATGGAAAGAAGTCATCATTAAATAAGGAAGAGAAAAAAGGAGAAGCCCACAGAACCAGCAATTAAGTGGCAAAGAAAAAAAGCAAACTGTTCAATCCACCTGAAAAAACCTAAATGTCCTCCTGGTGTTCCCTCACCACAATGAGTTTATTACAGCCTTGAACTGTTGTCTGTCATGTCTTGTTTAAAAATATAAAAGTTTTCAGTAAGTAGATTCTCATCTTTAAAGCACAATTCTGCTGAGACTAAAAATAGCATTGAAGACTCCCATTCATGTCCTGTTTTCTGTATCAAATTTATTCAATTAACAAGCACAATTATGTGTTTTTTCCCCCAGCTGCCAACTCTTTTTGGTTTTGTTGTGCTGTTTTTTAAACTGCAAACTCACCCTGGACTGTGACAATCAAGCTACGTCCTTTGGTCTATGTGTCTGAAATTAGTTCTGATGAGATGTATAGCCATGAATAAAGACCTATATTACTTGTATAGATGTATTTAATAGTGTGGCAATTTGGGGATACAACCACAACTGCTAAATTAAAAGATCTATGCTTAGTTGCAAAATTATTATATATAAAAGGGCAAGGTATTTTGGAGGTATTTTAACAGGTTTCCTAAAAAACAAGTTTCTTAATAAAAATAATATAAATTAGGATATTTTTAAGGTGAGGAAAAGTTGAGGAATCTCTTTAAAGATAATACATGTTGTATGTCAAGAAACTTTGAGGACACATTAGAACCTCTCTAACTCATACTGACTGGGAAACCCATCATGAACAATATTTCTGAAAATTAGCAAGTGAACAAATAATATTTGTTTATTATTTTATTAATTTAGGTTATTTTAATAATATTTCATGATTTAAACATACTGTAAAGTATTTTTTGAAAATAATCAAGTCTTGTTATTAAATAATCCCATTTACTACAGCGCTCTTAAATCTTTCCTGGTTGGCAGAGAGACTGCTATTTGCATAAATTATAGTCTGCATATAAGCAACAGTCTATTTTAATTTTATACAGGATTACAGAGCATGTTTGAGGAAAGACAGAAGTCCTAAAGATGCTCCTGAGAAGTGAGACAGTCTTAAATTTCCCAATACATCCCCCACATCCCCAACCCAAACAAATAAACCAACCATACTGACAAACCTTCAACTACCATTCTAGGTTTATCCAATAGTATTCTTTTATTGAGTCAATGCAGTTTAGTTATTTTAGGGGAAAAGCTTTGATTTAGCAATTATCTTTGCTTAGTAAGGGAATGGGCATACAGTAGTTCTCTGTAATCTTGCTGAAGAGCTGTTAATTGAGGTAGTTTCACTATTCACCTGCTGCTTTAGGGAGCCACATATACCACTTGCAGATCTTATGGTTTGTCTTCAGTGCAGTGTTAGTTCAAGGTATAACTCAAGTGTTGCTCTTAACCCAATCCCATCCACACACAAAAATATCTAACTCAAGACAGATGGAGCATCAAGGAGCAA
Organism: Emydura macquarii macquarii; assembly: GCF_026122565.2. NCBI lineage: Eukaryota > Metazoa > Chordata > Testudines > Chelidae > Emydura > Emydura macquarii. Next base: position 19,139,328 of record NW_027131614.1, on the reverse strand, counting down.
GGGCTGAAGTTTAAATGCTGATGACACTCAATATAGCAATGCACTTGGGACACAGCTACTCTCTACTGCTAATCCAATCACACTGTGCTGCGTCACTGTTATTTTGCAGTATGGCCAGTCTCATTTTAGCTAAACTAACTAGAAAGAAATTAACCTGAGAGTAAATTAATACAGAATTATCTTGCTTTAAAATATAATCTTAGAAGAACCAAGCATCCTATTTGCTAGGAAGGTTAGCTGCATAGCTTTAAAACAGAACAGTTTACTGCCATGGCTTTCCCATCAAGGCTTTAAATTGTAAATGTTTAGAATGTGTACTAGTAATAGTCTTAGGCGAAGTCTACACTACAAATTTACATTAGTATAAATACCTCGTTCAGGGGTTGAAAAATCCACACACCTGAGCATGTAATTATACTGACCTAACCTCTGGCATAGACAGTGGAATGTCAACAGGAAGACTTCTCCCAATGACATAGCTACTGCCTCTCAATTAGATGAATTAACTAGAAACTCTCGCATCAGCATAGTATTCTCTTCACTGAAGCACTGGTGCAGATGTGCCACTGTACATGTAGACAAGTCCTATTTCAACCGTCTATTTAAAGACATTTGTTTTACATAGATTTTTTTAAAATAATTTCTCTTTTGCCATAACACCATGGTATTGGTTTATTAAATGACTAAGGTTAAAAATATTAACATTATCTATATCCCTCTCAACACAATTTAATCTAATAAGTATTTTCACATATAACAGATACAGCATTACAGCAAAATACTTTTTAGAATAATATTCCTTACCTTGTCATTATTTTCTCAGTATGGGCAATGCATCTTTACCTTTAAATATTTTCCAATACTTCTATCTCATTTCCCACATATTCCCCAACCCTCACTGTTCTGTGATTCCTAACTGAGTGGCATACGATTGTGGATAAAGGTAATCACTAATCCAACTATGCTATGGACATAGGTGTAGCTCTGAAATAAAACAATGATGAAATGTTTAGTTTGTTACATATTAGCAAAATTTGTAAGGCTTATTTGAAACTTCTCTTTGGTTTGGAAATACACTGCTCTTATTTCAAAAGGAGTGAAGTACATTAGTAAGCAATGTCGTCAAATCCAGCCTTTGTGTAATTCTGCTGGTTTCTGTGAAGTTACAATAGAGCTGAGTTTGGCTCCATATGCTCTTCTCAGATCTCTTATCAATAGCACATCACTATGGATAATATGACAGCTCACCAATCAGGCAGCAGGAAGACTGGCAAGTCATGTACTTTAACCTGCCATTTAATACTACTAAATCCTACAGACAGCCTACTACACTACTATCAAGTAGTAACAACAAACTGAACATTTCTCAGTATTCTACATTTCGCTGTTAGATATTAATTTAGAATGAAAGCTGTTCTTGCTAAGCTCCTTCAATAGACTTCGCAATCTAAATTAATTTAGGTACATGGAAATGTCCTTGTGTTAAACAGTTTGTTTTGCAGATTCTAGTCTTTGATGTTTAAAGGGACAGTCATCTTAAACAAAGTCAGAATAGCCTCATTTATATCAACCGTTGTTACAAACTACACTTAAAATGACTGAAGTCAAAAGATGAGGAAAATATTTTTCGTACTTCATGAATTTCTCAGAATTTTGTGCATAGTCATTTTCATTGTTTCCCATGATGTTTCTGAGGGTCTTTTACACAGAAGACAGGCTTCTACAAAAATTAAGAAGAGTGATTGTAAGAAACAAAAAAAATGGAAGTGGAACTCAGAGCATGATCTGTAATTAAGACTACTACTTCAGATAAGCCTCCAAAACCCTAATACTTCTGTAAAAAAATTAATATATAGTATAAAATATTTGGTTTCATGAATATAACTCATCTAAAGTGAAATAAACACTTCAATCCTCACCTGAGAGAGGGTACAAGTAGTGGGCAGAATCCAAATGTTTACCAGCATCAAGTTGCTATTTACAAATTTAGCTTTTTAAAAATACTTGTTTTATAAACAATTTTGTTTGCAATATCCAGAATGCCTTAAAGGAGGCCAAACTACACTATGATATACATTTCATACAAGTCCCAGATATACTGTTAAAGTGGCATTGCCCACTCACTGCATCCTATGATACCTTATAACACAATTCTATCTTGATACATTTCAAATGTCATAGGTGTATTTCTGTAATAACTTGAAACCACTCAGATGAACCATTCTAAGAGACAACTGCCTCAGTATAAAAACATTCCACACAGAATGATGTATGGTTTAATAGATTAGTACATCAGACTTAAAAGAATAATCTTTAATGTGACTATTTTTAAGTGGTCTTAGCAAAAGTATAAAATATTAATCCTGTTTTTCAATAAACATAGCTTTTGATCTGCTGAATCAGTCATCTGAATCTATCAGAGATGGAGGACAATGTAATTAAATTCATTTGGGGAAATAAGACATTAGCACAATGCTGTATAAACTAAAAATGATGCAATCACAGAACAACATTCCAACGAAGGCAAATGCACTGAGTACAGTAATTTTGACAAACAGAAGTTTTTATTTTATGTCCAATCCACAGTATTGTGCAATCAAGTCTAAAACTACACAATACATATATTAAAATGTTTAGAAAAAAATACTTGACTCAGAGAGTATACAGTGTGCGTCTATATGTTAAGTGTTTACCGCTTTAATAACATCACTCAATATTTACTTTTAATTCTGAAATTTGAAACAAATCTAAAAAGATGTCAACACCAATATTCAACTTCTTGAGTATACTGCATTAACAAATGGCTAGGCAGGACAGAGCTAGCCATATGTAGTTTAAAAGTTCAGCAAGTACTTTAAATAATTTACTCTTTTTAAATAGAACAATTTCAGGAATATATTTGCTAGTGGAGTTATGCTGGTTTGGTCTAATTGTGATCATTTTCCTTCTGAAAACTCGTATACTTTTTCTTATTTACAGACACCCAAATTCCTAACAACAGTTCCCCACCCATCATTGATGCCCTACTGAGTGATGCCCAGCATTGTACCAAAGTTGCTTGGTACAAATGGCTAGAACTAACCCCAGTTCTCTGTAAGAAAAAGATGCCGGTAATTTGACCCATCTTTATTCACAGAACAGAGAGATGGTCAGCCGCAAGAAAAGAAATCAGTATGCTCTCCACCAGAGAAATGAAGATGTTGAAATAGTCAAATGGTTGGACACTGCATGACAGAAAATGAAATGAGATTGTGAGAGGCCTACTGCAGGTCACCTTAACTGAAAAGAAGTTGAAGAAAGCTATGCTACATTGGTATGGACATGTCCACCGGAGATCTGAAAGTTATATTGGTAAAATGGCCTTTTAAATGATTGTAGACAGAAGACAACCAAGAGAGAGGTCAAAGACTTGGTACATGGACTGGCTATCAGCAGACCATAGAGACACCAATCTGCATGGTAGCCAGGCATACAATCATGAGTTTTGGAAGAAGGCTATAAAAGTCACCAATCCTGAACAGAGAAGTGGAAAGAAAGAAAAGTCCCTTGCCCATGGTTGTAGAAAGAGGTAATCTGTTTGTTAATGCAGCAATTTAGTTAGTAAATCAGGATTCGACAAACCCTGGGCGCCAGGTTGCCATGGCGCCTGGAAATTTAAGTCTAGCACCTAGTATTTCTCTGGGGGGGCGTGAGGGGGGGGGGGAAGCGGCCGCCGTGCTCTAGCCAGGGCGCCACTGCGCCCATGTGGCAGGACTGGGAGAGGGGAGCGCTGCGGCTGCCACGCTCCAGCCAGGGTGCCCCGCCACTGGGCCCACGTTGTGGGAGGGGGGCGGAGCCGGGAGGGGAGAGTGGCTGTTGCGCTCCAGCTAGGGCACCCCACCGCTGAGCCCACGTTGTCTGGTTGCTTAATTTTTAGGATGGCTCTTAGCTCCAAAACAAATTTGTCGAGCCCTGTAGTAAATAATTTATCTTGTTGGACCGCAGGTAACACCAGTGTTCCTTGATTTGTCTAGGTTGACAAGTAGGTTCAGAGTGGAGTCTCAAGTACTGATACTGACTAATAAAGCCCTAAAAAGGATGGTTCTTGCCTACTTGAGACTCCGCTTCTCTTCTCATGCTAACAATCAGAAGACACTCAAACTGGAATCCCCTTAGTAAAAGAGAAGGGGAGCTGTCAGTGTTATCTGGCAGGTGCTCACCTATTCTGAAACTAGTCCTTAGAAACTGGAAACTGTTGATCTGCAGGGCATACTGTAATGACTATCGATTTACCTAGAATTCAGAAATGAAAAGAGGAGAGGCTTGTGAGGTAGGGGAGTATTGGTTGGATTTAATTGTGATTGGATATTTTTTGGCTTGCAACGAAGAACAGCTGCTAGGTTTTGGGCACAAAGGGAGAACTACATATTTTTTAGACAAAAATATGTAGATTAGAATATGAATTAATCTAACTACTACCCATAAAAGCACTGCATAAATAGTCACAAGAAACAAACTGCTTAAACTACTAACAAGGCTATCAAATGGAGAAAAACGTATGAAATGGACTCATATCTAAAGACAGCAATCTCAGTTCTCTGGGCAAAAGGGCAGGACAACTGGGCTAAAGAACTGGGCACTGGGTGCACCACATGGCAGCACAGAGCCGACAGGCCGGACATATATTTTGTTCTCTGTCTTCTTATCTAAAATATCTGAGCTGATATGAAGGTACAGCATGCATTTACAAATATGTACTGCACATTAAAACTTCTAAGAGAGATGAAAACATCTTACAATCTTCAGATGTTGGTTCCTTTCATTTCTTGCAAAGGCCTGTGCTTCAGAAAGGCTGGATATACATGCACTGAGGAGTCACTTCATGCAAATAAAGTGCCTTTAAAGCTTTTTTTTTTTTTTGCAGCAAAAGTTGGTGACCACTTATTTACCATGTGTTGGGAGGGAAGTATTCACAAGTCAGCTAAGCCCTTACATTCTACAATGCACATTTTCCACAACTGTAATAAGAGCTGAATATAATTAAGTTTAAGCACTACTTAAGGAGCTAGTTTTAGAGTATTCCACACCTACTCAAAGAGAGGACTGTCTTATTTTTCTTTATTAAAAAACTTTAAATGAAGTTATCAACCCTTTTGCTAAAAGGACAGTTAAATAGAAAGGAATTTATCATCATATTCAAGCACAGTTTAACAATAGTCTTAATATGAAACTCTGGACATTAATAAACCTAAAATAGGTTACCTAACATATTGAGTTAATTCCTGTAGAAAGCATGTACATGAATATTGGAGGGAAGCCCAATACTATATAATCTATATCAAGGAAGCCTTGTCTATTTGTTTGTCACTCATCCCTATAAGGAACAAAGAATGCAATCCTAAAGTCTTTACTGAGGCAAAACTCTTAGTGACATCAACTTGCTCAAGCAGAGTTTGTGGACTTTGACCCAAGGTAACTAAATATATAGAGAGCATCATGGCTATAACTAAGTGTGATTGAAGTAGTAAAAGCCACTGGGCCTCATTTTTCTCAAAATGTCTATCCCTACCAGATTAAATCACTAGAACTCTCCTCCCACCAGGTGTCATGAAAATATCCAACCCCTTTTCATGTTCAAGATTTTAAAAACTTCCATGAAAATATCTTAATAGATGAGACTCATACATATGCCAAAAAAACCCTACTTCTTTTGCAAACAACTGAACTAGTAAACTCTGCAGTTAAAGATTACTCAAAAATCCACTTCCCTTTCAGCATATAAATTTAACAGAGTATCAGGTTAGATTTAAATGAACACATTGACATTTTAGTACCATCTGTATCTACATGTTATCCAAGATGTATTTAGCTTACTTGCTCGCTTAAAAAATATTCTAGAGTGGTCCAGTTTTCAAAGGCAGGAAACAACAACTGACCTCTTCAAATGATACTTACCAAATAAATGTATTTCACAGTGCATCTTTTTTTAAAACCACAATCTATTTTTCTGTTTGCTTTCTACAGCAGCTGGTGGCAATGAGTATGCTCAAGTATTTCCTATGGGAAATGATAATACATCATATATATTTGATTGCAAGGAATGCTTCAAGTCTGCAAGAACTCACATCTCTTTCTCAGAGGCTAGTATCAACATTCATCCAGTCTGGGGCTGCTCCCATCACCCAAATACCAGTGGTAGTTAGTTTTCCATTTTATCTTACAATCCAATTTCTATATTTGTAATACTACCAGCAGGAGTGATGTCATGCTCAGTATCAACACTGCGTAGGAAGAAACTAATTGAGAGAATAAAGTCAAGACCACTTTTTGACTTTGCTTTCAGGACCAAAGAAAAACATACATTAACATATTACACAAAGCAACACATCTTCAAAAATTATTATAAGGAACGATTACAGTCGAAAAAACAAAGAATAAAAGTGTAGCAGTAGATTATTATTTTATATGAAGTCTTTATGGCAGTTTCTACATTCATGAACTTTACATACATAAAGGACGACCTGAATAACTAGAATAATTAACATAATATGCTTATCAATAACTTCTGAAGTAACAAATCATGCAATTTAATCATTTAGGAATAACCTCTCTTTTGATTTCATTGTATTGGTACGCTCATATTTGTATTTAAATATTATTTAAAACAGTAGGTAGCAATACCATGCTCTCATATGTGCAAAAATATTTTTATTACTCTTTCTGAAACTGAAATGTAGCCCATAATATATTTCTGTTGGGTTTAATTAGAATGGTTTAGTCTATACATAACCAGAGTATTAAGACATTAAAGAAAATTATGTCAAGTCACTAAGAAAAATCCACCAGATTCAAATTAAACTGGCACCTATTGCGATCAGCCATGTTTGAGCTGTTCTTTAAGCTCCATGGTTCACAGTTTCTTAAAGTCTCCTGGATGAGATCAATTAAATCTGTATTAACTACAATATCTTCCAGTGAACAAAATCAGCTTTGACAATATCTGTATTTGGCTTTTGAACAAAGTGGCTAAACTCTAAGGGGTATTTCATTTATTTTGTTTCTCATTTGGCTTAACATTCATTTTGTTTAGAATACTTTTTTGGAGGGAATGGACAATAGTAACAGATAATATTCAGTAAGTAGTGTATATGAATCCCTTTGTAGTACATCATCTAACTAAACATACAAGAATAACTATAAGCTGTAGAGGTTAATTTTTTCAATTTTAGCTATTGAATACAAAAATGTAAATCCATACTTACAAGTGATGAATATTATAGTAGTGTGAACACTAGATTAAGCAATTTTACTAAATGTACAATTAATATCACTTTAAGAATTTGTTTACATTATGAGTTTTAAGAAATAATAAAAATTCACAAACTTACATATATTTTATTATTAAATATACAGTCTTGAAGTTTACTATTGAATCTCCAGAATTCCTTTACTTTTGGGATATCATTTTTTTTTCTTTTTCAAAGATCCTTTTGAAAAGGTTCTGTCTTGGTAGTCTGGAATAGTTTCCTATATTACATATAACTCAAAGACTGCAACATCTTCCCTAACAAATCAGAAAAATCTTTTTTAAAGAAACTGGTAATAGTCACGATGAATACATATACCACACTAAGCACTGTCGTATTAAAAGTAGCATAGTAAAATATCACTAATTTGCATACAAGAAGTGGTCTTGGCACTTCTCACAGGCTTAATAGCATGGTGTTGTATTGATGTCTCATTAATTCTAATCAGAGTGCTTTCTCAAAATATGCTACAGAACATTTACTAGTAAATTTGATACACCACGGTATATACTTGTCAAATCAACAAACAAGATGAGCTTTGTGAGGCATTATACTTGCTTTTTGTTTGCTTACTTGATAATTTGCACAATTCAGTAGCTGAGTGGGATTCCCAGTCAACGTGAATAAGCAACATTCTACTGTGAAAATTTTATTAATGAAAAATCTTAAGTTTTTGACAGTCTAAACATATTAAATTTGACCCCACATCCAAAGACATAAGACTGTTTAGCACTATACACAGATTAGAACTTTCCAGTAAACCTGTATGATTGTATAATGTGATAGAAGATTTGAAAAAAAGACACTTACTGAAAATTATAAGTCACTATCAGCATGCAAAGTACACAACTAGACGACCTTAAATAAGCATCTTTTACAGAAATATGAAATTATTTTTAGTTACCCTAACATTACTCATAACAACTATGACAAAACTCCCATTAAACACTTGCTAATCTGATTTCTGAGGATATTCTCCTCAGAGAGGCATTTGGCATGTTAAGTACAAAAGAAGATTATAACAATTTAATTTACTGTAACACACACTTTTTATATTTTCTAAGTTCCTGTACATGTGTGTTTCTTCATTTCTTTCTATGGTCATATTAAACTTTGCTCTTCTGGTTCCCATTTAACATCTTACTATTCAATTAAGTTATTTTACTTTATAGTTATGAATTACTGTTCTATGAATTATTCCCTTCCCGCAGGTACTTTCATTTGTTTTACCTATTTTAGGTCTTTGTTTATTACTTTGACTGCTCTCTTCATCTCTTTTTTAAAAAAAAAAATCATGAACATTGGACCATACCCTACCCTCATTTATATCTGTGCAACTCCACTGAAATCAGCAGGGTTTGATAGGAACATCTCAGAGTAGAATTTTGTCCATTTACTTTTTATTAAAATGTACTTGACAAAATTTATTCACTCTAAACAGACAAGTGTATTTTAAAGGCAATAAGATATTAGGGAAGCTTACAAAATAAATTAATTTATCCTATTAACAGGAATATAATTGCATAAAACTCTCTCATTTTTCAATGTTCAAGTATTCACACACACTTCTTATGTAGTCAACTCAGATTCCCCGCACTCACTGTGGGCTGTTTTAATACCATGATCCTGTAATAACTCTATTTACAAGATATCCAGGGACCATTTAAATATTAACTATTTTAATATATTCTGTGAGGATGCCCCATCTTTGTAAGTAGTATCACATCACTATTTAGGTTTTTTTAAGTTTTACAATATGTCTTGTCAACTTTTTTAAAATTGGAAAATGTACTTGGAGTTTCTGCTAAGATGCCCTAAAGAGGAGAATGACAGGTGTACACTTTGAAGGTGGAGGGAAGAAAAGAAGCCAAGTAGCAGATCAGTATACTTGAAAGCAGAAGTTAACATGGCATTATTATGATCAAGTCTGTTCATTATTAGGTTCTCATAGTTGAAGATTTCTAATTATTGTAATACAAGACAACTAGAACTCTTTCCATATTTGGTGTAGTTTTGTTTGATGTTCTGTGGACAACTAGTCATCTAAAATCCATTACTAATTGCAATCTATTCAACTGTAGATAATAAATAATTATGTTCCCCATTACATTAAAATAATTTAAAGTATAGGAAGCTGCATGAACAATTCTAATAAGTGATAAGTAGTATGTTTTAAGTTCAAGCCCCAAGTTTGCACAATTTATAAATCAATAAGCATTTGACTAAATCCTAGATGTGATTTTTTGATTAACAAGAAAAACACACATTTTATCAGCAAGATATTTTACTAGCTAAATGCAGCTATCTTCTGCCATAGGCTAGAATTCCAAAACACTTACTTTACAACTGATCAATACAAAATGTTACTTTGTTCTCATATTTGAATTATTTTGAAATCGTTCCCTAAAGCTACTTAAACATTTGGTAATTGGTTAAAGATGGTCAGCAGTTCACTGGGCAGATATTGCATATTTCTATCACAAGTAAAGAAAGTTAAATGTTCACTATTGTATTTCAAGAAGATATTCTCACCAAGTATTCTGTCACCTCTGTAGAGATGGTTGCTAGTTCCTTTTAACATTACAATGCATCAGAGGATGGTTTAAGCATTGTTACACATTTTATATTTTCTAAAATATTATCCTTTGATAAACAAATGAACTTGTTTAGGACCCCTTCATAACAATATTTAATCATATTAAACAATATTAAATTTAACAATATCTAATCACGAAAGCTAGTTTTTAAGATCTAACATGTTATAGATACAAGATAAAAAACCCTAGGTTTTAGATTCTGAAATAAAACAAGTCTTTTAAGTAAAATCATTTTAAACTGTTACAATACTGGTTAATTCAGAACATAAGTAGTCACCCACTTTAACCCATTCATTTTATACAACATCTGCTCTGCACTGAAAGGAGGAGACTTAAGGGCACCATTTTAACTAAATAGCTCTGGAGATGGATGACCATTAAAAGTAGCTGCACTTTCCATGCAGTGCATTTTGTATTAGATACATTTAAAAACTTGAGTAAATTATCATTTAAATCTCAAAGATCTGTGCTTGGAGAAACTCATTTTTCAGGCTAATTTATTAAACAAAGTGTGTATGCCAAGAATCATACTTAGATTAAGTCTATAAGAAAAGTTTAATGTATGAAAATTTATATTCTTGCATTTGTTGAACAATTTTAGAATTAGTGTAGCTATCCGATAGGATAGATAAAAGTCTACAAAAGCTTTTAGTACATTTAGAACATTCTAGTTTACCTAGAGAAATTAGGACAACTTTACCAATAACAGCCCATGAACAGTTATTTCCTTAGGTACTTAAAGGGCAAATTTTCAAATGATTTATCAAGTATCAAGTCAGAGCTATAGATATTAGAAAAAGGAATATCTAAATTCTAAAAGCTTCATTTCCTTGAAATGTTTGCTTTTATTTCTACCAAACACCATCTTAGAATCTAAGAATAATTCTGTATTCTAATAAATGAGAGCAACTAAGACTATAAAGAATAGTATCAAGTAAAACATTTACCATATAATTAAGTAGAATAATAGAAAATAGATAAAACCCAAATTAGTGTTTTTGAATATCTTCCCCCACCGAATTTTGTACTACACTTGGGTGTACTGGATTCACTTCACAATAAGCAGTTGTGAGTCAAAAAGATACTCAGCAACTGTTACACCACACTTGATGTTATGAACAATGCCTATATCTATATTCAGGAGTACAGAAACTAAATGATATTTTAAATTTCCAAATTAATGAAAATGTCTTACATTAAATACTTTCCATTGATTATCATAAATGCAGTATTAGTTAAAAAATTTTAAAAAATCTTATTTTCAGTAACAACTAGTTTAATAAAGTTACTTCTGCATAACTAAAGAACTAAAAAAATTACACTAGCCTAAAATATGACACTTCACCTATTTTGTCAAATTTCTGATTTTTTTAAGTCAGTATAATTTTAATCAACACACAAGAAAAGATTTATGGAAAAAATAACTGGAGAGGCCCTTCTATGTTTGAATTATTTTGTAAATATATGAAAGATCTTTAAAACATGCAAAGACATTTTTGTAAAAATATAAAATTTCATTCCTTCATGCTAACAGATTAATCCTTTTCCCTTAATGAGCTTTTTTCTTGCCTAAGAATAGTTGATGTGATTTAATTTTCAAAACTGTGAGTCACTGGAAAACTTTGTGATTTCTTCCAAAATCTGTAACCACAAGACTATCCCAGTCAAACTACTTTACAATAGGTTTTTAGTCTTATTTACAATAAAGATACAGATTACTTGTAAGCACAGGCTATTGAATATAGTGGGCTATTACAATTCATATTTAAAGTCTATAGGTCAGAAGAAGCCATTTGCTGAAAAGGCTTCCCTAAAAGTTCAGCCCTCCTCCTATCTCCCGAAGTGGATTCCTGGTATTTAAGTTTTAATTTAGAATTAAATATAAGGGCTACAAGAACAAAGCAATTGAAATGAAAAAATGTAATAATTTCTGATAAAGATATCTAATGAGTATATTAAGAAGTTATGCTAAGAATTTTAAAAGTTAGATGTTTTACTGAGAATTAAAATAAATAGATGATAACATAGACATATAGACAAGTAGAACAATTCACATCATGGTAGTTAAATATTTACAAGTTAAAAATACAGCAGGAATCTGTACCAACTACCATACTGATGTTTAAAGAATATATATGTATATATATGGAGATTGAATATAGTTAACATTCTTTAAAAAAAAACTAAAAGTAATTTTTCAAGAGATGTTATAATTACACAGCTAAGGTGCACATGTAAAAAGTCCTTAGATTGGCCCATTAAAAGCACACATTTATTACACTTTTTTCATAACCTTTTGGAACTGTTCACAGGTTTTAAATACAGAAGATGATCTGCATTGCTTTTCAACAGACAGTGATATGTCCCCCATAAAGCTGAAGTTACTCAAAGTGAAAATTATGCACTTAATAACTTTTTACAAGATGGCTGTGAAATTTTGCTACATACATACATAACAGCCTGCAGGTCTCCTTTCAAGGTATTCAGAACCAGTAGAAGAGGACTATATTTCATATTAATAACGTTTAGACTTTTTAATTTCTGCAACATCCATTCCAAAATGTTTTCAAAACACAATATTTTAACCAATACATTAAGAAAACTCTCTTGAAGACTTGCTACACACAAAAGAAATGCTTTGATCCAAACAAATCTGCAAATTTATCTCCATTATGCTGCATTAATTTGTCATACAAAGGTCAATGTAATATCTATCTTTTAAAAAAAACGGAACCACCCCTTTGCTTGAGGCAGAGGTTCTGCATAGGTGATGATTACTATAAGAAAAGAGAAGCTGTCTCTTTAAAATGCCCTGCTCTGTCCCTGATCCCACGTGGAACCAACATCAGCAGCACTTTCCCATTAACTTCAATGTGATGCAAGACGAGGCATCATTTTATATAAATAAAACGAGAAGGCTACAGAATACATTCTTTATGGGACACAAACAGGTGAATTAAGCATACCAGTGAAATCACAAGCCATCCCCAGAAGAGGTGCCCTTACTATGCGCCCTCTATGCCAGAAGAGGTGCCCTTACTTTCTCCCTGTGAGGTAATATTGCAGTCCAACCCTACACTGAAGAATCCAGTTTAAATAGAGGAGGGAGCCACAAGTAAAATTTGAATTTCAAATGCAACGAAAATGTATTTTATACACCGGAAAGGTTTGCTCTTTGCTTCACACATCCTAATTAGATCAGGAAAGTGACACTACAAAGGCATTACATTCCGGCCAAAAAATAAGAAAAAGAGAAACCAAATCACACACAAAGAGCATTAAAAAGGAAGTTATAAAGGAGCAAATATTACATTTATCTTATCTAGAAACCACTCCACATTACCCCAAAGTTATGTAGTTTCTGCACTATCATCTCCCCCTACCTCTCTGCCCTGAATGGGATTTTCATGTTTTCTCATTGTCGGTGGCGAGTTATAAGAGGTTTTTGCCTTTCTAAAGAATTCATCAACAAAAAAAATAAAATAAATATTAACTCCTTGCTCCCTGAAACGTTAAAAGGGGCATGCGAGGACACGGGGTTATTCTGTTACCCTTAGGAAGAAAAGGGGGAGCAGCCCCGATTTTTAAGTATTTTTGGGAATTTTTTTCTATTTTTTATTTTGTTATATGCCTCAGTTCTCCCTCCATTTTGGTTGTTTATGATACTGACAACAAGCTGTCCCTGCTCGCTCTCTCTCCGGATCTCTCCTGCTTTCAGTTAACAAACCCCTCTCCCCAATGCAACACTCAGCATTTACTTGGATTCACACTTTCCTCTAAACACACTAGAATGGGGGAAGCTAAAGGCTCCTGGGCGACCCGGAGAGGGAAAGCAGACAAATTCGTTTCTTTATTATGAAAGGAAAAACTTTCGTCCTCCCCCCCCAAAAAAAAAAGAAACGAAGGAAAGGGGGTCTGAGTGCCCCAAAGTGACTCCAGATCCCCCCCAAGAGTGAGCTGCCTGCTTCCTAAGACACACTCGAGAGAGAGGGGTCCACCCGGGAAGTTTTTGTGCAAAGTGCGCCTGGTTTGATACTTCGGGTGAATTTATATTAATTTTTCCCCTTATTTTTTGGGCAACACGGTCTCTAATGTCTTCCGCTCCCTCTCGCTGCTGTCACTATATTCACAGCACAGACCCTGGAGAAGGGGAGGGGGGGGGAGTGTGCTAGAAGATGGGGGGGGGGAGAGAAATACTTTTGCAAACTTTTCGGAACTCCCCAACGAAGCTAGGGGGTGCGGGAGAAACCCTCTCCCTCCTTAAGTTCCCCGGGCAAACTTCTCTCCCTCTTTAACTACACCAGTGCGGGAAGGAGGAGGGGGGAGGGCAGCGGGGTAAACTCCTGGGCTGTATTTTTATGAAACAGATTTCCCGAGCTATCTGCTTTGCTCCCCTGCTTGCTGCCCGGGGGTCCCCAGAAGGAGAATCGGCGGCAGCTCAGAGATGGGGGTGGCGGGGGGGGCCGATTAACACAAACTTTTCCTTGCCGCTGCTCGCTGCTCCTCTCTCCGCTCCCCCCTCCTCCTTCTCCTCCTCCTCCTCCCCCTTCATAATTTAAATAACCCTGATATTTCCCTGCTAAACCCCGGCGCCTGCCCCCCAAACCCGCAGCAGACTCACCGCGGGAGCCTCAGCATCCCCTCTGCGCCCCGTTTCCACCCTTTACAGTGTTCTCCGATTTTTCTGTAATTTTTTCCCCATATTTCGGGCTGGACGCGGCGGGCCTGGAAATTGTTTGCTTTCCTCTCTTTCCAGCAGCCATTGTAGTGTATGCGCTGCGGTGCAGCCCAGCCTGCCGCACACGCCGCGCCCACACGGCCCGCCGCCCACACGCGCCGCGGGTTGGCCGCCTCCCCCCGTCACTCAGGGCCCCGGCCGCGCCCCGCCGGAGGCGCCTGCGGCCCGCGCCGCCCGCCCGGTTGGTGGCAGCAGGCGTCGCTCAGGCCGGCGGCGGGCGGGGCCGCGCGGGGATTGGCGGCCCGGCCGCGGGCGAGGCGCTGCCACTCAGGCCGGCCGGGCAGCCGGGAGTGGGCGGCGGCGGTGTCAGTCCGGGGGGGAGCCGCGGGGCCGGGAGCGGGCTAGGCTGCGCCCCTACATAACCGCTGCCGCCCGAGCCGCTGACGTCTTTCGAATTGGAGGCGACGGGGCGCGCGCGCCGGCCGGCCGGCCCGGGAGGTAAGCAAGCGCCGAGCCGGGGTCGCCCTGCGCCGCCTGGGCGGCCCCCGCCGCCTTCCTGCGACAGCCCGGCTCGGGCGGCGACCCAGCGCCCTGGGAGCGGGGCTGTGCCCCCCTCCGGCCGAAGAGCAGGTCCGGAGCGAGGCCCGCTCACTCCCGCCTCCCCCCGCCCCACCCGCGCCTGCCCTGGCGCCAGGGGGCGCCCCTGGCAACTGAGCGGCCTGGGCCCGGGCGGAGAGGAAGAGGAGAGCGAGCCTGGGCCCGCGAGCCTGGCTCCTCCCTTCTTCCCCCCCGAGCTAGGAGCCGGGGTCCTCGCCGGCCGCAGCCCCTTTTCCCTGGGGGCGGCGCAGCGAGGATGGGGGGCGCCCTCCCCCTTCCTCTGGAAACGGCCCCGACCCCTGCCGGCGAAAGGCGGAGCAAGTATGGAAAAGGGCCCCGGGCTGCCGGGTGACAGGTGCCCGACGTGTGCTGCCTGTACCCGGGGGGGGGGCAACTCAGTCACAGAGGCGGGGGCCTCCCCGCACCCGCCGGGCGCCCGGAGCGCAGCGCCAGTGAAGGTGACTTGCCCGTCAGCAGATCTTGGGGGTGGCATCTTCCTGGCCCTGTTTTGAGAAGGGGAAGGAGAGGCCGGGCGCAGCCCCTCAACCACTCGTAGCCCCCCATTGTAACGTCCTTCTGCACGCTCACGAGTTGGGGTGTTAAATCAGAAAACTAGTGTAGACGAACCCTGGATGTACGCGTTCGTTCCTAAAGCAAGGAGGTCAGTCTGTGTATGTGTAAAACGGGGGGGGGGAGAAGGATTACTTGTTAACTAAATCAAGCTCCAGTAGCATCTGCATGTGACCTACCTGCTCTCCAGGCTTGATAGTGGGTTGTGCTCCTAATGTTGGCTAAGCACGAAAGATCAGTTCTCGAGCCATGAAGTTATTTTCCAGGATGCCTCTGTGAAGTGTGTTTGTAGTCGTGCCCAGTATGTTTGCAAACAAACTAGCATATTTAAGGTTTTGTGCATTCTAAACCAGATCACTAAGGCCATGTCTGTGTGTGCAGTGGTGTAGCTGTACCAATACAGCTGCAGCGAGTCTGGTGAAGAATCTATGCTAGAGGTCTCCAAACTGAAGGGGAACCTCCCACAGGGAGGGCACCAAGGAATGTTTGGAGGGGCACAATCAGGCCTGGATTAGCTCCTGTGGGGGATAGAGAGGGAGTGCCACCCAGCCCTGCTCCGCCACTGCGGCCCCGGTCCTGAACACAGCTCCTCTACTGTGGCCGCACTCCCAGCCATAGCCCCCAGCCTTGACCGCAGCTGGAGATGCGGGGAGGAGTAAGGGGCTGTTTTGGGGTAAAAACTTTGGGGACCAATGCTCTGTGCTGACAGGAGAGAGCTCTCCTGTTGGTATTAAACAAAATCCACCTCTGTGAGTGGCATAAACTATGTCAGAGGGAGACACTCTCCCACTGATTTAGCACTGTGCATGTGAACACTAAGTCAGTGTAACTTGTATCCTTCCAAAAGGTGGAATGTTCACACCCCTGGGTGACTTAAATTTTGCCAACATAGATAGGCTGTAGTGTAGACATAACCTTTGTAACCTTGTAGGAACAAAACTTACTTTTTAAACATCAATTTGACAAACACTACACTTTCTATAGTTCGTTGTCACTTGGAGTAGACAAATTGACAAGCACTGGAAATAGCTTAGTCATTTGTGTACTGACTGACATTAATAGTGTAAACACTAGACAAAATCAGCTACCAGTAAGAGTGACCTTCAACCTCTTCAGTGTAAGGTCACTTTCATGAAGATGATCTTAAAGGCATACCTGCAGTGGGTCTTTATTGATCATTTTTTTCCTAAAATAAGTGCAACGCACTCGCGTTATAAATAATATTTGGGCAAACCTGAAATCTCTTGTCCGAAGCGCTGATGTTGATGGGATGTTATTGTAGGTTCTTCTGGCCTTTTCTGTAATTCTCACTGGTATTAATGACAGTGTACTTGGCTCCATTTTATTTTTAAACCCTGTGTGATCAAAAATACTCTTGCTCTAGCAAAAGAAACTGAATATTTAGCTCCAAATATCAGTTACAATACAACTAAAATTTCAAGCTCACTGTGAAAACAGTTGCCAAAAACATTCAGTATGTGAATTAACATGTTTAACTATGCAGTTTTCTCTCAGCACTAACATCTGAGAGTTTAGCATTTTTTTTCAGAAGCATTTAAAGTGTGGTCCTGTGGAAAAATGCTTATTAAAAAGGCATCTGAGTTCCACGTTTGTTTCAGTGACTTAAAAATCTGTTTAAAAAATGTGTTCCAGCCTTAGACCTGAAACATAAGCTGCTGTGTACCATGGAGAAACAATTATCTGTGGTGTAAATAAAACAACCCTCAGACAAACTAGAAATCAAATTCTGCCCTCAGTAACACCTGGGCAGCCTCATTGAAAACCAGACCGCCTAAGTACAGAATTTGGCCTGCACTTGAAACTTAACAGTTCAGTTGATGTACAAAAAGTAATAGAATCCCACTATCTCCTATAACTGTGTTGGCTCTGCAGTGATAAGAACAGTAAAAAGCATTAAATATTTGTCAGAGTTAGTACAAGATGCTATTTTTACTGTATATACTCTTAAATGAAATTTGTACTTCTAAGCTTGTCTTTAATAGCAGCTTTTTGCAGAAAATTTACATTTAAGAATAAGTAAGGAGCTCAGTGTCAAACTGAGACCAGTTTTCTACTTTATTTTACACTGATTTAGTAATTGGAGACTATCTTCAATATTAATAGGTAAGCATTGTTTAAAATCTGATTCTTAAACATGTATTAAGTAGGATAAAAGTGGATTCTTACCTAAGGAACCACTTTTTGTATGTCAAACATGTCACTACTTGGTAATATAGTAGTAGGTCTAGCTGTTTCTGTACACAAAGCCTAGTTTACACTGTGGCCCTGATTCTTGTGGACTGGCCAAGGAGCACTTGGCACAAGTTAGGAGGGGTTTGTGTGTGCATATTGCTCTTTTTCAGTGCTCTGCCATCTGAGTGCTAGGCTGGTCACCAGCTTCTCTATATGCAGTGGCTGTTACTACAAAAGTTCCTAGGGTTTTTTATCTGGGGATTGTTGGGGTGTAGGAATATGCGAGACATACCCCTTTCCTCAGCCAAATCCCTACACTGATAGTCAGGGCATAGAAGAATCCCTATGTAATAGCTCCCAGGAAAAGGGAATCCTGGTGGCTGGCTAAACTGGTCTGAGTTGTTTTGTACTATCAGAGCAGCATGAAGCATCCTAATGCATTAGAGAATCAGGCCTCTTGTATGCAGAAAACCAAACAAGGTTCTGTATTCCTGTTTTTTCTCAATTAAATGTTTAAAAAAAAAAAATCTCTGCTAGATCATTCCAGATCTTGCATATATGTACTGTTAGAGGTTTCTGTGTTTATACCACTTAAAATGGAAATTCAGCTGAGACTCTTTAATATTAATGACACTCATGCGTCAAATATAAAACATATCTATTTCTTTCCTGCTTCTAGCTTCAGTAAGACTTTTTAGGATGCCCAGAAATGTGCAGCGACTTAGAGACCATGATACAAATCCATGTATAGTGGTAAGATTGATCAATTATGATTTTGTCTGGAGATGCAATAATTACTGCAGGGGTGTGAAAACCAACCAAGTAGTTCCTTCTAAAAGCAAGTAGTTTATACTGCTTCATTTTCATTCAGAAGGGGTGGGTGTGTGTGTGAGAGAACATCAGAAATATTTGGACCTTTTAAGTTGAAAATATTAAGTTCAGAAACCGATAGCTGTTTGAATGGATGGGATAGGCTTGTGGTTATCAGGTTTGTAATTCTGATTGTCCTTGAAACCATAGATTTAAATCTTTGTAGCTTGGATATGGTGCCCTTCCCACCCCCTTTTTTGGAGGTAATTAAATCAAATATTTTTCAGTTTACTGTGTGGGTACCTTTTTTTGAAAGAACCAAACAGAACTTCTGTGTTCTGCAGACTGGTGGCTTGATATTTTTTTTTTTTTTTTTTTTAATTTTTTTTCTCCCAGAGGTGTTGAGCAGCCACAACTCCTAGTGAAGTCTTTGCTTTCAGATTCACTGGCCCTTTTTGTGAGAGTAGAAATTTGTCCAAGTATCCTTGATGAAAAGTTTCTCCTTCTACCTCACCAACTATTGTATCCGTAGCACTTGGACAGGATGGCTAACTTCCTTAATCTTAGTTTATAAAAAAGCTTTGGGGATTTTTTAGAAGGAAAAAATACACTTAAAAATGTGTCAATATATTTATCCCCACCAGCTCTTATGTGTGACATGTCTTCCATATTAAAGGAAACAGATGCCTCTAGACAATGTATGGATGACAATAACTACAAAAAGGACATGTGTGTCTCCTATTTTTTAAAGTACAAAAACTGCAGAAAATTTTGGGTAAGTAGACTTCAGTAAAATTCTCAGTCAAACAGAATATTTTGGTTTAACTGAGGTATGGTATATTGCTTTATCATTTATAGCTTTATTAAAATGTAGTCCTTTAGGTTTGTCTTCATAGCTAATGCTTAAAACTAATTAAACTTTTTGCATTAGATAATTCCATTTTATACTGTCAATAATCTTGACGTGTTGAAGGTCTAGTATTTTCATTTTAATACTGCTAAAACAGTAATGAAAGATCAAAAGTAACTTTAGTTTTGCCTCAGTGTTTAAGAACAGTGACTAACTTTCAGAAGTTAAAATACATAGATGCAAATCTTAAGCTGTTCTAATTTTTTAAACACAAACCTGAGTGAATCTGCTCAAATGTTTTTGCAGTATTAAATACCCAGTCTCCTTCTGAACTCTTAGAACTTAGTACTAGTGGTATATCCTGATCCAAATTTCATGGATATATTAGAACAAAATTTTTAAACAATATAATTGGAGTTTTCTCTTTCCTATGTTAACTTCCTTCATCATTCTATTCACTTTGTCTTCCCCGACATTGTTCTCCTTCTCTTTATTTTGTTTCCTATATATCTTAACTTCCCTATTTTTCTTCCTCATGGGGTGTCCTGCTGCTGTCAATTGTTTCCTTCTCACTCCAGCTTTTTCTTGTTAAGACAAAACATTCTGTAATGGGAATAGCAGCAGAGAAATCACTCACTCCATGATCTACTAGCAACACCCATTAGCTAATGACTTTCAATAATACTTGTCTGCAAACAGCTTTTTTGGTGTATTGCACAATTATACAATTAATATGACATATTGCTGTGAGAATACTGTAGTTCTTTGAGAGTATCGTTTCAGTAGACAGTGAAAGCAAATAAAGTGGATTATCTGATGTTACTTAACTTCAGTTAAATGCACTAGCATTAGTTGATAACTAATCAGATTTTTAAAGTACCAAGTTTCTGATATAAAGTACGTCTGAAAAGTCTATTCACTAGTAGCTAAATCGAAAGCAGAGACTTCTGAGAAATCATTGTGTTCTCATACTCACTTTCTTCTGGTTACAGCATACCCTTATGATACAAAGGAGAAGAGATGGTGTGAAGCCAAATATGCCTACAGCAGAAGAGAGAGAAAAAATACTGAAGTCAATAAAAGGGATACCATACTGACCACACAATCTCTATTGTTTACTGATTTAATGTCAACGTGGATATGAAGATTTGTCAGCTAGGCATTAAATTTTTTAACATTGTCTCTACGTTTCTCATAAAATGTTACCAGCTGAAAAAAAAAAAGAACGTTACTTTAGATTGTAAACTCTTGGAAGGGAGTGGGGGGTGGAGGCAGGGACAGCTTTTATTCTGTTTGTGTAGTACCTAACACAATGGGGTCTTGGTCTGAGTAGGGCTCTGAGGTGCTACCATGATACAAATAAATAGTGATTACTGGGTGCCTAAAAGGTACACTACAGACATGTACAAAGGGGGCTTCGAGGCTGTTATGGAAGTAATCTTAACTTTCACTTAATGCTGAATACCACATAATTGGCCCTGATATCTGACAGCTTCTTCAAAACAAGTCTTGGCATAGAGGCATATCTGTGGCGGAGAACAGAGCAGCTGCCTGGACAGAGAATTACAGAGGAAAAGGAACCAGTGAGCCTGGTTTGATACAACTTAACAGATAACTACTACTGTCTTGCATAATAAAAGCCCGAATAGAGATCTGCTACTTTTTCATATTTATGTACAAATACCAACATTTAGATGATACCACAGCTCTAATGGGAGATATCTGACTTTGATACAATCACTGAAGCTATTACTTAAAAAACCCAAACAATACAAGCTACCACTAGAAAACATACATAAATGGATTTCAATGGAAACTAATTTCTAGTTGAAGGAAAAAACCTTTTGTCAAATCAAATTTGTACAGTAGCCATCTGCTTCTCTGGGGAAAGGCTTGTGAGGGATGTTGAACTCCTCCATAGCTCTTAATAATTTGCTTGCTGATTAATTGCTTAACTTTAATTTATATACCATTACTATTATACCAGCAGCTAAATAACAGATAAACAACAGTTGGCTGAAAATAGTTAACCTACAGTTACTTAAATCTTATTGTGGGCATTTAATAGCATGGTGTGTAGCCAGTTTCTCCCCTCAGTGGAACTCTCAAACAGCAACAGAAGCACTTAAAAAACTAAATTGTGAAGTTACAACTTGAGTACATAAAGCACCTTAGCCACTTTTTTCTGAAAGTGACTCTAGATTCCTGGACCAATCATATATTATGGCAGAGGGCTGCAGTTCATGTTGCTGTCTAATCAACCCTACCTTACCACATTCAGAAACAACACCCTTCCCTCCCCCCGCTATTCTTGGCTTTAAAGCATGTGCCATGATCATGTTTGCTGTCATGCCAGAAGGAGCAACTTCTACAATGTGGAACCTGTCATTGAAGCTCCTGTTGCAGTGGACTTACCAGGAATATCTTTTAGCTGATTTCTACACATCATTCTGCATGAGTGTTACAACTGAGAGGATGGATGCTTTTGTCTAATGTAATGGGCTGCTAGTGTGTCCTGGCAACAGCACAGTTTCCAGTTTCTCCCTGCAATTGGCTGCAATTTTGTCACTACTCTTCCTCATCCTGGCTTTCTTCACATTTGCATGGTTAGTACCTGTCCGCTGTGTCCCCCTTTTTTTGTACCTTATTAGTTAGTGTATTGGTGACCCTTGGTCTTGTCTTTGCTAAGCATTGCTCTTATGCTCTGTATTTCACGGGTTCTCAAACAGGGTTGTGACCCCGTGAGGTCATTAGGGAGGGGACATGAGCTGATAGCCCCCATGCATGGCCAATAAGGGTGGTATGGCATGGGGGGGGGGGGGGGGGGTCATCACAGCCTGAAATATTTTCAAATTGGGTCCTAGCAAAAAAAAAAAAAAAAAATTTGAGAACCCCTGCTGTATTTCCTTATCACTGCTTCATGTTTCTGGAAGCTGTTTATTCCTTCTCTGTATTTGTCTGTCTGAGGATGGAGAACTAAAGGATGTGATTGAATTGACTACCTTCAGCGCTTAGTACCCGTCTCCCTGACTTTCCTTCAAGTACTAGTTAACGTGCTCTGCTGCTCTTAACTGTTTCCGCCTCTCTCCCTGCACTCCTTGGTTGTTGCTATGCTGTAAAGCATTTCTGATGGGAGCCCAGGCTCCCCTACAGTCTTTCTGCACTGTAAGCTTGTTTTTACCTGCCCCCCTCTTTCTAAACAAGTCTACTCTTGCATATCTTTTCCCCTTTTGACTCAAACTTTGCCTCTGCCATTGCTCACAATTGTTTTTAGGATAAAGTGGCCCTTATCCAGGAAATCCTGATGTTACTTACCAACTACATTTTGGTGCCCTTCCCACTTACTAACTTTTCCTTTTCTCCGCTTGTTACTGACTCTCATTCCTACTACCTTCTAGCCTTTTCACCTCCTATGTCCTCTCATTCCACCTTTTTTCTCCTGACACCTTTAGTGAGAGAAGATACAAGGACATACTTCAATTATTTAAAAAAAAAAATCAATCCTCTTGGGGCTATCTTGATTTGAAGTAAGAGGAAAATGGCCCCACAAGTGTGCTTGTACATGTTGCATACATGCTTTAACTTACTCTCCCCCTCTTGGTTTACTTGAGAGTTGGGTTCTGGCCACTTTGCTAGTCATCCTCTCTGCTAAGCCAAGGGCCTTGGGTTGGTACTGATCTTCCTGTTTGTCCAGTTTTCAGACAGTTGATTGCTCCTCTTTGCTTTGGCAGTCTGAGCTGTCCTGATCCTCCAAGCACCATCTATTTCTTCAGTGTCAGTGTTGATAAGTCGTCTTCTGGTGTGACCCCTAATGTTTGTCATGTCTCTTCCACTGTGTTTTTGGGCAAGCTGTATCTGCTGTTATGGCTTCAGCCACTGCTCACTGCACTTCCCTCTCCCACTCAGTGCAGTTGTGTGTTTTGAACTGCCTCTTTATCTGCTGTATGTTTTACTACAAGTTTATATTCATAGTCTTTCCTCAGAGACTGCCATCATATTTCCCAGCTGTGTCACAACTTTCTTCTTCATTCCTATAGCTTAAAAACCCTTTCACTAAGCCGAGATCATCTCTTGTCAATTCAACTCTGTTCTCTGTGCACCCTCCCCGCCTGCTTCAGCTAAGACACATTTTGTCTTATTCTTCTTTAAATGCCATTACTAATTTCCTCTTGCCTTTTGCACGAAGTTCATCTATCTCATCCTTGCCTTTCTCATACTTCTGAAAGTCCTGTCTGAATTATCACCCACTGCTTATCTACTTCACCCTCCTCCCCCCCCAATATTGTCCTTTATGGCACTTGTTAACCTTAATTTGCAAATCCCTCCTCTCACCTTGAGTACCGTCCACTTTTCTTTACAAAAAAATAAATCACCGCTCAAACTTAGGATCTTAAGTAGCCCTTTATGTGTGTCCTGCAATACCCACAAAGCTGAAGACAACTTACTTTGTCTTTTAATTAAAAAAAAAAAAAAAAAAAAGACTGTTGAAAGTACATGGCCCCCTTGAATATGAAACCCTTGGCAATCATATTTTTTGAATGGCTGGATACATTACCTAAATTGGCTCTTCAAAACTGAATAAGAGATTCTTCACATTTTGTTGAATTAAAATACTAAATGTAAAACGTTTTTTGGCCAAGGACTGTCTATTATTTTAAAGCTTTTCAGGCAGGAATAGTGTCTTCATCTTTCTCTCCAATATCAAGCAAACCAGTGCTTAAAGTGTTTACTTAAATATTTTGGGACTCCACTGAGAAATTTGTTTCCAGTATTACACCAGTGTGCCAGATGCTTTCCACACAAAAGAAGGCACTGTTCCTGCCCTGAGTAGCTTATAATACAAAAGGCAGACACAGGGTAATGGGAAGGGTTAGGACATAAGTGCCCTGTTTGTTTTTGGTAATAAAAGGATTATGTTATAGACATCTCAATTCATCAACTTTCTGATCATGGACAATAGTTTCTGCTAGATGTCATGGCATCCAAACTTACCAGGAGATCCAGTTTTGCCAAGACTGTACAGTGGCCTTGTAGATTTAGTTCAGATAGTCATCCCTTTAGAAATATAAGGGAGTGATGCATTGTCAGTGAGGTGTCTACCACTACTTATTGTCAAGAAACAGTACAGCTTTTTCTATGAACACTCCTTGAAGAAATCAAAAGTTTTTACCTTACATTATTGTGCCTGTCAATAATTCACCCTAAATTTAGTTTGTTTTGATACATATCTCCTCACCAGGGGCTGCTGTATTCACATTTAATGGGGGACCATGAGTGGTGAATTATGAATGTGAAACAAAGCATTATGTATGCAACAGTTTGAGTTCTTTCACTAATTTTGAAGGGTGTTGATTAACTCTGACTGTGAGCCAAGGCTATTGCCCCTCTCCTTATATCTCAGAGCTTACATTTCATTTTTTAAAATCAATTGAGGTAGGCCATAGACTTTTTTTTTTGAACACAGAAATAAAGGGTACTAGCAGGCTATTTTAAATGGAAATCAGGACCCGCATGTTTGCCTCTGCTTTCAAGTGTATCATCAAATTCTGGAAAAATGTTTTTTGAATTTGTAGTACTATATATAGCCTTGAGATGATTTTCAGTGTAGTCTATTTTTACTCTGAATAATTATAAACATAATTTCTGAAAAGTGCTGTTTGTTTCACCGTTTTGTTTTACAGCTGGATGGTGCTGTTGCACAACAAAATAACACAGTCCTAATAAAACACCCTTTTATCTTGTATTAACTCCTTAAATATGTTTGTATGTCTTGTAGTGCAAGTCCTTAGATGTGCAAAGATCATACATTGGAAATGAAAATGATGCAATGCATAAACTGATAAAATGTCAAATCTAAAAAAACCTCAAAGTGGACACAATGTGAGATGCACTAAACATTTGCATGGTGTGTGTAAAAACATGATTAACTTAGCAACCATTTCAAACTGCAGCATGTGTAGCAATATAACCTACATCTTAAATTGGTAAAAATCAAAATGACCAAACTTCTTTAAAAGGAAAATAAAAGTGTTTTCAACTAAGCTCTTTGTTCTACAGGGATGAGCATTCATAGAACACCACCGTAGGCTTTATATATTATATGTAACTGATTAGGACTTGATAAAAGCTAAATAGGCCACATTCACCATGTTGAACGAGTAATTGAGAGCCATCTGTCTCTGTCCCCTCTTCTTTCTCTACATCCTTTTTCTGAGTTACCTCATAATTAATACATTTACAGTGATGATCCGACAAATCTTAGTACACCTTATTTTTTCCCCTCTGTTTAGTCTCAAGTCTATCTTTGATATTCCTTGGATGTCCATCTGTCAATGGAAGCTGAGTATAGTTAAAATGAAATTCCACTTCTTGCCTCTCCCGTTTCCTTCATCATTGAGTAATTCTGTCTTTTTCATATTTGATTCCTGTCTTTCCTCTCCATGCTTCCTCAGTCAGGCTGATGCTAAATTCTGCTCTTCTGTGCTATCCTTTGTGCTAAAATATTGGATCTCTTGTCTCAGCTACTGCAGACTATTCTGTTCTGCTGGTTTGTAAGTTATGTCCCCCTATGTGTTTCTGTTAAATATACTGCAACAAAAATTGTTCTTGCCAGCCACTATAGCGGTTATTTTTTTGCTTTGAAACTGATTTCCCTTTGGATCAAATTCAGACTTCTCATCCTACAGGGTTTGCTGCTGCCTATATGTTGCCTTTTTCTTCCTAGCGTTCTTCCGTAAGCTTATATACAATCTTTAAGCCATCTCAACGTCTGGAATATCTTTCTGATTCTGTGTTATGCAACCTCATTTTCCTCCTTCACATCCCTCCATGGCTTAGTTATTTTTTCAACTAGCCTTTCAGCACTGATCCCTATGCCTGCACATCTCTGTCCTCTCTAGCTAATATGTGATTGTAGTAGCTTTATATATTTATATTAAAAAGTCCTATTTGTATATGCACATGCATACAAAATACCAGTTGTGTACATAAGGAAAGCATATAATTTATTGTTGTAGCCCTCCCACTTCAACCTTCCACCTTCATTTGTCGTACCTTGTGACAGTCTGCCTAATCTGGATTGTCAACTCCTTAAGTAAGAACCTGCCATTTCTTATTAGTCTAAAGTGCCATATATAGCCCTAGCACTGTAGAAAAAATAAAAATAGTTGAGTACACTGAAGACTGGAACAGATTTCAGAGTCTTTCTGACATTCACAACTAATGGGTCAGAGATCTGACTGCTTGTCAGTGATCCCTCTAAGGGAATCTTGTAAAGAGACAAAAGCAAGTGGAAATTATATTAAGTGCTCTCTCCCCATAGTAATATGGAGCTGTCTGATTCAATTAAAAAAACTGTTCTTGGGAGCAATTGTTAGTTTATGCAAGTTAGTGTTATGTATATCACAGCTGAAATAGCAGTAGCATGTTCCCTTTACAAAAAGCATATAGATAAATCTTCAATCTCAGTTTCATTTTGTAAGGTGAACCTCGTAAAAATTGCAGTTACCACTTACACAATAGTTTTATTTTACTGAACGTCATTTTTGTATTATTTTCTATGCATTATGTATCCAAGATTTATATATATTTGCTGTTACTGAGCAGACAGCTTTATTAAGAAATTTACAATAACCCTTAGATCTTTTTTCTTTAGAGGATCATTCATATGCAGAGACTATCAGTTTGATTAATTTATTTTTGCCAATTTGTATTTTTTCAAGTTAAAATTTAATCTGGTCATATCTGATGCTAAATCCATCTGGCATTTTTCCACAATCCTCAATTACTGCCAACTCCCAAATTTATTATTGACAAATTTGGGCTAGTCACTGTACTTTTCCTCTAAACGGAGGAAAAAAAAGTGTTTTTAGAAGTCTTAATACCAGCCTTCAGGTTACCTATCTACTTCTCTTACTCCAATAAGTAACAAATAGCTGCTTATGTTTCTAATGTTTAACCACATTTTAATACATGACAAGACTTGGATCCTTATTCGCCATTGTCCTAATGGTCCCTCAGAAAGATAATCAAAAATATTTTAATAAAGATACTATGATCAATGAATTGTCTTTATTAGTTTTAACTTTTCCAAAGTCTAACAATTTTAAGAGGCATATTTTTTTCCATTACTGAAGTCATGCTGGCTATTGTTAGAATAATGATCTTATAATTATTCATACATTGTACTACTGCATTCTTAATTACATTCAGTCATTTCCCTGCAACTGAGGTGAGACTCCATGATGCAATTCCTAGGAGGGCCACTGGTTTCATTTTCTAAAGATGAACACCACATTAGAGGTGTCTTCAGGGACAGTTGCAGTTTTTAAAGAAATCTCTCATGTTCTTGCTATTTCACATTTCCTTTAGATCTACTTAGTGAGTTTCAGCTGGTGCTAGTGATTCAACTATTTAAGTCACCTCATAATTTAAGTTTGTTAATGCCGTCCTCTGATTTCACATGAAAAATTTCCTTGGACATAGGATTACCATTTATGCTGATCACTGCTACAAAAATGGCATTCTATGCTACCTTCTCAGACTCTAATTTTCCCCTCTTAGTCATTTTGCTCCTTTGTAATGAGGAGGGCTTACAAGTCACATTAAAAGCCTTACTGCTTCTAGGGTGTGTGGTTTTGTTTTGTTTTGTTGTTGGGGGGGGGGGGGCGGGATTTAAAAAAATTTAGCTTAGGCTACCTGTTCTTAATGTTTATCTCTCTGCCCTTTGTACTGTGTATGTCCAGTATAAACCTACTCTGGTAAATTTTGTGTTCTGCTCTCAATGGCAACTGAACATAGTTTTTGTTTTTTTGAAGGGTGCTCTTTTAGCTCTGTTAAATTCCTGTATGTCACCACTTAACTGTGCTAGATTGTTCTTTTTTTTTAAAAAAAAAAAAACTTCAGATGACAGTTCCTCCTGCACAAAAAGAAAACTACACACACATCCTTTGAGACAGCAAAGAACGTTGGCACCACTCACTGCCCTAGATAATAAGCATGACCACTACCCTGACTGTAATTAGGGAAAGTCAAATAATTCCAAAACTCACCTCTTTGACTTATCTTTGTGGCAGAAACCTTCTTTACCCCAGCCACATCCTCACACGTTACAGATTTAAAAAAAAAAAAAAAAAAAGAAACATTTGAGTTTGTTCATGCTGACAGAGCTTGAAAAGATATTTTTTGTGATTGTGTCTCATGGAAGGCACTCAGATACCAGAGATGGATGACCTTAAAAAAACCTAGGTATAGAATGTAAGCTTTGCATAGATCGATAGCACTTTGGAGCAGGGATCATCTTTTTATTGTATTTGTATACCATGTCTACAACAATGGGGCCCTGCTCCCTGATCTTTGTCACATGATGACAACAGATGACGAACTTGAAACAATAAGGAATAAATTTAACACACATGCCCACACATTAATTGTTCCAAAAAAATCAATAAAAGGTGAATAATAACGGAGCATGCAGTACTTTTTTTATCCTGGCCAAGAGCAAACAAGCAAATGTGTATTCTGGGTGCTCAAGAAGTATGCTGTATAACTCTAGGATAAATAAGTGAAGTCAAGTAATGCCTTTAAAACTGAGGCAAAAAGTAGAAATCAAAAACATCATCTTGAGCTTGGAAGTTTAGCAAGCATTAGAGAAACTTGAGTATTTTCCTTTGAAGACAAAGAGCTACAGTTGGTTTGTTAGTAGTGTCACCTATATTTGCAGACAATTGTTCTCATTAAAATATTCGGATGTAATTATTTTTTTTTACTATTGTAGGTCATCTGTAGTAGAGTAATATCTTACTTTATGCTCAAAGCATGTTAAGTTCCAAGCAATCTTGGGCTCTATTTCTAGATATGTCCATTTGAGAGCTAATCCCACTGAAAGCTAAATGGCAGAAGTAGAATTTTGGTTTTAAAAAAGTCTCCTTGAGAAATGTTGCTCAGCCTAACTGTGGCTACATATTGCCCTGGGGGTCTGTGCACTTTACAATACAGTACATGTTTCATTGCCTGGGTAATAATAATTGAAGTTAAGGAAAAAGCGCTAGTTTTTGTTGTAGAACATATACAGATGTAAATCTGTAAAACCAATATTCAGTTCCTCAACTCTAGGAAATTTAACTACAAGTGAATTAAGTTCAGCCCGAGTGATTGTCTGAAAGGTACAGCAATACACTAGCATTTTTTACCCAATGGGCTGATGTAAGCACTCGTTTTGAAAAATGTATTTTTGATTTTAAAGACTAATCCCGTGATGGTTTCTCAAGTCAATATGTATTTTTACCTGCTGCAAAAACCACTAAGGGTGATCAGTAAAAAGGTTCCATCTGTACATGTATCAAAAGCAGTTTTCAGGAGTCAATATTTGCCATTTCAATTTTATTTTAAAAACACACAACAAGTAGATGAAAGTTCAGCTGATTTAGAGTTTTACACAGACAAAAAACAAAAGCTTGCAAAAACATTGGTAGCCAGAAAATAGAAAAACTGGCAGAGTGTGTCACTGTTGAGCTCTGCCCTTCTGTTTGCCAACTGGCTTCTAATGTGTCCACTTCAGTACCAGCTGTGACAAAATAATGAGGGAAATCAACGATGACTGCCACTCCCCCTCCCCCCCTTTTTGGGTTCCTAAAAAGAGACTTTGAAAAAAACAAACAAACAAGATCAATTCAATTCAGATCAGCTCTCCCTCTCTTCTCCCATCCTACCTTGCATCCCAGGCATCCCCTGATCTGCCAGCATTGCAATTCATCTCAACTCATCTAAAGGACTTCCTTCCTGAAAGGAGGCTGGCTGGCATTAATCTTGTTCAAGGAACTTTGTTTTCATCTGTGAGTGCTGAAAGTCACCATGTTATCATGACATCCAATCCGAAACCCATTAATGGGGATATCATAACTGCCAGCACTTCAAAGGCACATAAAATCCTGCATTGTTTTCCCTTCCCTTGTGTTATTTTCTGCCCCATTTCTTTCCTTCTATCTTCTCTCTCACTCGGCTTTTCATCAAAGCCTGAAGTTAACTATGCTGTATTCACCCAAGCCTGCCTTATCTAAAAAGAAAAAATCCAATCAGATGATCTCCCAGACCAGATCATAAACCAGGATACAAGCAGCAGGTGTTGTGGTTGACTTGCCAACCAAAAAGCACCTACTCGTAACTAATCAGTGGTCCAGTATCCCAAAGACATCAGCAAAAGCTGTATTTTACCCATCTTGTCTATCGGTTTGTTAAGAACACCATAAGTAAATGCTCTATGCATCAGAACTGAAAGTAAAATTAACCCTTTCCTTTTCATAAAAAAAGGTTATTCTGAAAATAAGAAACTGATTTTGCTTCCAAAAAGGGAAAGGCTTTAAAGGTTTTGACCAAGTTTGTTTTGCATAATCACTCAACACCCAGTAAAAAACCTGTTTTGATTTTTTTTTTTTTTTTTGTGTTTAATCAATAAACTTTTAATTTGAATGCATGCTTTTGAGTGTTTGCCAAGTAACCGAGTAAAACCAAGGCTTCTGTTTAAAATAAGCCCAAACCTACATATCACTGTTTAATGTTGGACAGCAAAAGAGTTTCATTTTAATTCTCTGGACCTTTAAAATCAATATCCATACAAAACACATTAGGCTAGATCCTCAGCCCTGCTAGTGAGTCAATTTTATGGATATTTTGTCATTATTATTATTCTAGAATGGTCTCCTAAATTAATAAATAATGACAGACATTGTTCCTGGTATTAGCACTGCCAGAAATTACCTTCTAAGTATAAGGATGTTGCTGGATTAAATCATGGTTAGGCTTGACAGAATGTGATTTTTATTTTTTTTATACTTGTCAGGTAATATCTGTTCGTTTTTACGTAATTTTTTATTTTTATCAATTTAAATTTTCAGTTGTACATAATTACGGGTTAAGCATTTTGTCATCAATTTTTATCAGTTTAATTTTTCACAGTTGCAGGAAATTATGGAGGTCAAATTTGGGGGTGGTCAGACAGTAATTATTTAATGACAGTTGAGATTCAAAAAGTTAAAGCTGTATAACCATTAAAAATTGTCAACATCACATGTCCAAATATACAAAGTAAATAGTCTTAAATCAAACTAAATTCTCAAGCAGCATTTTTGTTTTTACTTTGCTTATCTGTACATTTTGATTATCGATGGAAATAGTATTTGTCAGTTTGTGTGTTCACTGAAATTGATGATTACAGACATTTATCAATAAAAATCTAATCCTTCCAAGACTAATTATGATGTTTTGTTTGTGTTCTTTACGAAGCACGGTTTCTGGACATGAATATTGTATTTGGCTTTATTTTTTATAATAGTTTCCGATTTTTGATGAATTGTTTGCAGTAGTGCTCATGTTATACTATGTTCTATACAAACATAAGAAGTCACATTTCCTACCAAGTAAAAACTTGACATTTTTTATAACATTAAATTTGCAAAGTTCCTCAAAAAAAAAAAAAGTTAAAGTCCTTTATACTTACACAATATATTTGGTATTACAAATACTGTATGTGTATTCAACCAATTGTAGTAATTTAATAAGCCACTTTTCATCAATTTACTTAAGTCAAATTAAGTTAGACTAATTAAAATAAAATATTTAGTTAAAAGGCATTTCTTTTTATTAGCAGATCATGTAATTATTGAACAATTTGTCTCTAATGTAATATTTTTTAATTAAATAGCTGCATTGTCCATGTTCAGAGATTTCCCACCAAAAGGAGGCATGATCTGAATCACTCATCTACAGAATACTGCATAGCATGGTTCATTCATCTTGTCATTACCAGATGATATCCTGGCACATGCTAAGTCTTTTGAACAGGAACAGATGCATTTACAAATGGTCTGTGATAAGGTCAAGAATGCCAATTTGAAAATGAACCCAAAGAAATGTAAGCTATTTCAAGGGCCCACATCACATTTCCCAATCGATCAGAGAAGGAATTTTGTTTGACAAAAAGAAAATTGAGGCAATACTGTCTCAGATGTACTGAATTTTCTATGGCTCTGCTCCTATTAAAGATTTATTTCTGGGTTTGCTAACAGCACAAATCCATTTCCTAAGTTAAATGAAAAATAAACCGCTGTAAGTGGACATGTATGTAGTTTGGCATTTGCAGAGTTCAGAGATGCTGCCCTTCTTTCCAAGCCCCTTACATATCTGAAACAGATGTAAGTGCTTTCAAACTGTGAGTAATTTCTCTGCAACCCCAAACAATGAGAATAGCTGGAAAAGATCATGGACATATTATAGTTAAAGTGTCAGTTCTTCAGAGAGAAATTATTTAACTATCAGAAAGGAACTTGAGGCAGTAATTCCATTTCTGTACTGATTTCACCATTATTTGTATTGGGGGGAAAAATGTGTTTAGAATGGATCAAGCATTTTTACAGTGGCTCTTCAAATCTGAGATCACTGTTGATATGCTTTGAACTCTGTGTGAACAGAGTCCGTAAGGCAACCAATTGATATTGTTTAGCCTGCACTATTTAATCAAATGGCCTGATGTTGACCCAATAAAAATATAGTTAGGTTATAATTATAGGTAAGGGACTAGTAAAGCTTTACATTTTCAAAAGACAGATTTGAGGTCCTTTGTGGGTTATACACAGATCAATTTTCTTTGAGACAGGTGAAAGGGGGGTATTTGTTTACATTATCTGGCAGTCATTACAGGCTATGCAATTTGTTAGGTTTACCTGGCCTCGTTTTGTGCGGTGGCAGGATTTTGTTATTTCTGCTATTTCCACTTCTATTGTGTATTGTGCCAGAGATCCCAGCAAGTGCTCTTTCCTGGCCTCCCACTAGGATAGCTGTGAGAGGAATCCAAGACTCTGTGCTCTGGATTCTTAGGAGTGTTTTAAGCTCCTGGAGCCTGAACAGGGTCCAGCCACTGCCCCAGTTTTGGGGTTCTAATCATAATCTCAGGGAACAAACTTTCTAACTGTCCCCCCATTCTGAGTATTGGAACCCACTATCCAGCTACCTAGCCCCCTTGGGCACAGTGCTGACTCTTCAGACTCCCTAAGGTATGATGCTTCTGGTTTACAGTTGTAAAGCAGTCAGCACACACACATTTTGTTCAATCAACTTTATGCTCTTTACTTAACTCATAAAGCACAGAAGACATCATGCAACACAATAAACCATCCTAAGCTCAATGTCCCTCACTAGGTCATCCTTCCCTTGGGAGATCATCTGTGTTCTATTCGGCAGGCAGACTCCTCCACCCCCTTGCATTGCCTGCTCTGGCCTTGTCCCAGACTCCCCCAGTGGCTCTCTCCCCCAGTTTCCCTCTGAAAGTCCCTTTATAGACTCTTGCTGGGGTCACCTGCTTCTTTTGTTCTGCCATTTGGTAATTTTCCATTGCTCCCAAACCCCCTCCCTTCAGATAAAAGGAAGTTCTTTTCGCAGGTAGAGGAAACCTATTGTCCCCAAAATGCTTTACTTTGACTAGAGGATAGTTGAGTGCTGATCATTCACAGAGACATGATACAACCCTACTAAGTCATGGTGGATCCACATACACATAGGCTTTCCATGACACAATTTCATAAAATCATCCAAAATTCAGAAGTGGTATAGACAGAACCCCCAATTCGTCACACAATGTAGTCAACAGACGTCTTATGGTGAATGAACACAGAGGGCTCCATGCTCCCACATTGCTTATTAAACGTTTGCGGTTTTATGGTCCGAGGTGGCTTTCAGGAGATGCAAAGCAGAAAATCCATAGATTTAATCAAATTTGCTAGTTGCATGTGATCTCTGCCTCCCACTCCTTCTAAAGCATTTGGGAATCCCTGAGTTTGTATTTGATGTTTTGTAAATGTCTCAACATATTTTAAAGATACAGATCACAATATAAAACAGTGGCCTGACAGGTGGCTGGGTGGGTTTCTGCATGTTTTGGTGCTGTTCCAATGGCAGGGTGGGAAATGGGTCCTGTACAACCCAAATGACTAAATCCTGCTGCTGAGTATTTGCCTAGGGAGCTAGTACAATCAGGACCTGGCATTACTTTGAGGCTAAGAGAGCAGCTGTAAGTACTTTATTTCTTTACCTACGATCACACTTAAGTACCTGAATTCTAGCTCCACCTGCCAGCACAGTCATGAGGGACGGTGAGCCCTCCTGTTGAGCTGGGTGTAATACTAAGTTTTGTTTAGCATTCTGTGAAATATTGAGCAACTATGCTCAGTTCCTCCAAGTGCTGAACACACAATGTTGAGCCCCGCCTGTCCCCATGTGACTGCAAAGAAAAATGCAGCAGGCATGGTAGTAAGATGAAACCATACAAGACCCTCCTGGCAGGGCAAACATTATTTAAGACCAAATTGCATGAGACCACCACATTTATCTTTGAGCATCAGAGCCGAGCTGTAAATGAGCTTTGAGGCAGAATTTTTACTTCCTAGAGCAGGAATAAAGCAGGATATTGGCTGTACACTCTCCTACCCACAATACAAAATAATCCTACAATTTACTTTTTAAAAACAGTTTCCCTTCACAAGTACTAAAAAGTATAGGAAAGATACTAAGTTGAGAAGGTTTGTTTAAAAAATGCCATTTAGGATTAATTTCTCCATGTTATTAGCAGTAGTGGTCACTCACAATTAGTAAGCTATTGAAATGCAAGTTGTGCTAGAGGACTGAAGTAGAAACTAGTTATACAGTAAAATACACTGTGTCTTGACCGATACCAGTTTGCAGAATTTACCTTTGGATTTCTCAACATATACATTCTTCTGGTTGTTTCATCATTTCCTGGTGACTGAAGCTGAAACAATGCTTTTTTGTTCCCAATCACATGGTTTTCATTAAGAGGGAACTTTGATTTTTGTTCTCTGAAAATCAGAAGCATGTTTTGATTAAATTTTAGGTTATTTTTTTAAATTTTAAAGTTATTTTGCAGAGTTGCTAACACACCATTCAAAAGGAGAGTTTAGAGTGCCCATAAGTCTTATAAAACAACAAACAAGCAAAAAATCTTTGCACAGTCATTCGGGTTTATTTTCTCTCCTGTCTCCTTTGAAAGTGTTGCACCTTAATAAAACTTCTCGCTGTATTGGGTTACCACCTTTGTATCCCTGAAATGCTTTTGATTTATTGGCCCTTACATTTGTATTCCTATGATTATAAATCCTGACAAAGGTCCTGACCCTGCAATGTGTACTCACACATATAATCTTTAGTCCTACAGCCAGTCTCATTGAAGCTGATGGATCTACTTGAATGAGTAAGATGATTACTCATGTGAGTAATAACTGCAGGATTGAGGTTTTAGTTATGACTCTAGTAGGGGCAAGTTTACGGTCATAAAATGAATGCAGAAAAATAAACTTACCAAAAATAATTTTAAAAAATTATATTTATAATTCAACATAGAAACATGAAAGGAAAGCCTGTCCCAGGTTCTAGGCACCCTGACAAAATAAAGTACTTTCCAATTAAGACAGAAATAGCAGTAACAAGTCAACAACAACTTGTCTCTGCACAAAAGAAGCCAGTCCACACAGCCAATATTTCCCAACTTCAGCTCCTGCAAAGCCTTAATCCCCCACATCTCAGCTCTCCCTAAACTCCTACCCAAATAGATGGGAATTCCGCAAAATCCTAGAGGTTAATAAATCTGGATTATTTTGGAGAGGGAATCCAAAATCCATCAACGGACATAAAATACTCTGCCAGCAGCGCCCTCTGTGGTATGCTAAGGGAATTCCAGCTCTAGCACCTCAAAATATAGATAGCAATGTCACATATGGAGAAAGGTGGTTTCTCAGGCTATGTCTTCACTGACAGCGGCAAATTCACCGCTGTCAGATCGACTTCTCTGGATCGACTGAGCGGTCAGTGAAGACCCGCTCAGTCGATCCAGAAATTGATGTATTAAGACCACCTTCTCAAGTGGTGTAGTGCTGTGTCGACTGGAACACGGTTCCTGTTGGCGCAGTGCAGTGAAGATGGCGCACAGAACAGAAGCAGAGAAGTCGACGGGAGTTACGCAAGTTTTTTGCGTAGCTTGCGTAACTCCGGTCGACTGCTGCCTAATCTCTAAGGTAAGTGAAGACAAGCCCTCAGATAGGGATGTACCAAGTCATTGGTGACTTTATAGGACATAACGAAGCTTGGCAGAATTTGATTTTTTGTATAATTTCAATGAATAATAATTAATGTTTAAGCCTTTTTTTTATATTTTTATTGACTCAAATTTTCACAGTTGTGGGAAATTATAGGGGAGCAGATGATAATGACAAAAAAGCTGATGCTTCAGAAATCATTAACACACGGCCACTTAGTTATTAAGCAACCTCTGGATTTGTTCTAGAAGACAGAGAGTGAACAAATAAGCAAGTAGTTTTCTGCTGCTAGCATTTTATTTACTTCGGGCAATTACTTCTACAGCCTCCATACAATTTAAACATTCTTGAATACATATGGCAACCACAACATAACAATCATAGGAGCTGACCCTGTTGTTGACTGCATGCACATGCACTCGTGCATCACTGCAGAGCTCCAGTCACACAGGCCCAGATCCACAAGGGTATTTAGGTATTCAGTGGAAGTTAGGCTCCTGAATACCTTTGTGGATCTGGGACACAGTAAGTTGCAGGACTTGGGTCACAATAGGGAGGAGACAACACTAGGCTTCTGTAAGGATTTACTTCCCTAAGAGGTAATTATTTGGAAGTTATAGGGCCAAACAAAATGTATTGAGATGCAATAAACAAAATAGGGTGTGGTGCAGGGTTGGGGGAGACAGAATATAAATAGAACATTTAAAGAACTTTCCAGCTTTTAAAATATATATCTTTTTTTAAATGAAATCAGAATTGTTTTTCTTTAGTTTAATAATGGTGTAGGGGGAGGGGCTTAATTAAGTTTCACTTTAATTTAATTTTTAAAGCCATATCAACCATATTTGTATTTTTAAAACCAGCTACATAGTACATGCAGTTAAGATACCAGTGAAATATAGCAAATAATTCTCATTAATATAAAAATGAAATTGTCTTTCATTCTATCATACATTGGTACATTCTAATAAAGTGACATTATTTGAAACTACTTTTTAAAAATTAGCTCTAGTTAATGCATTTGTTTTTTGAATGCTTTTGTGATGTCTTTATAAAGATTGGTTTATGCCTTTCATTCAGAGTATTTTTATTGCTGGTATAAAAGCCAACTTTCGTCAAAGATGCAGATCTAGGCTCCACTCCCACGAACATTTGTTTACTTTGTCGTGGAAAAGAATCACACTGCTACATTTTAAAGTTGGATCGGGTGCAGCTTTAATTGTGACACACACACAATCACATAACCATAGCTATGGGGAATACTATAGCCATAGGAAAAACCCAGGTGGCTATAGGGAAGTTAAGCAGCATGTCTGGATGCTGGGCAAATGTACTTCACCTGGCTACCAGATACAAAAGACTTATATAGGGGTTGCTTAGGTTCATTTACATGTTGATCGTATAGTGGAATTTGATTAACAATTTATACTTAACAGAAAAGACAATCACAATGCACAGTGGGGCACACCAGATGCCCTCACAGGAACGCCCAATGAGTCACTTGATTATACAATCAGGTTTTCAGGGACCCTGGTTAACTCCTGAAGATGGGTGGTGACACAATACCTGTTCAAATGCTAATTTGTATGGAGTAAGTCTCTATGGGGCCAGTAAGACAAAGGGGGGCAGGTACTGGTACTCATCAAAACAGTTGAAGTCTGTTCAGACTTCAATAAGGCTTAAGGCTCATAACAGAGACTTGTCTCTCGGGTGTGGTTCAGAGACCTCTTGTGGAATTTTAACATCTTTATCCTAATTTCAGTTGAGGCATTCTGTTAATGGTTTAGCCTGGGCCTTCTATTTCAGTTTCAGGCTACAATTTCAGGCCAGGCCTTCCATGACCAGTTTCAGGCCAAGCATTCTATTAATAAATGTAATGCTTATTTCTTTGATTCCACAACTTGAGTAACTTTATATGTGTAAGTAGTCCCAGCAAGTTCCAGGAGACCACTTACATCTATAAAATTACTCAGGTGTACAAGTATTTGTAGCATCAGGTCCCTAGGTTGTATATTAGCAGATAGGTGAAAATTTCACGATTAGTGTACAGGTGAAATATTTTAGAAAAAGGGAAGCTTGTGGCCTATCAGTTGGTATTCTAGTCTACTTAACCCTTATACTATGCTTTCAAATGACATGCTTGTTGATGTCAAATGCAGTTATATTCACAGATCAAGGGCTATATATCCTGAGCGTTGGACAGGATTTTCAGAATTGACTATCGGTGATTTTGGGTGGCCAATCCGAGATACCTTAAAAAGATCTGATATTTACAGGGTGGACGCTTAGCAATTTCTGAAAATCAGTCCCCTTTAAGGTATCTCAAGTTAGGCACTCAAAATATGAAGCTCCCAAATTGCTAGTCACTTCTGAAAAATGCTAGCCTTTGTTTGTATGCACCACAGCTATGATGATCTCTCACCTCCATTTATCGGAGTTCCTCAAAGCCCTGTATTACAGTGACTTTTTTTCCAAAGGAGCATGGTTCCACTGAAATCTGAGTGTTTATCTATGCTATGTTATGTGTTTTCCAGAAAAAAATGTTTTTCCACCACCTATGTTCCCTTACAGTGATGGAACAAAGCTTCCAGCCCCTGGAGCCATGGACCCAGTTCTAATCCATGACTTTTGCTTAGTTTGAATCTTTATTTTTAGAAAAAATTTGGTGTGCATTTAATTTTGTCATACTAAAAAACTCTGTTCTGAACCCAAGCTGTTCCTATTCATGGCTAAGTGTCTAATGCAATGCAAAGGATGTTGTTTCCTGGCTGTACGTCAATGTAATTGAATCGCTTTTGCATGTTCCACTATGCTCCTTATGTTGGTGGTGCATGTCCTTACCAGGAGCACTTGCACCAATTTAATTGTCAGTGTGAGGCATTGTAGGACGTCTTTCTTCTGAAAGGCAGCAACAATCGATGTAAGCAACGCATGTCTACAATGACACTGCGTTGACCTAAGCACTACGCCTCTCGGAGGTGGAGTTGTTAATTTGGTGTAGTGGGCGAATTACATCAGTGGGAGCTACATTTTAATGTAGACACAGAGTTAGGTTGACATAAGCTGCCTTACGTCAACCTAACTCTGTATTGTAGACCAGGCCATAGCGACGCTTCCTAGAGCAAGTCCCAACTTCCTTACCTGGAAGGTAGAGAGACAAGATGGGTGAGGTAATATCTTTTATTGGACCAACTTCTGTTGGCAAGAGAGACAAGCTTTCAAGCTTATACAGAGCTCTTCTTCAGGTTTGTGAAACTAACTCAGGTCTTGTCTACACTAGAAAGTTGTGTCGACGCAAGTTACAGTGAAGATCAAAAAGCGCTGTAATTACAATGCTTGTGCCTGTCCCCACAGCACTCATTGTGTTGCTGAAGTACATCCACATTTGGTGCTCTAGCATCAACAGTGAGAGTAATGCACTGTGGACAGCCATTACCACCTTGTGCCACTAAGGGTTGTAGGAAGGTGGAGAGGATCGCAGTGAATCATAATTGCAGGTTCAACGTCCCATGATGCAGTGATTTCCGTCCTGTCATTGCATGGGTTTCTGACTGCGTTTCACGGCATTTTTCAACTGCCCCAGTTTCCTAAGTACCCGCCATCTCTATCTGGATGGATCCTGCACTGCTCTCCTCTGTTGTTGTCAGTGTTCTGAACACATCACAGCTGGTCATGCAATATATCATGAGCTCCCAATTGGAACTGGAATCCGAGTGCCTGACCTGCTGTGTGCCATGCAAACAAACAATGCCGGATTACTGTTTGCTTTCACAGAGCATCTGCACATGGTGCACTGCCGCTTTTGGATGCATGAAACAAGCACCGAGTGGTGGGATTGCATTGTTATGCAGGTCTGGTATGATGAGCAGTGGCTGAAGAACTTTTGAATGCCTTCATGGACCTTCATGAGTTCCTTCATGGAACTATGTGTGGAGCTCGCCCTTGCCCTATAGTGCAAGGACACCAGAATGAGAGCTGCTTGCTTGATGGAGAAATGCATGGTGATCACTGTGTGGAAGCTGGCAAATCCAGACTGCTACTGGTCGGTCACTAATCAGTTTGGAGTTGGGAAGTCCACCATTCGAGCTGTGTTATCACAAGTGCGCAGAGCCATTAATCGCATTCTGCTATGAAGGACTCTGAATCTTGGAAATGTGCATGAAATAGTGGATGGCTTCACAACAATGGGATTCCCTAACTGTGATGGGGTGATAGATAACATGCATATCCCAGTTTTGGCCCTGGACCACCTTGCAATGGAGTACATTAATGAAAAGGGGCACTCCTCTAGAATACCGCAGGCACTTGTGGAGCACTTTCCCTGAACAATCTGTGTTGAAATCAGTGAATGACACATGCATCTTCGGGAACACTGACCTGTACCAAAAGCTGTAAGCAGAGATTTCTTTCCAGACCAAAAGATTCTAGTGGGGGATGTTGAAATGCCCATAGTGATCCTAGGAGATCCAGCCTTCCATTACTGCCATGGCTCATGAAGCTTTATATGGGCAACCTGGATAGCAGCAAGAAGTGATTCAATAACAGGTTGAGTAGGTGCTGAGTGACCATTTGGCAGATTAAAAGCTCACTGGCGATGCCTTTATGGCTGGTTAGACCTAAATGAGGAGAATATTCCCATGGTTATAGCCACCTGCTGTTTGTGAAACTAAGGGTGAAAAGATTCCCCCTTGGTGGAGCACAGAGGTAGATCGCCTTGCAGCTGAATATGAGCAACCGGATGTCAGGGAATTAAAGGGGCACAACAGGGGGCCATCTGAATCAGGGGAGGCCTTGAGGAACTATTTTGACAATGAGCACCAATAAGGTGTCTTTGTAAACAGCACTGTGCCATGCTATGACTGCTATCCAGCTTGCACTGTGTATTAATGTGGGGTGCAACAATCATGTGGAAGAGACAAATAAAGATTGCTTATTCTTCACTGAGTATGTCTTATTTAACAACAATTATTCACAACACACATGAAAAGCCGGATTGGAGGGGAGAAAGCAGTGAGGTAAAGTGTGAGATATGAACTATTGTTCTGGAAGCTGTCTGAAAGGGTGGAGTGAACATTGTTTTCTATTTTTGCCTACTTAAGGCCTCAATCCTGCAGGATGAATATGCAGGCTCTGATCCAGCAAAGTATTTAAGCATGTGCTTAACTTTCATGTCAATAGGACTGGACTGTTTATGTACTGAACATTAAACCCATTCTTAAATGCTTTGCTGGATAAGGGTCAGAGTGCTCAGCATCTTTCAAGGTCGAGCCCCAAATGAGGAACCTTATGACCTTTATAAGTGCACTTATAAAATTCAGAATTATGATCTGACACTATGGCACAGCCCAGTGATCAGGAAAAGAGCAAAATCCAGCTGCACTCTCTTTCTCTCAATCCTAAACTAGTTTGAATCAGCCACTTTCGTTGAAAAGAGATTGGAGGTGTGCTCTCTGCAGCATTTTCAGTCATTGTCTGCATCTACATGTCTATCCTGTGTCGTCAATATTAAAAAACTATCTGTTCCGTGGTCAGGGTAACCGGCTTTGGGAGTAGTCATCATTTGCAAATTCACAGCTGTATAAAGTTCTGCCACATGACAAATCCTGGACATCAAAAGGAAAGCATGGACATCCAAAATAGTCACACAAACTTGGTGCCAGATGACGCATTGCATTGTAATGGCAAGCACCGCTGTGTACTTTAATTACATTCTAGTCTTGATATCATTGCTACCAAGTTATGTTTTTCAATAGCTGACAATACAAAAAGAAATCTCTGACTTATATAATTGATACCCCACTGATTATGATGTCCTTTCAGCCTTTCTGCCTTTGCTCATCGTTTGCAAGCTGTCAGCTGATTTAGGGCAGGAAGTCCATTTCCCAACCTCCTCAGTAATCTACCACAGCCCATTCTATAAGTCACTCCCTATCTTAAAACTACATATATATTATGCTTTCCTCCAAGCTGCCTGTGATAGGTTTACACACAGTTATTTTCAAAATTGTTATCTTAATTAGGTGCAACCTTTATTGCTGTGGGAGTTTACCAGCAACCACTTACTTACTATCTCTTTCTCTACACACAAATACCAAGACCCCCTGCCCCAAAGAAGAATTTACTGGGGTTTCCTGTTCAACTGAGAGTCTATTTACAATCCAAATTTAACAGTAGTAATGGGATGACAGTCACAAAATTTCCA
Organism: Emydura macquarii macquarii; assembly: GCF_026122565.2. Classification (NCBI taxonomy): domain Eukaryota; kingdom Metazoa; phylum Chordata; order Testudines; family Chelidae; genus Emydura; species Emydura macquarii. The sequence continues at coordinate 19,096,449 of NW_027131614.1, read as the reverse complement.
GAAGCCTTGAAAAGGATTAAAACTACCAGTGAGATGGTGTCCACTAGGCTGATGAAAAAAAAAATCAGTGTGGGACAATTATGCCCTTGGTTAACGGATATTATCAATGCCTACTACAGAAAAGCAAAGCTGCCAGCCTCCTTGAAAAATGTAATTAGTCTTCTCTACAAAAATCCCCCCCAAAGCTCCTCAAAACATGCAACGCAAAAGACTTTTTCCAACTATTGCCTTGTCTCTGATCTCCCATTATTCCTTGACACTGGATTGGTTTTCACTTGTTTTGCATTTCAAAGATTATGTTTCTAGCCCTAATGGTTGTGAAAACAATTAAAACCAACCAACCAACCATCTAAATCTAGATTATGGAGATCAGTTCTGCAGCAAAGGTTAGATTCAGAGGCAAATTCTGTGACTGTGAAAGGCCTGAGGACTATAACCAAATGCATAAATAAATTGTATTTATTATAATATTATAAATAAAATACAAATATTATAAATACAATGCAGCCCTTGAACAGTTTTTGTTCGGTCACAGAGGATGATGCAAGAAACTTTACATTAGTCAACTGAGGGCTAATATTTTCCCATATTAGGTCTCCTCCTAAATCCTTTAGTTAGAGATTGTTTTAAACTCTTGTTACAGGATACTCCACTCACTGCTGGGTAATGTCCCCTTCTGGCAATCCTGGGGATTAGTTCCACCCATTTCAATGCCCCTTTCCCTCTCTTCATCCATTGCAGCTCTCCTCCCACTCACCAAGTTGCAGTATGACTATTTCCTCTAGCCAGGTCACACGGTAATTTCCCCTTCTGTGAGGCAGGTCTTTCAAAGTCGTTCTGCCCAAGAAGCATCACTCAGTCCTCATGTCCACTGCCCTGATGATGTCACTCCTGCAGTGACTCAGGCAGTCTTCCTTTTCTCTGTCCCAAGCAATACCTCTGCAGCAGTTGGCAGGGGAACCTGGGCCCACCCGCTATTCTGAGTTCCAGTCCAGGGCCCTGTTGGGAGCAGTTAAGGTCTGGGTCTTCACCAATCTTATTGTTCTCTTCCCGGGACTACTTCCTACCATGCTTCTTTAAGCTTCTCCTACCAGCTCTTCCTTCGCTTGCCAAAAAACCCCCCATGTGATATTTTTGTAATGGTGTGTAATGCTCAAACCGAATTAAATATCTAGGTCTTGCCATTGCAAGGCATTGTGAGCAACAATCTGATGCTTTCATAGAAACATGGGGCTGGAAAGGACCTTGAGAAATCATCTACACCAGCCCCCTGCGCTGAGGCAGGACCAAATAGACTTAGGCCATCCCTGACAGGTGTTGTCCAACCTGTTTTTAAAAACCTCCCCTGATGGAGATTCCACAACTTTCCTTCAAAGCCTATTCCAGTACTTAACTATCCTGAAAGAAAGTTTTTTCAGAATATTTAACCTAAATCTCCCTTGCTGCAGACTAAGCCCATTGTTTCTTGTCCTATCTTCAGTGGACATGGAGAACAGCTGATCACTGTCCTCTTTATAACAGCCCTTAATATATTTGAAGACTGTTATCAGGTTCCCCCATCAGTTTTCTTTTTACAAGACTAAACTTGGCCAGTTTTTTAAAAACTTTCCTCATAGGTCAGGTTTTCTAAACCCTTTATCGTTTTTGTTGCTCTCCTCTGGACTCTCCAGTTGATCGACATCTTTCTTAAAGCATGGCACTGGACACAATACTCTAGCTGAGGCCTCAACAATGCTGAGCAGAGCAGGACAATAACTTTCTGTCTTACATAATGCACGTCTAATAAACCCCAGAATGATATTAGTTTTTTTCACAACTACATCAGAGTGACTCATATTCAATTTGTGAACTATTATAACCCCCAGATTCTTTTGAGCAGTACTACTGTCAATTCTCCAATTTGTCAAGATTGTTCTGTATTCTAATCCTGTCCTCTAAAGTGCTTGCAACCCCTCCCAGAATGGTGTCATCAGCAAATTTTATATGCATACTCTGCAATCCATTATCCAAATAATTAATGAAAATATTGAATAGTAACAAACCCAGGAAACATCCCTGTGGACCCTGCTAGATACTTTCTCCCAGTTTGACAACTAACCATAAACTACTTTTTGTGTATGGTCTTTCAACCAGTTTTGCATCCATCTTATAGTAATTTCACCTCATTTGTTTATGACAATGTCATTAGGCATGGTGTCAAAAGCCTTATTAAAATGAAGAAATATCAGGTGTACAGGTACCCACATTCACTAGGCGAATAGCCCTGCCAAAAAAGAATATTAGGTTGGTTTGGCATGATTTATTCTTGACTAATCCATGTTGGCTATTACTTATTAGCCTCTAGGTGTTTAAAATTGATTGTTTAATAATTTGTGCTCGTATCTTTCCAGATATTGAAGATAGGCTGACTGGTCTATTCCTCACATCCTGTTTGTTTCCTTTTTTAAAGATAGGTGCTATGTTTGCCCTTCTCCAGTGCTCTGGGGCTTCACATGTCCTCCAGGAGTTCTCAAAAATAATTGCTAATGGTTCTGAGATTGCTTCAGCTAGTTCTTTAAGTACCCTAGGTTGAATTAATTTATTTTACCTAAATATTCTTTAATCTGGCCTTTCCCTATTTTGGTTTGCATTCCTTCCCCCTTGTTAATATTGTGTCAAGTATCTGGTCACAATTTACCATTCTAGTGAAGGCTGAAACAAAATAGGGATTAAACACCTCAGCCTCCTTGATGTCATCCATGATTAACCCTCCTTCCCCACTAAGAAGAGGACCTATACTTTCCTTCATATTTCTCTTGCTCCTAATGTATCTATAGAACTTCTTCTTATTAAGCTTTATTTCCCTTGCTAGGTGTAATTCACTTTATGCCTTTGTGTTTCTGATTTTGTCATGACATGCTTGTGCGATTTGTTTGTACTCATCCTTAGCATGTTTCCATTATCTGTAGGATCCCTTTTTGATTTTCACATCATTAAAGAGCTTCTCATGGAGCCATATTGGTCTCTTATTAATCTTCCTAACTTTCCTTGGCCTCAGGATAGTTTGCAGTTATGCCTTTACTATTATCTCCTTGAGATACTGCCTGTGCTCCTGAACTCCTTTTGCCCTTAGATTTTCTTCCCATGGGATCTTAACTACCTGTTCTCAGTGTTTGTTAAAGTCTGTATTTTGAAGTCCACATTGTCTTTGTTCTGCTACTTTCACTCCTAGCTTTCCTTAGAATAATGAAATCATCATTTCATGATCACTTTTACCCAAATTGACTTTAAGCTTCAGATCTGTAACCAATTTCTCCCTTTTAATCATAATCAGATCTAAAATGGTGGTCTCCCAGGTACGTCCTCCACTTTCTAAAACAAAAGGTTATTCCCAATACATTCCAAAAACATATTGGATGCTATCTTTTACATAAGATGTAGAGTTTTCTAAAAAGTGAGTGTTCAATTTAATTAGAAGTGATCAAAGTGAATTTTAGCAGGGCTGCTAGAACAAGTCAATCTGGTAACATGAAGAATTGAAACATCCCAGTCCTAATCAGAAGATGGCTCATGTTGCAAATACACGCCACTTTAAAGGCAAGTCTAATATTTAAGAGTCAGCTAGCCGACTACTAAGTGTTTAACCTATGCATTTCAAAAAAGTTGATTTCCACCATATTAATCGTCAACCATCTGTGCCTAACCGCATGAGAGAGAGCTGTCAATATTTCCAGTCTAAACAATTTGAGAGAGTTAGATTTGGCTGTGGACACATCCTCTAGTTTGGGAGCTAACTTACAAATTCTAACCCCAGAAGCAAATTAACTTAAACATTTAAAATGAATTTCTGGCTCCTTTACTATTGCTTATTCCTAAGAGCACATCTCTACTTTGCAATAATTGCTCCTCCACTAAAAAAGGAAGGTCTAGTATAGATCATTGTTAACAATGACCTCTGAAAATTTGAGCCAGACTAATCAACATTCCTTGATCTTTAATCATTCATCTGACCTGTGGTGTTTTGGACTTATGTAAGATATATGGGGCCCCAATTCTTGCTAAGACTCTTCCACTTCTACCACCTTCCACTTCGGCAGCATAAAGGTGTCCTAATGTAAATGAGACACTTTCCTGGCCTTTTTAATCACCTAAAGGAACAGGACAATAAGCCACCTTGTAAGGCAGATACAAAGAACCTACAATCTCAACCTTGAATGCAGATGGAGCACTTTGTATTGCTGCTCGCAACCCTATAGCGAAAGCAGTGAATTGGATCGTTGTAACCCGTATGGAGAAAAGTATAGAACAGTGGCCTTCAACTTTTCCGGACTACTGTATCCCTTTCAGGAGTCTGATCTGTCTTGAGTACTCAAAGACTCACCTCACTGAAACTACTTGCTTACAAAATCAGGTATAAAAATAGAAATGTCACAGCCCATTATTACTGAAATTGCTTACTTTCTTATTTTTACCATATAATTGTAAAATCAGTTGGAATATAAATATTATACTTACATTTCAATGATGTAAATAAGTCGTCTGTATGAAATTTTAGTTTGTACTGACTTTGCTAGTGCTTTTTTATGTAGCCTATTGTAAAACTAGGCAAATATCTAGATAAGCTGATGTACCCCTGGAAGACCTTTACGTACCGCCAGGGGTACACATACCCCTGGTTGAGAACCACTGGTGTAGAAGATGCTATGGCCTGATCTACACTACAAACTTTGGTCAACCCAAGTTACAATGGCGTAAAGCCACCACAGTTAGTAAATTACTCGTGTGTGCATACTTTGCTGCTTGTGTCAGTGTGTCGTGTACTCACTAGGATTGCTTGTGTTGACACAAAGTGTGGTGCATGATGGGTAGGTATCCCACTGTGCCATGTGCCACCTTCTGGTGCAATGCCTTTTGAGGAACTTTTGCACTGCGTTTTGGGGGAACACGAGTCATGCCGGGGGGGCTAGGAGCAAAGGGGCAAGTTCACATCATAAAACTGTCCCATAATGCCATCCTTATCCCATAATTTTCACACACAAAAAAAAAATTCCATAAACGCATGCAGCACCTTTCACTGTCTGCTATCTCTGACAGATGCCTGGAGCCTGCACAGCCTTGCACTGTTGTTGTAAACATTGCAAACAGGACAAACCATCCTCTGGTATTTGCATAGCTTCATGAAGTACCACCACAAGAGGGGACATGATTTCTTTGGGGACAGATTGCTAAGGAACATAGCGAAAAAATATTCCCGGTGGTTGCTGGCATTCATGGAGCCGCTGCAGTTGGTGGAGAGCCCGCTTCTGGGTCTGAGAAACAAGCACTGATTGGTGGGATTGCATTTTAATGCAGGTTTGGGATGACAAGCAGTGGCTGCAGAACTTCTGGATGTGAAAGGCCATGTTCCTGGATCTGTGCTGAGCTTGCCCCAGCCCTCCACCACATGGACACCCGAACGAGAGCTGCACTGAGAGTGGTGAAGTGAGTGGCGATTGCACTCGTGAAGCTTGCAATGCTGGATTGCTACTGGTCAGTGGGAAATCATTTTGGAGTTGGAAAATCCACAGTGGGGGGCTATTGTCATGCAAGAACAAAGGACCATTAATTGTCTTCTGCTACACAGGACTGTGACTCCAGGCAGTGTGCAGGACAGCGTGAATGGATTTGCAGCACTGGGGTTCCTGAACTGCATTTGGGGAGCTAAATGGCACCTACATCCCTATTTTGGTACCAGACCACCTTGCCACAGAGCATGTCAACAGAAAGGGCTACTTTTCTACACTTATGTAAGCGTTGGTGGATCACTGAGAACATTTCTCTGTCAATGCAGCCTGGTTAGGGAAGGTGCAGGCCGCTCACATCTTTAAGAACACAGGATTGTTCAGAAAGGTGCAAGCAGGGACTTCCTTTCCCAACCAGCAGGTTACCATTGGTGATGTTGAAATGCCGATAGTGATTCTAGAGGACACAGCCTACCCCTTGCTCATGAAACCCTAAACTGGCCACCTTGACAGGTCCAAAGAAGGATGGAGCTACTGGCTCAGCAAGTGCAAAATGACAGCTAAATGTGATTTTGGTAGGATGAAGGGATGATGGTAATGTTTACTCACTAGATTAAATCTCAGTGAGAAAAACACTCCCATGGTAGTAACTGCCTGCTGCATAATATATGTGAGGTAAAGGGGGAAAAGTTGCCACCAGGGTGGAGGTCAAGTGGCTGTCTACTGACTTTGAACAGTCAGACACAAGGGCCGTTAGAAAATCTCAATGCAGAGCTATGCAGCTGAAGGAGGCCTTGAAAAACCACTTTACCAGTCAGCTGCAGAAATGTGCTGGGCTGAACAGGGCTCTTCCTGGCCCTGTTGTGTTGGCGGTTGTTAGGAATCGTGTGGTGTACATGGATGAATAGCCTGGTCTCTTAATGACCCCATGAATTATGCCTTGCTTACTGTCCACTTACAGTTATTACACTGTAGTTTTTCAGGGAACCTATGAGTTTGGCATGTCAGACTGACAATATCATCTCATATCCTGAACAAACCTTATAGAATAAGTTAAACCTTTTTGAATTAGGGTTAATTCTTTTGGGGGTACATTGTATTAAACATGAAATTGTGTGGGTGGCATTGTATGTATGTACCTTCTCTAGTAAAAAGATGGATGTTAAGGCATTTCCCCTATTACCTGCCCTTTAAAGCCACCTCTGGAAAGGTGTGCATATACGAGTTCAGACTGGATTTTCCAGGGCCCAACAGACAAAGTTTTTGTTTTTGATAAATAACCAGATTGGCCCCATTCCCTGGGATAGGGCTGGAACAAACGGGCTTACTGAGACCTCATAAGACTCAGGTTTTGTTCTGAGCTGAAGCTGGGATGTACTTGTAACCACAACGAATCCCCTGGAGTTGAAGCACTCCTCCTGCCAGAATCCATGTTTTAGGATGATCGCTGGTAAAAACATTAGCATGCCTGTAGGTTCTTATTGTTTTTAGTATGTTTATACTGTAATGCTTGTTACCTTCATAATAAAGCAGGCTTGCAGTGCTGTGTGGTAACTTACAACTGTAAACATTATACCTGTTAACCATCTCTAAAGCCAGCTAGAGAAAGCCAGCAGGGGTCGTTGGACAACCTGGGAATAGGTGCTGGGAAAATCACAGGGAAGTCAGGGGACTATGCTACCTGGAAATAGCCTGTTCAGAAGGGGGGGAGAGAACAAGAGAGATGTAGGTCTCCACCCAAGAAAGGCAACAGCTGAACATCTGAGAGTAGGTGCCCTTGCTGGACCACTGTGGGGAAATACTTATGCAGTTGTCCTGAACTGTGACATATGGTGGCAATGTGGGTGGGATCTGAAGGAGTGTGAATTGCGTAAGTGCCAACAGCAGTGAAACAAATACTGCAGAAGGAAAAGCACTGAGGAAAAAAAGAAATCTCAATAGTCTTTTTTGGGAAAGGGATAGCAAAAAGGGGGGGGGGGGGAATGAACTGTGTACAGCTGAAGAGAAATTAGCTGATTAGTTATGCGGAGAAAGGCAGATGTAGTCGAATGACCAATCAAGGAATGATGATCCAGGTTTACAGAAAACCTCCAGGCTGCTGGCAGATGGTCTAGCAGCCAGGGACAATCTTGAAGCCAATGTTATGGAGGAAAGCAGAGAAGAGGCTGACAGCAGTGAGGAATTATGCAAGCTGAAAATACCCCCTTCATATGGGAGAAAGAGATGCAGGTCTTCACCCAAGAAAGGTGATGGCCAGGGGCGCTGGAAGCCTGAAAATGGGTGCCTAAGGCTGGTGCTGGGCCCCTGAAAGGAAATACAGTTGCACTTGCCTTAAACTGCGACACCGTGGACCTGTTATATTACAAGTAATGGGTGCTTTGAGTAGCACTAGGCAGTCTGCAATGTATGTTAAAGTAATAAAGATGAATTTATTTCCAAACAATTTGTTGCATGACAAAAACAGTGCAAAATAATAACGTGCAAGTAAAAAACACACTGCAAACTTCCTAGGTTACAGAACTTTAAAAATAGAGCAGTAGAATTGTGTCCATTTCAGTCCCTTTCTGCCAAACATACAGCCACCGTGGCTCTCCTAGGTCAGTGTATCTGATGCTGTGGTTTTCCTTGCTGCCCCCAGCATGGAGTGGCAGGTGTAAAGATGTGGCCCATAAGGCCATGTGGAATGTTGAGGTGTAGGGAGCTGCTCAAATTGAGTTCTCCAGTGACTGTAAAGGGAGGCAAGCACATGACTGCTGGCCCTGTAGGGCAACAAGAGCCTGCAGCATTTGTGTTTGCTGCCTCAGAAGACCCCATTATGTCCTGGCACATCTCCCTCTCCTTTTCCAGTTGGGACTCTTGGGCCTGTCCCCAAACTGTGCTTTCCTTCTCCGGGCTGTCCGCTATATTCACCGTCCAGGCCCTCTGTTCACAGTCTGATGCAGCAGTGGCTTGCAGGATCGGGGTGAGCATGTCCTCTGTAGTCTGCTCATCTCCCTGCATGTGGAGGGGCCACTCCTCAAGGCTGCAGCAGCAGCTACTGATAAAAACAGACAAATGTATCATCAGATCTACAGGCACAACGGGAAGCAACAAGATACAGTTCAGAACGTCTTTCCCTCAGTCCCCTAAGAGTTTTAAATAAGACATGCTTACTGCCACTTCAGCTAGGAGTGGCTCGGCACAGCACTGCTCTCCAGCCACAGCCATAGTGAGTAGGGCCTGCCATGGGTAAGGAGTGGGGAAATGCGGAGGGAATTGTTTAGGCCTCTAGTTCCATGGGCATGAGTACAGGGCAGTCGCACTGAGCAGTGGCACTATTTTCCACAGGCGATTTTAGCTGATCTCTCACTCCTGAGGGGCACGAAGAGCGAGAACACAGTCTGTATGCCACTAGTCTGTTTACTGCTGCAATCATCATGGAAAGTGCTCTGCCCCAGAGAAGGAAACTAGGCTGCCATCCCTAGAACTCTTCAGGAGAGCACTGCAGAATGTCTCCATGGAAGTTTTATCCAGCTCTTTCAGGATACCAGGAACGTGCTTATGTATATAAACAAACTGCTCTTCATGGTCCGCCCACCTAATGCTACAGGGGACTGAAAAACAGAAAATCCTGCCTCTGTTTGTACAGGTAAAACAATGAAAAGTAGCTACCTGTGTCCAGCTAACCTGGGGTTTGGCTGGGCACCAATTTGACAGTTTAAACTTTGTAAGGGAGACTTCATGCACAAGCGTACCCAGGTAAGATTGGATCGAGCTCATCCATGCTTGGCTGGCTGGACTGACTAGACTGTGGTGGAGGCTCAAAAATATCCTGGCTCGCAGATTAGCTGGACCACCCTCTCCACCCCCCATGTGTCGCCTCCTTGATGTTCAGAGGAAAAGTCTGTGTCTTGGGTTCCTTGAAGGTATCCATGGTGGTCCGCAGGATGCTGGTGGGATCTCCACCACATATGGCTTGCAGCTCATTGTAAAAGCAGATTGATGTTGGCCTCCCTGGCCTTGTGATGTGCCTGCTGCAGTGCCTTTGCTTTCATGTCATACTGCTGCTGATCCCTGTTGCACTCCTTTGCCTGCATCCCCCCCACACAATCTTTTCATAGATGTCCATGTTTCTATGGCTGGGCCATAGCTCTGCCTGCACAGTCTCTTCTTGCCAGCGGCCCAGGAGATCCAATACCTTCTAGCTACTTCAGGCAAGAGCATGTCTAGAGCAGTGTTTCTCAACCTTTTAAGTAGCAAGTACCCCCTAACTTCTGAAAATGTTAATAAGTACCCCAGCACTCAATATTCCACAGGATTTTATATTTACAGACTAATGTGAGCCATAAGTTGGAAGAAGGGCTGAATATATAGGCCGTGATATGACAAATGTCAGATCTAGTGTGGGTAGGGTTACCACCTTTACACCAGGGATGCGCAACTCAAGTATATACCTGGGCTAGCAGTGATGTTGGCCAAAGCTAGGAGGCTTTGAGTGGCATGCCAATGCTGGGGAATATAAAGCACCGTGCCAAATTGTATGCCATAGATTTGAGAGGAGGAAGGAGTGAGAGAGAGACAGGCAAAGAGGGTAACTGGTGAAATCTGGGGCTGTCATAGATGTTAATTTCAATGCTCAGCTACAGCAGTGAAATTGACAAGTTTTCTGGGCACTGGGCTTTGAGTCAGGGAGGGGGGCTGCCACCCAATCCAAGCTGGGGCAGAGGCAGCTTCTGCGCCAACTGGGACCCATGGATGTGGGCAGCCACCTGCCCACGTCTTCCAGCTGGGATGCTTGAGGCTGTCCCTCGGCTTGGAGCCGGGAGGCAGGCAGCTGCCACCCAGCTGTGAGGCCAGCTCTTGAGATGCAGGAGGCAGCCACCGGGCTCCCACCTGGGAGCTGGGACCAGGCAGGAAGTGGGAAGCTGCCGCCCGCCTCCCCCAGAAGCTAGTGGCTGCTACCTGCCTCCCAGTTGGGAGCTGTGACCAGGCAGGAAGCTAGGAGCTGCCGCTTGCTTCCCAGCTAGGAGCTGCGACTGGACAGGAAGCGGGAGGGCTGCCCCAGAAGCCAGGTGCTGCCACACACCTCCCATCGGGGAGCTGGGGCTGGGTGAGAAGTGGGCTGCTGCCGCCTGCTTCCCCAGAAGTCAGCAGCTGCCACCTGCCTCCGCTTCACTCTGTTTTTTACCCAGGTACCTCCGCCTGTGTCTCGCAGACCCCCAGGGACACGCATACTACAGGTTGAGAAACTATGGTCTAGAGCAGTGGTTCTCAACCTTCCCCCCATCCCCCAAGTACCACTCGGGTCAGGTACAGTCTTCTTCGGAGTACCACGCATACCACCGGTTGAGAACCGCTGGTCTAGAGTATATAGCCAAAAAGGTCTGTTGCACACCACACGGGAGAGCAGCTAGGTGTGCTCACCAAGCTGAGCAATCAGGAAAAGGGATGCCTTCCAGTTTCTGTGACCCCGAGCAGTGGAGTTCATCATTGTGACCAAAGTGGTCACTGGCTGGCAATGTGCAACTGCTACTGTAGGGCCTACATCAGGGTTATTATAAATCACACACTGTCTACACTTACCCTGTCTACTATAGTATGTCAACCATGGTTCAGTCTGGTTTGGGGGTGTTCCTGTGTTGCCATAATGGGCACTTACAATGGCAGGAGACCAATTTCAGCATAGACACATGCACAAATAGGCAGATGTAAGGCATCTTACTTCATCTATCTTTGTAGCTTAGACTAGACCTAACAAACCCTTCAGTCTTAATTCTGCAAGTTTTGTACAATTACAAGTTCATCACACATGGTACATTTTTGTTTTGATTAGGGATTTTGTGAAAATAAACTTAAATAATAATTTTGTTTTTGCATAGTTAATTTAAATCAACTATTGGCTCCTCATTCTCTCTCCTACTGAGGATTTAGATGCCATAGCAGTGAAGTGATAAACATTCCCTACAGAATGCTTTGGAAGAGATCACATCTCACAACCCTCCTGGCTTTCACTTACTTTGAGTAAAACTGTAAATCATCTGAGGTATGACGCTGTAGTGCTGGCCACCTAGCCACAGGAAATGATTATTCATTGGGATAGATATATGAATGTACATCTTTTTGCTGCCAAAAAACAACAAACATTGAAGATCAAGTCAAATTTAGAATCTGATTAAGTGTCTGGTCAAATGGTGTACTTCACCTCTGGGTATCCAAGGTAGCTTCTGGCAAGTTTTTTTTCCTACTAGCCAGTCCTTGTTTAAGGTGAAACATTTTTACTCGCATTTGTGTTTTGTTGGTATGTTTAAAGTTTACCACCAGTGGGAGCACGTTTAAGCTCTGCAGCTGGTGGCCTGCCTTTTGGCAGGGTCACATTTACAGAGGAGGCTTTTAGTTACATAGCTGGAAGGCCACTGCCACACACGTAGGACGGCCCATCCTTCCTTCCGAAGTTTTAAAATGTATGGTTTCTTAATGATCGAAACTTTAGTATGTCTACGCTGCACACTCCTTTTGGCACCTCCCTAGCACAGGAATAAATAGCAATGTAGATGATGAGGCACTGCTTAGGCAAGTAAGGACACTCCTGACATCTGGGTATGTACCCTGGAGGGCTCTCTGCTTACCTAAGCAGAGCTTTCCCCTCTACCCTGCTGAAAATAACAGTGAAGCATCCCACTGCTGGAGTCTTTCCCACCGCAGGAAAAGACTCCAGCGGTGAGGAAAGACTCCAGCAGCTGAGAGGAAGTGAGGAAATATTCTGCTCCCCGCTGCCACTCTCCAGCTGAGCCTTTCACCAACACATGTAGCTACACATCAGTGTGAACGCAGCCTGCTTTTCATTGTGGCACGCAGCTACATGTACCTTACATGCCACCACAAGAGGTGTGCAGCATGGCTAGAGTGGAAGAGAAAAATGACAAGTGGCAGAGTTACCTTAATGAATGTGATTAGTATAAATGATGCAAAGCCCAATCTGAGAAGCAAATTCTAAGTTATTTAAACTTTTAAATTATTGCATTGTTGATAGTCTGTCCTTGTTGATTTCTATTGGTGTAGAATGATTCCATCACATTTAACGTCCTCCCCCATCAGAATTTCTAACAAAGAAATGCAGGTTAAACTATTTGTTGCCAGTGGTTTGCTTTTAGTTGCCAGTCATCTCATCTGAAAGAATTTCTGAAGGCTCTTTCACTGCCACTCTTATTCAGTGCATCTCTGTATCTCTTGTTTCAAGGCAGCATTGAGAGTTACAATATTTTAGACGCAATTTTAAATTTTCACTTTTTTATATTTGATAAATGACTAAGTCCTACTAAAAATATGGGCTTTTATTTAATAGTTAACATTTGTAATCACACAAGCATGTACAATTCCAGCTCATTTCTGGACGGGACACATCAGTAATCACTGGCTATTGGAATCTCTTCCACAGACATTAATAGTAATTTTTTTATTATCCTTCACATGCATTTGATTAGTGATTCATCATCACAGCTATGAAAAATATTTTCAGTGTGTACAACCACCATTTACTTAATTTTATTAATATGAATTTCAGTGCTCGTAAAAGATGCCAAACACTGAGGAAACTGAAAGTTACTGGTCAGCTGATGATTGGAAGTATTTAAAGGCAATGACAAAGATAAGTTTTCTCAGACAGTTCTAACAGCAACATTGTTCTGATGGGGGACCATCTTGCAGGCGTGCAAGTTCAAGTCAGCTTCCCAAGCCCATTACACCCTATTTCTTAGCCGAGTGTACCCATATAGGTACCGATTGTGATTAGTTTGTGAAATGGATACCCATACTTGTTCACAAAGAACTACCAACAGAACTTGTTCAGATTAATGAGTTCTGTACAGGCATCACATTGAGCACAACTATTCAGGGAATGAAGGAGAGAGAGCTTGTGATGAAAGCTATTGATTAAAACGGTTAGCTAACAAAGTATGAGGCACCGTAAGTGTAATACAGAAGGCAAGTTCTGTGCCACTGAAGTAGCAGGTCGTTTTTTAAACTCTAAACTGGTCCATTAATTTACAGGTACTGGTATTGTATATCTTCATTCTTTATTTTCAGTCCTTCTTCACCTGACCTCTGAAGTGGTCCATTAAATTGAAGATCCCAAAGTATTCTCCAACGACTACCGCCATTTTCACAGGAATAATACTGAAGGAAAAAACATCAGAGTATTTATGTAGTCTTATAAATCACAGAAATGACCTAAGTGGCGAAGCCCAAGACACACAGCCTTAGAGCTTCAAAAGTTCTGGACTAACAGTCTTCACAACGTATTTATGGGGTGGCAAGTATTCCTAGTGTACAGAGAGAAACTGAGGCAGCGTTTCCCCAATATCAGAGCTTGTCAGTGGCAGAGCCAGGGTTAGAACTTAGGAATCAAGTCACTAAATGGGCACATTCCTTTAGAACATACTGCCTCACTGTCCACATATTTATATTACAAAGAAATTGAGGTGAAAGATGTTCCCCAATCTAAGTGGGCCCACTTTCTCAATAGCCTATTTATTTTGGAAACTGGCAGTCTTAGGAATAGTTATTTTGGTACTAAAGACCTCAGAAGCCAAACTTCTTCATATTAGTATAACTCATCTATACAAGAGGACTTGTAGTATTAGAGAGACACTTAAATCACTCAAGTGGTGGCAGCAGCTATACAAAATTATATATTTATAATTGAGGCACAGGATTTTTGTTTAAACAGTTTTTTCACGCCTCCCCAGAAATGTCTCATGCATGCTCACCTAGATGATCAGTGTTTCCAGAGTGTTTAGGATGGGACTACAAATAGATGTCTAGAAGGAAGACAAGGGCAAACGAAGAGAGGTATTGGGGGAGAGGAGAAAGGGTGACGGAGAAAAGTTAGGAGGAAAAACATTTTAAGCTGCCCTACCTCCCCCTCTGCCAAACTATTTTTTCCAGCAGCTGTTTGTGCACTTCCTGCTACTTACAGAATCACTTTCTATTGTTAAAACCAAACTGGAAATGGTTAAATTAAAGAAGAAAAAAAAATAGAAACACTGATTTTGAAGTAGGTGTTGGATCACTAACTGCTGCCAAGAGCACGACCATCCTTCAAATAGTCCAGAACCTTGGATAATATTGCATTAAGCTTCCAAAAAAGTTAATAAGCTCCAACAGAAATAAGCCACAACAAAGCATGCATTAATTGGGCTATTGGTATGCTCAGCAGTCCAAAATAGCACACACTACCTTTGACCTTCAACATGCACAGGATGTGCAAACACTTCAGGGCAGAAGCAGCATTTCTGTGTATTTTGCAATGCAACACTGATCCTCACTGAGGCTTCTGGATGCTAGTATGATAGCTTTATTAATACACAGCAATATACATGGCTACTGAATTGCAGCAAATTGTTATCTGAAGCAAGGAAGTAAATCTGTCCAGAACCAGTTTGTTTCCGGCACAGTCGTCCCTATCTTTCCAAGATCCTTCACAAATTCTTTTGAGATTCAGGCAGCTCCTCCCCACCCACGTGCGATCCCTACTACTGGAAATTATGTGCCACAGCCATCTTTGTTGACCGATTCTAGTCTCTGCGCTGTTAGAGAGGTTGTTCTGTGTCCCCATTTGTGCCTGTTTTATTGAACACATCCACTGTCACATTACTCTGGTCTCCCTTTGGCTTAAGGAGAGAGATTTAGAATCAAACTCTGGGCCAAGATTTAAAAAAAGGAGCCTAAAGATAGGCTCCTAAATCCATATTTGGGCACCTAACTCAGTGGTCAGATTTTCAAGAGCGCTGAGCATCCAGCAACTCCTACTGTATGAGTGCTCAGTAGTATCACTAGGGCAGCCTTCTACAGAGCCAAAAAGAAAATTCTGTTCCAGTTTTATTCAGTCAACACTAACAACAGTTTCCCTTTAGAGATTAAATATGCATAGCAATGGGAAAGCGTTCCTTACGGGAAATCTTTAGAGTCTGGTAAAAGATGCATAAATATGCAAGTTATACAAGACCACCACCTGAGGTAGCATTCCTGTGGCAACAACTTATCTAAAACTAAAAAGCAACTTGCAACCCCCAAAGGTCAATATCTAAGTAGGCTTAGACTTGACATCCCAGTTAATCATTTGATATTGTAGCATTTAGAGTGAGTAAACATGTAACTAAACAAACACAATTGACAGAAGACAGACAGACATGACAAGGAGAACCCTATCCTTACCTTTTCACAAAACAAAAAAAGTACAGGCTCCGGGGTATTATCAGATGCACCTGTTCCCGCTGAACAGCACTCACAATCTTCTCAGCTACATACTCTGAATCAAGAATAGGTAATAGATGTGGCCACCTGGAAAAAAGACGACATATGGCTACTAATATGAAATTGTCAAAACTTTTCCCACAGTGTTTCATCTGGATAACTTCAAATTTAGAACAAGACAGCTTCTAATTACTCCTTACAAAAGAAAGATACTCCATTTTACAAAGGCTTCGCCTCTAACTTAGAAGCAAATATCACAAAATGAAGTTCTGTTCATGGAATTATACAGCATTTGACAAATCAGTTTGAAAGTGGTGAACAACCATTGTTTGGTATTGGTGTCTGTGAGCCCAATTCTTGCTATCCTCAAATCAAACAAAGTTTTTATTTAGATAAGTTTATTCTGCTACTATATTTTCTGTTTAACATACCATGAAAGGTTGTACTGACAATGAAGAGCTACATATTGAAGGTGTCAGGAGGAAGGCAGAGATTTTGGCAGCCAAACAGGAGACAGTTGGGGCTTTTGGCATCTGGGAAGAAGGGCATGAGATTGTGAGAAAGGACACAGACTGCATGTTTCTGCTCAAATGAGCAGTGAAGGCATTAAATGCATTGACATTAAAGGGGGGACATCAGTAGGTTGTAGAGTTAATACTCCGAATGGCAGTTCACATTTTTTCAGAATTACTGTTTCAGGCTATCTGCAGAATCAGAAAGAGACCTCCTCATTGGATGACACTCAATTGATATTTGGAAGATTCATATTCTAGCCATAAGGGCTAGAAATAGAATAAAAAAGCCTTACATTCTGCAGGCTAGAAATCATTGAGCTTTGTCTACGAGCCCTAAAAATGGCACCATGGAGCAAAACCGACTTTACAATAGTTTCAGAATAATCAGGAGAAATGATGTAATAACTCCCTTTCCTAAATCCTATATTTAATCAAGCATTTTTGGTGTGCCATATACTAATTACACACACAACCCCCAAATTCACTCACTTGGTTTTACAGCCATCAAACAATCCTGTGTTGATCAAGTAAGGACACACAATAGTGGTTTTAATGCCCGTCTTCCCCAGAGCCAGCATTTCTAAACCAACAGCTTCTGCAAAGCCCACTGCTGCAAACTTACTTGCACAATAATCTGTAGAGTGAAGAAAGATGAATAGTTATTTATTGCAGTTAAAAAATTTAAGAGAAAAATCTCTCAACTCTGGTAAAGAGCATAACTACATGGCTTTAGTCCTCCCTCTGTCCAGTACCTCACGTTCAGCAAACCAAGCACAACTTTTTGTCTAAGAAGAAAGTCCGTCAAAACTATGCTCTAATAAAAGCAGTTTGAGTACTGTTGAAATAATTGTGCCTACCAATTTACCCTAATGGTGAGTTCAACTGTGAAAAGTGAGTGTAAATTTATGAAGTGTCACAATAACCTATAACAAATGTTGATGGAAAAGGTATGAAAGGGAGACAGAAAGAGTAAGTTAGTTCACACAAAAAGACCAACTGATATAATTCAAGGACAGTGTTAAGATTATGCTTGGTCAACAAAAAAAAATTGTGGGACCAGAAATCAATGAACCAAATTTGGTGTTTCAGAAATCAGGCCTACTTGGTGAACAATATAATGAGGGTGAGGGGTTCTCCCTTTTGAAGTCCTTAAAAGAAAAGACCTCCCACTGCCAATCAAAACCTGTCAGACAGACAGGAAGCCAGGAAGGAGCAAACTTTATATAGTTTTCACCTTGACTGTCTCCCAGGACATTAGGATCCTCCATGATACCACTGTTGTTCTAATCCTGAAGAGATGTCCTGACCTGACTGGACCAGAGAGAGGGATTCAGATGACCCTGTCTTCTCCACTGGCTCTGGGTAAAGCCCAACTCTCACCTGGTATCGGAGACTCCTCCCGCTCCCACCCTGTGTCTTTTCCCTTCTCTGCCTTATTTCTTTTCTTTCACCTTCTGTTTCGTAAGAGTGGCTTAGCCAGCCACGCCTACATGTTTTGCAACATTGCTGTAAGCCTGTTACCAGAAAGGCAGCTAAAACCAAATGCCCTAAATGGCCCAATGCTGTTACAAATTTGCCAGGTCTCAGACCATGTGCCATACCTGTGTTTTTCCAGCAATAATGTTGCAAGTAAGAGTCAACACCAAAAACAGAGAGATTGCATTTTCTATATTTACTGTTCTTTTCTCTCCCCTTGTGTGTTCTGCAGCAGCTCATTTTCTAAGCAAAAGGATTGGACTTAGCAATAGCAGCAGCTCCAACCCAGTCCATTTCAATTAGCCTTTCTTTTCCTCTAGAAGAGCAGTTTTACCATCTTTAATGCCATCTAAAATACTGTCAAATGGGGGAAAGGAGGAAGGATTATCTATTCCTTCTAAAAGCTCTCCAGGTAAAGAGAAAAAGCCAAGGAATGTTATAATAAAAACCTTATTTAATATTTTATATTTCAAATGCTTTAACTGTTCCCCCCCCCAAATACCTTTAATAAAAGGTGAAAATAATTTTTAATGGTGTGTTTGCCAGAGGTCTCTGTATACCAAATCCTGAACCTTGTTTAAAATTGTTTCATGTTGGACAGTAAAGGGGTTGTGATAACACCTTTAACTCATTAAGCTTAGTCTATCAAAGTGAATACAATAGTACCCACAACTTTCAGTTTGTTCCTGGATCTTCAGCAGCAGCACTATTATGAAATAGTAATGAGTGGGAAAACATCCTAAGTAGTCACATGCAAACAAACCAAGTATCTCATTAGTTCCAGTAGGACACCCACATCTAGTGACACCACAAGCAACTAACAACAAAATAGGAACCATTTCTTGTAGTAGACTAAGGGTACTACTTAAAGCTGCCTTTGATATTGTTAATTTGGTCTCTGTCCCCATCTCACCCCACCTCCACTTTTTCTTCCTCTTAAGATTATGTGCCTGATTCTTCCATCAATGCTGACTACATCATTACCTTCACCTCCTTTGGTAATACCTCATCCTCAACCTTTTGGAGGGTATCCCTTTCCCTTCTATGCTCAAAAGAAAGAGCTTTTACTCTTATGGATTCTGTTATCACCCTCTGTGCTAAGGTTCCAGTCTACCCTCTTGTCCAGTCTCATAGCTCTAGCTGTCTCTCAAGTGTCCTGCTGCTTTTGAAATTCTTTCTGTCCAGAACTGAGAATTTCATCCTTCCAATCCATTCTCTGTATCTCCCTTCTCCATGATTGTCAACTTCACTCTCCTTCATCTACTAGGCTATTAACCTTGGTGTCCATTACTGACTGCCTTCTCTCCACAGGCAACTCCTATTATTTTGTCTAATATCACCAAAGTCAGCCCTTTACTTGATAGCCTCTTAAGAATGTGTCTCCACAGAAGCCCAGGCTCCAACTCAGGTTTAAGTCCAAGGCCCCCCCTTTCATCCACACAGAAATCAGCCTGACTTGGGCCAGGAACCTCTCTGGACCTGGGGCTGTGGACCCTGCTAATGGGGTGGGTCAGAGTCAGAGTCTTGCTATGACACAAGACAAAGCCCAGGCATTTGGACGTAGCTTAAGTCCAGGTAGCCAGACTTGGCTCTGGAGAGTCCACCAATGCTATTCCACAATCACCTGCGGCTATTTCCCCCAGTCCTTCCATCCCAAAGCGTCCCACTTGCTTTCTAGGAACTGGAAGGAACTTCCTGGTTCAAATGCAGTTGCCTGGTGTTTAACTTTCATTTCCATGCAGACTGCTCAACTGAAAACACAGTGAAAACCTCCATGCGTATTAGCCTGGCCAGCACTGAGAAGCTGTCCTGCATCAAGCATGTTGCTAGCTGGCAAGAGGAACACAGCCAAATTCTGGTTAACCTCTGGTGTGAGGAGAGCAAGACACACTATTTCAGCAAGAGCACAAGAAATGATCAGATCTACAAAGCTATAACTGAGTAGCTGATACTGTTCGGGGAATCAACTGGACAGCAGAACAATGCAGAAAGCAAATCAAGTAGTTGAAGACAGAGTATCGTAAAGTCAAAGATTCTAACTGCACCTCTGGGAATTCCTATCTTCCTGCCTCTTTTATGAGGAATTGGAATAGGTCCTGGGAAACGTAGCAAGATAGTGCCCAAAGTGGTGCATGACAATTTGCTGACCAGAGGTGGCACCCTTATACCACCCTCCACAAGCAACACTGGAGGAGAGCCAGCTACTGGATGAAGGCTGGTGCTGAAGCTGGTAACTGAAGAGGCTACACAACCGGAGCAGCTACAGCACATTCTGGGTCTGTACTCAGGGGAGCTGTTTGGGGATGGACCTGGGCAGCATCCTGCTGCAGAACAGTCACAGAATTATAGGACTGGAAGGACCTCGAGTGGTCATCTAGCCCAATCCCCTGCACTCGTGGCAGGACTAAGTATAGACCATTCCTGACAGGTGCTTCTCTAACCTGATCTTAACAATCTTCAATGATGGAGATTCCACAACCTCCCTAGGCAATTTATTCTAGTGCTTAACTACCCTGACTGCTAGGAAGTTTTTCCTAATGTCCAACCTAAACCGCCCTTACTGCAATTTAAACCCATTTCTTCTTGTCCTATCCTCAGAGATTAAGGAGAACCATTTTTCTCCCTCCTCCTTGTAAGAACCTTTTATGTACTTAAAAACTGTTATGTGCCCCTTCAGTCTTCTATTCGCCACATTAAACAAACCCAATTTTTTCAATCTTCTCTCATAGGTCATGTTTTCAAGACCTTTCATCATTGTTGTTGTTCTCTAGACTTCCTCCAATTTGTCCACATCCTTCCTGAAATGTGGCACCCAGAACTGGACACAATACTCCAGTTGAGGCCTAATCAGTGTGGAATAGAACGGAATTACTTTGTGTGTCTTGTTTATAATATCCCTGCTAATACATCCCCGAATGATGTCTGGGTTTTTTTGCAAGTGTTACCCTGATGACTCATGATCAGCTTGTGATCCACTAGGATGCCCAGATCCCTTTCTGCAGGATTCTTTCCTATTGAGTCATTTTCCATTTTGTATGTGGGAAACATTGTTCCTTTCTAGTAGAGTACTTTTCATTTGTCCTTATTGAATTTTATCTTATTTACTTCAGACCATTTTTCCACTTTGTCCAGATCATTTTGAATTTTAATCCTGTCCTCCAAATCACTTGCAACCTCTGCTGGCTTGGAATCGTCCGCAAACTTTATAAGTATACGCTCTATGTCATTATCTAAATCATTGATGAAGATATTGAACAGAACCGGACAGAGAATTGATGCCTGTGGGACCCCACTCGATATGCCCTTCCAGCTTGACTGTGAACCACTGATAATTACTCTCTGGGAATGGTCTTCCACAACCAGTTATGCACCCACTTTATACCCACAGAGTGCCAGCGCCTGGTTTCTGCCATCACATGTGTTATTAATACATGGATAGGAGGGATTTCCAGCTTATGGCCCTATTTAGTCATCAACACATTTATCTTCATGGAGGGAGGGCGAGGTCACAGAGAGCTGGAGAAGGGCAAACATAGTAACCTATCTTTAAAAAAGGGGAACAAAAAGAGGACCCGTGGAATTACAGGTCAGCCTAACTTTGATACCTGGAGAGATACTTGATTAAACAATCAATTTGTAAGCATCTAGAACAGTGATACTTAATTAGATCTACCCGCAGACCAATTTGAGAATTTTAGGACAACAGGCAGGCCATTTGCACAGAAGGCTGACAAAAGAAAAAAAACAAAACAAAACTTCAGCTACCAGTAAATAATTGATTACAACATAAGCATTAGTGCTTCTATCTTTTAACAAAGTTTATAAATCAACATTACCACCTGTGTTTGTGGCTGTCTCTAATGGGAGAGGTGACATCAAAGATCTCTGGCAAGCTCTGTGAAGAATGGTTTGTAGGAGGTCAGAGGAAGGCGCATGCACTGGTAAAGATGCTCATCTGTCAGGCAATTGCAGTGTTGGTTTTTTATAATGTTCATGGTAGAAAACCCAGATTCACAGAGGTACACTGATTCGAACATCATTAAAAGATAGTGGATAGATTCTGGCTAGTCTGAAACTGGTCAGCATATTGAGTCCATAAATCACAAAAGTTCCACGTCTCTGAATTTTGCCTTCAAGACATCTGAGCTCTGGAGCCGTACAATTTCTAACTGAAAGGCAGTTTCATCAATAGAATCAAGAACCTCTTTGCTTCAGAAGAGAAAGGTCCATTGGCAGAGATAAAAAACAGATCACGAACAAAATAAAAGCAAATCCTTTGGGATTTAAAAATCCTTAAATTGCATTTTAAAATTTTCAATCGATTTTTTTTTTTTTTTTTTTTTTTTTTTTAAAAGGAATTCTTGCATCATTTTCATCCAAGTTTCATATGTAACAGCAACAAGCAATGTGGGAAAGTGCAACATCTTTCCCGTTAATTCTGTCTGAAAGGCACACACTTTTCAAACAGATCTCTGGTGCTGCTTGCATGGCCCTGGAGCTGCAAGTTCAGAAAATTCAAGTGACCAGTAATATCACACAGAAAAGCTACCTGTGACACAAAAGGCACATAATTCATAAATTTCAGGAACTCGCAAGCCTTGTTGGTCTTGTGGTTTGAAAGAAATTCTATTATTTCTTTTTGAAGAGCACAAAACTTCTTTAACACATGCCCCCTACTTAACCAGCGAATGTAGCTGTGCTGCAATAAGTCACCATATTCGGCTGAAACATCTTGTAAAACAGTTTTAAAAAAATGATGTTGCAAGTTAGAAGTTAAGTGTATGTAGTTCACTAATCTCATCACAATACCCATTGTTTTTTTCAAGTTCCCAGACAACTTACCACACAGGACAGTCTGGTGAAGTATATTTAATGAAGGAAGTATCACTGCCAAACGTAAAGCCTCTCTCTTTCCCTGTCATGGAGGGACCTCTGTCTAACTTTCTGCAGATCTAAACCATGTGTTTTTCAAAAGAGCCTTTTACGTTTTCAAAAATGATCTCTCCTGTGGTATGGGTTTCTAATGGTATTAAGTACAAAAATTCCTCTTTGAAAATTTCACCCTAATTATATCTAACAAACAGCGATAGCTGGGAAGTGTCACTTATATCGCTTGATTTGTCCAGTGCAAGAGACACGTATTTGGCATTTTTTAAATCAGAAAGCTGTGCTGACAAACAATCCTCATAAATTACCTCTAATCTTTGCACTGCCCTGGAATCAGAGAGGGGAACTTGCTTCACTATGTCATTTTCGTTTTTATCTTCGGCAAAAATCTCCTCCAGCATTTTCAACATGCTCTCCTTCACAAGCACAAAAAGAAAAAGCTTCTTCTTTTCAGCTAGTACCAATGTTATCTGAAGAAAAGCAACTGTTGCTTTTCCCTGTACAGTCACTGATGTTATGAGAATGATATTTGAAGTGCGATATGAAGACTTCAATTTTGTAACGTCTTACAACACTGCCAGGAGGACAGGCCATGTTGAAGTTACTGTGCTTTGATTCAAAGTGGCACCTCATGTTGACGACCTTGCAGATGGATACAGTAGTTTGGCATATTAAACACAAAGGTTTTGTGTTCCAATGAGATGGCATAATAAAAAGAAAATCCACTATCCAATTTGGTTTAAAAGCTCAGTTTTCGCTCTCGACTTTGTGCTGTTTACTCCCACTTGCATTCATTTTGCCTCCATTTCCATCACTCATGAAAAAATGGGTGGTGTCCTAGTAATTGTAGCTGATGCTACTGCAAGAACTTAAGAGCCAGGAAGTTACTTGCTAAGGAAGTGACAGGCAACTGATAGGCAGTGTATCACTGCTCATGAATTTAATTATAAACATTTTTTTAAGGTGACCTGATGGGCCAAGTTCAGTCTGCGGGTCGCTTATTGAGTATCACTGACCTTGCGGATAATAGGGTTATGATGGATAGCCTGCATGGAACAAATCAAATTTGTTCGTCAAGAACCCATCATTCCAAACCAACTTAATTTCTTTCTTTGCCAGCTTTACTGGCCTAGTGGATGGGGGCAGGGAGTGAGGAAGCAGTAGCTGTGTTATATCTTGATTTTAGTGAGGCTTTTGGCACACTCCAACATGACAGTCTCATAAGCAAACTAGGGAAATGTAATCTAGACAAAAATCATTCTAAGGTGTATGCACAACTAGTTGAAAGACTGTATTCAAACTGTAATTATCAGTGGTTCACTGTCAAACTGGGAGGGCATATTTAGTGGAGTCCCATTGGGGTCAGTCCTGGGGGTCCAGCATTATTCAATATCTTCATTGATGACTTTGATGATGGAGCAGAGAGTATGCTTATAAAATGTGCAATGCTACTAAGGATAGAGGGGTTGCAAGCACTTTGGAGGATATGGTTTGAATTCAAAATGACCTTGACAAATTGGTCACTTGCTGGTGGATTCTCTGTACCTCAAAGTCTTTAAATAATTATTTGAGGACTTCAGTAACTCAGTCATAGGTTAGGGGTCTATTAAGGAGTCGGTGGGAGAGATTCGGTGGCCTACATTGTGCAGGAGGTCAGACCAGATGATCATAATGGTCCCTTCTGACCTTAAAGTCTATGAGAATGTAGGTCCCACTGAGGTCAGTGGGAGCCATTAAGTATACAGTGTTTTGAAAGTCAGACCATTTTATTTAGGTGACTGAATGAAGATTCAGAAACCCAAACTGAAAATCTTGGCCTAAGAGTATAATCAAGACCATACTGTTAGATTCCGTTTAGAATGATCTCGAATACACTAACCTGCTAGCCCATTGACTCCAATCAATCCTGCTGAACTTGCAATACTAACCAAGTGTCCATGGTTAGAGGCCATCATGGCTGGCAGGAAGGCTTTGTAAGTCTATGAAACACATTGAAAGCCACAATTATAGTTATTTAATTATGCAATTAGTTAGAGCATTACTATTTCAAAAGTGCCACCTTTAAAAGGAGACCTATTAAGACTTTTGAGTTATAAGCAATAAAGAAAAGGCTTTTTTCCTCATTCTACATTGGCTAATAAGATACATATTAGTTAGGACAAGAAGTATTTCTGCTTCATCTACTAACTGAATCCTCCAAGGTGGATCTCTGAGGAGCCTCCAATACATTTCCATATTTTTCTTAAATGTTGTAATCATCCACTAGGGGGCATCAGAAACTAGATTGCTGCCAGTGAGATAGCAGTCAGCTGAAGCTCTGGGAAGCTGTAAATTCCCTGCACCTAAGAGCTCAGTACTCAAACATTTTCCAAGTAGGCTTCCATCTTAAAAATAGCAGGAGAAACTGAACTCCTAACCTTTCTGCCATCACTTGGTGATTTCAGCTACCCATTCTGCATCGTTTCCATGTTTTCCAATGAAAGTAAACAGAGCAGCATGTTTTAATTCACCATTCCTTCTCTAGTTCTTTATTACAAAAAGGTACAATATTGGTTCGTCTTCTTCATAGCAAAATGCAAGTCCAGTGCATAATTTAAGATAAAAGTCCTCAAATCAGTCATGCCAGCGTGTATCAGTTTCACATTTAAGACACCAAGTATGAATGCTTTAGAGGAGCTACTGTAAATAGTGCTAGTTCCCAATGGGAAACAGGTGATAGAATGCAATCAGACCAAGTCCTGCTCCAGCCCATGACAGCAGCAGAACCAAGCTCTTTTCTGCTGACTAATGGCTGATGAAGAAGCCAGTTTATGGTTGCTGTGGCAACACAGCTATAGCACAATATTGCCCACAATATTAGTACTTTTCAGCTTTACATCGACCAGAAGTATTTGTTAATATCAGGCAACCCATATGAGGGGTCGCACATTTTATTGCTTTCTTAGGCAAAAATGATTGCCCATACCAGGGGCTGTCTACATACATCACTCCATTCTTCCCTCCCCCCCTACCCCCCCCCAAGCTTCCTGTGGGCCACCCTCCCAACCCCTCTATTTCTGGAACTCACTAACAAATGCCATCTTCAAGTTGAGTGTAAAGCCTCACAGGCTCAACCAGTTCAAAAGCAATGATGTAAGATTTCCCCCCTCATTTCCAAAACAGACTTGAGTACACTTTTATAGTTCCCTATAGAAAAAGAATATCTGTATATTACCCAGAAGTGTGCCATGGTGTTCACCTCCATGGTTTTCTCCACAAGTGAATCTGGAGACTCAATGAACTTCTTTCCAGTTACCATGCCAGCATTGTTGATTAGGACACTAACATCACCAACTTCTTTTTTAACCTAAAGAAAGGGAACCAAATCAAGTTGTCATTCAATAGTCAAATCAAAGTACGTATGTTTAGTTATACATTTATATGAAAGTACTATTACAGGAATCTGTAACATTGCTAATTTTATTAGGCTAGATGGTGAGAAAGCAGTTCATAAGACTGAAGTCTTTTGACACTGAAACCTTTTCCTTTATTCAAGTGTTAGAATTCTGCAGACAACTTCACAGGTCTGTAATTTAAAAAAGTGACCAGCTAAGGTGAAATAAATATTGGGATTAAAAAAAAAAAAAGTCACCCAAGCTTTTTATACACCAGAAAGATGATCTGAAAGCATCTAGGCTGGAAGAACACGATGCCATGAGTGCTATTGTGAATGGTCATCACCACAAAAAGCCAATGAGTATTGGGGGGGAGAGGGGAGGAGAGGAGGAGGAAGAGGGGAAGTTTTAAGGCCTGGTCTACGCTAGATTGTTTTGTCGACAAAAGTCAGCTTTTTTCAACAAAACAGTGCTGGTGTATATACTGCAATCACCCCCCACTCCCTCGCCGACAACACCGTCCTCTTTTTTCAACAAAATAAAACCTCCTTGATGAGAGATGTAAGGCTTATGTTGGTTTAGTTAAGGCGATGCAATGCCAACGTAGACAGTGCCCCTTACATCGGAAGTGGGGCTGTCATTCTCGTCAATTTCACCTCAAGCAAGAAAGCCCCAGTGCTGAGCAGCTGGTCTCCGCTCCCAGCTGTGACCAGGGCAAGAAGCCCGGGTGGCTGGACCCCGCTCCCCAGGGCGAGAAGCGGAAGTGGAATGGGGAAGCTCCAGGTGGCTTTCCCCGGCTCCCAGCATGGAATGGGGAGAGGAGAAACCTGGGGCTGGCTCATGGTGAGGAACCTACCAGGAGCCTTTGGGGAGGACACGCACCACCAACCCAAGGAGGGCAGTGCGGACATCAGCCACTGCAGTAATTACTATTTTTCTTATTAGTGTATTTTTACTATTAGTATTTCTCTAGTGCCAACAAGTCAGACTTCACAAAAGCTAAACAAAATTTTAATGTTTTGAATAAAGGAAGACTGTCAAATTTCCAATACCTTCAATTAAGGTGTTATGAGCTCAGACAGACAGACAGACATATTCAGCCTCCCCAGGGACAATGAGACCCTGATACCATAAGAAGCTTATGTCTGCACAGCAAACAAAAACCCGTGGCTGGCCCATGCCAACCGACTCATGATCGCGGGGTTTGGGATGCGGGGCTGTTTCACTGTTGTGTATACTTCCGGACTAGGATCCTGGGTCCCAGAGCCTGGGCTCCAGCAAAAGCCCCGAAGTTTCCACGGACATGAAATAGCCCCGAGTTGTCTGGCATGAGCCAACCCTGGGTTTTTCTTTGCTGTGTTGACATACCATTAGGGCTTGCTGAAGATGGTTCTTAAGGATTCCCCAACAAGCCTTTTAACGATTGTGTAGTTGGAGAACCCTCTGTGGCTTCTCCAAAGATCACAAGGTTTTCTTGATCTTCTAAAGATTTTTGTAACTAACATTCTTAAAAAGTAACGTGATAGTTATGGCAGTCTCCTTCAATATCCTGGTCGAATCCTTATTGAATTAAGTGCAAGTATTTTAGGAGTTCATTGTATTAAAATGCAAGTGTTTATGTATTGTTGTGGGATTGTATTGAACTTCTTAGGAGTTTAGACAGCAATTTATACGTTAGCAATCTCTTAGGTGTAATTTTTGTGGATCCCATATATTTATAAGTCTAGAGTATTTGCTTTGTAATGTTTTTCTAGAATCCTTTCATGTGCTAGAATCCATGAACAGAAGTTGCTGCAGGATAATCTGTGTACCTTCAGCACAGTATGTGAAAAGAGGTAAGCATTCTAGACATAAAATTGAATTTAACTTAATTTTTGTGCAGTGACTCAACTAAGAAATCATTTTAATTTTACCAAGTCCAATGCTTAATAACTACCATTATAATGCTAACTTATGACAAACTGGAATAAGTGTCAGGGAATAGTAAGGATGAGGTAGGTTTTTTTTTTTTTTTTTTTGCATAAAAGAAATCTTCAAAGGGCATTTCTGTATTTATTAGTCATCTTAGAAGTGGAAGTAATTTCTTTTCTGGATGCCAGCCCTGTAAATGCAACCTGGCAACTAAAAATACAAATATGAATGTTTCCTACAATGGGTCAGGATAAAGAAAGTTGAATAAAACATCTTAAAACAGTCATTAAAGTAAGAAGTACATAGTTCATATCAGTGCTCAGATAATGTAATCTTGAAGTTAAGGCTTTTGTTACTGGAGATAGTCAAAGGGAGTAACCTATGGTGCAGAGTACAATGTACCAGACTGTTGTTGTTCCTGCTCTCTTGCACGGTGCCCAAACCTGGGTCACGTACAGTAGACACCTCAAAGTTCTTGAAAGGTATCATCAATGGTGCCTTCGAAAGATCTTCTGAATCAACTGATGCACCAACATCAGTGTTCTGTCCCAAGCCAAAACCTCCAGCCCTGAAGCTACGGTCATCCGCCACCAACTTTGTTGGGCTGGTCATGTTCTTCAAATGCCAAAAAGTCTATTTCCAAAGCAGGTCATGTTCTCACAGCTGAGCCAGGCCTAATGGTCAAAGGGTGGACAAAAAAAAGGTGCTTCAAAACACCCTCAAAGCCAACATGAAGTGCAATATTGACAAACTCATGGAAAATCCAAGCCCTTAATCAACCAAAATGGAAAAGGACTTTGAGGCAATGACGCTAGTATTTTCAGATTTAATGGAGACACAGGAAACGGAGAAACGGAAAAAGAGGAAAAAACGTGCCACGGCCTGATTTAACAATCCAGATTCTCCCCTTCCATTGGGAAATGCCTGCCCCACTGTGACAAGGTCTGAGGATCCCAGATAGGTTTCATAAGTCACCTGCAGATCCACCAGTGATATCCGGCTATCATTTTATAGGAGGACAATCATCTTCGAACTCCAAGGGATTGCAGATGACTAAACAGATAAGGGGTTACACTCACACATGTATACAGAGTTTTGTTCAGGCAGCATTCCTCCCAAATTGTGTCTATGAGAAGAAATCTGCCAAAATTTGGTGGTCCCCCTGGATCCACAGGAGGACAGGGCTATCCACACAGAGATCTCGTGTCCCTATAATACTCAGATGCACGAGACTGACTAGGACGACACTTTGCTTCTTCTTGCTTACAACCTGCAGTTACCCATATTTTCTCTGTTCCAGTGAAATCACTGCAATTGGCTCTACAGATTGCGTTAATCAACTTCTATGTAGTATCACTATTTGGTTCAGAATCCTCCCCTGCAGAAATGGGCAGAAGCCAACATACTTCAGTCCCTCTGGTTCCATTCCATCTGAGCACCCTCCAAGACATCAGACTCTCAACATGCTTAGTCATTATTTACAGAGCAGCACAGATACGCATGATACTTTACAAAGCAAAGTGAGAAGAGTCAATATGACAAGATTTTAAGATTCTACTAAGATTTAACAGCCTGACTGTTGGCAGACACTTCAGACAGGCTGCATTTAAAACAAGCTATTTTGAAGTTATTTGGCCACCTATGGCAAGTTGGTTTGGATTGCTCATGTACAATATACTGTACACAAAGTTCTATGTGTAATAAATCCCAGACATGCTGAACAAGTTGCTTTTTGACAATGGCAGAATCAAGATATCGGGGTTCCAGTTCTGCGTCGGACACCTGACATGCTTAATCCTTTGTAGCAAAAGTGTATATCCTACAAGATGTAGAGTAAAAACAACGAGAATCCTGTAGCACCTAAAAGACTAACAAATTCCTGCGGGCATAAGCTTTCGTGGGCTGCAATCCACTTTGTCAGATACATGAAATGGAAATCACAGATAGGAGGTATATATATACACATCCAAGGGTAAGAAACAACAATGGGGAGGGCAAGTGCTAACAAAGTCAATTCAGTTAGAGTAGATGAGGCCTATTCACAACCATTGATTAGAAGGTGATTAGAAGGTGAGCATTGTTGTTTCTTACCCTTGGATGTGCGCATGAAAGCTTATGCCCGCAGAAATTTGTTAGTCTTTAAGGTGCTCCAGGACTCTCGTTGTTTTTGCTGTATACAGACTAACACGGCTACCCCTCTGGAACTTTTCAAGATGTACAGTGAGTTTTCTGTATACACTCTGCTCTCAGTCTTTGCTTACGTTACAAGAACCACTAAACTCTATGAGAAATGGTGTTCCTGTGCTGTCTAGTCAAGTAGTTCCAAATCATATCATTTCAGTTTTTCCTTGAGACACACAACTACAATGTTTTATTTTTTAAACTAGAATCTTCCATGTTAAGAGAACGTAAAGATTACATGGTTATGCATTTAAGAATTCAGGCAATGCCAGTTAAGGTGGCATATGCGACATCTAGTAACAGAACGGAACGAAGAGAAAGATTTACCATGCGAGTCCTCTCTTTTATCTTATATTCCTGTGGCCATTAAGGAGATTGAGAAACACACCTAGTAAATAGATGAGAACAAAACAATAGGGGAGCTAGAAAGGGTTTAAAAGAAAAAACCCTCTCAAAAGGGGCTAGACAGAGGGACAGTTTGAGGAAATATATAAATAAAATGGACAAGACAATGCCTCTCTCACCCTGCCCACTTTGCTTTAGTTTTCTCTTTACAGCCCCCTCTCCCAACTTGTCATTTAGGACGGTAAACTCTGAAGCATACACCGTGTTCTCCTATATTTGCACAATGACTACTATATTGCATAATACTGTAATAACATTACAAACAATTCACAATGGCACGTGTGCTGAGAATTTGGCAGAGAAATGTATATAATGCTAGGACAGGGTAGGGGGAAAAAAACATAACTGCTCCTGTATTAGAAGATTACTAAATTTTTCCTCAGGGAATGTATAGGCAGCGTTAATAATAGTAGTAACCTGTTAAATTTAGAGTAGGCCTTACTATATTTATTCAATCCTCACCAACTTGAGGATTTGGCCTATTAGTGAGGGTGTGGAAGAATGGGTGTACATACATACATGTGCAGCCATGACTTCCTCCCTTTTCACTGTAATGAGAGCATTGCCCTAGCCTGAAATCCAACAGAAGGATCCTGGCAGGTCACAGATGGTATTGGAAATATTTTTTGCTAGCTCCTGAATTAATTTGCGTAAGCCTGTCATTTGCTTACACTGTTTTCAAACTGGTCTTTTGTTCATCAACACCTCCGGCTGGTCCTTTGCAGGGGATGGGCTCTGCCACACCTGCCCTCTAATGATCACTACAAAGATCACACACTCTTAACCCAACACTTGAATAATACAAAAATACAATACTGAGTTGCACACAGTTTTCATCAAGAACATTCCCACTTCGTCACAGCTGGATTTTCACAGACCCCAGAAAAGCAAATCCAACACTAGGCCAATCTCCTTGCCCAACTGAGTCCCTCTGGTGCTAGAATTTAGCAAAGAAACTTTTGTAAAATCTTTAATGTGGGTAAACAATGTATTTTCCCCTCCAATTTTGTTCCTAGAAAGAACTGAACTATTTTAGCTGAAACTTTCAAAAAATTTAGCCTGAAGCTCTAAGACTTTTCAGCCACGCAGACAGGTCTAACAACATTTTAAGCAACTGAAAACAGGTTCTTATAATGGAAAAGATGTTAAGCAATTTTAACTCTAGGAATTGCTGCATGTAATTGCGATAGTGTACTTGATTTGTGGAAACTAATTCTCTTTAGGAGGGAAAGCCTGCACTATTTCAGCCTGCATGATGCTTTTATTAGCTTTGATCAAATATATGTCCATGAAGTCCTTTTAAATCTCACAAATTATTCTAACTTTATGTAAGTCATTAGTCCTTTTTACAACAGACTGCTACTTCTAAGGCTTATTCTTTATGGTAGCATTATTGTTGCTTTAACTTTAAAATACTGACTTATTATACTTTCTGTTCAATAAGAGAACAAGGTAGTTGGTGAAGAGGTAACCTATTTGAGTTAGGATCCACTCTGTAGTAGCTAACTTACTAAAAAGGACAATGCTGAAGTGTTTCTCCCCCTTTTAGCAGAAGCAAAGAGAACTGAATAAGTTGATGCTAGAAAATGAAGTGTGCGAAGATAATCCAATGCTGTGTACATTACCTAATAGGGAATGAGTGACATGAACTTTGGACCCATTAACTCTCTTTAAAGACATCTAGGTAAGAGGTCAGTGCTTTATATCCAGAGACTATTTTATGGGATACAACCATGAACACAATATTTTACCTGATCTGCCGCTCTGTAAATCTAATATTTTACCTGATCTGCCACTCTGTAGATCTCTTGCCTTTTACTGCAGTCACACATGTATGCGTGCACTCTCACAGCTCCGTTTTCTCTGGCTAGTCTACTTGTTTCCTTGTTGCCTTCTTGATTGATATCCCACAGAACAAGGGTGGCTCCAAGGCGGGCAAATTTTAATGCTAGAAGTCTTCCAATTCCACTTCCGGCTCCTGTTATAAGTACTATTTCACCAGCAATACTCTTCTTTCGCACAGGAACAAACAACAACACTAGAGACTCCAACAGGAAATATATTGAGAGCACCAGGACTCTGAGTGTTTCCAGGAAGAAGTTCATCTTGGAGAAGATTTTTCAAACACCTGCTAATGATGAATATTTACCAGTTAGAACAAACCAGCAATAGTGAAACTTCAAATATTTTAGAATTGAAAAAAATTATTGCTAAATATATCCCTTCTGTGAATACACAGAACAGTGGAAACTATTAAAGAGTAATAGGGCCAGATAAGCAGGCACTCACAGTTCCCCTATTCACTTCATTCACATACACATACTCTTCATTGATTAGCACTGTAATGCCATTTAATTTATGCAAGACATCTTAATAGGCATTTGTATATTTATTCTCTATTTACATTTCTGCTAGAGTATATTTTTAATACTAGTGTGTCTTAGATGTAGTGTGGAAATTCCAAAATGGAATTATAGCTGGATCAATCAATTAATAGCTCACATCCTCTTTTTTAATTAACCACAGAGAAAACGTTCCTGGAAGACAGACTACTGCATTGAATAGGTTGCTCCTATTGTCGAGGGAGTAGTATCCAGGCTAAAGCATAAAGTGTGCCATACTTGAAAACTGTTAGCATAGAGGACTTCAGAATACAACCTATTTTTATAAACCTATCAAAACACTTGAGAAAAATGAGATACTTACATGGCTCACAAGACAATAACCTTCTCTCTCTGCTGGCTTTTTGCAGGTTAGCTACAATAGTTAAAAAACCTGTTGTACTCTTAAAATGTATTCCCAAACAAAAACCTTCCTTAAAGTAAGCTCTGTTTGTGTGTTAGCCAAACGTACACTAGAAATACTAGTGCCTGACTTGCACCCCAACTCGACAGTCTCAAGTGCACTTAACTTTATGCACTGTACTCAATGCAGTTAAGCATATGCTTAACTTTATTTCACCTTCCTTGAACTTGGAACATGATTTTAATCACAGCAGGATGTTGAAACCTGCTCTGCAACTGTAAACTTAAGAATCAATATTTCATCCTTCACAACTGAAAGTTCAGTGTACCAGACAGAGCTCATAGCTCAACTTTCAGCTTGGGACTAAGTTTTTAAACTTGGGACCCTCCTCATTTTTGCATTGCAATTGCAGAAAATTTATTTTAAGTTCAAGACTGCATGCATAATAGTAGCTGGGAAAAAGCTCTTTTGAGAAACTGGGCCATGATGTTGGGATTGTAGCCTATAGAACTAGCCTGCTTGCTTGCATTATTATTATTAGAGATATTTTTCATATATATATTTGATATGATAGTGTGATGAAATAATAAAATAAGATATTTTATTCTGCTGTAATGCAAGGTACCTTCCAGGCCACATCCTGGATGACAGCTACTGTTAATATATATATATTTGACCTTTGGCTTAGATAAATGTAGAACAGGATAGGACATATATGGTTATAACCTTTACCCTAGACAAGTCAAGAGACATTAAAAGGGGAAGGGGCTGTCCCGGTTACGCCCAAGAAACTTTACAAGAACACCACAGAACCCACAATAAGCTAAAAATAACAAAGGTGAGATAAAAGACCACCTGAAGAAGGATGTGGATACGTCAATAATACGTACAAACCTAGTAGCCAATAAACAATGTGTACCCCAAAAGTTTGAAGGTGGAAAGGCCAAGTATGGGCCCGGATGAAGGACCCATATTCTTGGGGGTATAAGTAAGATCAAATCCAGCTCATCGGGGCAGTCGACTGTCAGCTATCCCTGCTTGAAGTTTTATTTAGTGTTAAGATTCATTCTTTATTTTATATTCTTAAAGTTGTAATGTTAGTCTTAGCTTATAGCTCTTAGCTTTGAAGCAGCTCTTATTCCACTCAACTCCAACTTGAGAAAGTAGACATCTCTTTCAACCAAGTCCAGGAAGGGTGTAAGTATATTAGTTTAAAGCATATCATAGATATATCTATCAAATAAGTCTTTACCTTTAAGATTGTATTAATCCATATATCTATCAAATAAGTCTTTACCTTTAAGATTGTATTAATCCATTATCAATTTGATTATTCATTTGTATTTTCTCTATATCAGTCATTTGTTTATTATTTTGTGTTGTTTTAATAAATTTATAAAATTATACAAATCCTGGTTATCACTGGAATTATTCCTGTGTTGTACCTGGTGTCCTTATAAAACTTACCTGAAGCCTGATTTAGGACACGAACCTCATGATCCTTTAATTAGAGCAATTGGCAAACTTATTACCCTATACCTATACCTTGACTTTAGCTAAGCTTTTGATACTGTCTCACACAGTATTCTTATCAGCAAGTTAAAGAAGTATGGGTTGCATGAATGGACTATAAAATAGATAGAGAACTGGCTAGAGCATAGAGCTCAAAGAGTAGTGATCAATGGCTCCATGTCTAGCTGGCAACCGGTCACAAGCGGAGTTCCCCAGGGGTCGGTCCTGGGGCCGGTTTTGTTCAACATCTTTATTAATGATCTGGAGGATGGGGTAGATTGCACCCTCAGCAAGTTTGCAGACGACACTAAGCTGGGGGGAGTGGTAGATACCCTGGAGGGTAGGGATAGGATACAGAGTGACCTAAACAAACTGGAGGATTGGGCCAAAAGAAATCTAATGAGGTTCAACAAGGACAAGTGCAGAGTCCTCCACTTAGGAAGGAAGAATCCCATGCACAGCTATAGACTGGGGACCGACAAGCTGGGCAGCAGCTCTGCAAAAAGGATCTGGGGATAACGATGGATAAAAAGCTGGATATGAGTCAGCAGTGTGCCCTGGTTGTCAAGAAGGCTAATGGCATATTGGGCTGCATTAGGACATTGCCAGCAGGTCACAGGAAGTGATTATTCCCCTCTATTCGGCATTGGTGAGGCCGCATTTAGAATATTGTGTCCAGTTTTAGGCCCCCCACTACAAAAAGGATGTGAACAAGTTGGAGAGAGTGCAGCGGAGGGCAACAAAAATGATTAGGGGGCTGGGGCACAGGACTTATGAGGAGAGGCTGAGGGAACTGGGCTTGTTTAGTCTGCAAAAGAGAAGAGTGAGGGGGATTTGAGAGCGGCCTTTAACTACCTGAAAGGGGGTTCCAGGGAGGAGGGGGCTAGGCTGTTCTCGGTGGTGGCAGATGACAGAACAAGGAGCAACGGTCTCAAGTTGCAGTTGGGAAGGTCTAGGTTGGACATTAGGAAAAAGTTTTTTACTAGGAGGGTGGTGAAGCACTGGAATGGGTTACCTAGGGAGGTGGTGGAATCTCCATCCTTAGAGGTTTTTAAGATGAGGCTTGACAAAGCCCTGGTTGGGATGATATACCTGAGGTTAGCCCTGCTTTGAGCAGGGAGTTGGACTAGATGACCTCCTGAGGTCCCTTCCAACTCTAATATTCTATGATTCTATGATTCTATTCAATAAATTAATAACTATAAAATCAGGCTACAGGATACCCAGAGCACAAAGGTTGCCAGAGTCTTACATGGAAATAAATAAATAAAGCACTTTGTTTATTGTAGTCTGTAAACATAGCAGCCAACAGTGCTATACAAGTAACAACTGATTAAACTACTTGGAACCTTGTTATGTTGAGCAAAGTTCAATGAAACTTAGCATGTTGGTGCTAATTATTACTATTATTGCCGTGTTTTCATGTAGGAACAAGCAGTTACAGCAGAAACTCAGAGTTATGAACACCGGAGTTACAAATCGACCGGTCAACACACACCTCATTTGGAATCGGAAGCATGCAATCAGGCAGCAGCAGAGACAAAAAAAGCAAATACAGTACAGTACTGTGTTAAACGTAAACTACTAAAAAATAAAGGGAAAGCAGCATTTTTATTTTGCACAGTAATGTTTTAAAGCTGTATTAAGTCAATGTAAAGTTGTAAATTTTTGAAAAAACAACCATAAAAATGTGAGAAGACTTGGAATGTTGCAAAACTATGAACAATAAAAATTTGAAAGACATGGGGGAATTCATTCAGTGAGCAACAAAGAAGAAGCCTCAGATGATGGCTCTCAATTCCTCATTTTTTTCTGTTCCCATGACTCCACTAAATGCAAATTGTATTTTTTTACAGATAAAACCTTCGATGAGTATAGCTTTCAATTCTCCAAGAATCAGGTGGATGATCTTTCCTTTTATAGTGTGGCAGAAAGATAGTAAGGTGGTGGGGGGTTTTTTCCTTAAAAAAAACAAAAACAAAAACAAAACAAAAACAAAGTGATATTTAAGTTTTGTAACCACAATGGAGATTTCTGATGTCAGAGGCAAACATGTAAATTTGGCTGGTATGGAACAGATATACACAGGGACCTAAGAAGAGTGATGTATAATTAGAAGTTATGTTGATCATTTCTACAATAATCTTGTAGGCTTTTTTGGTATTCAATTTAAATTTAAACTAATTGAGCAGTTTGAAATAGGTATCTCATACCTACAGCCAACATTTCTTCCAGAACAAATTTGTTTACATAACCGCAAACTTTGTATGTTTGCCATCTTTAAAAACCGGTTCATAGCTTAATTCTCCAAATGCACGTAGCATGAGCACATCAGAGCCATGAAGAGTTAGATTAGGTGGGTCCCAGCTAGTTAATTAGATTATGTATACACCAGAGAATTAGACAGTTGGTGAATAGCTGAATCACTTGGATAGAAGCAGATTATGCTTAAACTGGTTCAACTACACCCACAATGACTATACCAATTTTGGTTAAAAAAGCACTGCTCTGCACTTCTTTCCCCAGTTGCAGAACAGTATTTCTTGCTGAAACCCATCAACTGCATTGTATGCCAAGGACCTATAATCCACAACTCCCAGCACTAGTCCCAGAAAAAGTGGGACAGCAGAGAGGACTACTTCAACCAGGTGTACTACTTCACATTCTACTTGACACTGAAACTAATCAGATACAACAGATCTTCAGCTGTGCTACATACAATGCTGACCAAGACCCTGATTGCATGCATTGCTGGGGAGATTTTTCTGCCCGGCTGTGAGGCGCTGTACAAGCATTCTAGGGATTAAACAGGTGCAGAGACCTGGGACTTTCTCCAGGGGTGATAAGGCTGTAGGCGTGAGTGTCTCCTACCTCTACTGGTATCAACTAGTTACAACGTAGCCACCAGAATCCTTTTCCACGGAGCTCTTACCAGCCCCTACCCCACACCAGGTTCCTCCTTTTGAAACACAACCAAGCTGCCACCCCCAAGGCTTGTTTTGCCACACCGACACAGCAGCTCGACACTGCAAGAAACCCCAGCCCCCCCGCAACAAGGAGACCCCCGGCTGGAACCCGAGGCTGGGGTCCCTCCCCTCTGCCCCACTAGGGCCAACTCATCACAGACCCCTCGGGGGATGGGGGTAGCCGGTGCTGAGCCCGCCTCGGGAACTCAGGGCCACGAGTCTGCATTAAGAGGCGACTCCTCGGTCCGGCGGGGGGGGGACCCCGCGCTCGGGGCAGCGCTGCGCGGTTTCCTTCCCGCAGCCCCGGCCTCGGCCGGCGCCCTCCTGCCAGCCCAGCAGCAGGGACACGAGCCAAGGCGCTGCCGCCCAGCGCCAGCGGCCCCGGCGCACCCACGCGCTGGGAACCCGGAGGGGCGCCTCGCTCCCCCTGCAGCGGCCGCTGGACTGGCAGAGCCGCACCCCCTCCCCACTCACTCACCCCGCGGGAAGCTCCTCGCGACCGCTCGGCCCCGGCGCTGACGCAGCTCTGCCCTGTCTGCGCGAACTCCGGCAGAAGTCCCCCCCGCCCTCGCGCTAGTCCCTTTGTCCGCCTCCGGCGGCGCCTGCGCGGAGCTGCTCGCTGCTGCTGTTCTGCCACAGAACGTTCGTTCCCCGGGAGCAGGCGGCGCCCCCGCGCCGGGGTGCTGCTCCCTCGGCCGGGTTGGTCCCCTGGCCCCGGCTAGGGAGGGGCGCAGCACCCTGGGCTGGCGCTGCAGTCCTGCTTCCCCATCCGCACGCCCCCCCGAGGCCGAGGGAGGAAAGCGGGGAGAGGTGCATTGGAGGAGGGCGGGGGAGCTCGCACAGAGGAACTGGGTGTGGGGGAGATTATAAGGGCGGAAAAGGGGATCGGGGACGGCTAAATAATAACGACGGAGCCTCCCCTAGTATTTAGCCGTCCCCGATCCCCTTAGCACACAGGGTGGTAGGAGCCTGCTCTCCCCTGAGGAGTTTGCATCCTAGGGCGGGAATGCTCCCTGCAAATGTTTGGCCAGCCCCCAACCAGCAGCCTGCCACCTCCAAAGATGTGTGAGTGCAGCACGGACCAGAAGAATCAGTGTGACAACGGGTTTAGCCGTGATGCCCCAGATGGGAGAGGAGGAGCCTGAATAAATGTTTTCAGCCTCACCCATCAAGGCTGACTTTCCTACGATTACCAAAGATCAGCATCTTTTTTATATAAGCAACGTGTCCCTGTTTTAACCTATGCTTAAAATAAATAAATAAATAAAAAAATCGAGCTTTAGACGTTTTCTTGAGTATGTATTTACATTATTGTTCTAGGTGTGTCATGTTTGTGTAAGCAGAGGAATGGGCCTACTATTGTGGGGAACTTTCCTGGCTCATATACTACCTGAGTGGAATGAGTTAGCAAAAGGATCTGAGTCCTTGCTCCCACTCCCTTTAGCCAGAGGCTTGCCTGACCTCGAGGGCTCCCCTCCCACTCTCCTGTGTGGTGGGGTTCCTGTAACCTCGACAAGGCTGAGCCCGGGATTCCTGGGGGCTCAACCCCCAATCTTGTGGTCACTTAGGGCAGAGGCTAGGGTGTCCCCACTCAGGATTATTAACTGCACTGGACGCTTCCCTGACCCACTAATCATTGCATATAGTTCAAAGCAATACAATTATTAAACAAATAGCAATCAAAAATCAAATAAAAAAAGAAAAGAGGAGAAATGTTAAAACACCCAACAACACCCCCGCCGGCGGGGGGGGGCACCACACATAGTGTCTCTGGAGTGTAAGGGGCGTTCATAGTCTGTGTCTCAGACGTCACAAGCCCTCTGCCCAGGCCTGGCTGCGCTGCAGGGACGCAGAGTCAGACACTTGCTCTGGAATTGGCCACAGGCCCCCAGGCTCTAGAGGACAGGACTCTTCTCCCTAGCGTCAGCCCCCATATTGGGGTCACAATCCCCCCTCCAAGTCTGGCCTGCAAGGCCTCTTGGCTGGTGGCATCTCCCTGCACCGGGCCCTGCTTAGGGTCCCCCTTGCTCTCCCCAGCTGCTCACCGTGCCCAGCTCCAGACAACTCCAGCCTCAGCCCCACTCTGCTTCACTATGGCTATGCTTGGCTCAGCTCAGCTCTCTGGCATGCTCTTTGGGCCTCACTGGTTCTGCTGCTGTGGATCTGCTCAGCTCTCTGGGCTTCTTTTCTGGCCTCCCAGCCACTGGCTGCTTCATTCTTAGCTTGGCCCCACTCTGCTCAGGCACAGGGGGTCAGAGGCAGGGAGCTCCTGCTCACACGGAGGGGAGCGCCCTCCTGGCTCCCTCATTGGCCTGTCCGTCCTTCAATCAGGTTGACCTAGCTCATTGGCCTCACCCCACTGGCCATGGGGGCTGTCTGTTTCAGGGTCCTGCTTCTTCAATATATGGCCAACTAAAAAGACCCACTGAGTTTCAGTAAGGGGCTAACAGTCCTCTTACATTTGGTACTATTGTGTTTGGGGGAGGAAGGGATTTTGAATGATACCCAACTTGACCCATTTTTAATGACATTACTAGTAGTAGGCATCCTTCAGTCTCAAGAGACCAGGGGTATGCGCCCCAGAGAGGTAATAAATTTGTTCAGTTGGTTTTATGGCAGCTGCAGCTGTGGCTGAGGAGACCCACTTGAGAGAGACAATCTCTGCTGCATTTGTCACATTTAAAGGTGGTGTTTCAACTCTTTCGGCTCTGCCTTATGCGAGCTCTTTTCCCCTCTGCTCAGTGGGAATGCTGCCTCTCATAGCTTTGGAGACCTTAATTGACCTCCTGTTTCCAAAGGTTGCGATCCTGAGTGTGAGTTTCCAGTTATCCATATCCATGTCCATTTCTTTGAGATCTCGCTTGCACACATTCTTGAAATGCAATTTTGGGCAATGGCATCCTTTAGGTTTTTTCCAGATGCTAATTTGCCGTAGAGTATGTCCTTTGGGATGCACTCATCCTTCATTCAGCATCATTCATTCAATGACATTGTAATACCAACATTTTCACCAACCAGAGTACCTTGAGCTGGGGAGAGGAAGCAGTGAGGACCGCCTGCCATTCTGCAGAGGGTGACGCCACTGAAATTACGATTCTATGGGTTTTTTTGAAGCAAATGACACCTTCTTTACCTTTCTGTCATTAACTTGCCCACAGAATTGCATATGTTCTCAGACTTTGATAAACTACGGCTCCAGTGTATTAGTGATATAGTTAACCCCAGCATTTAAAAATCATGTATAGGAGTCAGCAGAGACTCTTCCATCTTCCTATTCCTTTCTCCACATTCCACCCCAGAGAAAGGGTGGGGGAAAGAGGGGAGAAAGGAAGGAGAGGAGGCTCTACACAGGCCCTCAAAATAATTAAGATGGTTTAAAAATATCACAAGGATTAAAAATAATAGAGGTTGGGTTCTTTTTAATTGCTTTCTTATTCTTGAGCTTCTGTGTGACCTGAATCAAGTCACCTTCAGGCTTTTCACTGCAAGCATGAAGGCTGGAACCCATTTGAAAAACTGAACACTGCAGCTCTGACTTAATTCCTTGTTGGAGGGGCTGGGGCTTAGCACACCAAATATCACAAGTGTGTTGGCAATACTGTATTAGGGGCAGCGTCCTGCTCAGAGTGTGATTATGGACTTACTATAGGGATGTAAGGGATTGGAGTTCCAATATGCTGAGAGAGAGAGGGAGAGAGAAAGAAAGAAAGCTTATGGTCCAACTGGAAATAAAGTTAAGAAGGATTGTTAAAGGAGCTGTGAGGAGTCTGTCCATAAAAGGTCCTGGCTGTCCTCAGGATGAATGAGGAAGCAGCAGTACGTGGGCACCATGGTGAACTGGCTGAGCCGTGGCCTTTCGTCATGCCTTGGAGAAGCTCCCTGTAAACATTCAAAAAACTTACTCATTATCTTCCTTTGAAACCCTCCTCAAAACTGTTCTTTGCCATGAAACATGCAATAAGCTTGACATCAGTTAGGTTGCTGGTGTGCTGACTACTGTTGAGGACATGCCCTCTTTCTCGGGAAAGCTCAGCCCTTAAAGGCACAGTCCCCAATACTACACTGAGAATCTCCCATCATACCTCTCATCACAGAAGATGACAAGCTTCATGTGGCCCTCCCTGTTATGTGTTTTGGCAAGACCAGTGCCATCAATGTGATGACTGAATGCCAATCAACAGCCTTGTGGTCTAAAAAGCTATTCAAGCGATTAGCTCAAACAAAATGTCCCTCTTCAATGCAAATATCAAAATATAGGCTCATATATATGTGTATGCCAACTCAGTGTAGAAGGCCTCTCTCCTGCAAAATGCAATTACTTGACCAAATTGCTATGCAAACAGAAGATCATGTCCCCTCCACTACAAGAGATTCACTTATCGCATAATGAAAAAACACTAAAATGACACATTCTAGGATACCACTTTGTAGCAAGCCAGCACCACCCAAACTATGGAATGGCAATGTTCCTGATATAAGAATTTTGGATCATCTGCTCTGTGGATTCAAACTCTTCAACACCATATGTTATCATACCAAGAATTGGTTAACTTACCATCACCCATGTCTATAAGCTACTAAATATTGCCTGGCCCACACCAGCTTTACCAAATCCCAGCCACCTTTCAATATAGGTCAGAGACTTCAATAGCCATCATATGTCTGAGGGTTATGGTGACAATACTGCAGGTGAACAACTTCTTGAATGGGCCTTGAATCAAGAGAACCATCTACTGTTTGATTCTAAGCAGCCAGGAACCTTCGTTTCTGCAAGATGAAGAAAAGACTATATGCCAGACTTGTGCTTTGTGTTCTGTGACCAGAATGCATGGCTCCTAGTGGCCAAACTAACTGCCCTCAACATTCTTTTATTAGCCAACACTGTCCTGGCGTCATACACATCTGTCTCCAAGTCCCCCTAATTGCCTCTCTGCCACAGCCACACTGGAATGTCAGGAAGGCTGGCTGGAAACCATAGGAAAAAGTGTTTCACCGAGTACCTGCAAATGTAACCAAGTATGACAGGTTCATCTGCCTCCTTATTGAAAAGGAACACCCCCTGCAGCTACAAGAGTGCCTATACTCCCTGCTGGTTGGCAGACCGCCAGGCATTTCTAAAGGAGTACAGGACAACAGGTGACTCTGCTGCTGCAATTGCACTGCATTGATATCCATTGTACTTGGCAAGAACAAAGTACGGGCGTGTCCACTATCAAATAGGCCTGATTTCTGGCATACCCAATCTTCATGTATGTTGCTGGTATATATCCAATGTAGGTGTCCACAAATCTCCCTTGATGGCCCACATCTCTGAAGGTCTGTATAACAACAGAGCAATATCTTTTTCTGTTGCTATACTCAAGTGCAGATAATGGGCGCACATGTGCCATCAATGGTTCCAGCACAGTCTGTAAATACTGCTCAAAGCCAGCAATTACTTCAGGGATATTGCCCACCTTCACCACTCACAGATGT
Organism: Emydura macquarii macquarii; assembly: GCF_026122565.2. NCBI lineage: Eukaryota > Metazoa > Chordata > Testudines > Chelidae > Emydura > Emydura macquarii. Next base: position 19,053,292 of record NW_027131614.1, on the reverse strand, counting down.
AGCAAAGCAGTAATTGCCTGGCTAATATCCATCATCACAGCACTGATGATTGACTTGCCAGCTCCAAACTGACTACCCACAGATCTGTAACAGTCTGGGGTGGCCAGTGTCCGGAGGTTGATAACAATAGCAGGTATTGTTTCTCTGTTCTGTTCAGGTTCTTATACTGCCCTCATCACAGTAGTCTATGATTGCCTTCCAATAATACATTAAGCGATGTGGCCAACATCTGTCCTGTGTGGTTCAGTCTCTCTCTCATCCTCTTCTGTGGTGAGAATTGTGTGTTCAGTGTAGGTTTTGGTAGATTTCTTTTTAAAATGTATACAGTGTTCTGTGTTTATATTAGAGAAGGCAAAGTTGAAGAAAAGCACCTTGCACTTGGAGTGGAAGGTGGTGAGGTTTGTGATGGCCCTTAGTACCTAGGGAAGTTCATTTTGGAGTTTTTGGATCAGCCCCCAAGATAGCTCTGTCTCCTCCACAGAGAAGAGAAGGTGTTGACCATGGTGTTCATCTCAGAGCGTTATGTGATCTTTTAGATATGCTGTGCTTAGGCTATTGATAACATTGAAAATAAGGACCAATACCTTGAACTTGACTCAATATTCTATGGGAAGCCAGTGTACAGTGTGCAGGATAGGTTTGATGTGCTCACAGTAGCCTGCGTTGCTGAAGAGACATGCTTTGGAGTTTTGTACTAGTTGGAGTTTCCTACAGGATGATGGGTTTATACCCAGATCTATTGCATTGCTGTAATACCGCCAAGAAGTGATGAAGGCATAAATAAATGAGGCCAGGTCATCAATTGCCAGTCTTTGAGCCAACTTGAGATGGTAAAAAGCATGACTCCTCGATGCTGCTATATGAGAGTTTAGTATCAGTGAGGGATCCAAGAGCACTCCTAAATTAGACTGAACAGACCAACTGGGGTTACGTGCCTTCCTCCAAAGGAGACTACTTCTGGGATGTAGACTCTTCAAAGTGCTTTCCTTGCCCTCCAGCATAACCACTGTCTTGCTTGGTTTCAGCTTCAACCAACTTCATCCATGATTGATCTCGTCTAAAGGTTGGGCTATCTTGATGATAGCAGTATGGTCGTATTTGGTGAAGAATAGGTAGAATTTCATATCATCTGCATATTGCTGGTACATGAGCCTATCTTAGCAGTTCACCTAGTGGCTACATATAGATGTTGAGTAGGACCAGAGAGGGAATTGATCCTTTTGGGACTCCACGAGTGAGGGTGGGCTAATAGCAGAGGTGCAGTTTCCCATCACTACTCTTTGGCAAGGTCATAAGCAGTTCATTCTTGTGTTCTGATGCTCTTCACACAGTTCCAGGAGTTTGGCTTCCTCTTGTGCAAGTTTTGGATCCACTGCTGATGGTTCCATGTCTCCATGAAGCAATCCCACCATTCTGCATTTGTAGGCCTGGGATAAAACTTTCAAAAGCACTTAAGTGATTTGCAAGCTTAAGCCTGATCTACACTTACCTGAAAATTCAGCGGCGGTCGACGGGAGTTACGCACGCTACACAGAGTTGGTACTGCTGTGCTTCCCTTCTGCGCACCATCTTCACTGAACTGCGCCATGTCGATGCAGCACTATGCCACTTGAGGGGGTGGATTTACTATGTCGACGTCCTGATCGATTGAGCGGGTCTACACTGTCCGCTCAATCGATCCAGAAAGATTGATCTGATGGCAGCGACTTTACCGCCGTCAGTATAGACAATATCCTAAGTCTCATTTTCAAAAGTGGCGTAGGCACTGTGGAGTCTAGGTCACTCCTCAATGCCTAAGTCCCTTTTGAAATGGAATGTGGGGTCCTAAGTGAATTAGGCACTTTTGAAAATGTTTGTCTTAGTCCTGAACTGCCTCTCAACATAGAGAATTTCATCTGCCACAAGGCTGTGTCCATTCACTCCAAGCATAGCATTGACGCCTCTCCTCTGGCTCCGTATGTAGCTACCATGCTCTCTGTGTGGCGTCATGCCTTTGCAGTCTCAGCACAACGGGCCACCGGTAGCACACTCGCCATCCCCTCACAGGATTGGCTCCTCCGGCCTCTTAACAAAATAGCAGTTGGTCCATTTAAAGTGCCACTAGTGAGTTCAGATTACTCACCTCAAAGTGCGGGTTTACACTTACATTTCTGCCCTAAGACTGACCACAGTAGAGAAGTGATCAGTAGAAGAGGGACCCTGTGGTGCACAACAGGAACACTGTGCTCTTTTTATAATAATTACTTTTATTAGCGAACCAAACAACCATATACACACTGCACTCTGCTAAAAGAGAGAGAGATCAATGCAAAATGCAGAGTATTCGCATTACTTACACCATGCCTTATGGAAAAACCCAAAGTGTCAGTCACCATCCTCATTACCACCAGAGGGTGTCATCCCCCACCACGTCAAGGCACTCAGGCTGGGATACAGCTTTTATAATGTGGTACGCTGATGCCCACTGGGGTTCATACATATTTATGAAGGTTTTAACCCTTTTTCTGTATTTGAACTTCCACACACCATTTCTTTTGGGGTGCTCCATTTTTAGTTAGTTCCCTTTATGCTCATTAACATTTGTTACTTTATCGCCATAGTAGCATGTGGGTTACCTAAGGTCCTTTTGAGGTGCTTATTGATCTTTCATAGACTTTATTATGCAAACTCAGCAGCTATTTTTCAAAATGTCAGCATACAAACAGACACAATCTCAGCAGGTTAATTATTAACTAACTTACCTTTATAACATAGCTAAGTTATCCTAAGTCCTAAGGCCTAATTTGGCCAAGTTAAATATTTTACAAACCTGAGGCCTGTAGACTCTGTCATACATCATTAATTAATATTTGTAGTACACCTCTATATCCTAAATATACCCGATAGCTTTTATCTGTGGCTACATATGCCTTGACACCAGATAGGACCTATCCTGGATACTGAAATGAGGAGCATGGCTAGAGGGAACTAGCTGAATTGTGGGAATTCCTGCATTCATACCCTTTCCACCCACAATCCTTAAAAGGGACAGACAAGTTCTCCCACAATATCCAGAGAAAATATTCACAGAATCCTGCAGTTTGCAGTTGTGCTATGATCCGTGGGAAGCCTCTACCCACATGAGTCTTGGTATCTTGCACACCTAAGTGCTGTGCAAGTGTGGAAGACAATCTGTAGTGTAGACATTCGCAGAGGATGGGATGTGACTGAGCAAGTGATCAGATTTGCACACATGCTGGAGGTTCCACATCTTTTGTTCTTGTGATTTTTTAAAATCCACATTCTCTCCCCTAAGGTCATATTATTTTACCATCACTTCATTGGATATGGGGGACAAAGGAGGACATGGGTTAAAAAAAGCCTTGTGAAAGAACTGAATTCAAAGCAGGAGAGGGCAGAGGCGGAGAGAATGGAGGCAAATTTCCATGCTTTAGCATGTAGCATGAATGTGTAGTTTCATAATCAATGTATTAACTTTTTACATTTTAATGTTTGCTTCAAATGCCTATTACACTGTGATATTAATTATTGACTCACTAACACCAACTCCATAATATCTCAAATGAAAATAGATACTTCTTGCTGAGGTGGAGTAAGTTAGATTCCTATCTTTTATTAATATAGACTCATAAACACAAATAATAATTCAACCATTAGGCACCACTGGAATTCAGAAAACCCCTGCTCAGCTGCCAGCTAATCCTGTGCGTGCCTAAACTCTCTAGGAACCTATGTGTCTGTCTTTAAAGTCCTTAAAGCACCTACATTTCAGTGGCTGGGGAGTCACACAGCTGCCGCCAACTTGGTGTCTAACCCACATATAAGCCCTAGCAGGATTCTCAAGCTAGGTGTTCCCTTGTCTATCTTGCTTGTGGGGTCCAATCTGGAAGATGTTTTTTGAGCCAATCTAAACCCACACAAAATGGTTAGAGGTGCCCACCCCCTAACATTTAGAGCACTCACCCACAGTGTAGGAGACCGAGGTTCAATTTCCCCCCTTTGCCTGATGTAGAGAAGAGATTTGAACTTCAGTCTCCCCGCTCCCAGGAAAGTGCCTTAACTCTTGGACTATGGGATATTCTGGGGCATGGTGCCTTCAATCTCTCTTGCTGAAACCATTCCAGTGTGCTATTCAGTGGAGTAGGGGTAATAGAACCTGGGTCTTTCACATGACTCTACTAGGCTGTAGTCATTCTAATTTTCTCTTTGGCCCAGTGCATATTTAATTATTTCTACACAGTGAAAAAGCTTCAATAGAAGATACTGAGAAACACCCACAGAAGGATATGCCATAGCCCAGTAAAAAGGGCATACTTCTGGGAAGGGGAAGACCCAAGTCCAAATTTCCCCTCCATGTGGAGGAGAATGGAACCTGGCTCTCCCACATCCCAGGTGAGTGCTCCAACCACTGGGCTAAGAGTTATGAGGTTGTCAGATGTGGACCTGCTCCTCAGTTTTTCTTGGAAAAGGACTGACTTGCCTTAGGCACCTAACCGCTGGAGGGGGTTTCTGGGTGTGACTCCTGAGTAGAGATAGGTGCCTTGAGAAGTGGGGCTTAGGCCGTAACCTCTCCTCAGTATTTCAGGTTGGCTATCTTAGGCAGCACCCTGCTCAGCATGCTGGCTTTTATGAATCCTATTCTTAAGTGCCTAACTCTCCTCATGCATTGTATGGGAGCCTGCGTGCCTAACTCAGGGTTGTCAGTTCTACTTGGTGGCAGGACACCTAAATGTTAGAGACTGTACACAGAAACAATACTAGGCTCTCTTTTCAAAAATTCCATCCCTTTTTTCCCACTCCTAAACAATAGACTTTCTAGTATAATGCATATATGAGAACCAGCCAGGTCACCACTGCCACAAAATCCTTCATCATGCATTATCTCCTCTCCTGACCTTCACCATCCATTCAATTTTAACTGTGCCTGTTTTGCAAATATTTGCAAATACTGATGTAGGTCAAAACAAAAAATTACTAGGAAGTTATAAAAACCTTTGAGGTTCATGAGTTTCATGTCCAATATACTGCAATGCTGACATACAACATTTCTCACTACAGGAAAAAACCCTACATGTTTTTACTATGCAATATAGTTAATATAGATAAATACAAACATGCAAGGACTACATCTATTTATTTACATAAAACTAGAACATCATATAAACACACTCCATAACCCCAACAGACTGGAAACTTTGGATTTACTGCAGATGTCCCCTGGTCAGGGATTGATTGAAGGGTTAATGTCATGGAAGCAATGATAGGCAAATATAAAAACTCCCTTCAATAGAAGCAAACTAATGACAACACTTGTGCATTTGAAAATCTCACCCTAAATCTTGGTGCCTTTCAGTTTTCTCATATCCGACCCTGGAAGAACTGCAGCACAGTCCCAGATGAGCAACCTGAAAGCTTAAATCCTCAGTGGACTATAAAATAAATATACAACTATTTACATGGCTGAGAATAAACCCACACTAGAGGATTCTTCTGTTTTGAAAAGACATAATTTGTGGTAAATTCCAGTTGTCTATTCTCACACATGGAGAATCATTTAGTCTCTAATCTGGGACTGATTGATGGGAAGTAGCAAGTAGTCCAACCATAAAAAGGGGAGGGCAAAGCAGGAGGAAATTAGGAAACACTGAGGAGACCAGCAGCTTGAAGGATCTAGTCATCAAATGGACATCTGGAAATGAAGCCACATCTAATTTGTAGTGTTTTGTGAAGGAATGTAAAGACTGTCAGTTTATTGCTCTGCACAATTTCTTATAAGACTTTGTTCATTTCCATTCAGGAAGCGGAAACAGATTTTGTTAATGCAAGAATTACTGAGTGAGATGCAGAAATTACTGGTCAAATTCTATGGCCTTTATTATGCAGGAGGTCATAGTAGATGATAATAATGGTCCCTCCTGATATTAAAATATATCAGTACATGCAGAGTTGAAGGAGGCATTTTTCATCCTTTTTGTATTCTTCTAATACTATCTGTATTATCAGGAGTTTGAAGCTTTCAAATGTTTGTTCTGCCCAGGATCTGACATCTGATTGCCTAATAAAAATAAAATAAAATAAAATAGAATTCTTTATTTTTCAAGCATTAAAATGTTGCCTTCTGAACTCTTAAAAATGAATAAGTTATGGACAAAATGAAAGAAGAGTTATATTCTATAGAGATTATATGGAAAAAGTAGGCAAGAGTCTTGGAGTAATGAATACTACTTTGTTGGGAAAGAGGATTTTTTCAGAACAGATACAGTCACTAGAAGAAGTCATTGTAATTTAACAAGAAAACTTTAATATAAAGGAAAGTGTAAAGGCAAAGGTTTCCCTTGGATCATAGGGCTGCTCCAATTAAAGTTTCAGATATAAGTTTCCAGCTTACATCCCTGAGGCTCTATAAATAAGAAGAAAATCCAGTTCTCTTTCCTGGAAAAGCACCTTAAGGCTCCTGAGATAGGTACCTGGCTTTAAGTATGCTAAAGGCAAGCCAGTTAATGAAGCAATTACACAGGACTCAAAACCAGGAGTAATTAGAAATTGGCTTGGCATTATAGTTAGGCTGAGGATAAAATAATCTGAGGACTTTCTAGATGTGGTATTAACTCTAAATGGAGACTGTTTTCTAGCTCAAAGGATCTGTCAGATGTTCAAGATACATAAAATCATGGTGATCCATCACCTGGAATTTCAGATCATCAAAATAAATCTCCATGGGTACAGGCATTATACTGACATTGCATCAGCAGATCTGCAGTAGTGGGAAAATACAGAGAGTACAAAGGACATCCTCTTGAACCAAGAAAAACAGGGCCAGGAATACCAAAAAAAAGCTCAGAGGATTACACTGACTATGTCATTTTTGGAACATCATGGCCACACCAAGAAAGAGAGGATGGCAAGAAAGGGTGCGGAAAAGAGGAAGGAAAAACTGTAAATCAGATGGTGTGATCATTAGCTTTGCAATTCTACTAGATGCAGCACTGGGATCTCTCCCAAAAGGCCTATCACATGCACTATGATCTTGAGAGGTACAAAGATGGCCTCCTCCTTGAAGGATGCTACTCTGACAATCTGGATTTAGAGATACATGAGTGGGAAAGGCAGACATTTACAAAAGAGATATGCAGCCTCCAAAATCTACAAAAGCAGTATGGAGAGAAATTCTAACCAGAGGAGAATGCACCAATGGCCATGTTCTGGAGGGGCAAATACTCTGATGGAATGGAATTGCCCCCACCCTTTATCCTATGGGAACTCAGAAAAGTTAGTGGTAGGGCACAAGAATGTCCTGCCCAGAGACAGGGAGAGTGACTCTGAGGCCCAACAGCTATTAGACTGAGCTCACTCTCCTCCCCTTGTTAAAGTCAAGAGCACAAGAGGGTCCCTGGGGAGAAACTTCAGGGAAGAAGGGACTGTATGTTTTGAGCTTTGTTACAACTTGGTGTTAGACTCTACTTCACTTCTCCCACAGTCTCTGTGGGGGAATAAGGAAATCTGCAGGAGTGACTGAGAAGAAGACAAGAAACTCAGCGGAAGGGGATGCTTTTGTTTACCTTTGAACTCTGTTAGAAGATTTTTTGATTGGAACTGGGGAGATCATCTGGAACTGTTGCAGGGATGCCTGGAGAGGAAGGTATCCCCGACAGACGGGGACATTTTATTTATTTGGGTGTAATTACAAAAGTGTTAATTTTTTAAAAAAGACTTTGTTACCAGACCCGTGAGGAGAGTCAGGGTTCTCTGGAGGAAGAAACTTACCACAGGGAGACACCCATATTATTTGTTTTAAAAGTAACTCAGCATGGCCTGCTCTGAGTTGTGATCTGCTGTTCTACCCATTTAAATCCCCTCCATCTGACTCAACTGAAGATTTCCCATGCAGTCTCCTGCCTACTCCCCACCCACTGGTGCTAATCCTATAAAAATGAGACATAGATGTCAGACTGTATTACATTGTAATATTCTTTATCTTACTCACTGATCTTTTAATGCTTTTGAAGTTGGCTAGATTATGTTTCTGAGCTAGTTAGCTCTAACTCGTGCTATTTATCTACCACCTCAGAGGTCATTTTGATTTACAAAGCCCAGTTTACCCCATGTTTAATGAAGAAAGGTGCTCTTTTTTATGTTAGTAGAAGACCAGTGCCACAGAAGGGCAAAATAAACCATCTGGGTAAAATCAAGAATCAATTTAAGAAAAATAAAAATGTTAAGAACAGAGGGCTAGATTCACAAAGGGCTATAGATGCCCATCTGCCACTTTAGACACATAACCCCCAGATTTAGGCTCCACTGCTATTCACAAAACCCCTGCTCAGTTGCCACCTAACCCAGTAGGCACCTAAACTCACTCGGTGGCTAAATTTTTGCAGCAAAAGTTTTCTGAGTGCCTTTGTTTCTACCTCTGAGCACGTGCACTGCTGCCTTACTCGAGGTGATGGAATGTCTGTCGTCCACCTAAGCCCCAGTGTGATTCATGAACCAGGGGAAGATAAGTGTTTCTGCATCTAACTCTTGTGCAGGGCCTGATCCAATAGGCATGCTCAGAGGCCACCTAACTCTACACAAAACAACAGTAGGCCCTCCTTCCTAATCTTTTGCCTAGTAGTTAGAGCACTTACCCAGAGCTGGGTGATCCCCAATTCAAGTCGCCCCCTCCTCCTCTGTCTGCTGAGGAAAAGGGATTTGAACAGGCATCTATCATCTCTCATGAGCTCCGGTCATTGGGCAGTGAGATATTGTGAGGCGAGGCTTCCTCAAGCTCTTCTGGTGAAATGGTTCCACTTTGGATAAATAAACAAACAATCTTTGGGCAAGCAATGATGACGCTAGTGCTTGGTGGTTGGTGCACACACGTGAGATGCAGGAGACACGGGATCTGATCCTCCTGCTCCAGTGACTCTAATTATTTAGTCATAGTGGAACAGGTTCAACAGGAGAGATTGAAGATTTCCTACATCAGAATATCTCATGGCCCACTGGTTAGAGCACTCACTTAAGAGGCAGTAGATCCTTGTTTAAATCTCTTCTCCTCAGCAGGTGGAGGAGGAGAACTGGAGTGGTGATCTTCCACATCGTGAGTGAACACCCTAATCACTGGGCTAAAAGTTATCATCACAAAAAGCCCCTTAGGTGTCTAACTCCAGGAGAGGGTTCACAGCTGAGAATCCCAAGCACGGATAGGAGTCTCCCTGCAGCCCAGATTTAGGCACTGAATGCCCTGAGAGGATTAGGGCTTATGGCACACCCCTCTCCTTGGCATCTTCCATTGGCTAGCCTAGGTGTCTCCCTGCTCAGCAACGTAACTTTTGTGAATCCTTTTCTTAGGCACCAATCTCCCTCCATTTGTTATACAGGAAGCTTGAGTCTGATCTCAGGCTTTGTGAATCAGTGATTTTCTAGGCACTTAAAAGTTAGGCATTGTGCCATTCAGCATAGCAACACATAAGTCCTTTTGTGACTCTAGCCCAGACTTCTTGTGCACATACAATAGGTATAAGGCAATGCAGGTTGTGAGTGAAGAGCGGCAAAGTGTAATTTTAGTGTATTTTTCCCCCTTCACTCTAAGATTTTAGTAGGTATATTATGACTTCAGACACTAAAATTATAATGGAGAAAAAAAAATCAATGTATTTATTGTCAGATGTTAGTGGCATACAAATTTAGAGATTATAAGTAGTTTTAGCTGAAAGTATTTCCTAAAAGGTGCCTTCTTCTGTTATTGGTACATGATGTGCTTCTAAATAGTTTGTTTTAAAACAGTATTTAAGAGTTACAATATTTTACACACTTACATTTTCATAAGATACCCCCAATAGTCCTGCTACAAATTGTCCCTTTTTTATATACAAAATTACATCAATAGGTAAACACACATACTACATTAATCTGTGAATTTAAGTGTGTTTCTCTGGCAGATATATGTCTATAGACATTAGCTATTGAAATCTCTTATCCCTAGACACAAACAATAAATTTGATCAGGGTAGATTTAGCAACTATGAAAAATTCTCTCAGTGCGTAAGATTCACATTTATCTTTACAAAATGCTATTGAATGTTATTCCTTGTGTAAGTAATCAAACAGTACTGGATACTAAGGCCTTGATTTAGCAAGGCACTTAGGGCCAGATTTTTAATGATATTTAGGCATGTAAAGATACAGATAGGTGCCTATCAGGATTTTTAAGAGCACCTAGGCAGCCAGCTCCCAATGGGTGTTCTTTGGCACCTACACATCTTTAAAAATCCGGCCTTTAGGGACTTGTGTTGATTTGAATGGGCTTGCTCACGTGCTTGAAGTCACACCTATGGTTAAATACCTTGCTGAACCTGGGTCTAAATGCTAACTACTTTAATTATCCACAGAACTAGCATAGTGAAGGTTATAGTGACGTTAGCTTCTTCACACTGCTCTGCCAATGTACTTTAATACTATTCTAGAGGGAATACCTTTAGGAATGTGAATTTAGGTCAGCTTCTGTATCTATTAAATCCTTGCTCTCTTAGCAGAGATTATCCAGTTGTGAACAGTTTGTGATGTGGATACTCACTCACTAGACTCATTCCCTAGACCCCTTAGGTTCTGCCCTGAGAAAAGGTGAAATATACTTCTGCCACTGACCTTAACTGGTTCTGTTGGTAAGAGGAACAGGGCAGGAAGCCTTGATTTTGCCCTTTCCCTGCCCTTGATTTCTTAAGGAAGCTGCTGCAATACAGCCTATGTGTTTTGTTCAGGACTGGGAGTGAAAAGTCTGGTAGCCTTGACAGGGCCCTGCAGACGGAAGTTGGGAAGAAGAGGTACTGGGGGCCATTAGTCTCCATTTCCCCTTTAGAGCTCTATTAGGGCTCATCAAAATCTAGCTCTAACAAATTATGATAGACTAGTAGGGGAAACTGTTTTATATCCTGAAACACTAAATACCATGCAGAAGGCCAGTTATCTACTAAAGTAAATAAATCTGAAGTAATAATACATTAGTTCCATAAATTGTCATGCATGAATTTCAGTTTGCTATTATATCACCTCTTCAGTGTAGTTTGGTTTCAACTCCTTCTCTCTGGGACCTCTGAAATAATCCAGGCTGTTGAAGACTCCAAAGAACTCAATAAGGAGTAAGAACACTTGTATAGGTACAAAACTGAGGAGAAAGACCCAACATTTCTAGTTAATCTTGAAAATTAGAAGATCCTTCCACCCACTCCTCAATTCTAACTAACAATAATACACATATAGTACTTTAAATCTCCAGATCTCTTTCTGAAAATTCATCTTCATAACTCATTTCATGTTCTCATTTTACCGATGAGGAAACTAAGATTGAGTTTAACGAAAGATTAAATCACTTGACAAAGAGTACAGAGAGAGTTTGTGGTAAAACTGGGTTTAGAGCCAGCGAGTTCCTGTCTCCAAGCACTACATGCATTCCCTCAGATCATGCTGCCTTAATTTTTATTCTTCATGAGCTCTGATTAACACTTTTAAATCTTGATAAGAAAAAAACAAGAATGAACAGGTGCATTTCCTTTTATGTTAAAGCAGGCTTTCAGTTAAGGGATCAAGAGCCTCTTTCACATTTAAATCCAGTATATCCTTGTGTGTATTTCACAAGGAATGTTTGTGTTTCTTTGCAGGTGAGAGTGCTAACATCTGATTGAGCTGTCTCTATGGCAGCAGAGTAGGCTGTGGAGAGGACAAAAGTGAACCAAAGGCTTTGGTTTCAGCTGGTGTTGCTTTCTTAGGTTAAGAATTTAGAATGGTCCTGGAATCACCCTGCTGAACCCATGTTTTTCCTTTCTGGTGAAGGCCAACTAAGTACTGGACCCAGTCCTTGGGGAGATTGCCAATATCTCCCTTTGGTAGGAGCAGGTGCCAGATCCTCTGAGGAAATACTTGTTAGATTTCTGCTAAAAATCTATCTCTTGATGCAGACAGTCTCAGCCACTATAGACCTATTTCAAACTCCCTTTTTGACAGACTTTATGGGGAGGCAACTCCAGCAATATTTGGAAGCTTCATATTTCCTTGATCCCAACCAAATTGGTTTCAGGCCTCGTTATGGTAGACAAACTATATTATCAGCTTTAGTAGATTATTTCCCAGTAGCAATGGACAAAGATCAAGTGTAAATATTGATCAACTACAGCAAATGAGAATAATGACATTTTGGGGTTATCTGCAGTAGATGGATATACTCCTTAGCGTCATCACTCCTTTGGTTCTAAGAGAGCCTCAGGGATAGTATTGGGCAATTGTTTATCCTGCCTAAGAGGTCAGTCTACTTCTTAAATGTGTGAGACACAGTCTTTAGGGAATCCCAGACAAACGGAAGTTGGAATCTCTTCTCCCCCAGGAATAGGAAATGGGATAATGAAATAAAATCTTAAAGCTGTATGTCAATTAGGCAAGAATCTTATAGTTGACATGTGGATGGAACTTCCCTCTCTTCCACTGTCCAGCTAAAAAAATTATGTCTGCAATGAAGAGTAGCTTAGCAAAGGGGGAGGGTCCACACTGCAAAGCCTTGCCTATGCAGCTGCATCCAAAACATTGCTGTGCTGGGATGGATTTCTGGTGGGCTATCCCAGGGTTCTATGCAATGCATTAAATTGGGCTGCTCTATGAATTCATTTGCAGGGTCTCTTGCTTTCTGGCCTAGCATAGAAGCAGCTTGCCCAGCATACGTCTGTGACAGTGACACGAGAACAATAATTTAAGTTATTAACTTCCAAGTGGAGTTCCTCATCATTAATGCAGACAGTTCTGAAGGCAAAAATAAAACTGCATTTGGCAGCGAGACTTTTTAATGAGAATGTCATTAAACAATCCAGTCTGCAAACCACAAAATGATTTGTAGCGCACCCAACTGACTTCTCCGTCGCTGTTTCTTCCCTGTGCATTAAACATAAAAATGTTGTTTTGGAAACATATCCTAAATTATGGATCTTACTGATATCACATCACAGCTTTAGCAGACAGCTGGTGTTGGCTTCTGGCCAACTGACAGCACGGGTGTAGGATCGCTGTTCAAAGGGTATGGAAGGACAGCAGGTTTAAACTAGTGAAAATGGTGAATTCTCTGTAACTTGATGTCTTTAAACCATGATTTGAGGATTTCAGTAACTCAGCCAGAGCTTATTGCAGGAGTGGGTGGGTGAGGTTCTGTGGTCTGAAATGTGCAGGAGCTCAGACTAGATTATCATGATGGTCCCTTCTGATCTTAAAGTCTATGAGTCAATGAGAAATGGAGCAGGCAAATGAGGGCTAGAAACACTGAGCTGTAGGTGATTTCCAGTGCAGAGAATGGAGGAGGTAGATAAGAAGATACAAGCTCAGTTGAAATTGTGAGATAGCATCAGAGGACTAACAGCACATGGGCTTGATTAGCCTGCATTCTCACTGCAAAGTAGGCAGGTTACCAATCTGAGCTGAAGTGAAACCTGAGTTCAAGCCTATGCCCTCAGCCATATCTCCTCTCCCAGATTTAAAGCATCCTGTGTGGGTGGACCTGGATTCGGAGCAGCACTCAGGCTAAAGCCCAGGTGAACTCTGCTTGAAGACATAGCCCCCCCAAAGGGTGACAATAAGGGTAACACCCTATTTCTAGTTCAGAGTGGCCTATTATGTCCTGTTAATCAAGTTACATTGATTGGGGGAGAGAGGGAAAGGGAAGGGACAGAAGGTAAATTTAAACTGGTAGGAATAGTTATAATATAATAGCTGAGAGACCCAAAAAGATGAAGATTCCAGGGATCAAATTTCAGGCCCCCCAAAGATGTCCAATATAGCTTTCACCCCATATTAGAAACTGTACATTTGTCTGGGTTATGACTCAGCTATACATCACTCTGTATGTCAATAATCTGTCTGGTTCCTTCAAGATAATGTCTTTTTTAATTAAAGGCATTAGATATACTCAGTGAATGTACAGAATAAATCCACAAAATACAGAGGAATTGAGGATTTGGTTGGTTTTCTTTCATAATGGTTCTTGGACCCTAGAAGTGATTTTGTGAATTGTATACCATAAGAAGAAAAAGGATTATTGGAAGGTATAAGCATCTAACATATGCCTGACATTGAAATATTAAAAATAATTGCATAAAAGGGGAAAATTCCAATTAATAGCCTGGATGAATACAGAAATGAATACAATATAAAAAGCTTCCCATAAAAGGATCAAATAAATGTATTATATACTGTTGCCATCTACTGGATATAGATGGACATAGCAGAGAAACAAAGCAAAACTGAGAGCCCATTGGCAAGTGTCCAGTAGGAAATATGAGGATTCTCCTCTTCCAATAAACACTGAAACAGGGTATAAAACCTGAGGCCATCATGTGGAACCTCACTGTTTGCAGAACCCACCAAAGAAGCTGCAGAACCCAGAAGTGCTACCAGATACATGGACCAGTCATGTGGACAAATTGTCCCATGGGCTACCAGGAGTCAGAGGAAGTGGTGAGACTTCATTTCAGAGATTGTCTCTCTCTTTGTGTTCTTTGATATAAGTATTGAATGTTACCTTCTTGAGTCTACACTCTTCCTAGTAAGCCCTCAAGGAACTGGGATTCTAACTAAGACATGCTCTTAGCATGTTTCTCCTTCTTTAATCCAAATAACTAAGAGAACCTCAAACAAACAAACAACTGTTAAGCAACTGCTTTTGATGCAATAATCTAGTCTACTGCAAACCAAGCATTGGATATATCAGGACCACATTAAGATCAAGTAATTCTCCAACATGTAATGTTGCTCTTTAAGTGTGATAAATGTATTAGAGATACTAAAGAATTGGTAACTGATGATTATATACTAATATGATTCTTGGTGGCTTAATACACTTAATGATTAGTTAAGAATAACTAAAAATATACTTCTCTGATTTGAGAAGTACTGTCCAACGTAAGAGTTGACCTGAGAAGAACCTAGCATAAAAATTAGTAAGCTAATGACCTCTGGACTCAATAAAAAGGGGTTATTATTAAATTCAAGTAAGATATTAGCCATTATTATCAAATTGGAAAAATCTAGCTTGTTAGCTTTCAGCTTTAAGAACTAACCCATATCTCAGCAAATTAATAAATGTGACCCCATTCACATTTACATAACCTACATTAACAGTATTAACAAATGTAATGTCCTTTCAAGAATTAACTATTATCCAGATGTCATATTACAAGTTCATCTGGAATAAAGCAAACCCAATATTTAACTTGTTTCCAGTGGAGGAAAGGGAGCATTTATTTCCTACCTACTCAGAAGCAATCTTTGCTTTTCTATAAGGCACCATATTCAATCTAGGTTGTGTTTCCTTCTCACTGAAAACAAACACATAACGTCTCCAGATTAGAGTATCTATATATAATAGTAAAATACATGCCTTACTGTTTTATCTACACCAACAGTCCTTACTCATTGTGATTTTAGAAGTAATTCAACCAATCACCACCCTTACTCTAAAGCTAATTTGCATGCAATAGTTTAATTGGTTGTAAGAGCTAGTGCTATGAGGGAGACTGCACAGCTGGATTACTTGGCCCAACTGCTATAGTTCTTTAGAGGTTGATTCACTACCATACAACTCAACACAACTTCCCCCAGCACAACACCCATATACAAAGCAACAGAACCCAAACACATATAGCTCCTCTCCACAGCAAACCTCCTTATTTGCCACACACACAAATCAACACAAATCTCCCAGCACAACATACACACTTGCTCACCTTTACTCTTACCTACCATAAAATTTTAAACTTGAGGGGCAAAGCTGTGATCCATCTTAGACTCTGGAATTCACTCAGCTCAGTCCAAAATAGCTTGAAACTGTTGACTGTTAGTGCATATCGCAAGATCCGTTTCTCAGATCTTTGAGATAAAAAGCAAAGGAGATGCTGTTTGAGGTATTAGTTTGCTGAAGATTATTGGATGATAGCTGGTTCTGAAAGTGGAGGAGGCTGATTGGATATTTTATTGTATAATTTTGTAGGTGATTTTAAGGGATGGTGGTGGAGACAGAGCTTTTTGGGTGGGTATTTTTTGTATGGTTTATAAATGGAAACAAACAGCAGCTAATAACACTGGAGAGGTGCAGGCAAAATAAGTTCTCCTGAATACAATGGCCCCTGACCTTCTGGATGCAAACTCGGGTTGCTAGCCCAACCCCCTCCTGTGCCACTGGGACCACACTGCTATATTTAGGCACTAGCTCCTGCAGAGCTGAGCTGAGAATTACACCTCCCAGCTGCTGTGTCGACATACCCTTAAAGGACCAGCATGCTGTATTACAAGAATAACTCGGTATGTGTTTAATTGTGAGATTCCAAAAATTCACTATGTCATACACATTATCAGATTACATGTGTGCAGATTACATGTGAAGTTTGTGGTTGTTGAGAGGAACCCAAAGGAATGTGAAGAGCGCAGGGCAAAATTTGAAAAATTAACTTTTTAAAATGTTCCTTCTGCAAAAATTAATAAACATGATTCAGCATGAGAAATTTCAAGGGAATTAGTATCTTGTTGGGGAAGTGTCTTTTGGGTTTTTAGCTCAAGATCATCCTGGGAAACTAACTTTAATCTTAATTAGGGAGCAGCTACCACTCCATAAAAATGTATATCCTCTTTCTTGTTCTAGTATTTTTTAAATTTAATGATATACTCCCCCTCTTTCAAAACTTCTGATAATGCATTATTAAAAACCTTACACAATCTTGGCAATCAATATTGTCCGTAGTGACTCCATAGATAAGATGGTGTTGAAATATGCTGGACTAAAATCCCTCTGTATCACATACTAATAATTTAGTGTAATCTCCAAATTCAGCACAATAACTCTTCACAGGAAGAGTGATTTTCTGTGTAATTTCTTTAAAATATGTTTTACTAAATTGAAATTATTAAAATGACATAGAAAACGTAATCACGCTATGAACAGTATTGTGCTAAATCTGAAGATTTAATTAAATCCTTATCACTAGAATGTGAAATAAATGTATTTAATTTGACTTTAAATGCAAATTTTAATGCAACTTAATGATGGAGTCACTACCGATGTCTCCGAAGTAACTGGAAAGAAAAAATGAACCTTGATTGCCTAAAGTGTGGCATATTTTAGATTCCTTTCATAATTAATTTTAAGAAATCCAGACAAAGGAAATACGTATCATTATGTGAAAATACTGGAGAAAGAGATAGGCTATTAGTTTCTTATGAAGGAGTAGTAGCCACTCCATAATTAGGAGTGAAGCTAGCTTCCTGTTGTGGGCTAAGGAAAAGAGTTTCTAATCTAACTACATCCTGACTGTCCAGCAGCCTGAGGAGAGAGTGACCTCTACTGGCAGGCTGGAAGCAAAACGGTTTATAATAATTACACATAAAAATATATTAAAAGAACATCTTTAAGGTTGCAGAATCAAGCACACTATACTGCACACTAGTCAAACCCTGCTTTGAAGATAGAATTATTAATTTTCTCATGGGATTTTGTATACTACTAATCACAAAACAGTGACTTTATTTTCACCATACCCCCTATTATCCCCATTTTACAGATGGAAATCGAGGCACAGAGAGATTAAGGTTAAAAGTTTACCTTAATTTCAAGACCCCAATTTGAGACACCTAGGACCTAATTTTTCAGAGTACTTAGCATTATCTAGCACTGCATATGCTCAAAACACATCTTACACTGAATTGCAACTCTGACTGCTCAGCAATTCTGCAAATCAGGCTACGGAGCTCAAGTCAAGATTCTAGAAAATGAGGAACACACACTTAGTGACACAAGCAACCTTAATTCTGATACATCTTGATTTGAGTGCTTGACTTTGCACCTTTAGAAGTGTCCTTTTAACAATGTTTTGCATGCGCCAAAGACTTAGGCTCTCTGTAGCACCGGGGGTCATGTACTTGGGTTCTCATCATCCAGGTTGGGGCAGTTTGCATCACTAGCCTGAGGACAGAAACTCGGGCTTCTGGCTAACTTCCTCTGCAGTCTGCCCTTTCCGAGATTCCACGAAAACAAAAAGAAAGACAAGGGGAAAAAAAAAGGAACAAATAACCTGCCTCAAATAAGCCATTGGCCTCTCTGTGTGGTTCCAACATTTAGAATCAACATGCTTAAAAGAGGTACAGGAGGTCTTACTAGACAGCAGAAAGCCATCCACATGCCACACCTACCTGCTAAAAAGGTCCAGGTTCCAGGTTTGGTATGCATCCTGGCAAATCTCTTCAGTCTTGGCATCTCTCCTTCATATTCTGGATTACACCCTGACTCTTAAAAGGTGGAGGATCCCAAGTCTTGAAAGAGGAGACGCGGTGCGACCAGAAGGGAGATCGATGGGCATGTCATGAGCTGTGTCAGCTAAGGATACCAGGTTTGCCTTGGCCACATGGGAGTGATGAGGATTACATGGGCTCTGCCCCTTTTTATCTTTAATAGGAGCTTTTGCAGGAGAGGAAACGGAGGGAAGGCATAGAGGAATTCGTTGTCCCAGGGGAGGAGAAAAGCATGTTGAATCCTGCTCTGGAACAGTATTTCTTGCAATTCCTGTTTTGGTGAGTGTCAAACAGGTCTAGTGGTGTTCCCCAGCATGCAAACACATTCTGAAGTATTGCCAGAAGCATCTCCCACTCGAGGTCATGTGAGAGTTTGCGGCTTAAACTGTCCACTACTGAGTTCTGCATGCTTGGGAGGTAAACTGCAGCTAGGGTGATATTGTGAGCGAGGCACCAGTTCCATAGCTTCATTGCTTCCGAGCACAGAGAGAGCAACCTGTGCCCCTAGCCCCACCCACTAGCTGATATAATACTTGTAAGTGATGTTGTCCATAAGGATCTTTACGTGAAACCCTGTTATGTGCGGTAGGAAATGAGCACAGACATTCCTGACTAATCTCAATTTGAGGAGATTGATATGTAGGAATATCGCTGAAGGTGATAATTTTCCTTGTATTTTCAGGTTGTTTAGATGTGCCCCATCCCACAAGGGATGCGTTGGTAGTGAGAAGTGCCAAAGGCGGCATCTGAAGAAAAGGAGTCCCTTTGTCAATGTTGGCCGGGTTTCTCCAGCAGTTCAGGGAGTCTTTGACCTGGGAGGGCCATGACAAAAGTTTTTGTAGATTGTCTCTGTTCGGCTTGTAACACCATGCCAAACCATACCTGCAGGCACTGCATATGAAGCCTGGCATGTGGGATCACTGTAGTGTTGACTGCCATATGCCCCAGAATTTGGAGACAGACTCTGGCTGACACTTGGGGGCCACATTGAGCCATGTCTGTAAGCGATACCAAGGCTAGGAACCTGTCCTGAGGAAGGAAGGCCTTGGTCTTTAGTGCATCCAGTTCGGCACCTATGAACTCCAGACACTGGACTGGTGTAAGGGTCGACTTCTGGGAAATGATTTGCAGGCCTAACTCCGTGAACAAGCATATTGTGTCCTGGGTGGCTCGATGAGCCTCTTGTAGTTACCTGGCCATAAGGAGGCAATCATCTAGGTCGGAATAGATCATAATCCCTTGATAGCGTAGGTGAGTGGCTACTACCAAGAGAACTTTGGAGAACACTTTCGGGGCTGATGATAGTCTGAAGGGTAGGATTCTGTACTGGTAATGACCATTTCCTAAGGTGAACCTTAGGAAGCATCTATGAGCCCGTAATATTGAGTTGTGAAAAAAGGTGTCCTGTAGGTCGAGGGCCGAAAACCACTGACCTGGTTAACCATCTTGAATTTCTGAGCTTTAATAAACTTGTTGAGAGCTCTGAAGTCTAGGATGGGTCTCCAACCTCCTTTCCTTTTGGGTATTAGGAAATAGCCAGAGAAGAACCCTTTGCCTCAAAGATGTTGAGGTATTGGTTTTATGGCCCCTAACTGCAGCAGGCAATTGATCTCCTGCCTCAGCAGACTCTCGTGCGAAGGGTCCCTGAAGAGGGACTGGGAAGGGTGTTGTGGAAGGGGAAGGTAGGTGAAGTGGATGGAGTAACTCAGATTGATGATTTCCAAAACCTATTGGTATGTGGCTACGTGCTCCCAGGCACTGCAGAATGCTACCAAGCAGTGGCCAAATGGGGTAGATGGCAGGTGGCAGTGGTTTCATAGCACCTCAACCTGCCCATCAAGAGTGTTTCTGGGTGGGTGGTTGGGTAGAGGGCTGGGCCCCAAAGGCTTGCGTCTAGAGAATTTATTTCTCTTTCTATGTGGCTCATAACTGCGCTGAGGCGTAATTGAGATAAGTTGGTCTCTGCTGGTACTGACCACTAAATCGTCTCTTTTGTCCCAGAGTATAGATGCCCAGAGACCTGAGAGTTGCCCTGGAATCTTTCAAAGAATGGAGCGAAGCATCAGCCTTCTCCACAAAGAGACTCACACCTTTGAAGGGAAGGTCTTCAACTGTGGTCTGCACCTCCTTTGGGAATCCTGAGAGATGGAGTCATGACACTTGCCTCATCACTGCAGCCATGGAGATGGTCCTGGCAGCTGTAACAGCTGCATCAAGGGCTGATTATAGGGCCATCCCTGCCACCAACTGTCCCTCTTGGAGGGTGGATTTAAAGATCCTTATGGACAACATAACTGGGGAATTTCCCCAGAAAGTTATTGTAGACAAGGCTTTGGTGGGGAAATACAGAACTATAAGGAGAACAGAACAATGTTCTTGGCTGGTAAATGAAAGGAACTAATTTTCATATGGTTGTTTGTAAAGCATTTACCATAGAACCAGGCCAGCTGTCATACCTGCTTGTCTCAAGCCACTCCTCAAAGACTGAAGATCAAATGTTTTTAACAAGATAAGCTACATTACAGTAAATTCACTAGTGCACTATTAACATTCTCAGAGTGATCTGTTAGGCAGTAACTTCTTTTTTTCTTAATTATCACTATCGGTATCACTGATAATTAATTAACAATGTAATAATGCTATGCACTGTGTCAAATAGATAATTTTTAATTTGTTACTCTGTCTGAACAGTCTTATTTTACTAGTGAAGCACCTGTTTATCATAAGTCTACAAATGCACTTTAACAAGTTGGTTTCCTTAAAACTGCTTCCTACTGCATTGTGGAATATAGTTAATTCAAGTAATCCAGCACTTTTACCCCCTGATCCTCTTGGATGGCTATTGTGGCTGAACTGTCTTTTTTAATCTTTATATTAAGTATTTAGTGTGCTCAGTTACTCTAATTTCTACTTCCCCAGAAAGCAGCAGAAACCAGTATCCTCATAAAAGAAACAACCAGGACCTGATTAAAGAAACACTATACACTGTTGTAAATGAGGTGTCTACAGACTTAAAACTATACATGACAAAGAGTAGAGGTAGTTCTCTAAGTGCTTAAATGCCTACATGTAAAATCTCCCAGAGCAATTCCAGACATGACGATGTGGTCAGCTTCCCTGTGCATTGTCTTGGTTTTGAGAATCAATGTAAATCCACAAACAGTGCCTTCTCCCCCTATGGTCAACTTATCCACACCCTAACATGCCTAGTTTAAACTATCTGAAACAAGAGACCAGCTAGTCCACAGCCTACCTTTTCCTACATGGCAAGGCTGAATGTTGCTAGAATTCACAAGGCTAGCAAATTGTAGAAATTCCTTTAAACAAATATTACTTGATCTATCTTCAAACTACTAAATGCGAAACTGAACATATTCCATTCCAGAAGGCCTGATCCAAATTCCAGTGAAATTGCTTTGAGTCTTACCATTGGCTTGAATGGGGTTGGATCAGGCCCTGTATAAAAACTTTTGTCCTTTTGTATTTTATTTCTCGTGTGGATGGATTCAAATGGAGAATCATATTTTAACAGTGACTTTGAGCATTGAATCAGTATAACATGCTTTCTTCTTTGCTTTTCAGGCTTAGTATTCTAAAACGTACCATTCTGTATTTTGCCATAATTCACTGCCACTTGTTCACATTTTAAAGTCCTACGCCATATATGTAGGCAAATCCCTTTGTCCCTCCTCTAAATCCTGCATTCTTCGTCCATTGTAATCTGATCAATTGACCTTTAACAATGTCAGCAGAAACATCAGTAACTTAAACTAAAAAAAAGAAAACTAAAATCAGTATCCCTGTTTCTTACAAGTAAGGCAGCTAGACAGAGATGCATTTCTATAACTGTAACAGTCCATATATACTGAGACTTCTATCTGTGCTGCATATGTTAAAGTTCAGTTATTGATCATGTGTTTCTAACTGCATTTGTTTAACATACATGGATATGTACACTTATAAGCCCTAACAATGCTGTGTGTATGTGTAGGCATATTTATATCAAAAGCAAAGCCAATCTTACAGTGGCTAAAAACTGAATGATTTCTCAGGGCTACTAATTGCTAGATATAATGAAATGCTGTAGCTAGAGTCAACCACTTTTAGGTTTCCATTGGAATTTACCACCTATTCTGTGTTATTTCCCTATTTTCCAGGAGGTGGAGACAAAACAGAATAGGTTTGGCATGACCGCTCTCCTTATAATGTTGTTTTTCAACACAGAAAAATGCAGATCAGATTACCCATGACCCCCAAATGCTCTATCAAACCAAATACACCAAAGTTAAACAACTGACTCTGTGAAATGTGTACAATCAAATAATGACATTTTTTCCCCACTGCAAATGCATCACTCTCTGGAAAATCATCCCGCCACGTCCCTGACCGGGGCCATGAAGATCTTTGACGGCAGTGGATTCCCAACAATTCCTCTGCCTAGGTGTGGAGAGGATTAATGGACCCAACATAAGGTGTCTACAACTTTTGCATGCTGTGGGAGCTGAGCCCTGAGCAGAGACTTGAACAAAAGAGATGGAGGCTGGGATTAAAGGAAGATGGTTTGGGGTGTGGTGTATCTCCCCTGCCTGTAAGGGTACATCTGCATGGCAAACAAACAAACAAAAAGACCCCCTGTGGCAGCGAGTTTCAGAGCCTGGGTCAACTGACTTGAGCTCATGGGGTTTGTGCTCTGGGTCTAAAAATAGTAGTGTAGACCTTTAGGCTCAGGCTGGAGCTCAGGGTCAGAGACCCTCCACTCGCAGGGTTTCAGAGCCCAAGCTCCAGTCTGATCCCAAACATTTACACCACTATTTTTAGCCCCAAAGTACAAGTCTGAGTCAGTTGACCCTTAATAGGAGCATTAGTAGGAGCATTGCCAGCAGATCGAGGGAAATGATTATTCCTCTCTATTCGGCATTTGTGAGGCTGCATTTGGAGTATTGTGTCCAGTTTTGGGTCCCCCACTACAGGAAGGATGCGGACAAATTGGGCAGAGTCCAGTGGAAGGCAACAAAAATGATTAGGGGGCTGGAGCACATGACTTATGAGGACAGATTGAGGGAACTGGGCTTGTTTAATCTGTAGAAGAGAAGTGTGAGGGGAGATGTGATAGCAGCCTTCAACTACCTAAAGGGGCGTTCCAGGCAGGATGGAGCTAGGCTGTTATCAATGGTAGTAGATGACAGAACAAAGAGCAATGGTCTCAAGTTGCAGTGGGGGAGATCTAGGTTGGATATTAGGAAAAACTTTTTCACTAGGAAGATGGTGAAGCACTGGAATCTAAGGCGGTGGTGGAATCTCCTTCCTTAGAGGTTTTTAAGGTGCGGCTTGACAAAGCCCTGGCTGGGACGATTTATTTGGGATTGGTCCTGCTTTGACCAGGTGGTTGGATTAGATCCCAAATGAGGTCCCTTCCAACTCTAATATTCTATGATCCTGGCTGTGAGACTCACTCCTTCTCTTCTCCCTGACTTGGGGAAGCAGAGCTCTTTCTATCTGTGGCTCTCCCTCTTGTTTCAATCTTCTTTAACTGTTGAACGAGGGTGAGACAGGACATGAGCAGAGCTAGAGTATGTATCTACCTAAAGAAGGGGCAGGGCAACTCTCAAAGCTATAGCAAAGGGTGTGAAGCAGCTCTGCTCCTTCCCCCATTGAAATCTCCAGCACAGGACTGGTTGCACAGGCTAGATGCTGGAGTCAGGATTTGGCCCTCAGGAAGCAAACTAATCTACCAAAATCCCAGTACTTCAGCTGGTTATGGTCTTCACTTGTCTTCTCCAACTGCAAAAACACTTTTAAAGGATTCATTTGTAGTAAGCCTTTGGGAAGCACTGGGCTAGATAAGTCAGTGTTTTGCTTTGAGCATACATTCAGGATAAGCGTTGCCACACAGACTGAGTTATCTGTATCTTAAGGCACATCTGCGAGTAGATTGTTTCTCCTCCTTTCTTTTCTATTTGCACAAGGATCTAATCTAACACAATCACTGAATACAGGGTTTTCACTGACCCCATCATTCTGACTACTGCTATGACAGCATTTTACCTCCAGGACTTTGGACATTAGAAACCAGTACAGGAGAATGCTTTCCCCTGAAAGCTGCCTCTTTCCTCTGCATCACACAATTATCATTGGCCTGGAGAGCAAGATCTCTTGGATGGGATGTTCAAATGATTGATTCCTTTATTCATTTCCCAAGGGCTCGGACCGAAAGCACATCCATACTCTATTAATATAAAGCACTGTACTGTAGCCCGGAGGCACTACAGGAGGGCTCAGTGCCACTCAGGGCTGGAAGAGCAAGCAGCCACTTTTGTGCTCTCGCAGTTCTGGAATTGCCTGCACTGGCCTGGTTCCCTGGAGTATTTCAGAATAGCCTCATTTCTAAAAGGGGACATTTACCCTAACCACCTTCGTAAAGTTCTTTGGGCTGCTCAGATGAAAGTATCTAAACAGTACAAAAAACCTGAAAGGCTGACGGGGGAGAGGCTAGATGGACTTAAAAAGTAATGGAGAAATACCAAGTACAGGTGAGCAATCCTGCAGGTTGGTTTAGAAAGTGTACTTTAAATATATGAAGAGAATTCTTGTGTTTTATGACAGAGAATAGAAAAGGAATAGAACTGTACAATTCCGTGACCACTAATTGTAAGCAGAGCTTTTCCAGGAATATTCTGTTTCTTGCGACTTCTAGTTTGTTCCCAAGTGCACTGTCAGCTTTTACTTTTAATGTCAGTGAATACTAATTTTTGGTGAGGGCACGTTTGGATGCTTCTCTTCTCTCAGCTGTGGCAACTCTTCTCCTTGTCAGCTCAGACCTATGGGCAGAATGGAGCACAAACAATTATTACATAGCATTTATTTGAATGACAGTAGTGCCTAGGTGCCCAAGTCATGGATGAGAGCCCCCATTGTTTGAGATTATGCACATACACATTTAATGAAAAGAATCCCTGCCCCACGGGCCTTGCAGTCTCAGGCCAAGGGTTTCAGAAGTGATTGATATCCAATCTGAGACACCTTAGGGCATGATTTTCAGAGGGTGGGTATTCCGCAATTTCTATACATGAGGGCCATTTTGAAAAGCTTAGCCAAAGTATAATACAAGAGACAACAAATGGATACAAACTAGGAGGTGATTATGATTAGCACAATAGGCAATGGTCATAATACTAGTGAAACTAGTACTTTTCAGCTTTGCATTTCCCACAAATTAAACCAAAACAACGAACCCCCCTCACTTTCTCAAAAGTGAGTAATAGGTAATATAAGCTAACCAGAAATATCATTTGCTCATTTTTAAACCAGTTGGGTGCTATGTTTTTTTTTCATAATTAGCCATTGGAGAAATATTATTACTCAGAAGTGAGCCATGCTGTTCACATCCATGGTTTCCTCCATATCTAAGTGTGGAAGGTCAATGAACCGCTTTCCATTGAGTATGCCTCCTTTGTTGATTAGGATATTAACATCTCCGATTTCTTGTCTAACCTGAAGGAAAAACAAAGCTGTTGTGGGATTTACATGCCGCCTTCTGTGTTGATGGAAGCAGTACATTCTACCTACATTATTGTTATTTATATAGTTGTAATACTCAAATTGTACAAGGTACTTTCTAAATATAGAGACACAGTGGGGGCTAGCTGCACCTTTGTCTCCTCTCAGGTGTCAGGCCTTGTGCCTTTACTTCTCCTGGGATGGAATTCTGCTATTCTCCTACTTTTCAATTGGGCCTTGTGCTAGGTGTACCTCTGTCAAAGTTCCCACAGCGTGTGTGAACCAAACTAGCTCAGGTGCAAACACACAGAGGCTAGTTGCAGTCGCCGGGAGGTGGAGGGAAAGGGGGACAAATCCGTTGCCTCCCCTTACTGTGGAAACTGGAATGTTGCCATCAGGGATCTTGCTTCCTGATCCACACAGTGGTGGGGCAGAGAGAGAGAGAGAGAGAGAGAGGAAAGGTTTCCTCACATACACAGAGTGCAGAGGAGAAAATAGACACCCTGAGAAGGCATGTTCTAAAGGGTGTGTGTGAGAGAATCCTTTTCTCACTTGACACTGTGTAACCAGAGCTCAGGAGTTTCTGTTCGGGTCTGACCAGCTTTTCA
The DNA here is from genome assembly GCF_026122565.2 of Emydura macquarii macquarii. Taxonomy (NCBI): domain Eukaryota; kingdom Metazoa; phylum Chordata; order Testudines; family Chelidae; genus Emydura; species Emydura macquarii. The sequence continues at coordinate 19,026,896 of NW_027131614.1, read as the reverse complement.
GGGAGAAGGCCTGCTCTGCGCACTCAAACAATTCCATGGCATATATGCTACACCACCCCAGTGGGAGGGAACTCTCAATGTACAGCCTTGGTGGCTGGCACATTCTGGAAGGCGGGCTCCCTACTCTTCTCCATCCCTAGAAAATGAATGGGAGGAGGAAGTGGCAAGTTCAGATCCAAGCTTCCCTCCTTATTCCCTTCGAAGCTAGGCCTGAATAACTTTATGGATCTGGGCCATAGTGATTTGCTTCTTGTATGGATCAGCAGCAAATGGCTATGCTGGTTCGTGGATTGGTGGGGGGAGCAGAGTTAGAGGTGGAGGGTAGCAAAGGATCCACACGCTCCCATTCACCTGTTAGGGGTAGGAAGTAGAGCTGGGGAAAAAAAATTGCCAAAACTATTTTTGGCCAAAAAATGCAAATTGGGGTCAACTGAAACATTTTGTAAATTTGAGTCAATTTCAGTAAATGTTTTCAATCAAAAGAAAAAAAAAAATGGAAATGTTGAAACATCCAAACCAAAATGTTTCGATTTTTCTGACTAAATTCACAAGGGACGGACCATCGGTGTCTAAATTCAACATTTATGGTCTGTTCACAAGCAGAGGACAAGGTGATCTCTCTATTATACATTATAGTCTAGTGAGTAGGATACTTAGCTGTAGAGAACCAAGTTTGGATTCCTGCTCTGGAGCAGGGACTTGAACCTACAACGTCCCCTCCTCAGGTGAGTGTCCTAATCAAAAGGTTGTTATGAGGTTGTATTGCTCCCAACTTAAAGGCACAGTGATCCCAAACATTGATCATGTAAGCTCATCAACCACGTATAACCATCCTTGAGATCATAAGTAGTTTTGAGGATGGGAGAGAGGAAAAAGAGGACCTTCTGGCCCCGAAAATTTTTACTTCCATTACCTACCCAATCTAATCCTTTGGAATTCGCAAGGTGCATTACTGGGATTGGTTAATATCTTCTGAAGAATCATATATTGGCCACCAGCAGAAGCAGAAAATGGAACAGAACATGAGAATCTATATTTCCAGTAATCCAATCTGCATTTCAATGTATTCTCCAGAGGGTTAGGTTTTCACATGGATTTAGTTAGATTAGTATTTGCGTAGCAGCCCAGGGTGCTTTTCAGGTTATTTGAAACTGGACAATATGTCAGGATTTTAAATCTTTGATGTGAGATTTAATAGACTGACTATTAATGAGTTGCCTCAGCACTCCAAAAGGGAGCTGCATCTAACGTAAGTGATTTCAAAGGAGACCTAGGCAGAAAACATATTCTGCCATCTGTGCAAACAGAAACAATGAGAGTCCTGTAGCACTTTAAAGACTAACAAATTTAATTTCTGCAGGCATAAGCTTTTGTGGTCTTTAACCCACTTCGTCAGACGTAAGGAATAGAAATCAGATAGGACATATATATACACACACACACACATCCAAGGGTAAGGAACAACAATGGAGAAGGTAGATATAAGCAAAGTCCATTCAGTTAGAGTAGTTGAGGTCTATTCACAACCATTGATTAGGAGGTGAGAATGTGTGAACAGTGACAATTATTTCTTGTAATGAGATAACCATTCCAAGTCCCTATTTAGACCCAGTTTGATTGTGTCAAGTTTGCAGATGAATTCCAACTCAGCAGTTTCTCTTTGAAGTCTGTTTTTGAAGTTTTTTTTTTGTAGTAATGTTGGCAACTTTCAAGTCAGCTACAGAGTGTCTTGGGAGATTGAAGTGCTCGCCAACTGGTTTATGGATGTTACCATTTTTTATGTCTTATTCGTGTCCATTTATTCTTTTGCGTAGTGACAGTCCGGTCTGGCTAATGTACATGGCAGAGGGGCATTGCTGGCACATATTACATTAGTAGATGTGCAGGTGAATGAGCTCCTTATGGTGTAGCTGATGTGGTTAGGACCTGTGATGGTGTCACTAGAGTCGATGTGCAGGCAGAGCTGGCAACGGGGTTTGTTGCAGAGATAGGTCCCTGGGTTAGTGCTCTTCTTGTATTGTTTACAGTTGCTGGTGAGTATTTGCTTCAGGTTGGGGGGCTGTCTGTAAGCAAGGATAGGTCTGCCTCCCACAGCTTGAGCGAGTGAGGGATCATCTGCTAGGATAGGTTGTAGATCCTTAATGATGTGTTGGAGAGATTTTAGCTGGGGGCTGTAGGTGATGGCCAGTGGTGTTCTGTTGTTTTCTTTGTTTGGTTTGTCCTATAGTAGGTGACTTCTGGGTACCCGTCTGGCTTTGTCAATTTGTTTCTTCACCTCTCCAGGTGGGTATTGTAGTTTTAAGAATGTTTTATGGAGATCCTGTAGGAGTTTGTCTCTGTCTGAGGGATTGGAGAAAATCCGGTTGTATCTTAAGGCTTGGCTGTAGATAATGGATCGTGTAATGTGTCCAGGGTGGAAGCTGGAGGCATGAAGATATGTATTGCGGTCAGTTGGTTTTTGGAATAGGGTGGTACTAATGTGACCATCCTTTATTTGTATTGTAGTGTCCAGGAAGTGGATTTCTTGTGTGGACTGGTCCAGGCTGAGGTTGATGGAGGGGTGGAAATTATTGAAATCCTGGTGGAATTCTTTGAGAGACTCTTTCCCGTGGGTCCAGATGATGAAAATGTCATCAATGTAGCGTAGGTAAAGGAGAGGTGTTTGGGGACGAGTTTTGAGGAAGCGTTGTTCTAGGTCAGCCATAAATATGTTGGCATACTGTGGGGCCATGTGGGTGCCCATAGCTGTGCCACTGACTTGAAGGTATAGATTGGCTCCAAATCTGAAGTAATTGTGGGTCAGGACAAAGTCACAAAGTTCAGCTATCAGGTGTGACATATCATCAGGGAAAATGTTCCTGATGGCTTATAGTCCATCTTTGTATGGAATGTTGGTGTAGAGAGCTTCTACATCCATAGTGGCTAGGATGGTGTTTTCTGGGAGATCACCAATGGATTGTAGTTTTCTCAGGAAGTCAGTGGTATCATGAAGATAGCTAGGAGTGCTGGTGGCATAGGGCCTGAAGAGAGAGTCCATATAGCCTGACAGTCCTGCTGTGCAAACAGAGTCTATTATGCATGTATGAGAACACGTTTCTATCTGCTGGTCTGAGATGCATCTTTTGACAATGGATGCTAAAGAGTGAGTGACCCATGCATCATGGCACGTATACGGAGGATTTGTTACAAATGTGATTTGCTGGGTGTGGTGGCAGCACAAGTAACTGCTTCTAGATTATTATTTTAGTTACACAAGAAAATAGAATTCCAGGGTGGGGTGGTAGGTGATAACTAGAGGTGTGTTGTCAGCTGGGGTTTATGGAACCCATATGGGGCATCATCAAACAATTACAACCAATAGTTGATGGAGACCACATCCTGAAAAGAATCTTTTTGAACCCCCTCTTCTGGCCTTCAAACAACCCCCTCACCTCGCCAAGCTCCTCATCACAAGCAAACTCCCCATGGATCAGGACACACCAACTAAAAGTGGCACCAGATACTGCCAGAACAACAGATGTAAAACCTGCACACGTCTCCACTGCTACGATGATCAATAGCCCTCAACTCACCTGTCAGGAACCAAGGGTCCTACACATGCTTATCACAACGAGTGGTGTGCCTCATCCAGTGCATGAAATGCCCCAACAACAGCTATGTGGGTGTAACCTGATAATCATTGCACTCTCGAATGAACTCACACAGGAAAAGGGTAAAAAACAAAAACACCACATCACCTGTGGGCAAACACTTTACACAGAGCAATCACTTCGTAGCTGATCTTTCACTCCTCGTCCTCAAAGGAAACCTGCAAAACACCTTCACAAAGCAGGGGTGGGAACATAAATTCGTAGCTCTGCAAGAAACCATGGAGTCAACAGGGACACTGTTTTTTTGTGGCTCATTACAACAATTCATTACACACCACACTGCTTGCTACCCATAATTGTGCATTTCAAACCTTATTCATAACAATCTAACCCTCAGTTGCGCACTTCGTTTTCAAGTGTCCGCCTACAACATGCATAACGCCTTATGCTTAACAATCTATCCCAGCTTGTATTTTGCTGAGACACACTGATTTCCTTCCCCAGACCTGAAAAAGAGTTCTGAGGAGCTCATAAGCTTGTGCCTTCTACCACCAGAAGTTGATCCAGTACTCACCTAGCTTGTCTATCCCATTATCATCAGTATATAACTATAAACTATAACGATATTTTTTCTCTAAGCTGCTGCAGACATTGTTGTCATAATATACTACAGAAGATGAAGCCATTAAACCATATTAAATTCAGCTGCATTAAAGAGAATAGAACCATTTTTAAATTAACTTTGTTTCAAGTAATTTCAAATTCCAAGACAGAAATCCTAAAAGTTATGCTTTATTAGTTTTAAATGTGGTTTCATTTATTTATATTTTTCTGACAAACCTAAAAAAGCATCTCTCCTCTGCTGTGGGTGCCTTGGATAGATCTCTGAAAACACAGTCAGTACAAAGCTATAAATCCAGCAGCCTAAATTTATCCACATAGCCAAGATAAATCCACCAAAAGTTAAGATTAAGAGGCTATAATGCACTACTGGCACATCATAGCTGGCTATGGGAAGATCATCCCAGCATAGAGGATCCTGGTGACATAAAGCCAGTGTAATACTTCTATTTCACTTTCCTCCTCACTGCCAGTGCAGAGGGTCTTACTTATAAATGTTATGTCCCATTTATTCTCGAGCAGCCCTTGGGGCTGTTAGCACCAAATGCACTTAGTAAGGCTTCTGTACATGATGATCTGGGATCTGAAGCACAGCTAGCCCTGGACCTAGAGGGGGATTGTAAAGGCCACTGTAGGCTGGTGGCACAGTCCAGCCAGCAGCATCACGACCCTTCCTTGGGCCCAGGCTCCGAGGAAGGCCACAGCACCTTTCGCCAAAGGGAATAAGCTCCCTTTTATGAGTCTGTAGCCCTGGCCCCCAGGTGGGGCGGGCTTCCCTGGCAATCTATAGCCTGTTGGCCCTCATGTAGGGCAGGGCTGGTAAGGAGTCTGCAGCTCCCTGGCCTTCCAACAGGCGGGGTGGGCAAGTAGTCTATTGCCTCCAGCCCTCAGACAGGGCGTGGCAGGCAACGGAGTCTTTAGTCCCCGGATAGCAAGCGGGAATGGAAAGTTCCAAGGTCCTATGGTCACTGGCCCTCAAACAGGGTGGGGTGGTGGTGAGTAGTCTGGTGCCCCTGGCCCCCAGGCAGGGCGGGGTAGATGAGCAGTCTGTTGCCCCCAGTCCACAAGTAGGCAGGTAAGGTATAGTCTACAACCTCCGGCTCTCGAGTTGGGCAGGGCTGGCAAAGGAGTCAATAGCCACCGGCCCTCAAGCAGCAGGGCATGTAAGCAGGTTGCAGCCCCCAGCCCTCAATCCAGGCAGAGCTGATGCAGCAATCAATAGCCCCCGGCCCTCAAGCAGTCGGGGCAGATATAGTGGTCTATAGACCCCGGCCTTACAGTCAGGTGGGGCTGGCAAAGCTCGGGGTCCTCTGGCCAGCAGTGTAGAGGACGCCAAGCACTCCCGGGGTGTTTAGGGAAGGGGGAGGGGGACGCAGGCCCACCCAACTCCACTGTGTCCCAGCCCAGGGCCCTATCAGTGGCAAAGTGTTTTGCCACTGAGTCAGCGGGGATCCAGCCGCAACATGCTGACTGACTCAGTCACACTCATCTACTCTCTGGTCCGCTGTCCCTGCGTTACTTCCTCCTACCCAATCCCAGGGTACCTGCATTCAAGTATCTCCCTCCAGGTCACTGGGGTAGACAGCAAGCAGGAGTCCTGCGAGTCCCTCACTGTCAACTGGTGGCAGGTCTGGAAACTCCTCCGGGTCGTCCACTGAGGGTATTTCCTCCACTTCACAGGGCCCCAGGGGTTCCTCTAGTCCAAGGGGTTCAGTCCACTCTGGCGGGTCCTCCACGTCAGACAGCTCCTCCAGGTCAGGGCCAGTCTCAGGGGGTTTCTCCCACCTAGTGGGCTCAGGTAGCTGCTCCCAGGTTCCCGCGGCCCTCTCCAGTCATTAGGGTCCAGCAGCCCTCTCCAGTCACTCGGGCCCAGCAATTCGGGCAGGCTTTGGAGGCTCTGGTTGGTGGGGTGGCTGCGCCAAACAGCCGCAGGGCCTGGATCCGGCCTAGATGGCAGCCTCTGGGAAGACGTCTGCCCCCAGTGGCAGCTTCCCCCTCACTGAGCTGCTGGGCCTGCCTTTTATACTTCCCTCCCTGGCCCTGGCTATGCCCCTCTGCTTCTGGGTGGCTTGGCCTGCAGGGCCTGGTTCTGTCCAGTGGGGGCGTTGTGACCCTTCCTCTGGCCCAGGCTCCGAGGAAGGCCACAGCGCCTTGTTACAGCTACCTTTGCACCAACCCTTTCTCAGGTGGGCTGTGCACTCCCCAGCTGAAGTTGAGGATGTGGGTCTATGTTTGTCTTGTTTAAAAATAATTTAATAGTTTAACTCTTACCACACATATACAGATAGCCAGTGGGAAGAAGAAATATCCAGGTCATTCTTTCCCTTTGTTATAAAACAGAACTGCTCAAAATGGAAGGCATGAGAAACTGGGGACAAAATCCTCTTTCAACTATGAGAAACAGGAGTAGATCGTCCCACCTAGTCAGTCAGGAATGAGGATCCCCCACACACTCCATAAAGAATTGGTCACAGTGTAACCAGACAGATTATTTTACACTAAGTAAGTAAGTAAGTAAGTAAGGACTGTCACTCACATTCGAGTATGACTACTAAGGACTTGAGGATCAAAGCAATTATGGGTTTTCTCCTGATACTCTTCTCCCTTTTAAATTGGTGCAGCGTATTAATCCTCCCTTTCCCTTCATGTTCTCCCTGCCTACTTACCTCAAGCCCTCATGAAGATTTTAGCATCATCTTTCACAGTGAAAATTGATGTTTACATCTTTCAGGTTTGTTGAAATGGTAAATCTGAGTATTTCCAGCTCTACATTTTGCCTTTTTCAGATTATGTGATCCTGAAGGCCTTGAGCTGAGAGGACTCGAAACAATTCTGTCTGCTAGACTCTGATCCTTGTAAGTACATCTTTAATCTCATAGTATATTTTTCTGGTGTATCATTATGTACATTTCATTTTAAAAATTAAAATATAGAAATAAAAAGGGTCTGATGTGATCAGTATTTAACTTTGTAATTAAAGTCAGCTAACTCTACAACCCACCGGAGTGCAGTGCTGTTCAGCTTAGCAGAGATGAACACGTAGGTTAATGGGTTGTTAATTCTGTAAACGGTGAAATATTGTGCATAGGAGAGGCAACCACAAAATGGGTCAGTTTTGGCCCATTTCAAAACTAGAAACTCTAGCTTTCCCAGAATGAAGGTGATAATTTTTCTCTGCTGATGTTAGTGCTTTTGACCCATAACTGAGGACACTCAGTTACCTTTCTGACATTGGCATAGGACTGCACTTGGTCCCTTATTGAAAAATTTACATGAAGGATAAAGGGTAAGTCAAATTCAGGATAGGTTATTATTGGTGGCTGTACCAGGTAGTTTAAAACTCTTTGATGTTGCTCATTCCTGATAACTGGCTGTTTGGAAGCAGATTCCTTCCTTTGCCCTTTGGCTTTCCTCTTTTTCTGGGTCCACTTTTGGTCGTGTTGTGTGTCAGATTCCAATGAAATCAGTGTCGAAAGAGAGAAGACAGGAGTACCAAGAATCAAGCACTAAGCCAGCAAAGAGAAGAACAGCCTCTTACAATGGTTTTGCTATTTGAGAAAAGTCTTGAATGTACCTTAGATAATAGGTAGGAAGCCTAGCAGCTCGCAAAATTCCCCTCTGGTGCTTGATGTTTTCTCTGGAAGAGCACGAACAGCCATGGTGTCAGAGAGATCCATTTTACAACTGTCAGCAGACACCACCATTCCCAAGTGACATAGCTCTCTTTTAAAGAGATCTTTAAAGCTTGCAGTTTAATTCCATATTTCTGTAACTGTTGCAACACTCTCCTTACATTCTGCACATGTTCTTCAAAGGTACCACGGTACACAAGGACATCTACCAGATATAGAATACACACCTCATCCCTCAATTCTGCAAGGCACTTTTCTATATACCGTTGGAAGGCAGCAGGTGCATTTGTTAACCAAACGGGAGTCCAAACCATTCATATAGACTCCATGGAGTTATGAAGCTGAGAAGTGATGGCTTTGTTCAGCCATGAAACATTGAGGGTAGGCTCTCCTTTGATCTAAGGCAGAGAACCAAGATTTACTACCTAATCCATTCAGAATATCTTGGATTCAAGGGATGGCTAGTCTGTCCGGCCTGTTTTTTCTAGTCAATTCCTGATAGTCTTTGCATAGTCTTTGACTACCTTCCCTTTTCTGCACACTTATCACTGGTGATGAATAGGATGACTTCGATTTTGTGAGAGATCTTGCAGATAGCTCTTCACCTCTTTATACAGAGGATGAGTCTCTGAGATGTAAGTCTTCTGTACAGGTTGCTGGTCATATAATTTGGTATGCATCTGCAGGCTCAGGATCTGTCACAGGTCTCCATCTCTGGAGAGAGTTTTGGATTCCTCTTTCAGCATCTGCTGGGACATTTTCCTTGGTATCTCTGACAAACGGTTCAGGTTCATCACTGCTGCTTGAGGCAGATCTAAATCATCCTGTGTCTAGAGGCTGTTCTCCTCTTTGCTGGATTGTGCTTGATTCTTGGTTCTCCTGTCTCTCTCTTTAGACACCGATGCCATCTCTGAAAGGATTTTCTATGCAAAGAACCCACTGAAGTTTCTGATTTAATCTGCTATACATTTCCCGGCACAATTTGTCCCTTCAAAATGATGTCATTTTTGATGGGTTACTCATAGGAAATACGTATCTGGAAAGATGATCTTTTAGGTATTTCGACTAATGTTTCTTTTATGTCTAAATCCTCAGACCATTGAACAGCAGCATCTGGCTCACACATTGCTGTTAAGCTTTCAATATCCAAGCCCATATGAGATAGTTACATGTTATGTTAGTAGTTTTTCCTTTGGATAATTACACCCCTTCTCCCCACTTTAAGCATGCACATGTTGTCTGTATTGGAGTTTCTTATGACATTCACAAGAACACCACTTTTGCCATACCAACATGAGGAAATACTCATTACGTATTGTTAATAAAACTCGGTTCTGGTGCCTCATCAGGTGAATTGCAGCGATGACGTCCGATTGTCCCCTCAATAACATTGTAGCCAATGATCAAGTTCTCTAATTTGCCAGCACAGAAACAGTCAAGATGTCATCATCTTTGCTTATTTGAAACTGGACTTCAATCCACCCTTTGTAGGGCATTTCGGTTCTAATATCAAGCCCACCTTCTAGTTCTAGTAACTCTTCAAGCTTTCTATGGTGTGACCTTATCTTCCACCCACTAACTCGAGGCTATGCACACCTGTGTGCCAGTGTCCAATAAGGCTTGAGCTTTTAGTTTAGTGAGGAAACACTGAATGGCACATCTCTTTTCATCTTAGACCTTGTCTACACTACAGGTTACTCCAGTATAACTTGCGTTGCTCCGGGGTGTGAATAATCCAGATCCCTAAGCGACGTAAATTATACTGACTAAGGCTGCTCCTGCCAACATAGCTACCGCTGTTTATGGAGGCAGGCGTGATTAAGCAGATGGGAGAGCTCTCTCCTGTCAGCTTAGAGCATCTCTACCACAAGCGCTACCCTTGCCTAGTTGCACCGCTGTAAGTGCTGTAGTGTAGATGCAGCCTTAGCTACTTTGGTTTGCTGCTTGGGTATTAGCTGGCAAACTTAGGCTGCTTCTGATAAATCAGATGCAATGTCAGTGTTGTCTCTGCTCTCTTGTGATTTTCCTGCCTAGGAATATTCTTTACTCCCACTTCTGAAACACTGATCACAAGTGCCAGATGGCCTGCATCTGCCAGATGGCCTGCAGTGAGCACATTCTCTTCTCTGGGGTGGCATGTCTGCTTATACCGTTAACAGTGCTTTTGTCATGTGCCTGGACAGTTTGTTTTAAGATGTTAATTTTGGCTTTCACACCCTGGCTTTTATTTCCCTGCCTTCATTCATCCATGAATGATATTTGAGACTTCTTTTTCCTTGGGAAGAGGTGTAGCTTCACCCTCCTGACCTATGCTCTATGTAGAGCAATTGGACAGAATTACACACTATTGCCTTAGCGTCTGCTTCATTCCTCAACTTCTGTTGTTTCTCTCCCTGGTCCTTTAGGGCACGTCTACAGTACAAAGTTGAATTGACATAGGTGGGCATAAGCTGCCTTAACTATGGAGCTATACACATTGCAATGCTCCTCATCTGCTACACCGGACTGAATAAACCAGCTGCACAAAAGGCATGGAACTTTTGTGACGCAGTTAGAGTGACCGTCTCAGAGTAGACTCTGCATTGCTTACATCACTCTAAGTGGCTTCCAACAGGTGTCCCACAATGCCCACCGTGAGCACTCTGATCTCCGGTTTCAACTCTGCTGCCTTGCAGCCAGCTACAGGGGTGAACTCCCCTCTCCCTTTAAAGCCCTGGGAAGTTTTGAAATTGCTCTTCCTGTTTGCTCAGCATGGAGCGCAATTGCCCAGCTGACCATGCTGGCTCCATGCAGAAAGGCGCTCCTGCCTGGAGTATACGGGAAGTGGTGGGTCTCCTGAGTTTGGGAGGAGACTCGGCTGTGCAGTCACAGCTCCACTCCAGCCACAGGAACTTTGGTATCTACGACCAGATTGCTCAGGGCATGGTGGAGAAAGGCTTTGACAGAGAAACACTGCAGTGCTGCATAAAAATCAAGGAGCTGAGGCAGGCGCATCAGAAGACAAGGGAGGCAAATAGCTGCTCTGTTGCACAGCTGCAGACATGCCACTTCTAAAAGGAGCTGCACACCATCCTCGCGGTGCCCCCGCCTCCACTACTAGGAGCCCTGTGGATACTTTGGTGGGGCTGGAGTCACTGGCCACTGGAGTGAACCTACAGGGCATGTGCTGAATGAGGAAGTGGAGGCAGGAATGAGGAAATGGAGGGGACTGGGGAAGCAACAGGGACATCCATTGGCGTGGCAAGCCAGGATCTCTTTTTGACTCCAGAGCAGCCTAGCTGGACTCAGCAGTCCAGCTCTGGTGAGCCTGACGTAGGGCAGGGACCCTCTGATAAGTACTCATTCTGCTTCAATACTGCAGGGACACATTTACTCATGTACTGCTTTTTTATACACGCTATAAGTGGTAGTGAAATAGAAAATGTTTCTACAGTGGTTATCTGCTTCTCATGCTCCTGCACAGCTTGGCAGAGGGGGCCCTGTGGAAAAGTTTGTTTATTCACACCATGCTGTCCCAGGAATCCTCCATAGAGATCTCTAGGAAACTTCTCCAGAGGTGATCTGCAATCCTCTGCCCAAGGTTTCTTGGGAGAGCTGCTTTGTTTCTTCCCCCGAAACAAACTTGCCATGCCACATGGCTGTTACTTCAGCAGGCACCATAGCAGCACACAGGGTAGCAACATTTGGTCCTGGTCTGCAGCCACATGCATACAGGAGTTGGACCCTTGCAGCCTCAGTTAACCTTAGGAGTGAGCTATTAGCTGCAATCACCCGTGCCTGTGAACATGGTGCCAGTATTCAGTACAGTAGCCTTAGACACTGGTACTGATACTCCATGACTATCCCCCCATTATCCTAACTCACCCCCTTCCTCCCAGGCCATACTCACCATGGCTGGGGCTACCACCACACTGTGTGAGTGCCACGGCAAAGTGAGAAAGATGTGCTTGTTGTTACTTGGGTGGATTGAAGGTGTAAGTGCACTGACAGTAACGCCTCTGTCTATTATTTCTTTAGCAATTGCACATGTGCCCTTGATGGTCTTCCACACCCCAGAGGAGTGCCTCACCTCAGCTAAGGAAAAGAAACTGGAGGAGTAAAGCAGACATGTTCAAGGAGGTGCTGCAGTTATCATTAGTTGGGTTTGGCCCTGCTTTGAGCAGGGGGTTGGACTAGATGACTTCCTGAGGTCCCTTCCAACTCTAATCTATGATTCTGTGGTGCTTCGCATGGAGATCATGGACAGAGGCACTCAGTGAAAAATTGCGCACAGAGTCAGGATAGGAAACTGGGGCAGGAACATGATAATGCTGCTCAGGGAGCAAACAGACGTGTTGCTGTCTTGGATTGAACTTCACGCTGAACACCTCTGTGCCTGCCTCCCCGACCCTCCTCACACTCCACTTAGGCCCCTGAGAAAATGAAGAATGTTGCAGGGCGCAGTAGTACCTCAGGCACTCCACCCTGTGGGACAATTCACATTCTGAGAACTGCACCTACACCCAGCTCTGAGACCCTCATTGGCAAAATGGCTTTGTGAATTTCCTGTTCCTTCCCCTTTAAAGTTACTTTCCCCCGGTATTATGAAGTTTAGGTTACCAATACGTAAATGTAGTTGCATGGATGTGAAATAAAATGGAATTGATGGAATGTGAATGAGTCTTTATTATTCTCCAACATATGGTGACTACTGCTAACATTCAGAGACCGTATCAGTAGGTCCATGTGCAGTGTTACAATAGTGCATACACAGTAATCATTACAAGGTTCATATCACAGGGCAAAGAAACGCAAAACAAAAACCTGGCTAAATACATTACAGCAACACACATTACTATGGCCCATTGTTAAAATGCTCCTTCAAAGCCTCTCCGATCCAGAGAGCTCCCTGTTGATCCCCTCTTACAGCCCTGGTATCTGGCTGCTCAAAAGCAGCAGACAGCCGCTCCAGCTTCATGCTCCACCCCAGAGAAACTTCTCCCCTTTTGATTCACATACATTATGAAGGGCACAGCAGGCAGCTATAGCCATGGGGATATTTTCCTCACTGAGGTCTAACCTGCTCAGAAGACAGTGCCAGCGACCCTTCAAATGGGCAACGGCACATTCAGTCATTCTGCACCTGCTGTACCTGTTGTTGAAGCTCTCCTTGCTTTTGTCAAGGTGGCCAGTAAGTCTTCATGAGCCACTGGAGCAAGGGGTGGGCTGGATCTCCCAGATCACTACTGGCATTTCCACGTCCCCAATGATAATCTTCTGGTCTGGAAAGAAAGTCTCTGCTTGCAGCTTTCTGAACAGTCCTGTGTTCCTAAAGATGCGTGTGTCATGCACTTTCCCTGACTAGCCTGTGTTGATGTGGGTGAAATGACCCCAGTGGAGGCTCCATGCTTCTGTCAGAGATGGCGACAGCAAAAGTGCTATGCAAAAATTATGGGATATGGATAGCATTATGGGATGGATGAAGTTGCATGCTAAGAACTTGATTCCCCAACTCCCAGAGATCCTTGGCTGAAGTCATTTCTATTGCAAAAACCTTTCAAGAAGGCATTACATTGGATGGGGTCACATGCCACACTGGGTTCCCTCCCCTGGTGCACCACACGTGGCATCAACACAAGCATCCCTATACCCTGCTTAGCAGATCTTCAATCCTCAGGGCACAGGTAAATCTAACCCTGACATTCCCTTATGAGTGTTACACCATTATTAAAAACTGCATGAAAATTTCAAAGAGCAAAAGGTAACCTAAGAGATGATAGACCATTGGTTTTGCAGCAAATATCAATCAAAATGCTGACCAATAGCAGGGATAGCACTCCCACTAATGGTATGTCTATACTGTGGCTCAGAGTATTCTTCCCAGCTCAACAGACATGCTAACTCCGCTTGAGCTGCATGCTAAAAATAGCAGTGTAAGTGGGGGTAGTATGGACGGTGGCTTGGGCTTGCCACCAAGTATACACATCAATGGGTACAGGTGGGTTGGTACTGAAGCAGCTATCTTGAGCTGCCCCCTGTATTAGCCCAGGGTACCCTGCTATTTGAAGCAAGCTAGCTCAAACAAAGTGAATGTGTGTCTCTCTCTGTGAGCTGTGAAGCACACTCCCCGTTGCAGTGTAGACATACCCTGAGTAAATCATGTTTAAGAAGAGCGCATTCGCAATCACTCAGTACCAAAAGGGTTGGCAACAGGGGTACACTTCCATTCTGTGTCCCCAGAAGTCAAATGCATGCATCTCATAAAACAATATTAGTTTCTTCTCTCTGTGTTTGCTGCCCAGCTGCCAAAGTCCAAACAGAACAGGCATGCAAAACTTGGCTCCTCAATTAGCCACATTGACACAAGCACTCACATAACTATCACATCAGAGTTTTACAATCCTGCCCCTCAGGGCAAAACTGGTCCCTTAATCTAAGGAATCTTCATACAGAACTGACACAGAAGAAAGCTTGCATCTCTCTCCCACAGAATCTGATCCAATAAAAGATATGACCTCCCCCGCCTTGTCTCTCTAATATCCCGGGTCCAACATGGCTACAACACCACCACTGCATACAGAAGATACATGTCCACTCCCCCGCATTAGGCTGTGGCCATGCAATGAAGGGAATCACACATCTTCACCACGAAGTGATAGCGCTGTATCAAAAGACTATTTCACAACTGAATGCTGGCATGCTGCCAGGATTCCCTACCCAAGGCAATAAATCTGTCCTCATCAAAATTTCTATGTCCTGTGGCACATCCCAATGATAACAGATTTCAGTTTAAACAGTGAATCAACAGAAGAAAGGCAAGACATAATGAAGCATGTCAAATGAAAAGCATTGCCAATGTCTGCAGACACTACACAGTCCAACTAGGAAGATCTTCACAAGCCATTATCTTGTGCTCAGTTGCCTGCTAAAAATCAAAAGAGGCACCAAGTATATATTCACATGGACAGAGCTAACACACCCAATAGATCTGTAACAAGTACAGTGTTCAGTAATGGAATAGGTGCTTTCATGAAGGCAGAAAACTGGCTTACACGATATCTTCAAAGATCTCAAACTCAAAAAAAGAGTCCTACAAAAAGTGGAAGCTAATTCAAATGACAAAGAATGAATATAATCAAATAACACAAGTATGTAGGGACAAAGTTAGATTAAATTAGACCAAAAATAAGAATAAACTAGCTAGAGACAAAGGAGTAACAAGAAAACATTCTACAAATACATTAGAAGCAAGAGGAAGTCCAAGGACAGGGTAGGCCTGTTACTCAATGGGGGGAGGGGGAAACCAAACAAACCCCAATTTTCACCAAAAAGGTTAGTAACAATTGGACATCTAACTGAATGAATGCCAGTGAAAATCTGGCAGGATCAGAGGCTAAAATAGGGAAAGAACACATTAAAAAATACTTAGAAAAGTTAGATGTTTTCAAGTCACCAGGGCCTACTGAAATGCGTCCTAGAATACTCAAGGAACTGACCAAGGAGATACCTGAGCCATTAGCTATTATCTTTGAAGAGTCATGGAAGATGGGAGAGATTCCAGAGGACTGGATAAGGGCAAATATACCGACAATATATAAAAAGTGAAATAAGAACAACCTGGGGAATTACAGACCAATCAGCTTAACTCCAGTACCCAGAAAGATAATGGAGCAAATAATCAAGTAATCAATTTGCAAACACTTACCCTTTGAAAATAAGAAGGTGATAAATAACAGTCAGCATGGATTTGTCAAGAACAAATCATGTCAAATCAACCTGATAGCTTTCTTTGACAGAGTAACAAGCCTTGTGGATGGGGAGGGAGTGATAGATGTGGTATATCTTGACTTTAGTAAGGCTTTTGATATGGTCTTGCTTGACCTTTTCATAAACAAATCAGGGAAAAACAGCCTAGATGACGCTACTAGAAGGTAGGTTGGAAACTGGTTGGAAGAACTGGAACATAACTGGTTGGAAAAGTGTTCTCAGAGTGTAGTTATCAGTGGTTCACAGTCAAGCTGGAAAGACATATCAAGTGCGGTCCCACAGGGATCAGTTCTGGGTCTAGTTCGGTTCAATACCTTCATCAATGAGTTAGATAATGGCATAGAGAGTACACTTATATAGCTTGCAGACTAGACAAGATGGGAAGAGTTGCAAGTGCTTTGGAGGTTAGGATTAAAATTCAAAATGATCTGGATAAACTGGAGAAATAATCTGAAGTAAATACAATGAAATTCAATAAGGAAGAAAAAAAATCAGCTGCGCACATACAAAATGGGAAATGATGCCCTAGGAAAGAGTACTGCAGAAAGGGATCTGGGGATGGTAGTGGTACACAAGCTAAATGATTCAACAGTGTAATACTGTTGCAAAAAGGCAAACATCGTTCTGGGATGTTTCAGCAGGAGTGTTGTAAGCAAGACATGAGAAGTAATTCCTTCCTCTCTACTCCATACTGATTATGCCTCAGCTGGAATAATGTGTCCAGTTCTAGGCACCACATTTCAGAAAAGATGTGGACAAATTGGAGAAAATCCAGAGAACAGCAACAAAAGTGATTAAAGGTTTAGAAAACATTACTTTGAGGGAAGATCGAAAAATTGAGTGTGTTGAGTCTGGAGAAGAGAAAACTGAGGGTGGGGGACATAACTTTTTTAAGTACATAAAAGGAGGAGGGAAAAGAATTGTTCTCATTAATCTCTGAGGCTAGAACAAGAAGCAATGGGCTTAAATTG
Source organism: Emydura macquarii macquarii (assembly GCF_026122565.2). Lineage (NCBI taxonomy): Eukaryota > Metazoa > Chordata > Testudines > Chelidae > Emydura > Emydura macquarii. Next base: position 19,010,336 of record NW_027131614.1, on the reverse strand, counting down.
TAGCAAGAGCAGTTTAGATTGGACATTAAGAAAAACTTCCTAATTGTCAATGTAGTTAAGTACTGGAATAAATTGCCTGGATTTTCTGTCACTGGAGATTTTTAAGAGTAGGTTGGACAGACACCTGTCGGGGTGGTCTAGATAATGCTTAGTCTTGCCTGGAGTGCAGGGGGCTGGACTAGAAGATCTCTTGAAGTCCCTTCCAGTCCTACGATTCCATGAAAACTATGTATAATCTAAGATGAAGGGTGGCTTTCAATTGGCTGCTAAATCAGCCAGAAATACACTACTCATACTGACAGTGAATACATTTCCTCTACCATTCCATAGAGCATAAACACCATATGATATCTTGGGGGAACATCTAACAAGCAGGCCAATAAGCAGCCAAACAAATGTGTGTATGTAGTGACTGGAGATGGGTAGAGACAGCTCCCTAGGGCTCTGCCTTCATTTTTATAAATGGTATAATTTAGATTTGACCAGAATAAGACTCTGTATTGATGTTGGGGATATTTTCCTAGAAATGTTTGAAGTAACCAGAGTAATTCCTGCATCTTTGAAGATTAAAACATTTCAAAAGACAGATTTTGCACAGAATATCTGATGCATTATTGGTCGGTCTTTCCTCCAGAGGGAAGGGGAGATGGTGGCTTTCTTGTTGTATCAGATCTCTTTCTCCTTGCAGTAGAAGGGAAGCATGTTTTTCTGTAGAGGTTGTAGACAGTTGTCCAGCTAGAAATAGCCTCTCTCTCCAGTCAGGTGCTGCTGCTCCATCCACTAATACTCCAGAAACATCCTAAACATCAGTTCTCATGGTTATCCCACTTCAGATTTCCTAGCCTGCTCTAGCCAAAGAGCCTCACCTTCCTCACTAAAGAGCAGTGTGCTCCCAAGCAAAATAGAGAAAGGAGAGCTAAGGCCTCCACATTTCCAGTTACTGACGAGGCTGACATTGCTCCCTTACCCCCCATTCCTTAGTGCTGGTTCCCAGTTCTTTCTCCAAAGGCCCATTTTCTTTTAAAACTCCAGTGTGAATTTACATTTTTAGAAATGTCACCAAAATAAATGAAACTGGACTATATACCACTCTATTGATGTTTTTAGCAATACACTTTTCAGACATTCAAGCAAAACTCCAACCCCTCTGACTGTGTATATTCACCAGAGGATATGTAAATGACAAAATACCTCTTGGGTCACCCCACGTCAATGTCTCTGCAACCATAGACCATTCTGAAGTAGCTGGGACATGCCAGTGTTTGAAAAAAAACTTTAATTCATCATATGCGGTCACAATTTAAACCCCCGCCCCCTTTCATTTTACAAATGCTCATCAAATATTAAATTGGGTTTGACTGGCTATAAATTACAAACTACCTCTCAGATTACCTTGAGTGACGTGTCCCATAGACCTTTCTAAAGTAGCTGGAACATGCTGTTCTCTAACCCAAAACTTTCTCTCTCTACAAAACTGTGCCATGTCACCACCTGTAATGGGTTCAGACAGGGGCCCCTCTTCTCAGGTCCTCTTCTCCCGAAAACCACTCTCAGACTTCAGCTTCATGCTCCCACTAGTGCTCTTTATGTACATATCGTTACCCACCACCATCCAGCAAGATACGGTTGGCCTACCAGCCCCAGGGGCCTCACTGCTTCAGCCTCTGTTCTAGGGAAACACCCTGCTGCTACAACTTCTCCCTTCTCTAGCTGTTTATCCCCCCCGGCACGTCCTTCCAGGGAGTCTTTATTGTGCCTGGCTAATGAGCCCGGCAACTGCTCCTCATCAGCCCACTCTGTGCAGGTTTCCTTAGCCAGTTCTGATTCCTCTTAATTAGGGCTCCAGTAGTAGGGTCTGAATCAGCCTGCTTTCTCCGAGCCCCCTGTCACACCACCCCCTACCACTACAGTTTTGCAAATGCTCCTTGCATAAGCAACTGGCTTTGAGTGGCTGTAAGTGACTCACCTTTCACATCATTCTGCAAATGAGACCTCTCCACAGCCCTTAGACTATGCTGAAGACCCCTAAACATGCCATTCCCTCAGCTGAAGCTTCACGAAGTGCTGGTGTGCAGGGCCCCCACATGAGGGGGGAAAAGGGTACATTTCACCGGGAACGGAGGCCCTGGGGGGCCCGGCCCAGGCAGCAAACCCCCATTACCATGAGGAAAAAATTGAGGCTAAACTGTAGATCATGCCTGAGGATATTTATAGAAATTTATTTCCCTGTATCTATGTATCTATTGTCCAGATCTTGTGAAATTTGTGGAGTTAATCTGAAGTAGTGGTAGAGCAGTCTCAAGCAACATTCTGAATAGTGAGTTGCTGGGCCTCCTGGCCCAGCCCAGGCCCTTCTCTAGAATAGAGAGTGTGTGCTTGTGCAGTTAAACTAGGATTTGTAGTTTGAGACTGAGAGACAGAGATTTGTGCTCCCCTCTGTGACATGGTCTATCATATCAAGATGAAGAACTACCAGGCCCAGAGTTCCTTGTGCATAGGCAGGAGGGAGGGACAGCTGATGGGAGGGGCAAAGCAAAGCATCATAAGACAGTGGGAGCCAGTGCTGCTGCTTCTTCTGGTAGGATTTGCAGGCCCAAAATATATGTGAGTAAGTGTAATTCACTCACAGTCACACACAACACCCCATACTGCCATGTCTGGTGGTGGCTATAAATACAAATCAGGCAGCCAGAAACATAAGGAGGTAAAAGAAAGGGAACTAAAAGAAGCTAAAGGACACCAATTTATCCTCTAGTTTTTCAAATCAGACAAGGCCTTTCTGCAGTCAGGCAATATACTAACTAGGGAAGGAGATAAAATCAAGATGAAAATGATTTCAATATAGAGATTGTGTCTGTGGCATTGGCAATTGATGACAAAGAAAAGCTGCCAGAACATGCATTAGATTGGAGTCACATGTTTTAAGATAGTTAGGTAGTATCACCATTAGCACCACTACATTCAGAAGGTTTACAAGAAGCAGGAGACAGTAGTGCTACACTATCTGATTCTTGTCTTTTCAAAGATCCAGGCTTGTGGCTTGAAAACAGAACAATTTTTTGACGGATAGAATCTGTTATATCTGGTGTCCTGACTTTTGAAGAAATGCGGAAGCTAACAAAGTCAATGCCAAAAGATGTTGATGGGCATAATGTTCCTGAATTTCTTCTCAAATGTAAGACTTCCAACAGAGAGAAAAAGATACCAAGAGACTTGCTTGTTTGGAGTGCTACCAACGAAGCACTGTATTGTTTTCCATGTCGGCTGTTTCCTGAAGGGAGGCTTAACCAAAGCAGTATGCTGGCAAAAAAAATAAAGGGCATTCACCAATTGTGAAAAAAATTGCATAAACTATATACTAAACTTCCTGAACATGAAAAGAGCATTGAACATAAAACTTGCTACTGCCAGTAGAAGCAATTACAGCAGTCACTGTCAGTTACCTTATTTCTTGCTTCATGAGGTTTAACATTCCAAGGAGATAATAATCTGATAGGTGACCCACACAATGGTGACTTTCTTGGAACTCTTGAGATTATAGCCCATTATGACAGCATCACTTGTGACCATTTGGCTAAAATCAAATAGAAGCAAACAGAGGGCAGAACAATGAAAGGACAGGCTCATTATCTCTCCTGGGAGAGTCAGAATGAGTTTATTGAATTATGTGGTAAGAAGGCCATCCTTGCAGAGAGAGGAAAGGACATTTATTATTCTATCATAGGTGATGCTACTCCTGATGCCTCTCACCGTGAACAACTTGTGTTGATATTGCGATTTGTAGTGCACAAAGACAGTGATACATTTAACATTCAAGAAAGGTTTCTTGAGTTTATCAACTTTAATTTTTTAAAAAAGGAGAACAGATAGCTGAAATGCTAATTGGTAGCTTGAAGCGTCACAACATTCCTCTGGATGACTGTAGAGGTCAAGGATTTGATAATGTCTGACATATTAGAGCCAATAAAAGGTGTTCAGGCCTGCATTATGTCCAAAAATGAACTTGTTGTGTATTCTCCTTGTGGTTCCCATTCACTAAATCTTGTAGGTGTCAATGCTGCTGCAGCCTGTACTGAAACATTAACATTTTTTAGTTGTGTTCAGCAACTTTGTGTTTTTCAGTACTAGCCCAGTGAGGTGGAAGATTATAACAGATAGGATACACTGCTCACTCCACTCTCAGGTCAGACACACACTGGAGTGCACGTGCTGATGCTGTCCATCCACTCACAAAGTGAGTATCTTCCAGGTATTCTGGAATCACTGGATTGTGCTCTTGAATTAAACTTGACACATGAAGCTCAATCACAAGTAGAAGCACTGAAAAGGTACTTCAGCTCATTTTTAATGCCTTTTGATGGCTAGCTTCTGGTACAAAGTTCTTTCAAGTAATGAGGACAGAAACAAGATTTTACAAGCCACAGGAATCTCTCTCTTGAATCAGAGGTATAAAGTTCAGTCTCACAGAGTGGAATTTCTAAACATGTAAATTTACACTGATGCTTTTAAAAAAATCTTCAACTTTGAATAAGGAACTGGGAACAACTTCAGCCTTGTCCTTTACATGAATCCCTTGCCAGTTGTGCTCCTGCTCCGGCATATTGGACTGCATTAGTAGGAGCATTGCCAGCAGATCAAGGGAAGTGATTATTCCCCTCTATTCAGGACTGCTGAGGCCACATTTGGAGTATTGTGTCCAGTTTTGGGTCCCCCCACTACAGAAACGATATGGGTAAATTGGAGAGAGAGTCCAGCAGAAGGCAATGAAAATGATTAGGGGGCTAGGGTACATGACTTATGAGGAAAGGCTGAGGGAATTGGGTTTGTTTAAGGGGGGGGGGGAGTGTTGATAGCAGCCTTCAACTACCTGAAGAGGGTTCCAAAGAGGATGGAGCTAGGCTGTTCTCAGTGGTGGCAGACGGAACAAGGAGCAATTGTCTCAAGTTGCAGTGGGGGAGGTCTATGTTGGATATTAGGAAAAAAATTTTCACTAGGAGGGTGGTGAAGCACTGGAATGGGTTACCTAGGGAGGTGGTGGAATCTCCATCCTTAGAGGTTTTTAAGGCCCAGCTTGACAAAGCCCTGGCTGGGATGGTTTAGTTGGGGTTGGTCCTGCTTTGAGCAGGCGGTTGGACTAGATGACCTCCTGAGCTCCCTTCCAACCCTAATTTTCTATCATTCTGTGATCTGAATCATGAGTTCTACAGGAACAAATCAGTCATTGGAGGAAGCTCCTCCAAACCCTCACCTCAGTGAGTGTGATCTGTCTGGATACCATTACATGGGGGAAAATGACAAACAATCTTCACAGAATTGCTCAAGCTGAACGAAGCTACTACTATGGGGTAGGGAATAAAACTGCATTTTTAGAATTCCACACATTCTTTCTGTTACAGAGCATAGGCAAGGGGCCTGCTAGATGGGTGTCATGATTGCTGATTACAGACATGTAGTGTTCCATGTTTTTAAAACCAATTTTCACTGATAAATTACCTATTTTTTTAATTAAGAGAGTTCAGTTTTTACTGATTTACACCCGTTTATCAATCCACTCAATATTTTTTGAGTACTTATTTTTGTTAAATACTAAAACTTCATGCAGTTGTGGTGTCCAGCTGCTCTAAGATTGAAGCAGTTCCACAGGGTAAAACACAGAATGCACACACAGTGGAGGTCGGAAAAAAGTCAAACAACATTAATACTGCACTATGATTGGTTCACAAGGAGAATTTGCCCACCTATTTCTTTGCATCTGTTTAGTGTGGCACGAATTTAAACAATCAATCCTCCACAGATAACAATATGTAAGGCCCCCCCATCCACCCGCTTACCTCCTTTAGTGCCAATCTCTTTACAGGTTTAGATGGGCAGGCTTGGGTTCTTCTGGATCCCCACATAGCCAGTCCTGCCTTTTCTGAGGCTGGCTCCAGACTACCCGCAAAATGGCTTCTCTCCCCTGCCAAGGCCCCCAGGAGAGGGCATCTCATTCCCTATTGGGCAATCTAGCTCTTCTTCCTGGGCTTTGCCTTGTCAATCATTTGACTCCACTCCTTCCTCTAAGCAGGCATGCCTGCAATACTTCCCCAAACCAAACAGGGGCCCCTGTTGTTCTACATAGGCTGTCTTCTCTCTCCTGGGTTGCCTAGCAGTCTGACTCTGACCTTGGCTCCCCCTTCCTACCAGGGAAGGAAGCGTGTCTCTCTGTCACGGGCTCCACCAGGGAACGGCCTGATCCTGGGATACCATTGAGCCTCCTGGGCTCCCTCTCACCTTATGATGTGGATGCCCAGCCACAAACCTCTAACAGTTACTGTGCTTACACAGATATTTACTGGCCACGACACACCCAGCTAGGGGACAGGAATGCTCTCCCTGAGCCACTCCCACACCAACCCTGGATCCAGGCACCAGCCAGTTCACCAAGCTTTACACTCCAGGCAAATACCATCTTGCACTGAACAGAGATCTGTACAGTAGAAGCTCATTAATTAGTTTGCTCCCCTTTTGATGTGGGGGGAAGACATACACCTGCCTTTTTGTCTGAGCTGATATATTCTAAACACTTCAACCACTACAGTATTTTAGGTAAAAGTATAAAACAGATTAAATACAGAAAAATTGATTTTTAAGTGATTATAAGTGGTAAGCATAAAGAGACCAGAAACAGCTACCAAAGAAATAAAAATAAAGTTTGCAGTCTAAATTCTCTAATACTGAACAGAATTTGCATTAACAGTATCAAACCATGTCTGATGATACAAGCAGGCTTACAGTTCCTTGTTACACAGGCTAAGTCTGCCTTGAATACCAAACAAGAAAATAAGTGCTTAGAAATTCAAGAAGAGTGAAGATGGGAGTGAAGAGGATGCATTGCACTGCAAGTACTGCAACCTTGAGGTCATTGCTCACGCTGACAGAATAAAGGAGCATGTTGAAAGCAAGCGACACAAGAACCTTGAAGAAGAAAGTGAGCTTTGGGATAAACAGTCAATATCAGGCGCTTTCACCAGGGTTTTAATGAAAGAGAGGACACAGCTTGATTGTGTCAATGAATTTGCACGTGCTCTTTGTTTCACTGAACAACCACTGTTAATAGCAGAGGGGGCCTATTGGTGACAATGCTGTCAAGCAGCAAAAACCCTTCCTAATGCAGACAAACTTGTGTATAAGTATCTGAAAGAAAATGACAATGCTTTAGTATCTAAACTGATGGAACAAGTTGATAGAAATGTGGTGTCTAGTCTGATTTTTTTATGAGACTTCTGATGTTTTGGACCATGCAATTCTTGGCCTTTTGTTTTTATATTTTGATTTCAAAGACAATAAAACCTGCATTGTTTTGTGCTGATGTGACATTCATCCCCTTTGCTAACATCCAATTTGTCAATACAGCAATAACTGACATGTTTGAGATGTATTAACTAACTTGGGAAACTGTGGCCACAATTAACACAGATTCTGCTTCCTTTGTGGCTAAATTTGCATGGGAGATTAAACTCAACTAGAAACTGAAGCTGCTATATATTACCTGTCCTGCTCATCTGATTCACATTGCACTATCAGCAGCTACTGCTACAGAAGAAATGAAAGATGTGAAATCTTGCATCATTGGATTTGGGGCTGTTTTCAAGCATGCGAAGGCTTTGTTTTACACAGTGTGAGGCAAGTTCAGAGCCACATCGGTGGATGACCTTGTACAGTATTTTAGTGCCTATCATGTCACACTAGCACAGTCCATGTGTTATCTCCTAGATCATCCTCAGTTTGTTGGTTCTAAAGCAGAAACTCTAAAGAGAGACAGGCAAATAACCAGAATGACCACCAGATTCTGTGCACCAAGGTAATGTTCATTGTTGAAAACTTGGAATCACTCTGACACACAGAAAATGCTGGAGCTTTCTCTGAATACTGCCAACATGTTTGCCAATACAAATGTTTACTGGATCCTGACAACCAAAATCTCAAGTGAACTGAGCACAAAAGCTGCGGGAGAAACATATGGTGAGGAAACCCAGCTATTTCTGGAAATCCTTCCCACCTTGGAACACAAGAAAACCAAAACACATTCAAAACCTTCAACACAAACACTCAACAAGAAATGGGAGATGACTGTGGCCCATAATCTGAACCCCGAAGGTGTTTGGTCCTGAAGATTCTTTTTAAAAATGTCATCCAAGTGTTGCACACCTTCCTCAAGGTGAATTGTGCAGCAGACTATGACTGTTATGCCAGAGTGTTTCAACCATTTGCCACTAAATATGAAATTTCAAATTTGAAAGGGAAATTTACTACTTACATAAATTTGTGAAAACTGGATGTGCTGGCTTTTTGGAACAGTCAAGACACACTTTGCAGCTAGCTCAGAGAGAGACAAAATATTCTTTGTTTCTCTTCCCCACCCCCAGCTTTTAAATTTTTCCTCATTATTTATTTATTTTTATAAATAAAAACTGAAAATATGGAACACTACTGACATGCTATAGTGATCAGCAGTAATGAAAGCAAAGGACATAGCATAGCATTACACAATGTTCAACAGTGTTTATTGCTATTCACTCACCTGTTCAGGTGATCTGTTGCCCTTGTTCTTGTCTTGCACTTTTTAGTAATTGCACAGTATATTGTGCCATGGAGCCAGTGACCATGAAAACACTCCAGTTTGTTCAGAATGCAACAACTTTCCTATTCAGCAACACAGACTGAGAAAAGCACAACCTCATCTCCTCTCCATTAGCTCTGTGAGGAAATCAGTTCTTCATAGCTCTAAGCAGTCTTCTGTCTCACAACCACTATGATCTACACAATCATTCCTAGATGCATTAATTGTCCCACCCCCTCGTTGAAGCATTATCCTTTCAACTGTTTAAATAGAAAAACTTGCTGTCCAGAGCTGTTGAGAATAAAGATTTTCATCTTATTATTTTTAATGGTGGTAGTGATGCTATTGTGAAAATATTACACTAGGCTCTCTACAATGCTTATTGTTTGAAACGTTCATTTAAACTGTTTGGTACCTCTTGCCTTACAAGAAGATTATACAAAAAAAGTTAATGTAACGTTGTTTGAGATTATACTAAAAAATTCAGCAATTAAAAAAAAATAAAGATTCCCACAACATAAATTCTGCCTTTTTATGCTTATTAAAAAAACAAAAAACCCATTGGGCTGTGTCATCAGCATACACAAGGGATCAATACCCTACACCTTTGATCTATGTTTCCCTAACTTTTGAAAGTTAAATTCCCCCTTCAGGCAAATGAAACCTATTATGCCCTTTGCAGCTGCATCCTGTATTATTAAAGGCCAACCAATTTTAGTTTTATTTATCTTCTGCATAACCCTCCTGAACTAGCCCTTCATGTCCATTCCCCCACTTTAGAAACGCTGGGGTAGATCTTCACCTTATGTTACTTCCTCTTTTTTCATATTTTAATAAACACTGAAATCTTTAGCAACGTTGACATTTAAAGTATCATTAGTAACATTTGAATTAGCACCCATTGAAATAAAAGGAGCAGTTCGCACTTCAGAGTTATTGTTTCAAGGTCTCTGCAAACCTGGACAGACATCTTTCCTTTGGCTGCACTCCAGATTTCAAAAGTTTTCTTTTCAGTATAATAGTTAGAGACTTACTTTTGTTTTAAATGAAAGCACGGACTCTGAAGAACATTCGAAAGGTCTGTATGAACCACTCACTAGTGCTTTATTGTCTTCCTTGGACATGCCCACATTTTGGGGAAATACTGTGTGACACAGGCCGTCTCCCTGCCTTGGCGCTTCCTGCTGGCTATCTGGGGAATCAGCTCTCAGCCAGGCAGACATCCCCTCTCCGTGGTGTCTCGCACTCAGTCCTGTCTCTACCAGACCCTCCTTCTTGTGACTCGGCTCTCCGGTCAATTCACAATCCATAACCCCCTCCCGCTTCTGGGGGATTCTGCAGTCCATTGTAGCCACTTCCTGCTGTGGCCACTGCAGTCCTGCCACTAGTCCTATTGCAATTGGGGGTGCAGAGGGGACCCAGGCCCACCCACTATTCTGGGTCCCAGCATAGGGACCCTATGTGTGTGGCAACCTTTCACGGCTGCCTTCTACTGCGTCTCCCACACAACATCGCTGTAGATTTCCCTGGGACACTTCCCCACAGCCCAAGTACCTTCTTCCCCCTTGCTTCAGGGCCTTTGGCTTCACTGAGTCCCAGCAGCCAGCCAGTGCTCTGTCCAGGGTGCTGACAGTCCTCCCCCTTCAAGCTCCTGGAAGGCACTATCCTTCCTCCGCACTGCAGCTCCCTTACATACTGGCCTCCTGGGCCCTGATTAGCTGCCATGCAGCTCCTTCCTATTGGCTGCCTCTCACGCTGCCTCTCCAAGGGCCCTCTTGACCCTTTCCTGGCCAGTAAGGGACAGGTGGCCCATCACACACTGCCTTAACTACACAGACATAACATTGCGAATTACTGTCTGTGCATAGTATCAGAATGGAAGTGAAAGACTAATGAACTCAAACAAGAAAACAAAGTTAAGATTGCTATGAGAAACGTCACTCTTGTTTTCTCTAAGTTTGTGCAATTCAAAGCTCACCATCTATTTTGTGTTCCTTTGTAAGGAAACATTAAAAAAACCTTTCAAGCACCCAGTGGTATGTCTACACTGCAGTTAGACACCCATGGCTAGACTGTGTCAGCTGACTCGGGCTTGTTTAATTGCGGTGTAGAAGTTTGGGCCCAGGCTGCAGCCTGAGCTCTGGGACCCTCCCACTTTACAGGGTCCTAGAACCCAGGCTCCAGCATGAGCTTGAACATCTACACCACAGTCAAACAGCCCTGTAGCCTGAGCCATGGAAGCCCACATCAACTGTCATGGGCCAGCCATAGGTTTTTAATTGCAGCGTAGAAATACCCTTAGTGTTGTATTCAATCAGGCTTTGATTTTTTGAATGTAATATTCAAATCAGCTGTCACAGCATCTCAATTTAATCATGATTTTTAGGATGCTACATTAATAAAAATCCTAAACATTAACTGCAGGGAGTCACTTGACACAAAACTATTGGCTGCGACAAATGTGACGATTTCAGCACTTTCACTTCTGCTTCTAACATCTCCCTCTGAGGTATGAGTGGGTGGTACAGAGTGGGACATTCCTATCCAGAGAGATGAGATGTAATTGTTCATTAGAACAGATTGTATAGGAAACTTCCAGAATATAGGAATGTATAGGAAGCAATCAGAATAGCATCTTTGTGTACTGAAGGATTTATAGACACAGATATTTTTATATATATATAATAAGTTAGGACAAGGTTGTCATTTGTCCTTACTCATCCATACAGGGAAGTAAGAGGAAATGAGGCCCTTCACCCCACCTTATGAGTGCAGGTGCTGGTGGTGAGTGAACGTTTTGAGGCCACTACTCTAACCCATGAGAAATTGGTGAGAGAAGCAGAGCAAGTGGGATAGGGGCAGAGCTTTGGGTTTTCTTCCTCAACATGTCAACCAATAGAGCTGACTCAGTACAAGGGGGTAGAGTAGGCTGCACCCTGCAAAAAGCTACAATAGCTTATTTTCCCCTTGAAGCGATGAATAGCTAAAATATGTTATTTGCATTTACTGTGTGATGAGACAGCTCCAATCCTGACGCAGGCTGTGGTCCTTCTACATACAAGTTTACACCTGTAACTAGTAGGGAGAAAAAAACCCAAACCAACCAAAGTATGTACCAAAAACATGAATATGTTCACTTTTTCACTGTGTTTCACTGAAAGATAATAGAACAGTCACTGACTACTTGAAGCTCACTTCCATTGCCACAAATCTTCAATATTTGATCGGTGAATAGCTGTAGCAACTAAGGAGAATATCCTCAGAAAATAAAATTGTTATTTACTTTAACAACAACATTTCATAGAGTCTTAATTCTTGTGAAAGTTGCCAAATAGCACTGAAAATTGAATGGTAAATACTTCATTAGTCTGCAGAACTAACAAAGGAAAGGCAGTGGCAATGTAACTTTTTCTATTCAGTCCTGATTATAATATACAATATTGTCATAGAGAGACTACCTTTAACGAGATTAGGTCAATCTTTCTATGCCCCATTAAATCTGCAGTCTCTTAACTATGAGTGCCCATAAAGGTATGAGCTGTGTTAATGCGTGACCTGGATACCCATTTCCTGTGAAACGGAGACAAATCATCAAATTAACTTTTATTTGCTTTAATGAATTACGTACATTTGTTGAGTGGAGAATATGCCTGTATTCACAGAAAGAAGAAAGAACAGTTAAGGCTAAAAATAACTGATTAACAGACAGCTATGAAAACAACTATGACATCTTTAAACAATTAATATAGAAGAAAACTGAGCTAATGAAGAAATAAACCTGAAGAAATAACCCATCATGTCCATTAATTGTTACACATGAATTTTGATTAGCTGGTATCGGACATCTTCAGAGCAGTGTGGTTTTGGTCTTTTCTCTTCCGATCTCTGACCCCGTCTAGATTGTTGAAAATACCAGCATACTCTACAGCAAGGAATAGCACTTTCTTAGGTACAATGCTGAGGAGACAAACAGCATTTCTAGTTAGTCTTGAAAGTTAAAAAATACCATCCACCCCACTAACGCTAACTAACAAGGTAATAATAAATTAATACATAGAAACATAAAACAAGTATCTGTCAGAGTTGGCCTAGGTATACTTGGTCCTGCCTCAGCATGGGTGGATGGTATAGATGACCTCTCAAGGTCCGCCTGTGAGATAATACTTCACATCTCCAACATTAGTCTTCACAGCATGTTTAACATTCCAAGTTTACAAATGAGGAAACAGAAACAGAGAGATTAAACCATTTGATCAAGAGCACAGAGCTATTTAGTGTGAAAAAACGTTTTAGAACTTGGTAGTTCCTGACTCCTAGCCCCAAGTGCTTTCCTAAAAATCACACCATCTTATAATTCATGGAAATTCTTAAAATAAATATATACATATGTAGAAGTTATCTGAAAAGTGTATTGGAGGCAGTAGTTGAGACCACCCTTTCTTCATAGTTCTGTATATAACTAGTCTGAAAATTGATAGTTCAGCGTTATATCTTACTGCACATTTTTATTTGCTCTGCATGCTGCTTAGATATCAGATATTTGGTGGCCCTGGGAAGGGTGAGGGGTGAGGGGAGGAGGAGGGGAAAAGGTTAGGAGGAAGAAGTGCTGGAAGAGAAGTCCCATTCTTACTTTTTCAAAGAAGAAAGGCAATTGGTCAGAGGCATGAACACATAAAATTTCTCCTCTCGGATTGCATCCACAATCTTCCTGCCTGCATACTCTACATCCAAAATAGGAAGTAAAAGTGGCCTCCTGGTAAAAGAGGACAGGTAGCTATTACAAATTGTAAAACTTTACACTTGGAATCATTTATTTCAAAACTGGTAATTTACCTTCTTCCTCCTCCTTCAAATGCTCTTTTCAAATGGAAAGCTTTTGCTTCTTGCAAAAAGTAAAGATTCTCCAATCTTAGGCCAAGTTTACATTTAAAATTTGACCTAGTTACCTCGCTCAGGAATGGAAAAGATTCACACACCTGAGCAACATAGTTTAGCTGACTTAACCCCCACTGTAGGTGCTGCTACATTGACCTTCCATAAATCTTGCATTGACCTAGTTATTGTTTTGCAGAGAGGTGTAGTAACTACAGTGATGAAAAACCCCTTTCCATTGCTGTAGGAATATCTACAGCAGCACAGCTGCAGAACCATAGCCATGTTGCTGTAGCACCTGTAGTGTAGATCTATTCTTAGGGTTCCCCTGTAAGTAAAACAATTAGTAAAATCTGTTGATAACTGTGAAATTTTAACTAATAAATAGCACTCATACAAGGCCTGTTCCAGAGCCCACTGAAGTCAATTGGAGTCTTACCCATAGACATTTATGTGTTAGATATTTACCAAATAATGTTTTTTTGTGGCTAAGTTGTCAGATCTCTGTATGCGCAAATGCACCCGCAAACTATGTGCAATTTTCTGTGATTACATATAAAAATGCAGGAGCAAGTTATGCACTCACATGCACACAAAGGGGTCACAAAATCTGGCCCATACATCAGACTGGTGGCCCTTTATAGTCTGATTTTCATTTAGTCTTGTGAGTTGTGTGCTCTTTCAGTTTCATGTTACAAAGTGTTGGGGTCTGCACAAACTCGTTATTTTATATATATATATGTTGTACCTAAAAGCTAAAGCTACGTAAAGCTAAAGTTTAGTTCTGGTGAGCTGTGCAAGTGGCAGAGCCCGAAAGACTAAGTTCTAGCTCTAGAATTACTTCCTCAGCACCACTTCTGACAACAAGGCTTTTTGCCTGCCTGCGTGAAGGCAGTTTGTAATGCCAACAGGTGTCCATTATAGGCTGATTCAAGACCAAATTTTCATTTCAAGTAGGCCACCGCATTGGTGTTGGTCCCTGTACATCTGGGGATGGAATTTGAAATACCTATAAGGCAAGGCGCTCTGTCTTGCTACCAATCCAAGCTGGCCATCCTTGTTTCAGTGCTCACAGTGCATAGTGTCCACACACAGCACTCCTTGAAAGCATTTCATGGTCTGTGAATTGTTGTACCTATCCCACAGCGTCTGGTATTATTAGACTGTCTACTTTATGGATCCTACACCAGCATAGCTATGTCGGCACAGACCCCTAGCACAGACACAGCCAACACCGACAGAAGGAGTTTTTCTGTCGGTGTAGGAACACAAGCTCCTTGAATAACATTAGCTACATTCATAGACTCGTAGGACTGGAAGGGACTTCACAAAGTCATCTAGTCCAGTCCCCTGCACTTATGGCAGGACCAAGCATTATCATTGACAGAAGCACTCTTATGTCACCATTGCTGCATCTACACTGGGGGGGTTTGTCAGCGTAGCTACCTTGCTAGTGGTGTCTTTTTCACACCCCTCACTAACATAGCTATGCCAGTTCAAGTTTTAACTGCAGATGAAGGTTTAGTGTTCTGCATTTCTCAGGCAGATGCAGGAGTGAATTAAGCTAAAATGAACTAAGGACACTTTACTACTTAATGAGAGTGTCTACACAGGGGTATAATGCACTTTAACGAATGCATTTTAAATTCACACCTATAGTTAATTCAGTTGAACTTCTTGACAAGTTGAACTTCTTGACAAGCTCTTGATTCATCAACACACCAGTATGCCTAATTTTCCCGTCTGAAACAAATGCCCAGATGAGGCATTATCCAAAGCCAATTTAAGTCAATGAGCTTTAGATCAGGCCCTTAATCCTCAACCTCAGCAATGTCCCTCTTCTTTATAGGTAAAGCAGTGGGACCATGTGCTCAGAAATGCATTTCTATAGTATGTCAGAGTCCACAGCTAGTAAGACTTCTATGCTGTCTGTGTTCGTGTCAGCTACTGGTCATGTGTGCTTAATAATAGTATATTTATTATTTCAATACACATGGCTTTGTGCACTTAAAAGCTATAACAAATGGTATCGAAAAGCAAAGTCAACCCCAAAATGGCTGGGGACTGAAAGAATGATTTATACTGTTTACTAATGATATATTGCAAAGGATGAATATAAACAAATAACAAAAGATTGTAGGGACAAAATTAGAAAGACCAAAGCACAAAATGAGACTAAACTAGCAAGAGACGTAAAGGGTAGCAAGAAAATATTCTATAAATACATTAGAAGCAAGAGGAAGACCAAGGAAAGGATAGACCTGTTACTCAGTGAGGGGGGAAAAACAATAATAGAAAATGTGGAAATGGCAGAAGTACTAAATGATTTTTTTTATTCAGTTTTCACCTAAAAGGTTAGTAGTGATTGGACACCTAACTTAATGAATGCCAGTGATCTGGTAGGATCAGAGGCTAAAATAGGGAAAGAACAAGTTAAAAAATACTTAGAAAAGTTAGATGTCTTCAAGTCACCAGGGCCTGCTGAAATCCATCCTCGAATACTCAAGGAGCTGACTGAGGAGATATCTGAGCCATTAACAATTATCTTTGAAAGGTAATGGAAGATGGGAGAGATTCCAGAGGACAGAGAAAGGGAAAATATAGTGTCAATCTACAAAGAGGGAAATAAGGACAACATGGGGAATTACAGATCAGTCAGCTTAACTTCAGTACCCAGAAAGATAATGGAGCAAATAACCAATAAATCAATTTGCAAACACCTAGAAGATAAGAAGGTGATAAGTAAGAGCATGAATTTGTGAAGAAAAAAATCATGTCAAATCAATCTGATAGCTTTCTCTGACAGGGTGACAAGCCTTGTAGATAGTGGGGAAGTGGTGGATGTGATATATCTTGACTTTAGTAATGCTTTTCATACTGTCTTGCATGACCATCTCATAAACAAACTAGGGAAATACAACCTAGATGGATCTACTAGAAGGTGGGTGCATAACTGGTTGGAAAACCATTCCCAGGGAGTAGTTATCAGTGGTTCACAGTCAAGTTGGAAGGGCATATCGGGTGGGATCCCACAGGGATCAGTTCTAGCTCCGGTTCTGTTCAATATCTTCATTGATGATTTAAGATAATGGCATAGAGACTACACTTACAAAGTTTGCAGATGATACCAAGCTGACAGGGGTTTCAAGTGCTCTGGAGGATAGGATTAAAATTCAAAATGGTCTGGACAAACCAGAAAAACGGCCTGAAGTAAATAGGATGAAATTCAAGTAGGACAAATGCAAAGTACTCCACTTAGGAAGGAACAATCAGTTGCACACATACAAAATGGGACATGACTGCCTACGAAGAAATACTGCAGAAAGGGATCTGGGGGTCATAGTGGATCACAAGCTAAATATGAGTCAGTGTCACACTGTTGCAAGAAAAGCAAACAATATTTTGGGATGTATCATCAGGAGTGTTGTAAGCAAGACACAAGAAGTAATTCTTCCACTCTACTCTGTGCTGATTATGCCTCACCTGGAGTACTGTGTCCAGTTCTGGGCGCCACATTTCAGGAAAGATGTGGACAAATTGGAGAAAGTCCAGTGAAGAGCAACAAAAATGATTAAAGGTCTAGAAAACATGACCTATGAGGGAAGATTGAAAAATTGGGTTTGTTTAGTCTGGAGAAGAGAAGGAGATATGATAACAGTTTTCAAGTACATAAAAGGAGGAGGGAGAAAAATTGCTCTTGTTAATCTCTGAGGACAGGACAAGAAGCAATGGGTTTAAATTGCAGCAAGGGCGGTTTAGGTTGGACATTAGGAAAAACTTCCTAACTGTCAGGGTAGTTAAACACTGGAATAAATTGCCTATGGAGGTTGTGGAATCTCAATCTCCAGAGATTTTTAAGAGTAGGTTAGACAAACATCTGTCAAGGATGGTCTGGATAATGCTTGGTCCTGCCATAACTGCAGGGGACTGGACTAGATGATCTCACGAGGTCCCTTCCAGTCCTTTGATTCTATTATTCTATATTTTCATGGACACTGTGACAGACACAATTTTCTGCAATATCCTGAATTAACGTCATTGAATTAAGTTAAACCGTGTTGAATTAGGTTAATACCTTTGGGGTTCATTATATTAAAAATACAATTGTGTATGTGTTATTGTAGCACTGTATGTATTTCCATAGGAAGAGTAAATAGGAGAACAGCAGAGGGTGATTAGGCAAATTCAGTGAGATAATAAAATTTTCAGAGAAGCCACCCCCTGGAGAGGCTCACATATACTAGTTTAAACTGGATTACCCAGAGATCAACAGACAAAGAAAAGGTTTTTTGATAAATAGCCTGGTTTTAAACTGATCCAACAAATGGGTAGAACCCCATGTCCAAGGAGGGCCCCAATTCTTAGGGTAAAGTTGGAAGAACTGAGCAAACTGAGGCCCCATAAGACTGTGTGCTTGTTCTGAACTCAAGCTGTGATGAACTTGTGACCACAAAGGAAATCCTGTGGATGGGGTTTGAAGGATTAGAGGGTTCTTTGGTAAGCTTATTAACATGTGTGTAGGTTCTTTTATTGTTTTTAATGAGTTTTCTTTGTAGTGTTTTTTTACCTTAAGAAATAAAGTAGGCTGGCAGAGGAAGTGTTGTGTGTTACCTTATTATTGTAGCAATTATACCTGTTAACCGCCTCTGAAGAGAAAGCAAGCAGGTGTCTGTGGGCAACCTGTCTGTGATGGGAATAACACAGTGAATGAAGGGAACTGTGTTGCCTGGAAATATCCTGGTCAGAAGGGAGAGAGATGGGTCTCCACCCAAGAAATACAATGGCCTGAGAGTGGGTGCCCCTGGCTGGACCACTGCAGGGAAATTGGACCACCAACAGTGCAGTTGCCCTGAACTGTGACAAATGCTAGATCTAGAGTCAATTATTTTTAGTATTCCATATGCAATTACTTAGTAAGCAAAATATAAGGAGTATTACTTACGAGACACGAACACCCACAGATAATTCTGTATTTACGAAAGAAGGACAGACTATGGTGGTTTTAATGCCTTTCTTGCCTGCAGCCTGCAACTCAAAAGCTAATGACTCCAGAAAGCCAATTATTGCAAATTTACTTGCACTATAATCTGTAAAGCGAAGAAAAAAGGAATATTCAAAACACAGCAGCAGCATCATGGCAGGTGTTACTGCTTGAATGTAAATTTTTAGAATAAAATATTTAAACTTTGATAACTATGAGTTATGTTATGCTGCTTTCTGTTTTGTGATGAATATCTTAGGGCACAGTTGTGCAACCCTTACTTATGTCGGTGAGCATTTATTGATGTGAGTTCAATGGAACTATTCACGCAAGACATAGCTCACTAGTGTGAGCAAGGTTTGCACAACTGGACCATTAGTTTGCACAGCGTAAAACCTATAAGCTGACAACATACTCTGACAAGAGTAGTTGGGAAGTTGAAACCTTTCAGTTTTTTACTGGAGATCATGTATAACATCGGTGAGTGGAAAGAACATCCTGGATAGTTACGTGCATCCTACACCTGCATCCAGTACTACCCCAAGAAGCTTACACTGGAACGGAAACAATTTCCTGTGCTGAACTCTAAAGGCGCTACCTCCTCAATGCTGGCTTTGATATAGATGATTCCTTTCCGACCCTTCATCCCATAAACCACTTTTTCTCTTTCAAGTTCTCATTATTGTATTCTCCCCCTACCTCACACATTACTCCCTCAGAATCTCCTTTGGGGTCTCTTCATTCCCAACTCTTTCATATCCAAATTCCTTTCTCTTCCCTGGATACACTCTTGGCAAACTCATCTGCTCCCATGGCGCCCATTATCATTTGCCTCTGGTAACAAGAACTCCCAAATCTAACTCTCTCTCTTCTTGCAACTCTAGCTGCCTTCGACATCTTCTCTTGGATATCCTGCTGCATCTCAAACTTGATCTCTTCAAAACAGAAATTCTCATCTTTCCTACTAATCCCTCCCATGTCACCTTCCTCTGTCTCCATTGGCAACTCCATTATCCTTCCATTGCCCAGACTTGTAATGTGGGTGACATGAAGGTTCCACAAACATCCTTCATTCAGGCTTTTCCAAACTTTTGGTGTTTTACTTTGCAACTTCAACAACCTTCTTTTAAACAGTTTTTTTTTAAGAATAAAAAGGAGAAAAACTATATTATACACAACTGTAATATTCCCTTCCCCCCCACTTGTGCTAGAAGACTAACTTTAATAAATGACAGCAGGAGTAGTCTTATTCTTTGAAACAGTGCATTACATGCGCATGAGTAACCCCATATTATAGACAGAAAGAATCTGCCAAATCTAACTATTCAGATATGCTGATAGGCAGTGTAATTAAGTGGCTAAGAGTTGGGTCTGCCATGTTAAACACCTGATTACATTCTTAGATTCTCAATGGAGTATGTTGCCTTGCCTAATAGAAGTTGGGAAAAACACAGAATTATTAACACCAATCAGTAGAAGAAGTGAGACATGCGCCTAATATCCTGGTTGTTAGCACAATTCACCTTCCCTTAGGCCAAAGGGTATTTTGAGAGGAAAAATGAGGAGCTGGAATGCAGAGGTGAGAGGCTGGAGAGCATACATCAAGCGGATGGTTTGTTCAGGAATTTTAATAGCAAGTTCTACTGAGAAAAACACAAAAGGAAAATGGGGAATTTAAACAGCTTATCACTCATCAAATCAGAATGGATTTTCCTGAGGATCATAAAAGGTGCCTCCAATATACCAGGATCATCCCTTTACTAAATGTAAAGTTCTAGCTGCAAACCATGGAGGAGACAGAGCTTTTTGCAAAAAGTCAGAAAAAAAAGATCATGGGAAATATTAGGCAATGTTCCTGCAGGAACTGCTGCTGCTTCCCCCGATGGTAATTGAATTATCGGTTTGCTATGGTGCGTATTGCTCTTTCCAGTCCGCGAAGTCTGCAGTGGGCTTGTTTATGCTACACAGGTATCATCATCATTCTCTCCTTCAATCTGCTCATAATTTGTACAAATACTTGCAGGCTTTTCATGAGTTTATACTATCTTTGCATCATAGATTAGTACAACTTTCCTTTAAAAACCTGGATGAGATTTCAGAAGTAAAATGGCTAACTCTGAGCATACATTTTAATTCATTCAGAATAGCTCTATAGTCCACTAACCTGTCAGTTTATTGGCACCAAGAAGTCCAGTCCCACTTGAGATACTAACCAAGTGTCCACGGTTACAGGCGATCATAGCTGGAAGGAAGGCTTTGCATGTCTATTAAACACATAGGAAACCACCGTTACAATTAGGTGTCTCTCTTCATTCTATAATCAGGTTTTACAACTTCAGTTACTTTACATAGTTTCATTTTTAAAACAGGAAACTTTTAAAATGATGACTTTTCACTGAGTGAGCTTTTTCCTTTCTCTTGGAGATTTGTCAGCGCAGAGATTATTTTTATTTTATCTGCTTAATGTTTTCTCCTGGTTTGACTTTGTAAGACTCACTGAGGAGTTTCAAATGAGGTTTCTTCAATTATATTGATCCACTAGGGGGAGCTTGAAGCCAACTTGTCAGGCAGACTGAGGTAATGGGTTGGTGGTTGCAGGCAGAGAAGCCCGGTTAGGTAAGCAGCAATTCTCCAAAAAGAGCCATATTTTTGGAGTTTAATGTATCCACCCTACACACCGCTACTTTATACATAATTTGAAAGCTTATTTTATTTCCTGTGGCAAGGCACCTCCCTCACCTCAGCGGGCTCAGCCTTTCTCCCTTTGGCTGTGGGGGTCTGGTGTAAATCAGTCCCACTTTGGCATGTTTTTAATTCTTCACGTTGGTTTACAAAGTACTTACAAGGTTGGCCTCAGGATAGGCCAGAATAGCTCTCTTAAACAAAGCAAAAAAACCAAATTCACAACGCAAAAAAATCTTTTCCTGCCTCTCTCCTGGGCATTGACTTACTACCCTGGCTTCTCGTTGCCAATCCTTCCCCAAACAGAAGTTAATTTGGGTCTTTCCCCTATGGGGGATGAGGGAAAAGCAGCCTTCCACCCAGGAGAAGCCTTCCTCACTGCTGCCACTAGTTCTCTTGCAGCTTGTTTCTCATCTCTCCTCCCCCTCTCACACCGGAAGAGGGGTTTTTAAAAAGGTCACCCATGGCCCTTAATTGGATTCAGGCATCTCTGGCTAACCTGTGGTAACCTCTTTTCAGTTCACAGGGGAAACAGCCTTCACTATTCTAGAACTGATATACCTGCCTCCCACCACTTTTTGTATAGTTGCCAGAGCTGACTTTGTCACAATACATTTAGATGAGGAATGATGTGAAGCTGCCAAGGAGCACAGTAAGCCTGTAGGCCAGGTGAAACAATGCTACCCAGAATAAGAAAGTGTCATTTTTTGCCTAGTTCCAGAAACACTGCAACATGACTATGACTATAGTTTTTACCGTTTAAGTTCAAACACCTTATTGTGGTGTTTATTGGTCATACCTATTAAATGACAATTTATTAAAAGACTGGTTTTCATGGACAAGTTTTTTTTTTTTCATAAGTGATGAAGCTGTTTAGCATGTGGCAAAAATGGTGAATATCAACATTTTGTGATATGTTAACATGAAATGTTTTCACATCACATATTCTTAATTGTCAAAGTATCTCACATGTGATTATAAAGTTTTCTATATATTCAGTTGAAATTTGCTGACCAGATCATTCTCACATGGAAGGCTGTGCACTAGTACCCGTAGACTGTGTACCTATAATTTGTACTGCACAGTGGATAGATATAGATGTACATGAATTCTTAATGCAATGCTTCTCCATTTGTAAGCTTTTGTACATACAATGTAGCTTCTAGTTTGCCTGATAGAAGGTTTTAATTTGCAATCGGCTATGAATGTCATACTAGCTTTTGAAATATTCTAGCAACAAGCCTTTTAATTGACTTATCCACAGGTCAGTATTAGTGTTAGAGATGACAATATACAGCTTCATATTATGAATATGCAAAAGCTATGAGAGAAAGAAATGGCATAATGAGAAGTAGCGAAGACAAAGTCCACAAACAAGTCCTTGCTCTGCACTGAAGAGGGGTGAAGAGCATGTTACAGCTTTACCAACCATGTCCTTGATAATATCACAAAACTCATTTGATCCTGAATCACATCCAGAGGTCCTTATCAACATATCTACTGGGCTGCATGTAACATCAGATGTATAAAATTCTCTACTGAAAACAGAAGATGTTGATGAAGAACAAATGCAGAGATTTGTCAGAGGTGTACTTGATTCTGATGGGAGAAGTAGCTTCTTCAGCCCGGTCAAGAAATCTGGCATCAAAACATTTTCTGACATGACCAAGAAAACCAAATTTAAATCTGGCAAGGGAGTGACTATCACAGCAGCTATCAGTCTAGAAATTGTTTTCTGCAGTGCCCCGTCCTTAGCAAAATGCAGAGATGATGTTTCAACAGCAACTCAAACAGACCTGTGTCTATGTCCCTCTTGCATGCTGATGGACCACTGAGAAGAACATACAAAGTTGAATTAGGACCTCAGCTGGGAGCTCAAGCTGAAAGAATCCATGACCTCAGAACATGCAACAAAGAAACTACATCAGAGATGCTATGGATGTCATACAAATGATGGCTGGAAACAAATTCCACACATTTGATGAACTGGCTGCTGAATTCTTAAGGCAGATACTAAAAGGATCTGAAAAAGCTAATTCTGCAATCAAAGTCTTTGACCAATATGACAACAATAACTCTGTGATAAATGCAGAAAGATAGCACCAGACAGGATCTAAGGTTGGAAGCAAGAAATATCAGGTAATTGGTGGATGCCCTTTACCTCCATAGAAAAAGTTTCTAAACATGGCATCCAACAAGCAGTCACTTGTAAAATTCCTCTGTAAATATATGATTCAAAATGCACCTCACGGGTGTAGGAAGACACCCAACAAACACTCCTTCTTGCTGGAGGCTAGCCCAAGATTTGTACAGTACTCAACAGGAAACAGACATAAGGATACTTCTGCATGCTGTATGCGCCAATATGACTTTTGGATCTCTTAGGGTCAAAGGAACCATAGTAATTACGTTACCTGATACAGATGTTTTGGTCCTTTCTATTCACTACTTTCCAAAAATGGAACACACAGATAGCAGCATGTGATGGAAAAAGGCCCCATGATCAGCACATCTGACAAGTCTAACTTCATACCTGCACAAGCAATTTGTGATGCACACACTCCTGACTTCTGCAACATAATTCCTGCTCTACATGCATTAATAGGATGTGACTGTGTCATTCCTACCTGGTATTGTAAAAAAAAATCTGTGATTAATGCTGTCAAAACAAAGGAAACTTACTTCTTCATAGATCTTGCCAAATAGGGAGAGAGTGATGGACAAGCCACAATTTCTGCATTAAGGAATTTGGTAGCAGTGCTGTATGATCAGAGTGAGAAAGGATAGGAGATGGACAGAGACCTGAATTGCTTGCATCTCATGGTAGCCATCAAAAAATACAAGTCACCAGCCAAACTAGCACCATGTGAGGACAGTTTTGAAGAGCATCTCAAAAGAGCATCATGGCAAAACAAAGATTTGGATGTGTCTGAACACAGGTAAACCAGGTATTGGATCATCCTTGCAACGTGGATGGAAAAATGTGGATGATTAACTACTTTCTGTATTCTTCAAGGACACAAAGGCATCTGAGCTTCTACAAGGCCTTATTTGTGCCTGTACTAGTAAGGGTTGGTGCACAATCAACTATCTCTGTAGTCAGAAAATCTTTCCTGCACAGAACTGTGTACTTGCCAAGGTAATGAAGACTGTGGTAACCCACACACTCTTGACAGATCATGATGATGACAACAACTAGAAATGTCAGCAACACTATTAGATTTCAATTATATCCATACAAAATTATTAGATTTTGTTTTACTCTTTAGATTGTTGTTGTGATGCTTTGAGGCCACAAAGAAATCCAATTTTAGGTCTTGAAATAACACAGAGTCATTAAATTAAGAGAAACAAATGCAAATATTTCAAAGTGGTCATTTTAATGTGACAAGGCTTATTGCAGTCCAGCACAAAGGGGTGTAGAAAAAGAGGCACAGAGTAAGGAGATTTGCCTGGTGTGAGGAGAAGGGGACCCATGATGGTCTAGTGCAATGATACTCAATAGGCAGCCTACAGGCCATATGTGGCCTGCCAAGACTTCCTGTGTGACCCGCCAGCTCATGTTAAAAAATGTTTATAATTAAATTCACGAACAGAGATACGCTGCCTATCATTTGCCTCTGACATCCTTCGTAAGTAACTTACTAGATCTTAAGTTCTCATGACAGCATCAGCTACAATTGAGCTAGGACACTATGCATTTTTTCATTAGTGATGGAAAAGGAGCCAAAAATTAATGAGAGTGGGAGTAAATGTCACAAAGTCAACAGCAAAAACTGAGTTTTTAACCCACACTAGACAGCAGATTTTCTTTTTATTTTATGCCACCTCATTTAAATGCAAAACCTTTGCATTTAATATGCCAAACAGTGTATCTGTCTGTAAGGCTGTCAACATGAAGCACCACTTTGAATCAAAGCATAGTAACTTCAATGTGGCCTATCCTCTTGCCTGCATTGCAGGACATGACAAAATTGAAAATCTGAAGTCTTTGCATCACACTTCAAATGTCATTCTCACAACAGCCGTGACTGTACAGAAAAAAGCAACAGCTGCTTCTTTTTTGGATAATGTTGGCACTAGCTAAAAGGAAAAAGCCTTTCCTGGATGCCAAGCTTGTGAAGAAGTGCACGTTGGAAATGCTGGAGGAGACTTTTGCTGGAGATAAAAACAAAGACCACATTGTGAACCAGGGGAAGCAATTTCCCATTTGATTCCATGGCAGCGCGAAGATCGGAGGTAATTTACGAGGATTTTTTGTCAGTATTGCTTTCCGATTTAAAAAACACCAAATACCGGTCTCTTGCAGTGGACATATCAAGCAATTTACGTGACACTGCCCAGTTATCACTGTTCGTATGATGGTGATATTTTCAAAGACGAATTTTTGTGCTTAATACTGTTAGAAACCTACACCACAGGAGAGACCATTTTTGAAAAGGTAAAAGGCTTTTTTTTTTTTTTTTAAATGGCTTAGGTCTGCAGAAAGTAAACTTGCTTGTTACAGACAGAGATCCCTCCATGACAGGGAAAGAGAAGAGTTTCGCAGTAATACACCCGTCATTAAACACACTTCACTACATCATTCCTCAGACTGTCCTTTGTGGTAAGTTGTCTGGGGACTTGGAAAAAAAATGGGTATTGTGATGAGATTAGTGAACTACATATGCTCAATTTCTAGCTTGCAACGTCATTTTTTTAAAGCTCTTTTACAAGACATTTCAGCCAAATACAGTGACTTATTGCAGCACAACAACATTCGCTGGTTAAGTAGAGGGTACATGTTAGAGAGGTTTGGTGTGCTTCAAAAAGTAATAATAGAATTTCTTTCAAACCACAAAACTAACAAGGCTTGAGAGTTCCTGGAATTTATTAATGATATTGGTAGCTTTTCTGTGCAATATTACTTGTCACTTGAATTCCCTCAACTTGCAGTTCCAAGGCTGTGCAAGCAGTGCCAGGATCTGTTTGAAAAAGTGTGTGCCTTTCAGAGGAATCTTGAAATCTTTCAGACAGATTTAACAAGAAAGATGTTGCACTTTCCCACATTGAATGTTGTTGCTACAGATGAAACTTCGATGAAAATGATGCACGAATTCCTAAACAATACGATTGAAAATTTTAAAATGAGATTTAAGAATTTTAAAATTCCAAAGGATTTGCTTTTGTTTGTTTGTGATCCTTCTTTTTTTCCATCTCTGCTGATGGACCTTTCCCTTCTGAAACAAAGAACATTCTTGATTCAATTGATGACGGTGCCTTTCAATTAGAAATTGTAAGGCTCCAGAGCTCAGAGGTCTTGAAGTAAAATTCAGAGAAGTGGGACTTTGTGATGTCTGGACTCAATATGCTGACCAGTTTTAGATTAGCCAGAATCTAGCCACATATATTTTAATGATATTTGGATCAATGTACCTCGGTGAATCTGGGTTTTCTACCATGAACATTATTTAAAAAACCAACACTGCAATCGCCTGACAGATGAGGATGCTCACCAGTGCATGTACCTGGCCCTGACCTCCTGCTAACCACTCTTCACAAAGCTTGTCAGAGATCTTCGATGTCACCTCTCCCATTAGAGATTGTCACAAACATGGGTAATAATGCTGATTTATAAACTTCTGGAAGATAGAAACACTAATGCTTATGTTGCAATCAAGGTCTTCATAGCTTTTGCATATTCATAATATGAAGCTGTGTATTGTCATCTCTAACACTAATACTGACCTGTGGATAAGTCAATTAAAAAGGTTTGTTTCTAGAATATTTCAAAAGCTAATATGACATTCATAGTCAATTAAAAATTAAAACCTATCAGGCAGACTAGAAGCTACATTGTATGTACAAAAGCTTATAAATGGAGAAGCACTGCATTAAGAATTCATGTACATTTATATCTACCCACTATGCAGTACAAACTACGGGTACACACCCTAATTGGGAATAAGATAGTTAATTAAATCTTACTTGCAAGCAAATTAAATAAGGAGAATGGGAAGTTAGAAAAGTAATGGAAAAATATGCAGCTTGACTATTACTTTATTATTAGTCGTTTTTATTACAGTAGCACCTGTAGGTCTCAGTCAAAACCAAGGCCCATTGTGCTAGGCCCTGTTTGAACACTGTGAGAGACAGTCCCTGCCACAAAGAACTTGAGACTAGATTTTCAAAGGTGTTTAGATGTCTAAAGATGCAAATAGATGACTACTGGAATTTTCAAAAGAGTCTAAGTGCCCATCAGGAGCATGTCTATCTTGCTTAGGTATTTTTGAAAATCGCACTAGGCACCTATCATGCCTATATCTTTGAAATTCTGTCTTTTATAATCTAAATAGATAAGATGCTACAGAAAGAAAGTATTACTATCCCTATTTTATAATTGGAAACTAAGGTACAAAGAAATTAAGTAACTTCCCATTGTAGATATAATAGGGTGTTATTGTAAGTAATTAAAATATAGGATGGGCTCAATGATTTTTACCTCTACATTGGTTACTTTGCAATGACGTTGTGAGAAATAAACCAGTTTGGTGTATCTTTTATAAATTTATTAAAAGACTAAGCAAGCAGTTATAGAACAAATATGAGTTTAAGCGACATATGTCACTAGCTAGTTTAAGTTCAAGTTTTGCTAACCTAGTTTATAGTGGTAGAATACAACCATCAAATTAAGGTTATAATATAATCAGTAATTCAATGGTTCAATTTATCTAGTTTGCCAATGAACAAGTTATGGAAAACAATTCTGTTAAGGTTTTACAGGAAGGTTAAGGGGAGAAGCTATTCCCTTTTATTTAAGCCAGTTGGCTAAGGGTCTGTTAAAGGTAGAGGCTATTTTTTGCCTTGATTTTGAGGAATCAGCTATTAAAATGGTTTCCTGGTAACTTCCTCCTCTGGTTGCTTTCTCCTGCTAAGCTTCATGTTCACAGAAATCATATCAAGCTTTTGTTTATTTAGTCTATTTCCCGTCTCCACTTGAACTCAATAGCTGCATGTTTCTGGCAGTCTTACACAGAAATAGGAAGTTTTCTAGAGACCCATATCTAAACCTGTGTCATTCTAAAGATGCTATAAGCCAGGGATCTCTTAATGTTTAGATAACACTGACAGGTTTAATGTCTACTTAGGGGAGCAGTTGCGACACATACACACACATATGTGCACACATACACATTAATGGGCATTGGAACAATTGTAGTGTCCTTGAGTTGCTCTACAAAAGGACTTTCATATGTTCTTCTCAAAGTCTAGCTCACATGATTGGCCTTAGTTTGGAACTATGTTGATATTTATTGCTAACTTTATTGATAAGATGGATCTTGGAGTTCTTTCACATGTGGTGAGGCAAGTTTGGTCTCATCTTTCTCTCAACTGTAGACTTCAGGCTTGGCTTAGCTGGTTGTCAGAGTCTTTCACCCCCCCTTCTTTGGATGTCCAGTCTAGGGAACAAAGCACGATATAACTTTGGGTGTTGTGTTGATATAAGAGAGGCTTCATCTTCTTTCTGTATGATTACCATCTTTTGTAGGGATCAGTGAATTTTCTACTCAGCCCAGGGGACACACTTGTCCAATTAGGGGTTCCAGAATGTTGGCTATAGTTCAGTGTGGACCAATGACTTTGCACCTTGATCTTGAAGTCATATGGAAAACACCAGTTTAGCATGTATGTGTCTTGCACCGATATGTTGATAATTGCAAACAGATCTTCTTGAAAACAAGATGGTGCCATGTAATAAGGAACTGGCAGACAAACTTCCGCTTAGGTCCAAGAGATAAGTGTCCTTCTTGTTTAAATATAATGAATGGCTAGTGAGCATTCACACATCCATTCATTCGCACACATCTTTGTGACAGTGAGTTAATTATGACAGTTCGAACGTAACTCTGAGAGGTGAGGCAGAGCCTAGGGCACATGAATGACCATACCCTAATAATCTGTTGCCTACAAGCCAGAAAGCTGCTTCAAACAGCTCTTAGGAATGCTAACTTTCATTAAACATTGAACATTAAACCATTATTAAATATGTCACACAAGACAGCTGTCAAAGAGCCAGGAATTTAACCCAGATTGCCAGGAGTCTCAGTCCAGTGTCTTAGCCCCAAGCTCATCATCCCTGTTCACAGTTAAGCCACTTACGTTTTCAGTTTTGTTTGTTTTTTTAAATTGTGATGACTGCAGCTAGAAGACTGGAGAAATTTATGGGGTCGGTTGTGGCTAATGATTTCCTGTCCACAAAAGTCAAGTCACTTATGGCTAAATTTTCAATTTTGTTGTGTAATTATGAGTGTCTCAGTTTTTGGGTGCTCAGCTTGGGCCTGATTTCTGGAAAACTCCAAAACGCCAGCTGAAGTCAATGGAAGTTGTGAGTGTTCAGCAACTCAGAAAATCAGGCACCAGGGGCCAGATTTTCAAAAGGATCTTAATACCCACAAATGGGGCAGGTTTTAAAAACAGATCAACTCCCACTTAAACATTAAAATAAATGGCCAGATTATTCCATAAATAAATAAAATGAAATCAAATCACTCAGCACAATGGATGAAAATCGAGCAATAAATGTCACAGTGGGAATTACTGGCTGCTGAGCTGTTATGCAAATCGCATCCAGAGTTCTAAAAATATGCACCAGAGTTAGATACTTCTCAAAAGTTGACACTTCATCACTTTGCCTTTGGCTGACACCACAAATCTCTAAAAGAGACAATTCTCTATTAACCTTTGAAAAAGGGTTTTCAGATGCTTAGAATAAAGGATCTGTACAAATACAGGCTGTTGAGGACAGATGGTATAAGAAAAAAAAATTAGAATTCTACTTGAAATCTATGTAAAGCAATGGAGAAGTATCAGTTCCAGATGTGCAGTCCTGCAGATTGGTGTAGGAAGCGTAATTTAAATATGTAACATGAATTCTTGTGTTTTATGAAGGATGAGAACAGGAAAAGAGACAGAAAAATAGAATTCTATCATCACTAACTGCAGCCACAGCTATTATAGAGAGATTCTGTTTCTTGATTTAGCGATATAAAGTCTTTGGATTTACACCAAAGAGCACTGTCAGGTTTTGTTTTCAACATCAGTGCACGTTCGTTTTTGGTGAGGATAGTTTGGGTGCCTGCTTGTAGTCAATTCATACCTCATAGTGGAGCAGAGCTTGCAAGCAAGTACTTTTTCAGCCTTGCATTTGCCACAAGTTGAACCAAAACCAAAACCACGCCTCCATTTCTAAAGGGAGTTTCTGAACACTAGGACAACTTAAGTTAAACACATTTTGTTCATTTCTGAGCAAACTGGGTGTTAGTGCACTTTCACAGTTATCCATGCAAGAAAATATATTACCCAGAACTGTGCCATGATGTTCACCCTTAAAGTTTTCTCCATATCAGCATCTGGAAGGTCAAGAAACGTTTTCACATTTGCAATGCCTGCATCATTGACTAGGATATTAACATCCCCAACTTCTTTTCTAACCTGAAAGGAAGAAGGGAAAACCAAGCTATTATAGGATATTCATGCTATTTGTGCTTTATGTTTATAAAAACATATAGTGATCTGTTATTTGTACTGCGTGAATATTTGTCATTATTATTTATTACTAATACTGTGGAAACAGACAACATTTGCTAGGTGTTTTACAAACACAAAGACAGTCCCTTGTCCTGAAGAGTTTACACTCTTAGGCTACGTTTACACTGTGGTGGCAAATTTGCCGCCGCCAGATCGATCTTTCAGCATCGATTGAGCGGTCAGTATAGACCCAGTCAATAGATGAGGGAGTCAACTGAATAAGTCTACCCCCTCAACTAGCGTAGCGCTGAGCCGATGGGAACGCTATTCCCATCGGCTCAGTGCAATGTGAACAGCGCACAGAAGCAGTCGATGGGAGTTATGCAAACTACTCTGTGTGGTTTGCGTAACTCCCGTCGACTGCCGCTGAATTTCCGGGTAAGTGTAAACAAGCCCTTAGAGGACTACTTTCAGATTCATGCATGACTTTTCAATTAGTGTACATGCCTAAAAAGGAGTAAGTGGAATTGACAATATTTTACCACCAACTTCTCACACTTACAGAGTTTTTTCATACTCAAGAAACTAATTTCTGCCAGTAGTTTAAGGATGTGTCTACCAGTGTAGCCGTGTACACTAAATGGATGTGATTTCTAAAGTGTTGTACACTAACTGGCCCACGTAAACCTTATTGGCATGAACAAAGCACTACATTAATGTGCAGTAGGGAATGTATAGTTTGTGTCAGTATGGGTCAGTTAGTGCACAGCATATCAGTGCACTATAGAAATCACATCCCTTTAGAATGCATTGCTGCGCCATGTAAACAAGCCCTAACTCTGTCCTTTTAAGAATGCTCCATGCTCATAGGAACACAGAAAATTCGAGTTGCTTGATCCCCTTATTTTTAGCTCGTATAGTCAATGTGTTGGAAACTTCATATGGACCTGGGATAGTTTCAATATATTTTACCTTACCTGATAATGTGTACTGTGTGCATATGATCATCCTTATATTCCATTTAAAAAACAACAACAACAAAACAAACAATGTCACTGCTACAGCTGGATGACATTTTTCAGATGAGTAGCTTACTCATCAAAAAGTGCAATTTTAGGTTGACCCAAACTTTGCGAATTTGTGTCAAGTTCCACTTTGTTCCTTGGGTCTAAACAGCCCTAAAAGTTGTCTAATAAGATACACCATTCATTAAAGTGTGTTCTATGTTTAAATGTCCTGAGAAGCTTGAAATTGTATTCTGTAATTTCTGGTAAACAAGTTATCAAACTTCTGCTTATGAAGACTGTTCTATTAAAGTCTGTACTATAATATCTCTTTGAGGGCATGGAGGGAGGAAAGGGTTAGCCACTTCATAATAATTGAATTCTAAAAAGAAAGCTTTACAGTTGGCTTTGAGGATGTGGTTCAGACAGATAAAAAAGTTGGTTTCCGTATTAAGATTCCAACAAACTCCAAGTTATAGATTAAGGTTGATAAAATTCTTTAGTTGGGGTTTATAACCAATAAATAGTTTCTAAGAAGGTGGCTCTCTAGAGTTTCTAAGGATTGATTATCTGTACTTAGTTAAATCTTGTAATTAGTTGATTATTTCATTTCATTCCAATGAGCTTATCGGATATGGATAAGAGCCAGTTTGCAGCATCCTCATCAGCGAAGTGCAGAGCTCTCAGACCATCATGAAACCTGGTCAGAGGGCAGTCATCAGTGATGAATGACGTTGTCTGTCTTTGGCCACAGCCACATGTGGGATCCTCTCGTTGGCCCCAGGTGTGAAGGCTGGCTGCACATGGACACTGGCCTATTCAAAATTGGTTCAGAAGGGCCCATGAGTGGCACAGCAAATCAAAGCCAGGTACACACATGATCTAGTTAGTTTTAAGAGACTGGTTTCTAATGTCAACTGCAGACCATTCTTCATGCCTGTAACAGGCCCTCTGGCTCCTGCCTCTTCTCTGGTCCATATGTTGCTCATAGGCCCTTGTGCTAGTTAAACACCTTGAGTGGTTTATTTATGATGCAGATTCCCACCATCTTCAGACTACATACGACTCTGCTCCAACAATCCTAGGGAGCCCCCAGCTCCTGTAACAAGCAGGGAAGAACAATCTCTTTCTTCCCGCTGTTGTCTGCTCCTCTCCCCTCCCCCTTTTACTTCCTCCTTGTGCCCATTTGTAGCATCTGCCTTAATTTGTAGCCTGATTTTAGCCATCCAGCTCTGCTCCACCCACAAATTAGGCACAACTCTGTTTAACCAGCTCCATTCTGCATTGTTTGACTGGAGCTGCCGTGACCAGAGTGTTGGCTCAGCCCTTCTTGCCTAGCACTCTGTCACAATGCCACATTGACATCACAGAAAAATCTGGGCTAGTAGGCCCACAACAACTGCCTTAACAACAAGCACACTCTTGGGCATTCAAAGAGATCTGTGTATAGTGGTAGGCTTGGGTTTGGTCTGATCTTCTCAGCCATTCTAGATGTAGCATCCTCATGGATGTGATGGAGGAGCGATGTTGTTTAACAAGGGAAGCCACGGTACTGGTCAAATTGTCTCCATTATCATGTGCATGGTTGAAAGTAGTTGTGTGTCAACCAACTTGACATGAGAGGAATGGGGACAGACCAGAGCACAGTACTCTGCTGCAGAGTAACTGAGGGCTAACCCAGATGATTGCAGAGTTTGAGCATTTGTTCTCCATGAAGTGGCAGCCTATAATGAGACTGACTTGTCAATTTGACCTCGATTTGATAGTTATCTATTGGTATAAATTACTGCTCTAGATTACCTGCTGTGTTACACACAGAAACGTTATAACAACATTACAGCACAGTGGGCTGTGAAGTTTAGAGTGCAACTACGACTGTGCTGATTGAAAAAGAAAACTGCTATGTAGTGTGTTATTTTACTTAAGAGCAGCAAAGTTTAGTTTGTAAGTCAAGTCCTGTTTTGTCTTATTTTCCAGCTAGGCTGAATGAAGAATAAGTCCAAACTGTATATCTGGACAACTATGATGAGAATCTATTGTCCTTCTGGCTCTTGGTTGCTTTTTTGAAATCATTAGATCCCAAGGCATCCTTACTGAACTATAATTCACCCATCACACAGACAAATAGAAAAAAAACCCTCTTGTTTTACTGTTACTCAGTATCGTTTGCAAATTTTGAGGCTCAGTACGCGAACATATGAAATCAACTACAACTATATGCTTTACCATGTTCTTGATTTGAAGTAACTAACCTCCTTTAGTGGGAAAACTGACAGTATTTCAGTCTCCACAGTATATTAGATCAAATCCAATTATTTTATTACAAAAAATAGATTATGCTCTATATACAAATTCCTTCATTTTTTTTGTTAATTTGCAATAAATGGACATAAGTGGTAAGTCTTCTATACCAGAAATTACTTCATCTAAAACTCATTTTTTGAAAGAGATATTATCTTATAATCAGAAACATTATTATACTGGAAACAAAAGCAACATAAAATATTACCTGATCTGCCACTCTGTAGACCTCTTCCCTATTACTGCAGTCACACTTGTAGGCATACACTCCTTTGGCTCCATTTTCTTTGGCCAATTTAGTCGTCTCTTTGTTACCTTCTTCATCGATGTCCCAGAAAACCAGGGTAGCTCCAAGACGAGCAAAATTTAAGGCTATCTGCCTTCCAATCCCATTTGCAGCTCCTGTAATAAGCACTATTTCACCAGCAACATTCTTTTTACATGGAGGACAAATGAACAGAATGAAAGCCTCAAAGTAGTAATATCCTAATAAAATCAGGAATTCGAGTGTCTCCAAGATGCTGTTTAACTTGCACATGATTTTTCAGACAGGAAGGATAATTATTCTAATTAAAAAGATAAAACAAAAATGCTACATTGAAACTTCAGAGATAATAGGATTTAAAAAAAAAAAAAAAGAATTAACTTGCACCCTAAGAATCTACTTCGATAGTAGATCACAACTCTCTTCTGCAAAAATGCATTTTAATGCTAGATGTTTTTCTTGTATTTTCCTAGGAAGTCATAGTACAGGCCAGCTGCTAAAGGTAAATTGGATCAGATCCCACAAATCGCCTATTCACTTAGTTCCACCATTTCCGCTTTCCATTGGTTGGAATGTCATTTAATTTTCTTAATATATATCTTATTGGGCTTTTTCTTACACATATTTTGTGTAATTGTTTACATTTCTGCCAAATAGATTGTTTTTGTAGCAGTTTGTTTAAATGGAATGAAAACCACCAAAACACTCAGACTGCATTAATCTTACATGATAGACTGCTAAAACAGGTTTCCTCTCCCAACAGAAAATATGCATGTCAGTTTCAAAGCACAGGAGATAATGATTTGTCCAAACACTACACATTTTCCATTGATATTACTATTTGTATTCTCATAGTACCCAGGATCCCTAGATTTAAAATCACACCCAATGTTCTATATTATGGAAAATGCACCAATGCTCCTGAACAGTATAGAATTATGATCTTAATTTTATAATGCCATTACACCATTCTGTTTCCTTTATATTGTTCTCTATTGTACATATCTATTGTGCCTTTAAATTGTAGGCTCTAAATTCCAGTGACCTGTTATAAGTTTGGCACGTTTCACTTACTGCAAATGCTTTATGTAAAAAGACAGTACTATATAATTAGTCTGTGATAAAACTATCTTGGATTTTTCTAGTTACTTTGAACAAATGGGTGAAATCTCATCCTTTCCAGCATCACTCAAGATGTGATGGAAAATAATGGTTGCCAAAAGGAACAAAGAAGCCATTTGGGAAACATTTGTTTTTTTCATAGCTGACAAGGCCAGAAAGGATCATAATATCATGATCTTTTAATTTCACTTGCATGTGACAAGCCCTATCTCACCCTGTAATTTCTGCAGCAAGCAAATAATGCTTGAGCTATAGAATATATTTTGAAAAATATCCCCAGTCATGATTTAAGTGATAGACAATCTGCCAAGTCCTTAAGTAAATTACTCCAATTGCTAATGACCCATCCTGTAAATACCTCTGAATTATTTTGAATGGGAATTATAAAGTATGAAAAATTCAAGAAAAAAATTACTTGTCTCTGTCCTTTTAAAGCCAATTAAAAAACTTTGTAAGCAAGTTATACCATTTCAATCTCATAAAAAAGTAATAACAATAATTAAAACAAAAATCAACAAGACCTACGCAGTGACCACACCTAAGAGAAGTACAGTATTGATTAAAACAAAAATCAACAAGACCTACGCAGTGACCACACCTAAGAGAAGTACAGTATTGATTAAAACAAAAATCAACAAGACCTACGCAGTGACCACACCTAAGAGAAGTACAGCATTGATTCCCCTTTCCTCTGCTTTTTATTTTTTCCTTGTTGCAGCGACCATTGTGCATGTACAAGTTGCTGTGAATAACTGTCAACCCTCCAAGGGTTTTGAGGATTTTGTTTACAATGTTCTAGACATACACCAAAAATAGGAGTCCAGAGCTAGATTTAGCTGGGACCACCGCCCTCTCATGCCTAAGACTAAAGAGGCTTTTCAGGTTTGGCGTTTCTAAAGACCTGTAACTTAAAGGGGGGGGGGGGGGATCCCCGCTTGTCCCTTTCGCCAGGCAGCGAGACATACACCCGATTCTAAGGCGCAAAGGTACCACTGAAAGGTACGAGTTGCTCGTCAGTTCCCGGCATACTTTTAGCTGTCTCCTGACCAAATCGCAGGTGCAGGCAGGCAACTTCCCACCCAGTCCAAGAGGTCCCACAAGCCACACGTCTGCGGGCGCTTGCCCGTGGGCACCTATTCCATGCCCACCGGGCAACAGTGGAAAGATCAAGTTTTCCTGCCCCCTCCTGTAATTCAGATCGGCTGCGGACAATTGCTCACAGCCGGCCCCTCCGCCCCCGGTGACAGACAGGGGGACTTATTTCCACCCACCCCCGCCCCCCTAGCTGCAGTCTCCCAGGCAGCAGAGCGCCGCTCGCTTGCTCAGCCCTGGGGCTGCTGCTGGCTCCCCCCAGTGCAGAGCGCTAGAGAGCGCTGCTCCCACCCCCAGACAGGAGCCCACTCCAGAAGCGGCTGCGCACATGCGCAGAAGCTGCTATCGCTGCCGCCTGCCTGGCCCTGAGCCGCAGAGGGACACAGCGCTGCCCCGCGCGCTCGGTGGACAAGCCACTCCCCACTCACCGCACGGATGGCTCCCTGTGGCGCGCGGCCTGGAGTGGCGGGCGCCGCGCGCGAGCGGGAGGGTAAATAGCTCCCCGGCCGCGCGCCGCCTCCACGCCACGCGCCGCGGCGCCTTCCCGCCCAGGCCAGCTACTCCCCGCCAGCCAGCTAGCAGCCAACGCCCTCCGTGGGCGCTTGGCCGGTGTTCGTCAGGTTTTGTTACGCGTCTCTGTTTCTGGCACGCAAGATGCCCGATGACGAAACCTGTTACCCCCGCGGTAACGCCGCAGTTTCTGTCCGATGCCCAAAGCCGACAAAAGCTGTGACCCCCGCAGTAACACCAATTCCTGTCCTTTCTGTGTTTCTGTCACACAGGATGCCCGATACCCAAAGCAGACAAAAGCTGTGACCCCCGCAGTACTGCCACAAAACTCTTCCTGCTTCTGATAGATTTTTCACATTTTTTCCTATCTTCTTTTTTAGTTTAGCTATTCTTCAGATTCCTATTTCTCCTTCCCAATTCTATTTTTACACCTCACTGGCCACCATTTAAACTCCTTTCTATTTTCTTCCATAGTATTTAAGTTCTTTTATTTAGTTGTTTTGCTACTATGTGACTTTTTCCTTTTCTTTCTCTGTGTTTTAATTTGTGGTATATATTTACCTTGATCCTTTATTATGGTGTCTTTATAAAAGTTTCCATGCACCATTCACATATTTCACTTTCAGTACTCTACCTGTAATTTTGGGTTCAAGTAACGTCCTCATTTTTGTGTAGTTCCCCTTTCTGCAATGAAATGGTAGCATGGTGGTCAGCTTTGCTGTTTTAATTCCCACACAGGTGTTTCATTTTATGATGTTCTGACCACTATTATCAAGCAGTTCGTCTATATTCACCTCTTGCACCACATCCGTGCTCCACTTCCACTAAAGCAAAGATTTCCTCTCCTCTTGTGTGTTCCAGGACTAGCTGCCCCAAGAAGCTTACATTTAAGGTGCCTGGAAATTTTATCTCTGCATCCAACCCTGAGATGACATACTCACTCAATATGGGCTAGTTGAAATCCACCATTTTTATTCAGTTCCTTATTTTTATAGTCTCTGTAATCTGCCATACCATTTCACTGTCCCTATCACCATCCTGGTCAGGTGTGCGGGAGTATATCCCTACTGCTATATTGCTATTAATGAAGTGTGGAGTTATGATCCAGAGACATTCCATTTTATATTTGGTTCATTTGCAAGTTTTCCTTCATTGGGTGATATGCTTTCTTTCATGTATAGCACTAGTCCCCCCAGCAGGCCGACCTATTGTGTTCTTACAATAATTTTGTTCGCTGGTGTAACTTTATCCCAGTCTTTAGCCTCATTCCACCAAGTTTCTGTTTTGCCTACTATAGCAAGAAAGAGAGGTATTCTAATTTTCAAAACTTTATTATTGTATACAAATATATAATCAAGAACAAAGATTTTTCAAACGTCTTCAAAAACAACGATGTAAACATATGTTATGATACAGAGTTATGAACATCTTTTTTCCTCTAATGACTTGAACAGTAATATGAAACTTTTCTATTTTTCATTTATATGCCAGATGTGTTACTTCAAGAAAACTCAAACATTTATCTAAATACAACAATTATACAATTTAAACTTTTTTTAAACATCTGAACTATGCACACTTGTTGCACTTGTACTCCTTGTGCTCACCATGTGGGTTCTCTTCATTGATTCTGTCGGGAAGGCAGGGGATATGTGCCCACCTCTTACAAGAGTCACACTGGACCTTTGATAAGTAATAATGAGAATATGAAATCACTGACTAGATAATGATAACTGTGATTTATATTGACTGGTACTACTCCATAAATAATATTTATTATATGTAGAATCATTACTCAAGCGATTGCTCTCATCGGTGGTGAAAATGAGTTCTGTACTGCCATTCTTACAAGAATCCTGATCCTTAGGTAGGTTATTGGGTGGGGTCTATGTGCAAGTGTCTAGATATTGGGCCATGACTTTTGTTCTTGTTTTTCAAACAACCATATTGTACTTACATATTTGTTCCAACATGTGTGTGTGTATGTGTGTTTCTCAAACCAATGGTTCCTAACCTAGGGGGCAGGAGCACCTTGGGGGTGCACTAAGGATTCCAGGGGGTCCATGAGGCTTCAGTAATATTGAGGTCATTTAGACATTGAGCTCTGCGCCAGCCAAAGTGGAAGAGCAGCCCCCCCTGAACTCCACACCGGCCAGAGTTCATCAGCCACCCTGAACTCAGCTTCAGCTGCCCCCCACCCCACATGGCTGGGCACCTGGCCTGAGAGAAGCAGCCCTGCGCTGGTGGAGGCCTGCGCCATCCCCAGCCAAACCACCTCCATTACCCTCAGTCCATGAGGGATGGGAAGAAGCGGGGCCACACAGGGCGTGAGGTGGCGGCTGTGCCAGGGTAGCTTTAGCTTCTTACTCAGGTAAGAGTAATTTATCAATATTAATGTCATTATGTAATTTACTGTTGTTACTATTGTCATATGTGCTTATAGGGGTTGTATGTGTTTATTGCTGGTAGTGGAGCACTTGTTTTACCTACTGTTAAATAATGGGGCTTACTCTCGAAAAGGTTAGCAACCACTGAAATGATTTTGTGTTTCTTACCATCATGCAATTGGTTTTGTCTGGGCAAGTGACAAAGTTGCAGTATATGCAGTTGTCCTCCACGCTGTCTGAAAAATCAATACAATGTACTCAAAGGATGATTACGTTGTGACAAAAACTGTCCATATACACATCTTGATGTACTCTAGATTGTGCATCATGTCAGTTAAGCAACAGGTTTTCAAATATATTTGGGGGTCCTGTATAATAACATTTAAACTTTTCAGCCCAGAATAGTTTTCTCGAACTTTCACTGTACTTACTGCTGGTGGCTATAAAGTTCACAAATTACACATTGCTGGTCTGTCAAGAGGAAGAATTCACCCCATCCATATTGTCTAATACTTCAACACATTATTCATACAGTCTCACCATTACAGAAGCATACGGAGACATATCCCACTGAACTATTCAGATAATAAACACTTTTGTGATCTAATTCCACCTTCCCATTATTTTACCATATACTGTGGCCTCAGTACGTATAGGTAACACAGTTATTGCCTGACTCCTTCAGTAAATGAATTGCTATTTGTCTTCGAAAGCTATTCATGGCCTTTTCTGTGGTTTCCACGGTACTGATGTCTTCATGCTCTAAATACGTTTCTGCAAACTATGAACACTTTTATTTAGAAAATACATCAAAATTATACAGCAATACAAATAATAACGAAAACTTTGTGTTCAATACTCTTAGGATGAGCAGTCCACAGTTGTGCCCATCACTTTGTTGTCTTGTGTTCCAATATTTTTGTTTTCCACCCTTTTGTGGATTTCCCAGTTTCTTTGTAGATGAAGGATCTGAATTGGTAGAGAGAACAGTAGCCAGCTATATTAATGTGTCCTGCTTTTTCTTACAATTTGTCTACATGTGTAAAACTTCTTTCCTTCTGTCTTTAGTGAATGCTTGCAACTACTTAATACTGACATAGATACATTTCTTTTCACGTTATCATGTCAGTATCACGATACGTATGACTTATTTCCCTGTATGCCATCTGGCTAACAAAACCTTATCTATCATGCTACATGCCCACCCACCTTCAATGAAGCTATCATGACAATATTACCCCCTAAGTTACTGTACTTGAAAATACTTTCACAATGATACTACATGTGACCTCTGAAAATAAGTATGTGATAATCACCTCCAGTTCCTCAGCGAAGCTCTCTCATATATAGTCTCATGACATAAGGGGTTGATTATCAACAATTCTTTTCTTTCCATCAATGCTATCTGTCAGTGTAAATACAGATACATTTGATCTTTGTAATATGAGTATTTCAACAAATCCATAATGCTTTGTCCAAAAATTAATGCATGATTTTCTCACTTGCACTGTAGCAGTAACACTTTTGAGGAAATCATCTGTTGTATTCCCTCATGGAAAACAGTATAGACCATGTTTGTAACATTTACATTCAGAACATCATAACCCTCTCTGCACAATACCATTTTTAAAAAATCAATCCTCTGAATTTCCCCACCTACAGTGAATTTCAAGTTTAATATATAGCAATGGAACTTATTGCAATCACACAGTATCTGTAACTTGTAGTGCAGTAATTCATCTACTGAAGACTATCCCAAAGTCTAGCAAGGAAAAACATCTTACCATAATGACCCAATGCTTTGCTTCGTTGTAAGGAAGCAACACTATATCCTTCTGTATAATTCCTCTCTGTGTTCATTGCAAAAAGAAAAAGATAAATGGCTTTATATTAGCAATGAGGCAAATGATGCAATGTGGATTACACTCTACCTCGCCATGTCCTTATATGGCTATTATTACTCATTCTGCAACATAACAGAATTTAGGTTTCTTCAGACTACATCCTTCATTTTGAAGAATGAAAAAGTGTTCCCCCTGGTAATCGCAAAACATAGATCCATTATTACTGCATTAAATATTGCATCAAAAGTAATCCAACTTATTTTCAAAAGTTTTGAATCATTGTAATGAATATGCATATAAAAAAGATGTGTATACACTAACAGTAGTCCTGGCATGAGTAGGCTGTTGGTGGGGACGGATAATTACACTACATGGTGAGAAATTGAGGTTGATTTGTTTTTTCAGACTTGAAATCTTTGCTCATTGAACATATCTGGATTGTTGTTGCTCTTTGCAGCACACAGTGGATCACATACATGAGACATAAAGCATAATTATATGGGTTTGGGGAAATATTTTGAATGTATTCTCAGGTGTCATGTAGTTCACTTGTTCTCAACCAAGTAAGAAGCAAATACCCCCTAAATTCTGAAAATTCTAATAAGTACCCCAATACTCAATTTTCCACTGGCTTTTAAATTTACAGACTTATGTTAGCCATGTGTTGGAAGAAGGGCGGAGTATACAAGGCTGTGATATGACAGATGTCAGATGTGTTGTGGGTAGAGTTACCACCTTTACAGCAGGGGTGCACAACTCAAGTATGTACCAGGGCTAGAGGTGATGTTGGCTAAAGGTAGCACGCCAATGCTGGGGAATATACAGCGCCATGCCAAATTCTTGGACACAGAAGCTGGGGGTTGACACATGACCCCTTCACCCTGTTTTTCCCCGGGTACCCCCTGCCTGTGTCTCGGGGGTACACATACCACAGATTGAGAAACTACGATGTAGTTGACAGATATGTTTGTTGCATCGCCTACATAGGTAGTCAATTAGATTTACATCAAGTCTATGTTGAACAGTGATTGTCAGAGGTGTGTGTAGTACATGTGAAAAAATCTTCCTTGCCTTCCAAAGAAAAGTTTGCAGCAAATCGACGCAGAGTAAATCAGAGTTCTTTATTCATTCCTTCAGGTTATGTGTTATTGGTCTTAAATTGCAAAACCTGAGCAATTTTTTCCTCAAATGATTTTCCTGAGTGTTCATAGAAGAAAAAAATGTCACATGTTAAAAATGTTAACAGGTGCATAATTTTGAACATGTATTGTCTATCCATATAATAATCAGACTTCAGGTATTATGAATGACGTAAATTAAAAACATATAATGAAGGTAAGACAACATGTACAATGTTTGGACAATTATAACAGATACATAAGGGAATAATTTTCATAAGCTCAACGTATTTGTGTCATACCAAAGATGGCTGTATTAGATCATTGGAGATGATATTTCATTCTAAATGTTTAGCTCGGCTATAGGATGCCCAGCAACTACAGTCACAGTACATCAGGACAGGAAATAGAACAGCCAAGGCATGTGAATTGAAAAAAAAAATAAAGCAACTGTGTTTGAAAATAATATATAGTATACTACAAAAATAAGAGAAATATATGTAAACTAGAGATGTAAAAATTCGGTTACTGAGCAATCTGTGTAAACTGGCCATCAGAAAGTTTAGACCTGAAATTAGACGCAGATTTCCAAACGTCAGGGGACTGAAGTTCTGGAATAGCCTTCCAAGGGGAGCAGCGGGGGCAAAAAATCGAGCTGCCTTCAAAACTGAGTGTGATGAATTTATGGAGGGGATGGTATGATGGGACAGTGTAGTTTGGAAATTGACTGATCTTTGAGTACTGGTGATAGCTATGCCAATGGGCTAGGAAGGGGTGAGTTCTGAGGTATTACCAAGAATTTTCTCTTGGGTGTCTGGGTGCTGAGTCTTGCCCACATGCTCAGGGTTTAACCAATCGCCATATTTGGGGTTGGGAAGAAAATTTCCCCCACAGCAGATTGACAAACACTGTGTGTGTTTTTAGTCTTCCTCTGTAGCATAGATATGGCTCATTGGCTGGTGGATTCTCTGTACCTTAAAGTCTTTAAACCATGATCTGAGGACTTTAATAACTCAGTCATAGGTTAGAGGTTTATTACAGTGGGTGGGTAAGGGTCTGTGGCCTGCATTGTGCATGAGGTCATACTAGATGATGGTATTGGTACCTTCTGATCGTAGAGTCTGTGAGTCTATGGGTTCTACATATGAAATGTTTAAACAGTTAAATGTTGTGATTCCCTTCCACTGTGACTTTCAGTTGGGGACAAAGGAAGGTGAGCAGAATCTAGTGGGTTTGGCTCTTGGAGGGGAGATCACAAGGGTGTAGGTCAGACTCTTAAGTGTTTGCTGGTGTACTGCAATGACCTGTTATCTTTGTATGCTTAAATTATGACACACATTGCATTCCAACTTCATCAATATTTTTATTGTTTAAAAGCTTAAAGAAAATGGTTAAGAGTGGTAAAAAAGCACATGGAAACTGTG
Source organism: Emydura macquarii macquarii (assembly GCF_026122565.2). NCBI lineage: Eukaryota > Metazoa > Chordata > Testudines > Chelidae > Emydura > Emydura macquarii. The sequence continues at coordinate 18,966,628 of NW_027131614.1, read as the reverse complement.
AGTTGATGTGTTGATGACCGGGGGAGATAAAGAGTTACCGAGTGGGGGAAATAAAGATTTCATGAGTTGATGACCGGGTCGCTCAGTTAATGAACAACTCAGGTAATGACAGAGGCCAGCATCCTCCCACACACACACCCTTACTGCCTAGCCCCGGCAGCTCCTGCTCTTGGGGATGAGCATGTCATCCCCTACCCCTCATTTAAACATTAGATTACTTTGTAAAATGGTGACAGTGCAGCTCACCAGCTCAACATTTATCCTGTCACATCCCTAAAGTAAACCCTCTTCTTACCTGCCATATTGATGTTGATCACAGGTAATTTTGTTTGCCTGGGACAGCTATTTTCAAGGTAACAATTTTCTTGAATTGTAAAGAATCTGTAAAAAAACAAACAAACACCCAATGTAACATACAAAGTTCAGCATCATAATGATCAGAGGCCTGGGAAAACTTTGGAAAGCAGAAAGTAACCACAGAGTTTCTGTGAAGGTGAAGAAATGGAGGGGGCACAGTACTGATGATAAGTAGCCATGGCAGCATACTTATCTCTCTGGACAATGCTAAGTAACTATAGGCAGCATCAACATAAAGCAGTTTTCTCACCACAGTAAATGTTATAGTTCTCAGTGGCCAACCTGTTACTGAACCTTGGCTCCACTTTCTTGTTGCAGTCTCTGTCTTCCAGCATCTGCATACCTTTCATCATAGGTGGTGGGAGGAGAAAGGGTTACGACAAGGAACTAGTCTCTGTCCCTTATTTTGTATCTTGTGACCGTGTGGCAAATAGGCATGTTCAGGTGGGCTCTGGCTGACTCAGAAGGCTGCGTATTTGCCCTGTATGGTGCTTGCACAAGTGTCATAGAATTGCAGATTCTAATAGCACACTTACAAGTCCCTTTGAGGCCAATAGTTGGTTAGCACCCTACTGTGCATTGACAACTGCCTTCGTAGAGAAATTTGTGAAAATTGCAGCAGAAAGTGTAACATCTAAACAGCAGAAATCTTAAAACTTAATATGCAGAAACGATGCACATATTTGGTCAGCAAGGTTGTTTTTATCAGATTATGAACCTTCATTACATATCTTATATTGCATGCCTAGTATGAAGTATGAAAACCATACAGGAAATCATTATTATGGGGTGTTGTAGCACCTGCTTTTGTGGAGCAGGGATGGTCCAGAAGGATGGTCCCCCCCGAGTGTGGGAATGTCACCCACAAACACACACAATTTTGAAATACAGGCATTCCATGTGTAGTGCCCCCTCCACCCTGCTATGTTCTTTAATGCCAATCTGCTTATAGGTTTTATTGGGCAGGCCTGGGTTCTTACGGATTCCTGCCAACCACTCAGCAAAGTGTATCTGCTTTAATTATTTTATTTTAATTGAATTTAAATGGTCATGTACTCACAAACTCCGGGATTGAGCCTCAGGTTCAGAGCTGATTCTGGATTCCTAAGGCACTGCAGAAGGGCTGCTGTGTGCTGGCAGGGATCCTCTTCATGCAGGCGTCAGGTGGCTTCTAGTCCCAGGATTTCCCCTCAACACAAAAGGGTGCAATGCTCAAGGTACACATTACCAAAGGACACCAAAAATCCAGACTTTAGTCTCCCATCCCAGCGCCCAAGAAGACTCACAGCAGGCCACAGACCTAGAGGCTAGCAGCCAGAGCAGAGCTTGCCATGTGGTGACTCTCACACCTAGGAAGCTAACTAAGCCTGCTGGGGGAATTTTTCCCAACAGTGGTCTACAAAACAGAAGATACCTTGTCTCAGGAAGGGCTGAAGGTGAAGGATCTTGTTTTCCAGTTCCCAGGGGCCAGTTCTCAGGGGGTACCCTGGAGGCAGACCTGTTCTCACCAGCTCCCCACACAGCCCATCCAGCCCCTTTTCTGAGCTCCATGGGAGGGGCATCTCCATCCCTATTGTTTTCTGGGCAGTCTGCCTTGAGTACCTCCCTTCCTGAGGTAGAAGACCACAGAGCCCCAGGAATGTAGGTCATATCCTTGGGGATTACACATACATATTTACAACTCATAATAGAAAGCCGACACATACATATAAACATGTTTATCTATCTTAGCAAATCATGACCGTACAAGAGATACCTTGCATGTCAGATTTTATATGATATTTATTGTAATTCAAGAATATTGGTTCAGTTATAGTACAAATGGTCATTGATATTCCACACGCTGTCACAATAGTATACTTCCCTTTGAGAATTAAGTTCTGCACACAATCAACAATATGTGAAAAAGCACTAAGGGCTGGAGTGACAGGCAAAATAAACAGTTGCAAAAGGCAATCCCCATTGCTGGAACAATGGCAAAAGGAGTTTGACACAAGGACAGGAAGTCAGTCATTCTGGAACATGATCCAACCAACAGAAGAATCTTGCGCTACAAAAGTAAGTTGAGAAAGGTAGAATGAAAAATCACAGTAAGAACCATAGCAAGCACAATATTAAAAAGACAGATATCCTTCCTAAAAATAATACCACTTATTCACTTATAAATATTTAGGGTAAGTATTTGCAATTAAAATAACTAACATAGCACAATGACATGCATCCACACAATGATGATAAAGGTAAATGATGATGTGGTAAGAGTATTAAGACTAATAAAAATGACATCCTAAAAGGAGCAAAACTGTACGGAAAATGGAAGAGAAGGAAGGAGTGCAAATCAGGGAACCACAGGAGATAAGACAAATTTGTGAGCTATCATGAGACTTTATGTAGACATACACACGTATAAGGGATTATTTTAAATACTTCAAATGTGTGACACTCTTTCATGGAATCAGTTCCCCTGTATCACCCCAGAATGTTACAGCCGGAGCTGCTGTTTTTAGGCATTGGGATGCCTGTGCCTTTAAGAACCCAGCCCTGGGAAGCCGGAGCTGAGTCTCCCTGAGACAGAGACACCTGTGAGAGTGGAAACAAAAAAGCCCCTCAGCCCCCACACCCCACACTATTTTTGCAAACAGGGCAGGTCACAGGCAGCTCATCCCAGCAGGGTTACTGTGACCCCCTCTGCCCCTCCCTGTGCTGGGGTTTTGCCTCTGCCACGGGAGGGCAGCATCTCACCCCTGGGCTAACCCTGGCTCATTACCCCCCACTCTCTGATTTTGCTCCTCAGCCCCTCTCCTAGTCCCACCTCCATCAGCTTCACCCTCCAGGCCAGTAAAATTCTGTCGCCTGATCAGATCCTACCCATCCCCGCCTCCAATGTGCCCCCTTTGCCCCTTTTTAGACCCTCTAAACAGCGGGCAACGGAGTCTGACACCCAGTAGGGGCAGGGTGAGGGCAGCGGCTGCAACAAATGTTGCTGAGCATGCTCAGTTCTTGTGCGCATGCTCAGTACAGCCTGAATCACAAAATCTGTCTGTTCACAGTTTTCGGCAAAACAAGTGCTGTGACTGCAGTCAGCTGATCTGCCTTAGGGCGCCCTGGATTTACGGTGATCAGAGAACCAGGGGTGCCATTTCAGATTGGGAGGGAGAAACTTTAACTGTGATTCCAGGAGCTACTTAAGCACCTGAACACTTTAGGATTTTTGTTTTTGTTTTGTTTTTGTTTTTTTGGGTTTTTTTTTGCAGCTAATAACTTAGAAATTAGCAGACAAGAGCAGCGTCTCTAGTTTCTATATAGAAAGAAAAATAGATATTAGACCCAGTCACCTCTAATTCTGACATCTTCTGGCAAGTCACTTGAGGGACACTGGTTAAGTGTAAAATTTTCATGTACATTCTTACTTTGTTACAACAATTAAAACAATGGTTTTAAAAAAATCTAGATTACTCTCCGTCATTTAGGCTACTCACTTTTTGCAGTTCACCAAGCTTAGAACAGATAATTTAACTTTTGGAAACATCTTACGAGGACAAGGCCCTGTGAGTTCATACTGCACCTTCCTGGGGCTGTAGGGATGTTACCATACTACAAATAGACTAGAAACTGACTTTAAACAGAAATTAAACTGACACATTCAGGTCACTTTCATAGTATTGCCAATCCCAAATCTTAAAAAATCATGAATCAGGCCCACCAAAAATCATAAGATTGGCTTAAAAATCATGAGATTATGTAAAAATAATTTAGTCTTTTTATTTCCTTTCTGCTTTTGAACCTTTAGGATGCAGTGGGGTCACATTTTGAAGCTTTCTCCACAGCGATGAGGGCTAAAAACTTAACTTTTCCTTTAAGAATGAGGGCTGAAATCATCACATATCCACTAGACTCCAGTAGCTGGAACTTTAAGGAAAACAATAATTACCATGAAACTCATGACAAAATCATAGGAGTTGGCAACTTCTGTTTAAAGGCTAGTTACTTTCCAGAAGGCTCTTAAACACAACACTACAGTGATTGTATTGCAGTTCTCACAGGAGAATATTTACAACCAAACACCAAGAAAATTCCACATTTTAAAGATGAGGGAAAAAATTGAGTCTTCTGAGGTATATCAGGGTGACTGCAGGCAGGAAAGGAAAATAAACAGGCATAGGAGCGCTGGGCAGCTCTTCCTCTTGAAAAAAGGTTGTAGGGTCAAATCTTCCCATCCTTAATCAGCTAAAACTTCTATTGCCAACAGCACCTCCACTCATAGATATTAACATGTGCTCAATAACTATACACTTCAGACTTAAATATCTCAGCTATCGTATCCAGGTCTACACATTTTATATGCATTAGCTCAGGGACTACATTTTCTGACATTCTGAACAGTGCTAAGCACCCAGATGTTGTCCAGTGAATAATACAAACCTTGACAATAATGGTTGACTTTATAGACTCTGTGGATGCAATTTCTTTTCCTTGTTCTGGAATTGGCCTCAATATAGATGAAACCCTAAGAATTTGAGGCATAAACACATCTGATACTTCTATGATACTTTCTCATTCCTTCCTTTTCTTAAATTCAGAACAAAAAATGACAAAATGATTTTCAATTAAAATGTAAAATTTCACAGTATCCATTGCTCTACAACCCAGAATGGGGTAGAACCTGCTACCCGTTCAGGGGTGAAGTGATCTCCTCTCAACTGACTCTCATTCTCTGTCTTTATCTTTCTTGACCTCTGCTGCTTTTCATGCTGTCAACTAATCCCAATCGCATGGGACCATTTGCTGGAGTCTCAGAGAACTGGCCTTGGTTTTGCTTCCATCTATCAGAGTCTTCTTGGCATCTAGTGGAGTGTTCAAAGCACTGAACCTTCTAAGTACTAGGTGAAAATCCCACTAGGTGCCTACATACTTTTGAAAATCTGACCCTAAGTCTCTGTGCCTCAATGTTCCATCTGTATAATGGGGATAATAGCACTGCTCTACCTCACAGAGGGTCTGTGAGGAGAAATAGGTTAGACATTGTGAGGTGCTCAGATATTATGGTAATGGGGACATATAGGTACCACAGGTAGAGTGGAAGCTTATACCAATGCTATCCCTTCTCTTGGTTTTCTCCCCTTCTTTTCACCTATCCCCCTGAATGTAACCTTGGCTTAGACGACTTGTCTTTTATTTCGTCTGAGTCCTCTGTGTTCTCCCTTCAACACCTTCCCCATCTCCCCTCCCAGGGATTCATGTTTTACAGGCTCATCTAAGGACTTCCAGATCCTCAATTTAGTCACCAGCCCTTTCTTATCTTAGTCACTCTATCTCTGTTTGTAACCAAATTACTGACTCCCTGTCCCAGGTGCACAAGCTGGGAGCAGCTCTACTCCTCTGCAGAGAAGAGATCCTCCTGGGACTAGGACATGCACCAGGATCAGACCTCCTGTACAAAACTTGGGTGGCGGGCAGAGGGCAGGAGCCCCCTGTTCCCCCCCCCTAAATGGCACCCCTGTAGAGGTCCTGATATTAGGGGGTTTGTCTTATATAGGCAACTATCCCCACCCCCTGAAAAAAAAAGTGTCCTGCTTTTTCACACTTGCTATCTGGTCACCCTGCCTGGGCTGAAGTGTCTATGTTGTATTTTAACCCTATGTTAATAGTTTTCTAACCTGTGCTCAAAACAAGGGCTCTGGTGTCCACAGTGCAATGCAGAGATCTCAGTCAAAGTAACCATATCTCAGAGTCCCTAGCACCACCCAGCATATGGCTGCTCTGGCTCTAGGCCCATGGTGCTCCATAGGAAAACTTTACTGCTTGCCCTGCATGTCACCAGGAAGTATCTTTCTTCGCAAAAGGCTTGTTCGGTTCATTCTCCATTGCAAACCTAGGAGACTCTGTGACAGTGTGCGTGCAGATGTTGGTGGTGGCGTCTGTTTTTAATAGAGTGGATGGATTGAATATTGTTGGGATAGAGAGGACTAAGGAATTTGTCCCATGGAATTGTGGGATATTTCTGGCTGACTCCTGGGCCTGAGTCAAGTCGGGCTGCATCTACACTGCAAAGCAATATGTCTTGGACCCTGTGTCCTGGTTTAACTCAAGCTCAGAGCCTCCAGCCTGCAGCATACCGGGATCCTGGGTCCAACCCCTCAGTTAGCATAATTGCAGTGTAGATGCAAGGGGGGTTAGGCTTGAGCCCGGACTCAAACAGGTCTTATGTTGCAGTATAGACATACCCTGAAGGGACAGCTGGGTGCCTGGCCATTGTCCCAGGTGGCTCCATAGTGCCTGAAAAGAGTAACAATGTGAGGGCTTCTCAGCAAGGGTCTGGAGCCCTAGGGTCATCAGCATCTTGTTGCCATCAGAAAGTTACAGTGGGCTGGAGGGCGGCCCTGAGGAGTTGTATTAGCCAACCCTGTGCTGGCCCCAGCTTTGCATTCCAGGCATCCCACCCTCCACACAGCTCTGCAGAGAGGCACCCTTGAGCAGAGGTGAGGAACCCTTCTGTGCCACATGGGGATGGTATGCTGCACGGGCATCACCCTGGGGTGGACGTAGCTGCCTGAGTCAATGAGTGCACTCTATTAAACTCCCAAAGGGGCCCCAACCAGCACTGCAACCTTTATCCCCGGATAAAGGAGGGGAGGCCTTGGGTGGAGAGGGTGAAGTAGGGCTGGAGAGCAAGTGTGCCTCATACTCACTGTGCAGTAAGAGCTCTTGTGTTGTGGGGCTGGGGCTGGCTCTGCTCTCGAGGAGCTGCGACCTGGTTCATGGGGCTGCAGTGCCACGCGCGTGTGGCTCAATTGTGATGAAGGGTCCTCCGGGCCAAATCTGCGCGGTGCTGTGACCCGGTGTGCCTGGTGCCAATGCTCGGAGAGGGGAGCCAGGCCCAGCCCTGCAGGACAGGAGTCACTGCTGCACGGTGAGTGTATGATGGACTTGTGCTTGCCTGAGCGTGTTGTTGGCAAAGAGTGTGGTTTCGTGGTGGGGTAGTGAGCAAACCTGGCATCCTTTGCGAGTGTGCCCAGTTATTACTTTTCCACATGAATCTGCCGACAAGGTTGTTATTGCTTAATCTGATGACGAGGATGTCATTGCATGGAGTGGCTGCCTGCAATGGATTCTGAACCCTGAGTTTCCCTAATTTCCTCAGCATTTGTGATGATCTGTGTCTTGCAGTTTCATTGTATAATATTGTCTGTAGCACTCCTGTGTCCTTTCAGATTGAGTCTGGCTGTTGGAGATGCAAGGGAACACTTTGGCGCCCTCTCTAATGCAATGATAGGCACAGTGTGGGCTCTGATGTACTGGTTACTGACTTGTCAGTCTTCTTGGTACATGAGTGGAGGCCTGCCTGCTGCCCACTGAGTGGGTACAGAGCATCTGTACTTTGCCCCAGCTCTGAGATCAAGACAGAATAGACAGTAGCCACTTGCAAATTTATTAATTTGTTGATTTGTATTACCATAACACCTAGGGGCCCTAACCATGGATCAGGATCCCACTGCATTAGGCCCTGTACAAAAACAGAACAAAAACATGGTCCCTGCTCCAAAGGACTCAATTTAAATATAAAACAAGAGCCATAGATATAGACAGACCAGGGAGAACACGGAAATAATGAGATGATATTGGTCAGCTTCACCAATGTAGATTTTTTTGTAGGCCTCACAGCAAAGGAGGGTTTTGAAGGAGTGTAATATGTTCATTTTGTGGATGTTTACAGGGAGCACCTCCTAAGCATGTGGAAAGCATGAAGGTGTTGGTTTGAACATTTAACAAGTGGGCAGTGGAAGCTGGCACCATGTGCTGATCGGAGGTGAGAATCGACAGGTTGGTAGTGAATGAGAGATTATAGGTAAGGTGGAGACTGTCTATGAAGTGCCCTGAAAGTGAATATAAGTAGTTTGTACTAGATGTGATAGAGAAGGGAGAGCTGATGGAGGGATTAAAAGAGAAGGTTGACATGCTCAAAGCAATGGGCAGGGAAATTGATTTTTTCAGCAGCGTTCTGAATGGATATGAGTGGGGTGACATTGCATTTGTTAAAGCTAGAGAGAAGGATATTGCAGTAATTGAGACTGGAGAAGACAAAAGCTTGGATGAGAGTTTTAGCGGTCTGGATGGATAGGAAAGGCCATATTGTAGAGATATTATTCAGAAAGAATCAGCAAGTTTTAGAAAGAGCCTGGGTGTGAGGCCATTGTGAGAGTTCCAAGTCAAAGATGACACCCGGGTTACAGACCTGAGTGACAGGCAGGATGGCGGTGTTGTCGATAGCAACTGAGACAGGAGATAGTGGGGAGGGCTGGGGGAGGGCCGGGGGGAATGAAGAGCTCTGTTTTAGCCATTCTGAGTTTGAGCTGGTGGCTAGACAACCTCGAGGCCATGTCACAGAGACAGGCCAAGATGATGATGTCAGAGAGACAGGCTGAGATTTTAGTTTGGAGAGAAGGAGACAGATCTGGAGTAGAGAGGTAGATCCGGGAGTCATCAGCTTAGAGATGGTAGTTGAATTTGTGTTTGAGGATGAGATTATCCAGAGATAAGGTGGAGAGGGAGAAGAGAAGGGGACCAAGGAGAAAGCTCTGTAGTACCTTCACAGAATGAGGAGAATCCTCCAAAGGACACAAAGAAAGAGCTATTAGAGAGGTACGAGGAGAATCAGGAGAGGACAGAGTCATGGAAACCAAAGGAGGACAATATTTCAAGGAGAAAAGCATAATTCACTGTGTTGAAGGCAGGTGATAGGCCAAGGAGGATTCTGAGCTTAAACCTCCCCCCGCAAAAACCCCACCCTGTGGCCTTTGCATCAGGTGGGGAGCAGTGTATGTTTGCCTCTTTTTGCACCTTTGGTTTAATGATTTATGTGGGTGTAATTGAACCCATGCTGAGGCCACCCCAGAACCTACCTCTCCCAAGCTGTCTTCTTGTTCTCCAGAATTCCCTCTTTCATTTTTTATTTTACAGCAGGGAGAATAGGAAGTCTACTGTGAAAGACACGTTGGTGCCATGAATGGGCAGCTTTGGCAAAGTACCATGACTCATTCCCTCCTCCCTTTGCAGTCAGCAAGGAGCCAAACTCATGGGGCCAAGCGGGACATTTGAGTTCCACCAAGGGGAAGCCAATTCTGAGGAGCCCAGCGGAGCTTGGAAAGTAGATATTTGTATTCTGAACACCAGAGCAGTGAGAGCAAAATCTCATTTTGGCATCTCAAGTGGACAGAGCTTGGAAGAATACCACTGGAGGAAAAATGCCTGTCATGATTGACACAGTGTGGTTCAAGGTCAATGACAGAGAGATCTCTGAAGTAACTATTACAGCTGAACTCTCTATTTAAACATAATAAAGGGCATGTTAATGGTTTTGCAACACTGAAAAAAATACATTTAAAACAAAGCAACTAGCTTGCCCTTGTTTCAGATCTTTAAGGAGACACCCATAGCAGTCAATGACATTTTAATTTCATCTAGCATTTTACATACCTTGCCCTAGTCAGCAGTCCTTTTAAAACTAATTTCATTGATTTTAATTAGTATTTGTACGCAAGAAGTGGAGGATCAAACATATGGTGGATAGACCCAGCTAAACTTCTCCCATTTTACTGTGTATAGCATTAGTCACTTCTGTCCATGCATGTGCTTCCTGCCTATTTATCTCATGATCATTTTAGCATCTTCCACAGTATAAATTAATGTTTACACCTTTTGTGTTTATTTAAAGAGGTAAGTAAGGTTATTTCGAGCTCTAGATTTCCATTTTTCAATAAAAGTGGTCTGATCCCCTACACGGCCATGAGGAAAGCCACAGAGGATGACGTGTGTAAATGAATTTTAAAAAGTGCTGAAATTAAGTTGTAAATATGTTTTAAATTCCATAATATATTTTTTCTATGGAATATCACTGGATATTTTTCATTTCAAACATTTAAATATTCAAATAAAATGGGTTTTGATATAATTGAAGTTTGAAAATGTAGGAGCAAATTCTGCTCCATAATTATTGATAGCATTTGCACAAGGGGTATTTAATCAGATTTACAAGTAGCTGCCCCTACGTTCCACCTACATCCTAGTGGAGGATGTATCTACTTATTATGCAGAAGGCAGGCATGTCTGTTCTATTCTATTCTGGTTCTTATACTGTGCTCATCACCACACCATCTCAGCATCTTCCAGCAGTGCATTAAGCAATGTTATTACACATCTGTTATATGTTGTGTTGTCTCATCCTCTCCCCGGAGGATAAAGTGTGTGCACTCGAGTGTCTTGTTTTGGTAGATTTCTTTAAATGTAAATATAGCTGTTGGCTGTGTATTTACATAAGAGAAGGCAAGGTCAAATAAATGCACCTTATGTTTGGAGTGGAAAGTGATGAGGTTTATCATGGTCCTTATTTCCTACAGGAGTTCATTTCACAATCTCAGATCGTCCCCAGAGAAAGTTCTGTCTCCTACACCAACATGCTTTACTCCTATCGTTGAGAGTTCTGTTGTGCCAGAGGAGTGTAGCTGTTGACCATGGTCTTTGTCCTGCAACTTTAGATACTCTTTTAGTTATCCTGGGCCCAAGCCCTGGAAAGATTTAAAGATAAAGACTGAGATTTTGAACTTCAGATTTAGTATTCCATAGGAATCCAGTTTAGGGAGCAGAGGACAGGTTTGATATGTTTTTAGTAACCTGTGTTTCTGAGGAGGCATGCTACAGCATCCTGATCTAGTTGGAGTTTCTTAAATGCTGAAAGCTTCATGCTCAGATATATTGCACTATTGTAATCCAGTCGAGAGGTGACGAAGCATGAATAATTGAGGCCAGGTCTTTGTCCACCAAGATGGGAAAGACTTTCCTACCCATCAGAGATGGTAGAAAACATTACTCATGGATACTGCTATATGACAGCTCAATGCCAGTGAGGAATCCGAGTGCCCCTGTACCATAGACTGAATTGACTAATTGTGGCTGTGTATAATCAATGGAAACTGCACCGTGGCTGCATGCTTTTTAAAGTACCATCCTCTGCCCACCAGCTTCTGCTCTGTCTTGCTTGTGTTCAGCTTCAGTCAGCTGTTCTTCATGCAGGAGCTGATCTCATCCAAGTGCTGGGCTAGCTCGGTGGTAGTGGTGTGGTCGTATGTGGTGAAGGATAGGTAGAGCTGTGTATCATCTCCATGTTGCTGGCACTTGAATCCACATCATCTGACCAGTTCACCTGGTGGTTGCAGGTAGATGTTGAAAAGGATTGGAGAGAGAATTTATCATTGTGTGATTCCGCAAGTGAGAGGTCTAGTGGTGGAGGTGCAATTTCCCATCACCAAGTGTTGGGTGCATCCCTTCAGGAAGGACTCAAATCATTTTAGCACATTACCTTGGACCTCTGCCATGTCTCTCAAGCGAGACAGCAGAATCTCATGATCAGCAGTGTCAAATGCTGCAGAGAGGTCCAGGAGGATGAGTGGATGCCTGTCCTCTATCCATAGACAGGAGGAGATCATCCATCAATGCCATTAAGGTGGTTTCAGTTCTGTGTCCTGGCCTGAATCTAGGTTGTGCCAGGTCTAGAATGTTATGAACTAAATAGACTTCAGAGAAGGGGCTTTAACTATTACAGAAGTGTGTGAGCAGTGCAACTAACTAACTCAAGGTCATCAACTCATAGCCCAAAATGCTGTGCAATCACTAAAAAGTGCATGACAGTTGCAAAAGGCAATGGGAAACCAAGAAAGTGATGAATCCCTGGTTTTGAAGCAAACACAAATAGGTTGCAGGGCTGACTGGTAGCAAGGACAGTACTTCTTCAGAATGAACCATGTCTGAGAGAAATGTATTTGCATCTATTACATTTCTAACATTGGTAACATAGGTATCCTAGCTGGCATGCCCAATGCATGTACAGCTGGAAGAAGAGGCAGCAGCTGAGAAAGACGGAAGTCAAGAATCAGTAACTAGCAACTTAGATTCCCAAGCATGAAACATCATAATGAAGACTGATTTTCACAGGTGTTGAACATCCACTCTGTTAAAGTTAGGCCCCATTAAACTATCTCAATTTGGGCATCCAAAAAAATCAAAGCACTCAAAAGAAAAGTGTGTTGCTTTTTGTTACAGTCCTATCTGATTGTGCGGGGGCTCCGGCTCCCCACCTAGTGTGCTGGCTTTTGTTGATTGCATTTTTAGATGCCTCTCTCTGCATTCACTATATAAGGATCCTAGGTGCCTAAGTTGGCTTTGTGGATTACAGTGTTGTTCCTGTGATTTTCTAGGTGCTTAAAAGTTACATGTTGAAACACTGAGCATCACAGCATCTAAGTGTCTTTGTGGATCTCACCCTTAGTTTTTGGCCTTCTGAAAATTGCACCTAGTTTCATTTAGACTTGACACAAACAGATAATCTGTGTTGATTGTATGGAAGGGAGAGTTAAAATGGGGAACAGAATCTGGAATGACTTCCCTTGAAAATTTTGAAATACCTACAGCAAACATTTCAAAATATTTCAGAAGACAGACTGCACATGTGGAGGGATGGGGTGGGAAAACAAGACAGTAACTGTGCATTTCCTGGTTTGTAATACGTGTGTTTTATATGAGTCAGTCGTTTCCTGGTCCTCAGCAGTTGCAGATTTTGGTTGTCAACTTTCATGTTCTGGTATAGAATCATAGAATATTAGAGTTGGAAGGGACCGCAGGAGGTCATCTATCCAACCCCCTGCTCAAAGCAGGACTAACCTCAGCTAAATCATCCCAGCTAGGGCTAAATCAAGCCACAGCTTAAAAATCTCTAAAGATGGAGATTCCACCACCTCCCTAGGTAACTCATTCCCAGTGCTTCACCACCCTCCTAGTGAAAAACATTTCCCTAATATCCAACCTAGACCTCCCCCACTGCAACCTGAGACCATTGCTCCTTGTTCTGTCATCTACTACCATTGAGAACAGCCTAGCTCCAGCCTTCCTGGAACCCCCTTTCAGGTAGTTAAAGGCTACTATCAAATCCCCCCTCATTGTTCTCTTTTGCAGACTAAACAAACCTAGTTCCCTCAGCCTTTTCTCATAAGTCTTGTGCTCCAGCCCCCTAATCATTTTTGTTGCCCTCTGCTGGACTCTCTCCAACTTGTCCACATCCTTTTTGTAGTAGGGGGCCCAAAACTGGACACAATACTCCAAATGCGGCCTCACCAATGCCGAATAGAGGGGAATAATCACTTCCCTCGATCTGCTGGCAATGCTCCTACTAATGCAGCCCAATATGCCATTAGCCTTCTTGGCAACCAGAGCACACTGCTGACTCATATCCAGCTTCTTATCCACTGTAACCCCCAGTCCTTTTCTGCAGAACTGCTGCCTAGCTCGTTGGTCCCCAGTCTGTAGCTGTGCATGGGATTCTTCCATCCTAAGTGGAGGACTCTGCACTTGTCCTTGTTGAACCTCATCAGATTTCTTTTGGCCCAATCCTCCAATTTGTCTAGGTCACTCTGTATCCTATCCCTACCTTCCAGTGTATCTACCACTCCCTCTAGCTTAGTGTCATCTGCAGACTTGCGGAGGGTGCAATCTACCCCATCCTCCAGATCATTAATGAAGATGTTGAACAAAACCGGACCCAGGACTGACACCTATGAGGCACTCCAAAGCTACTTTAGCTCTCCCTTAAAAAAGCTTTGTTAGTGATTTTCCCTTCTTTTGAGAAACTGGTGGTAAGAAGGGGATCATGACCGAGAAGCAGCTGGCGGGGGGGAAGGCAGCCTGAGCACATTTTGCTTCCCCTCAACTATCAACTCCCCCTCCTCCTAGCCTTTGCATCTTCAATAGGGAGGGACCAGGACGAGGAGAACAAGTAGTCAATGGACTGCGAAGAGTGCACCCTACCAGTGGGAGGCAGCCAGTCCTTACCCCATATCAGTGTTCAATGCAGAGAGAAGGGGTAGAGGCCTGCAAATCCTCAGATATCCACTTTATATCCACAGACCATGTTTGCAGATCAGATGCAGACACAAATTTTGTATCTGTGCGGGGCTCTAAGAAGGGGCTGTACATACCATTTGCCCCCAGACTCACTTTCCCGCAGGGAAGGCTCTCAGGGCTACACTTTCTTACAGAAGCAGGGGCAAGGGAAATGCCACAATGCCTTACCTCCCGCAGACCTTGTACTTCACGAGGAAGATGGTGTGCTGGTAACTTTGAAATTGAATAATTTGAGACTTGCAAGTAGGAGGGGCAGAGCTTTCTTGGCAGGCGCCTGTGACTGTAGAGCTCACACCCTAAATATGTTAAAATCATCATGACTCACTGCCCTCAGAACAAAATGCACTTATATGAATTGCTTTCCCATGATGAGGGTAAAAAATAAAAATAAAAAGATTCCAGGGTGGTGGGAGGGAACAAGAGAAACAAGCTCTAAGACATTTGTAAAACTTGTTAAACACCATGTTAGATTCCTAAGGTTTGAAGATGCAATGGCATAAAGTGCAACGTGACAAGCTAGCAACAGATTTTCTAGAATAGTTCTGCAACACGTGAAGGGGGAGGAAATGGTGTTATCAGCACTGAAAATTCCAACATAAACTGAAATGAGGCCACTTTCTGAACATAGTTTCTAGAGTTAAGAAATCAAGAATGTGGGAATAATCATACTTGTCTATGGTTTGGAATAACCAGAGTTTCTCATCCTTTTCCACATCACGTTGCCCTTATTGGAATCTCAGCCTCTTCCAAACTAGAATCCCCTTTTCATTTAGCAACACGGGAAGGGCAAAATGATCGCAGCCGCCTCCCGACTATTCATGACCCCCTAGCAGCTCTAAAGAAAACTCACTTCAGAATGAGGTAGGAAAGAACCTTCCGTAGGCAAAATAGTCCTCCTAAAGAATCAAATAAAGGTCAATACCACAAACGGAGTACAGCCTCTTGGTCAATTCCAGAGGGAGAAAAGACCTTTTCTTACTCCATTTGTAGGCTTTCCCTTTCCCATTCACCAGGTTTGAAAATAATTTGCTCACTCCAAACAGAAGGGATAAATCCCAGTCAGTTGATTCCCAGGCTTTTCCTTATCACTGGGAGTCCAGGCCAGTCTTCCCATGCATTAAGTGGATTTACCATCTGTAGCCTGAGGTTCTGTTTCTCTAGTAAAATCCTGTTGTTTCTTACCTCTCTTCTGGGCATATTTTAGTTGTCAGACCTGTGGGATTTCCATTTTTCCTAGTCTAGTAAAGAGAGGTCCTCCTTGTAACTGGACAGCTGGCCATCTGAAACTTGCTGTCTACCTGCCTTTCTGTTTAGGTTCTCATAGTAACCCCATCACTGCAGTGTCTGATTATCTCCCAACAGTAAAAAATAAATCAATCACTGCTCAAAGACTTTGTTAATGCAGCGTTGTTAACTGCCAGTGGCTCACACCCTTCTGGAATGTCAAATGCCACTTATACTTAAACCTCTGAAAACCAGGAAATAAAGAATTAAGGTAAAATCTCACTCCCCCAACATTAACTTTGTTCTGAGACAGTGGTCAACAGGTATTGGACAAAAGCAAGCCTGACTGCCTCCCAATGAAATCTGTTATTTTCTATGTTGTGTTCTAACACAATTGCTTTATCAACATTCCTCTTTGTACACTTCCGCTGACCCCAGCTATGCTAGGTTTGGCTGTATTGAGCCGAGGAGGAGTTGTAGAAAATTGCCAGAGAGCTATCTGAGAGCTGCAGCTGGAGAAATCAGGGATTCCTTTTGGTTCCAAGTATATAATACAGTGGTCCCTCCTGGCTCTAAAATCTAACAGTCTGAAAGAGTTTTTAAATGTCTGTAAAAGTTTCAGGGCTGCTAAAACAGCTGTCAGTCTCATCTCCAAAGGGTGACATTCTGGTAACTAAAACTGATAGGATAATTGTATATTTCAGGATTATGAAATTATGATTTTTTTTAATGGATAATCACCAGAAGAGGTCCTAAATGTTCCCTAGTCATTCACCAGCCAGGAAGAAGAAAGATCAGACATGCAGGCGGTGGCCCTGAGTGTTCACAAAGAATCATAGAAATGTAGGGCTGGAAAGGACCTAGAGAGGTCATCAAGTCCAGCCCTCTGCACAGAGACAGGACCAAGTAAACCTAGGCCATCCCTGACAGGTGTTTGTCCAACCTGTTCTTAAAAACCTCCAAATAATGATTCCACAACCTCACTTAAGTAACCTCTTCCAGTGCTTAACTATCATTATAGTTAGACATTTTTTCCTAATATCTTACCTAAATCTTCCTTGCTGCAGAATAAACCCATTACCTTTTGTCCTACCATCGGTGGACATGGAGAACAGTTGATCACTGTCCTCTTTAGAACAGTTCTGAATATATTTGAGAATCCCCTCTCAGTCTTCTTTTCTCAAGACTAAACATGCTCAGTTTTTACCTTTCCTTAGAGGCCATATTTTCTAAATCTTTTATCATTTTTGTTGCCTTCCTCTGGATTCTCTCCCATTTGTCTCCATCTTTGCTATAGTGTGGTGCCCAGAATTGGACACAGCACTCCAGCTGAGGACACGCCAGGGCTGCATAGAGTGGGACAATTACTGCTTATGTCTTACATACAACACTCCTGTTAATACCTCCCCGAATGATATTAGCCGTTTTTGCAACTGCATCACATTGTTGACTCATATTCAGTTTGTGAT
This sequence comes from Emydura macquarii macquarii, assembly GCF_026122565.2. NCBI lineage: Eukaryota > Metazoa > Chordata > Testudines > Chelidae > Emydura > Emydura macquarii. Next base: position 18,949,631 of record NW_027131614.1, on the reverse strand, counting down.
CCACCAGATCCTGTTCAGCAGTACTACCACCTAGCCAGTTACTCCCCATTTTGTAATTGTATATTTGCTTTTTAATTCCTAAGTGTTGTACTTTGAACTTGTCAATGCTTGTGTCATTACATTTTGTGTGAATAGGCTGAATTCCTGGGAAGATGGTATTGTGTTTCTGGTACTGGAGTTGATTTGCATCTTTTGGAGTTTTGCTGGGCCATCTTGGATGTGGATGCTACCACCTAAGAAAGAGAAATAATTCCTCAGTGTGAGAGACGCTAGGTTCAGGTGTTGAATGGAGGCAAAAATTTATCTTCCTCTATGGGAGATGAGAGCAAGCTCTTGTAGCATCCAGCACAGTGGTGGTGTAGTTTTGGAGTATATCTCTGTGCTAGAACACATTTTCTCCAGCACTGTTTGAGCTGAGCTTGTTTTCCTTCCGGCTTTTTTCTGTTACAGGTTGCCTGAGTCTGAGGAGGTTCTGTGTGGATGGTCAGAAGTGAAGGGTCACTTCTGTACTAGAATGTATGGTTTTGCACATCAAGAAGTAGCTTTAACTGAGCACTAATTCTTCTGCATCCCTGTTTTTTGATTGAGTGTATGAGTGAGTTTTGGAATTTGTCAGGGCTTAGGAGTTTTTGGGGTTTACCACAATAATGCATCTTCTGATCACCACTTAAAGGAGAAAGTGTCCTGTGCAAAAGCTTCTCATGGCTAGATTCAGCCTGAGGATGCAGCTCAGAGTATGTCCAGAGATCACTTATGTGAAACCAAAGCTGGAAAGATCAGATAGGTTTTCTGCAGTTGCATTTATGGCTGTGATATTCAGACTGAGGCTCAGGAGCCTCAAGTGGCTGTTTAATGTGTCTCCTGCAACTCTCTACAGCACATGATATTAAAACACTGTGTGATTTAATTATTAAACAATCTAAGTTATTAACCAATCAGGATGCCTTTACTATATTAACCAATTGTAGTTGATAAAATAATAATACTTGGCCAGTCATTTTGCCAGGAGATATATAATATATAAAATAAAAATAGTAAATGAAACAATGAATTTATACTACTGTGGCTCTTTTGGATAACACTGATTGCTAATTCAGCTAATCGCTGAACTACTGAGGTCTGAGTATCACTGATCTCTAAAGTCATCCACATTAGTGGTTCTTAACCAGGGGTACACGTACCCCTAGGGGTACAGAGAGGTCTTCTGGGGGTACATCAACTCATCTAGATATTTGCATAATTTTACAACAGGCTACATAAAAAGCACTAGTGAAGTCAGTACAAACTAAAATTTCATACAGACACTGACTTGTTTATACTACTCTATATACTATACACTGAAATGTAAGTACAATATTTATATTCTATTTGATTTATTTTATAATTATGTGGTAAAATGAGAAAATAAGCAATTTTTCAGTAATAGTGTGCCGTGACACTGTATTTTTATGTCTGATTTCATAAGCAAGTAGTTTTTAAATGAGGTGAAACTTTGGGGTACACAAGACAGATCAGACTCCTAAAAGGGGTACAGTAGTCATGAAAGGTTGAGAACCACTGATCCACATGTTATAGAGAGTCTCTTGGAACCATGAATCTTGAGAACTTTATTACCATGTTAGACAGTTGAAGCATGTGGGGTTGGGAAGTCTGTAGATTTGCAGGATGCCCAGGTTTGACTTGTCTCTCCTTTCGTGTTCCTCTCATGATCATTTCTTCCAGATGGAGCATTTCTGGAGCAGGTGTCGAAAGGTAGAGTCAAATGCAGGCTTTACCTACAGATCAGATAATTAATCCCCTCCTGCCTTGGCCTAGTATGCAATTTGTATACCCCATTGCAGGCATTATACATAGAAAAAAGAAAAGAAATTCAGCCAATAAAGAGAATATGACACTCTGTTTGTGCTAAGGGGTAGAGCTATTCACACATTAGCTAAATCAGTCCACTGGAGGCATCTGTCAGTCAGGATCAGAGCGCACACTGTACACAAAATAAACGTCTCTTGAGGTAAGTGACCTTTGCGAAATGCACATCAGGTGACTATCAGCTATCAGCAAATCAAAGCTCTCTTGAACCAGCCCTTTCTGATGGTTACATTTTTTCATTCAGTATTTAGACAATGCACACAGGCCTCATGGATGCCCACTAGCACATGATGTACATTAGAGACCACTTGTAACACATTTCCATCATGATTGTTTCACTGAGATGAAGAAACATGCAAACACAACCCTGGCTCTCAAGATGATCCTTGTGAGTTACTGCATAAACATAATATATACACTCCTGTGGGCTCAATAGGCTCCAACCATTGGACATGTTTCAAAGTGTCTGGCATCATTTACAGTCAGGGTTCCATGGGTCCTTGATAACCCGTTGTGGTCAGAGTCACGCCTGGGGGTTGCAAAAGAAACATTTACCAAACCCTTCCAGGACAACAATTTGCCTGGTTGCACAAGGAACTCCTCTACAGAAGGCGACACAGCTAGTGAGGGGAACAGAGGATTTCCCCTGGAAGGACATTTCCTACAAAAACTTTCTGCAAATACTAAGCAGCCTACTGAGGGAGCACAGCCAGGAATTCAGTGAGGACCTTTTCCATAAAAAATGTACAGACTGGATTCTGGTCTGAACCATCATCACCAACTTCCAGCTTGATCAGCTAGATCCAGTCAGGTGGGACATCTTGGTTAAACCTGGCCTGGTTAATCTCTGCACACATCCTCACCTTGCTCAACAACTTTTTTGAGATGGAAATGTTTCCTATGATCAACTGAGATATCTCTCCAGACAAGGGCAGCAGAATGAACAAAGTGCTCTTAAATCAGGGAAAATGGCCTCAACTTCAACTCCCTGCTCAACTCCCCTGCGTTATCCAAAAAGTCACTAATCTCCTTCAGACTGTACCCACCCTTCCTATCTAACTGACTGGCTGGGACATCAGGAACCAGTGGGGAGTCAGAGAGATCATCATCGTCCTCTTCATCTCCCAGAGACTCCACCAGCTCCAAAGAACATTGAGTGCTCTTGTAACATTCTCATTATTCACAGAAGAGAGAGATTCCGGGTGAGCAGCTGCTTATCCATTTTCCTAAGACTGGTGGGCAGGGCAGGGCAGTGCCGTGCCAGGCTGGACCTAGCATCATCACTGCAGCATACAGGATCGGGGGCTTGAGGGCTCATTGTATCACAATGGAGACAGCAGCCCACTGGGTGCTTCAGGCATGGAGCTACCACCCAGCACAATGCTATTCTTCTTTTCATGGCACACAGCTCCATCCTCAGCCACTGCCAGCAGCTCAGGGCCTCCAGAGTCTTAGCCCTTTTAGAAACAGTCCTACGTAAATCTGTCTTATTGATCTGTTCTTCTCCCCATCTCTAGAACCTCTCTCTGCTCACTCCACAAGGAGGTGCGTGTCAGCCTCCAGGACTGACTTCTGGCACAAGTGATGGGTTCATAACAGAGGGCTTCTTGTGGGATGGGGAGCTGCTTTGTGGACAATGGCAGACCACATAAACTGATAGGGAGGGGGATAGAATTTTGTGGTGCATATGCAGGCTCCATCTCCTGCTGATCCCTTGATGTCCCATCCCCCTCCCCACATTCTTACCAGTGACCCCAGGGTCAGCAGGATGTGGGCAGGAACCCCTCAAATGACCAGAGTCACCACACAGGAAACATTTAATATTTTCAGAGGTAGCAAACACTGTATAATCTGCTCCATCTATGCAGTGCTTTAACACCAGGTTCAAGGGCTGTTCAGGGTTATTTAAAACCACATAAATCGAATGCCAGAATGACGTGACATATGCCTCACAGCTGGGCTCTTACAATGTAACAGAGTCATCCTAATGGGAGAAATTAGACGCTAGTGTCTCATTGTGATGAAAGTGGGGAGTGAGCAGGAGTAAACAAGGGAAAAACTGAAACAAAAGACTCCTTGACCCAGAGTCCTTCCTGCACCAAATGATGCACAAACTTTCTCCGGATCAGGAAAATCATGACAGATTTAATCATTTATTTTATTAGATTATTAGATTTTATATTAGCACAACCATAACTTCACTTACACTCAGCAACACATCCTACACAGTACAGGGGACATGTTTGTGGGTCAGACTGCTAAATCCATCTGAAGAGGACCCCACAAAGAAGCCCTTACCCCCCAAAGAAAAGGGAGAAAGCAACAATACCCCTACAACAAAAAATTAACAAGTAAAAAAAAAAAACCTAGACACAGACTAACAAAAAACAACTAGTGTACACAGCACATACCAAACACAGCCTCACTTTCAAAAACTCCCACAATCCCTAGAGGGACACATCCATCCATCTATCTATCTACTTTCTGTCCTGGGCAGTCCCCCAACTGACCTGTGCCCTCTCCCCTTTTAGCCCTTCCCTTCATGCCTGAAACCTATTGCAGGAATGTTGGGGCAGAGAGGGGTTTGTATACCCTATCACACCAACCCCTAAAGAACTCACTCTTTGCTGCAGAATCTAAGTTATCATTTAAAAACCAAACATTTCTAGCCCTTGCAATTGTGAAAATAATCTTAAAAATATGAGTCGAGTATAGCTAATGTAGTGTTATCTTCCTGAGACCCCACATAGCCCGAAACAATAGCTTTGAACTCACTGAAACCTGATGATGAGAAATTAAAATATCTATTTCACTACTGGAAATTTCCACAAAAACATTCAGCTAATATGCTTCCCTCCACAAAATCCCTGCCCTCACCCCTGCCAAAATTCTCCTCAGATCCCAAAACCCTAATTGTTCTCTGTTCAACTTTCAAACCCTCCAGTTTCATCCTTTATATTTCTATAATTCAGTTAGGTAGGCAGCCAGTGTTTGTGTTTACATACCTATCCTGGAGCTTTTATATTGCTGCCCATCACCACAGTATCTGAGCACCTTCCGCATAAAATCAGTTAGAAATACTGAAGCTTCTGGTAATTCCATGGCTTCTCTCCCCCTTTTGGACACAAAACTCTGTTGGGGTACAGTTATCTTTCTGTTTGTTTGGTTGATTTGTTTTTTAGTTTGGGTCCCATATTTGTTTTGTTGTTTTTTGTGCAGGAGGGTAGATGGGTGTCAGTATTGTAAGTGCACACTGAAAACTCAAAGTTAGAGACCATGGAAAATAAATAAAATTTAATACCAAAATAAACACAAAGGTTGCTGCCAGCACATTGAAAGTATTATTCATTTTCATATCTAGAAACCTAAAATAAATTAATTAAAAATAAAACATTAAATGAGGCTGATGCAGCATTTCTTGTTTGCTGCACTGGTGTGCTATGGAATCCAGGGATTTTTCTCCAGAATTTAAGCCCGGTTTCTCAGTGTTCATGGGCAGAGTTGAGCATATAATGGATTTTTTTAGTTCACCCATTAAATTGAAAAAAAAAATCAATTCAGAAAATGCTTATAATTTGTCAGCTAATTGGAAAAAATCAATTCAGGTCCAGCTCAAAGAGAGCTAGAGAGTCCTTTAATAACCTTTAGCCCACTCTCCTGGGATATGGGAGACCCATGTTTGAATCCCCACTCGGGAATAGGGACTTGAATGCAGCTCTTCCCTCTCTCAGGTCTCAAGAGCATGACTACTAAGTTATAGGCTATTCTGGAGTAAGGGTTCTCTCAGTCTCCTCTGTTGAAGATATTCCGTTTTGTTCAACTACTTAAGTATTCTTTGGGACAAAGAATAAGTGAGTGAGAATGACTCCATAGCCAGGTGAGTAAGGCATGTACCTGTGAGGTAGGTGAGGTGGATTCAAATCTTCTCTCTGCTTGAATCAAAGGAGAGATTCTGTGAGAGGCCTTCCTGAGGTTAGGACCCTCTCTAGGGACTGATGCCTGCTAGAGTCTCTCTGAGGGAAGGAGAGCCTGACACAAGACTGATAGTCCCTTGTATTGCTACCAGTGACTTGCTTTCATGTCCCTGTTTTAGCAGGGGGATTCAAACCTGCATCTCCCCACATCCCAGATAAGTGCCTTAACCACTGGGTTAAGGTTATAAAATGGGAAAAGCACCCACATGCTCTTTTTCCCTAGCAGAAACTATCAGCTCAAATTCATGAATAGGTTGCTGTCAACCATAACTACAATTTTTGTCAAATAAATTGTTCTTCCAAAAATGTCGATGATCTCCATTCATGAGGCTTGTATATGGAGAGCATACTTTCCCTGCTGTAAAACAGATGCTCAACTACAGTCTGTAAAGCACTCCAGTGTGCAAGTGAATCATTATTAAATCCCGGTCATTAAAGTTAATTGAAAAGCTTTGAGAAGATGCGTTGCAACACACATGTCCCACCCTGATCACCAGGAGGGATGATTGTCTAAATAGTTTTCCTTGTCAGAGAATGTCTCTACTCTCCTAGTTTCAAGCACTATGGATAAGACATGCTCAGGGCTAACAATTGTCACATATTATAACCTGATATGTTTTATACCTCATAGCAACTCATGTCACTACATAGTTCAGGAGAGGAATGGAGGGAAAAATAGTACTATTACCTGGTTTTCTGACATTTCATTGAACCCCCTGAATGAGCCAGTACTTATTCTTGCAGATCCAGCATTACACACATGCACAATTGCAAGTACAGTTTTGTTCACTTATCTATTGGGGAGCCAGTAAAATCAGCACAACATCAATAGGCAGCCAATGCATGTATAGCCGCCTTGATCACTGACAGCAAACCTTTACCATCACTAGACATGCTGCTGCATATTAAATACGTGACTTAACAAATATGAAGAACTAGATATGGAAGTGGATCAGTTACCAGTTGATAAGGCTATCTCATCCTAACAACTCATCCCCAAACCCCTGAGCAACAGATATATGGTGCATTGAAGACTATGTTGAAATTGCAAGCTGTCACTTCAAGAATGAGTGTGGGAAGCGGGGGGTGGAGGGGATGTTCCTTGTCTTGCTTGCAGGCTAGGGGGCTCGGTAGGGAAGCATATGAGCAGCAGTCATTTTGCATCCAGGCAGCCTACAGTGAGATGGGTGAGTTGTGTTTCACAGTTTTAGGGAGTAGCTGGCTTTGTCTTTGTTTTTTGGGTTCCTGTGTGCTATCATTCCGATGTCTAAGAATGAGAGTAGTGTTATGTTGCGACCTTCCAGCAACAGGATTTATGTTTTTGTCTAACTTCTCTGGGCTTATGCCATGAATATAACAAGATGTCTGGTTGCCTTCTATGGAAAATGGATCCTATATCTGAAACTTTATGAATACAAGGACTAAAATGTTTGTATGAAAAAAGAATCCAGTTTAATCCTAATGAATATTTGCTGAGGCCTGTCAGCTAGGGAAAATGTTTTAAGTGTATCTTTAGGTTTTTGTGGCATAAACTGCCTTGTGTCCACACACACCTGATCTTTTTTTATTTTTTTGCCTTATCTTGTATCTTATCTTCCTATAATTAATCTGCTTTGGAAGCAACATAAATATTTCAGAATAAGTTATACCATTATAAGGTTTGTGTGTACGCAACCCCATTTCAAATTAGCTATACTGTTTCAATAGTCCTCCCACTGCTATCCCACACTGCACAGTTTCACATCTGGATTAGTCTGTCTGGATCTTGGATCGCCACTGCTCTGGGGTCTTTTTGGCTGGTGGATGTCTCCCATCTGTTTAAATGCTGGGACAGCCCCTCAAGGCATCTGTTTGTGACTCCACCTCTGGCAAGTTTCCAGACTGAGTCCATTACAAACACCATGGTTGCATCAAAAGATCATGGATTTCCTTGAGCAAAGTCGCCACCGTCAGATCGACCTATCTGGATTGATTGAGCAGTCAGTAAAGACCCGCTCAATTGATCCAGAAGTCGACGCTGGTAAACCACCCCCTCAAGTGGTGTAGCACTGCATCGACGGGAACGTGGTTCCTGTTGGCACAATGCAGTGAAGACGCCGCGCAGGAGGGAAGCACAGCAGTCGACGGGAGTTATGCAAGCTACGCAGAATAGCTTGCGTAACTCCTGTCGACTGCCGCTGAATCGCCAGGCAAGTATAGATCAGGGCCTTGACCTGTGGGAGAGGAGCACATTTTGTCTCAACTTTTCAGTAGTTGCTGTAATACGATCTAACAGCTGCTAATGAAACAAATGCAGAAGAAGGGGACATGTACTAGTGCCACGCCAAAGCTGTGGCAGAATGACAGAAATGCCAAAGACAAAACCATCCCCTCTGGTAATGTTCCCATGATGTGCACACTATGAGAAGCTGGATAGGATTTTTGCCCAAGAGGCAACCAGTGAACCGGTCACAAGCGGAGTTCCCCAGGGGTCGGTCCTGGGGCCGGTTTTGTTCAACATCTTTATTAATGCACAGGACTTAAGCTGGGGAGGGTAGATACCCTGCCCTATGTACATTGGACAGTTTGGCCACAGCTCACTATGAAGCAGAGAGACCTCCAAGCAATCACTGACCATATCCAGGATGAAATTCCCCTAGACAGCCAAGTTCTTTAGCACACCATACACCACCAAGAGACCCAGAGATGCTTCATTGAGACCCAACCAGAGAGCTAGGGTGAGAATGCTTCAAAAGGGACCTCCTCCAGTAACTATTAATGCTATATTAAAAATATCTTTCCCATTAGGACCTGTTCAGAAGGATTTGGAATGGCCTGGGATCTGACAGCGCTTTGCAGTTGGGAGTGAAAGATGAGCTTCCCGGATACATGTGACAGATGTAAGACCTGGGAGTTCAAAAGACATTATTGTGCCAGACAAGTACAGACTTTTGGGACAAGTGTTAAGTGGATTTCCTGAGGCATTCCTAGGGAGAGGCTAATGCAAATTACCCAATTCCAATTATGCAAAAACTCAGCCTCTTGAGGCTATGCCCTGAGGAGAAAGTGATTGTCTGCTGATTATCTGTTACAGAAGGCCAAGATCAAAGGCCTGAGCTGTATAAAGAAATGGTTGATCTGTCCAGTCTGGATTCTGGTTCTGGATCTAAGAGAGATATATAAGCTTGTAACCAGGGAGAAAACCCCAGTTGTGGGTTTTGTAGGATTAAAGACTCAGTTGGAATTGGGGTTGACCTCTGATAAGCTTTTTAACATGTATGTAGGAACTTTTATTATTGTTTACGTTTCTCTGTAACTCTTTTACCTTAAGAATAATTGTGCTTGCTTAGAAAGACTTGTGTGGTAACTTATAAGCGTGGGCAAATACACTGATCGTAGCCCTTGGAGAGAAAGCAAAGTGCAGGTGCTGGCTGGTTTAGACAGTCTGGCTCGTTGGAGATATCACAGTGTAAGGCAGGGAGTTGTGTAGCCTTAAAATCCCCAATCAGGAGGGAGTGAGATGCAGGTCTCCTCCCAAGAGAGGTGACAGCTGGGAGCCAGAAACCTGAAATGGGTGCCCCAGTGGACCACAGCGGAGGAATACAGGTGCATTTACCCTGAAACCGTGACAACCCCTTTCTGTAGCTGTATGCACCCCCATGACAACTGTCCCTACAGTTGGTTTATCAACCAGAAACTGGCTAGCCAATGAGCAGTAGCACTTGAAGGTGGTGAGTTTCTAGATAGTGATGTCATATGCTTCTCTATGTTGAGTGGACTCTCCTGTTGGTGATCTGGATCTGCAGCTCTGAGATGAAGTCTGTGTACATTTCTAGGAAAGTGGCTTTCCATAAATGCTGCTGTCACTGCTGGTACTCCCAAATGTGAAGCATCGCTATCCTGTTCCACATAAGAACGGCCATACTGGGTCAGACCAATGATTCATCAGCAGCTTGTCTTTCAACAGTGGCAAATGCCAGGTGCTTCAGAAAGAATGAACAGAAGAGGCAGTCATCGATCCACTGTTGTCCACTCCCAGCTCCTGGAAAACAGAGGCTAGGGACACTGAGAGCATGGGGCAGCATCCCTGACCACCCTGGCTAATAGCCATTGATGAACCTATCCTCCTATTCCACCAATCACTGCTAGCTGGCCAAGACCAGAAGCAGTGTCCCATGAAGTGAAGCTGGTACAAGAGAACATCATGCAGAAGTGACTGCCTGTTTTAATCCTCCTCTGGCAGTATCCGCACTGCATTATGGTGGTTATGATGATGGTGGCAATAGTCCATCTCCTGCTAAGGCACCAGTCTGTGTGATCACCAGTACATCTGGTGCACTCTGTTCATATTAATGATGGTCAAGACTGCAGTGTTCCTCTGTGGTTCCACCATGCTACCTGATAGCATTTTGAAGCTTTATTTGAAACTGAAACAGTTTGAAAATTGGCAAGTGCAAACCAGAAAAATCATAGGAAAGCAGCATGAGACTTTAACCCCCAAGTCCCAGAATTCCAGTAGGTACCCTCCAGGCCATCAACCCATATGCATTTGGGTCTGTGGCACAATATTGCATCCTGAGCTACTTGTCCAGAATGCTGTGTGCTTTTTTTTTGAAAAAGTGAAGTGATATGTGGATTCTGTGATTCACAAGGGAAGTAGCTCAAACTGCTTTATACAAATCAGTGTGGATACACTCTCAGTTTAGTTACACCTGTCTAATTGCAGAAAAAAAGTTGGGAGGGGGAGAGGGGGAAAGCTTTCCCATGTAGACAAGGCCTTAGTTCAGGCAAAATGCAACATTTCTGGCAATGAAAATCTGTTCTGCCTTTTAAAAGCATATTCTGGATTCCTTATGCATCAGTCAGTCAGTATGCTGCTGGGATCCAAGTGATGCCTTCATGAAAAGAATTGTTGATACAGACAATGCAGAGACAAAGAGCCAGTTTTTCAATGGTATTTAAACACCTAAAGATGCAGATAGGCACCTAGTGAGATTTTCAAAGCACCTGGGCACCTAACATGGGATGCCTTTGGAACTTATCTACTAAAGTAAATGTGCTCCCTGATTCTGCAGACTTTGAAAATGGCAAGCCCTGTGGCTCTCTGATGAATTTGTGGTGGATTATTGTTTGCATTGGAGAATGGAAAACCTAGAATGAATTTGTAGGTAAGAAATGTAATAGACTAGTCAGGTTTGCAGGAAAGTTAACTGTAAGAGGCATTTTTTGTTGGAAACTGGTCTTTTAAAGATAATTGGGGTATGCTGAATCCAAATATGGTTGTTACCAATTTGCATGTCATGTCTAAAGGCCTCTACAAAGAAAACAAAGTAACACAAGGAAATTGCTGACGTGTAAATCTTTATTTCCTTTTCATTTAGGATTAACATACTTCAGTTCCATCTTAATGAGCAGTAGGATGTAATAAAAGTGATCAAATAATATGCACAGCCTTATATAAAGCTGTTGAATTTCAGTTTCTTATTTGCAAGCGGTATTAGAACTATTTTAATGTGTTATTTTGTTTAAATGACTCTTACAACAAGCATGAGCACTTTGAAACAAAAGTATGCAAGCTGATTCTGATATTATCAGAAATAAAATGTAATCTGAAAATACCTGTTTTTAAAACAAGTGAAAATAATTCCTTTACTAAACTTTAAGTAAACATTTTAGTGCACACTAGTTAAGCACACATGTACTGTTTCAAGAAACTTTAGTATACAGTGGCAGATTGAATCATCTTCTTATTAGGGCTAACATATCTACTTAGTACTTATGGACAGCATTATCAAATAAGTGCCAGGTACATTGACACCACCTTGTTCCAGTTTTCTGTGTTTGTATGCTCCTGTACAAACAGCTCGCGCTTTCCTGCATCTGCATTGCTGGTTTCTGCACCGTTTTGCAGCCACCGAATCTTGTCTCTGTGCAGTCTGCTGGTGCTGGTGGCAATGATGTGAACTGTGGCGCCGGACTTTCATCCTCCTGTTACCAACCCGTTGTACTTAGAGGAGGAAGTATTGGATTTGGGCAGTGAGCCTGTCTTCAAACTAGTGCCTGGTCATGAATTCTCTGTATGTGTTAGAAAAGAGCGTCACTTCTTGTGGAGGTAGAGCTTCTAATGACTGCAAGTGTGTGAAAAAAATGGCACATGCTTTGTCAGTGTTGTGGACTTCTGGCATGACATACAGCTTAAAAAAATCATCTTCTGTACTTTTCACCTTCTGTGAGCCAAGGTCACCCTGTCCAAGGTATGTTAGAAGAGGATGGTGTCACTGCAAAACTTTCCATGCTACCTTCTTGCTCTGTCCACCAATAAAAGAGGAGGCATCAAAACCAGCCAGGGAATGAAACGGGAGCAGAGCTTCCAGAACAGTGGGTCCATATGGTAATTTCTTACCAATGGCATGAATAGGAAAGTACTTTGGTTCTCTTGATGTGCCATCCTTCATCCAAAGTTGCCTGCATACCATTTTTGCTATATTGAGCCAGCAAAAGAATAAACACATCAGTGTGCAACCACACTGTCAGCATCACTGTGGACCAAATCACCGTTGTGTCTGTTTCTTCCTGATGAGAACCCAGCTGACTGATGTCAACTGTTGCTGTCAAGCACCATATTTCAGCCTCATTATGATTATATCATGTTGTGCTTGTCTCATTAGTTGCTCAGATAAAAATTTTGCGAGGTCCTATTTTCTGGAAGTGCAATGAAATTCATCCAGTTACTTGGAAAAGGCACATAACAGCTTTCCACCACTCTTCAGATGGGTCTTGTACTTCTTCAATTCTTACAGTTATAACCTGTAACAAATTCCTTGTAGTACCTGTCAAGCACAATGTTTATCCTGTGGAAGTTCACTTCAGTCCTAAGTACTGTTTTTACAAAATGTGACTGCAAGGACTCCAAATGTTTTGGGTCCAGATGGCTTTCCTATAGTTTGTACCAAAGTTTGTGTATCTGTCACAAGACAGTTTCTCCCAACAGGGGTAATTGTTGGTGGGTAGTGGACATCAGCTATCAATGTATCACCCAGTATTGCTTTTTTGCCTGTTGTTAGGCCGCCATTTGTCTGTGCTAATGACAAAGGGACAGGCATTAACTCATGTTTCAAAATCTGTTGCAAATTCAGTCTTGCTGGCTTCATAGGATGTGATTAGTCACTGGTGAATCTTTTTGTATCTACCTTTATGGCTGAGGCCTTTCCTTTGACTTCTTTTCTCACCTCATATAGCATGGAAAAAGTTGGAGCATTATTTTTTGGCAGTGGATCATGAATGTATACATGTCCAGGCTACCCCTCTTGTGTCATAAGCCATTTCTCCACAGCGCTATCCAACTGCACCTGTCCTATGATCTTTACATTTAACAGTGTGTCTTGTATAGCTTCAGTAGCCAGATTTTGTTCTGCAATATTTTGCAATGAAGTGAGTGGTTCTTCCCCAGAGAAAGTCTTGAACCTCTGGAGCGTTGATAAGAGTGCATCCTCATCTTCAATGTCATGTTGCTTCCTTGTCTCTCTTGATTCATTGTGAATAAGCTGGAAATCCAAACCAACATGGGTCCAGTATCTGCTATAATATGGACTCTCAGGTTATAAGACAACCTGCTGCTAAGAACTGAATGAGTCTTGGTGATATCTACAATTCCACCTCCTTTCTTTCCTATGCAATTAAGCCACTCTTGCTCTGATCAGGGGCCATTTGATTGAAAGTTCTGACATGATCTCTTGGCAACAAAGTTCCCTTCCTTAAGCAATTCAGACAGTAGCTGATGCATTTCTGCAATATATATGGCACTCTACCTTGCATAGTTTGTGTGGTCATATCTCATGAAGAATGACAGCATATCTCTGAAGGTGAAGAGCTGCAGCTTCCAATATCCTTCTCTCTTGGCCTGGTTGAATAGGAGCAGTAGTGCCACCATTTCCATGTACTGCCACCACAACGTGAAGTTCACACTACCTTCACCTGTGCTGGTCACAAATGCAAAGGTGAGATTTTGAAATCTTTGTGAAGCATGAACTGACATCCAGAGAAGCATTATTTCTGACAGTATTGTTGGCTGCATAGTGAACAAACTTCCTGGGAGCCAGATTGGGAGGAATAACAGTAGCATGCTCAGCATCCAGAGTTAGTAGGGTTTTTTCTGCTAAGGCTGTGTGTCCACCTTCAGGATTACTCTGTAACTAAAGCAGCAGCCAGCCTTACGGAAAAGCTGAACAAGTTGATTTGACCTTGTTGCCTTATGGAGCATGCAACTAAGACCAATATGCTGTGGTGTCCCTTTGTTTCCACCATTCACACATTATACAATGTCTTGAGCTACACTAAGTACCTTGAATTTCACAGATTCTGGTTTCTCCAGGTTCTTTTCATCAGCGTCCCCCTAAAGAAGAGACTGGCCTTCATGTAACAGACCACCTGGAATGCAAGCAACTGCATCATCCTCAGTGACCCTGAAACCTTTGTGGACAGGGTGTGAACAGTGTCTCACCGCATTTTCAATACATGTGCCAATGACAGAAATATGTCTTCTTGGGGACAGTCAGTCATTTGTGAGATGAGTACATGTTTATAGTTTGTGTCTCAGCAGGAGATTGATCAGGCAATGAAATGAACTGAAATGAATCCCAATATAAGTTTGGAGTTGTTCCTTGAATGATGGTCTATGACTGATGTAGGAATGTGGAATTTCAGTGCCAGTTTCCTTTGCATGATTGCAGCAACAATCCTGAACATCAGAGAGCTCCAAAATACGGCCTTGATTGGCTGTATGCTGAAGCTCATTTTGAAGCCAAAGCATTGCTGTGTCAGTAATTTTGGTGCTTTCAGTCTTTTTCATCACAGACCTCATTAAAAGGAAGTAACAAGTCAGGTGGTGTTTGCCTTCAGCAGCTATGAGGTCATTTATTCCAGCTAAATAAATACTCATTTTGTGGTCAAATACAGCTGCTGTCATTATCTGTTCACTCATTTTCAATGTAATTACAGAGATGAGTCTCTGTTTAGAGTGCACAATACATGCAGCATCTCCAGTCCATAGGTTTCCCAGAAGGGACTTTCTTGTATTATGGACACTGGTGTCTTTATTGGGATCACTGCAACTTGCCACACGTGATACATCAGCTACAGATGATCTCACTTTCTGTAACCTCTGGATTTTTGCCTTTGTCAGTGTATTGGGCATAGCAATTTCTGTGCCAGATGAGTGATACTGTCTGTTCTGAATGAAAGATGGACTCAATTCTCTCAGTCGCTTCTCTGTGTTTGACATATTGCAGTTTCTTTCTAATGGCTGTTGCTTCCCTTATTCTATGCAACTCTTGTTCATCTGCTTTGCACACATTTTCTTTACTTGATTCTTGACAAATATTGCAGGGACTATAGGAAACTGGTGTGGCTCACTTGAGACTTATTACTAGTGCCATAGTTTACCTACAGCTGTAACCAATAGGAGTGTCATAAACCACCACCTCATCTAAAGCTGCTCTATTTGTATAAATTACCATCACCATCACTTCAGTGTTAATTCTACTCTAACTACAAAGCATTATGTACTATAAAAATACTAAGCATGCAAGAAAATGATTTCACATATTACAAGAAAAATAACTTCTGTGTTATGATTAATTTATTTCTAATACTACAATATTACCACTTCTTCTCACTCCATGACCATATCCCCTGAACCAGGGAAACTTCTGTGGGAGGGTAGTATTGCCTGGGGTGGTTATCCTTCTAATCCTTAAAAGTTCAAAGTACTCTGTTAACTTCCAGTTACAATATATACTTGGAGTTAAAAGATGTTCCACATCTTGTCATTCAGGACTGCCATTAAAATATTGCCCAGACACAATCTAAAAATACTTTTATTGTACAAGACATGATAGTTATTCTGGTTACTTCAGCTACAAGGGGAGTTATAGCTCCAGCATAGTTTGGAGAGACATTTATACTGCTGTAATCTAGTGAATTGCAGCCTTCCTATGAAGTGGCTGATGTACATGGAGAGCTGCTGATGTGTAGACACTGTAGCACTGTATCAGAATCCCTAAAAACTTCTTTCCTTTGCATGAAGGATATGCTTGCAATGTCTTCCACACCTGGTGCTTAAGACGGAAATCCTGGGAGACAGCTATGGGTAAGCAAGCAAAGAACAAAATTAAAATAATTTCCTTGTATACTGGCATATTTAAAAAAGAAACACTGCCTATACCACCTATGCTAGTGAAATGACCACTTGCCTTGGGGAAAAGGTGTGCATTTTTGCTTGTTCCATCAGTTTAGTTCTATGGTGCAGCATTTGGGCCCTTCCCAATTAATTAAAGAGAAATAACTATAAATATACACCCACTCTTCTTTATTGCTTCCCAGCTTGCAATATAAAGAATTTGGTTAGTTTAACAGGGCTGACATCCCTACACACACACACAAGGGTGACCTCCAATGGCCAAAAGCAGCAATAGAGCAAATCCTGCCTCAGTTTCCTCTGCAGTCCCCAAGGCTGACCCAGTTGCCCATCTTCACCACACATCAGACCAACGTTCACATCCACCACCTGGGAAAGGAATGTTATCCCTCTCAGAGTCCAGTTAAAGCCCTCCTCTCAGGCATAATTAGTATAAGAGCAACCACCTGCATATCCCCCAAGTAAGACAATTCTCAAAACTCCCAAGGTGAAGCTGGTTAAAATGCAGCAGCTCTCCAGCCCCACACTCGAGGGGTCATCTCCGCCACCCACTTAAGAGTCAACAATCCCTTTTCTTCGGTTCCTATATCCCCTCTTCCAGGGCCTCCATGCCCATGGCAATTCTTCATGCTTCTTGCAGCTCTTCTCCCACTGCCTTCAATTCAGGGCTTCAGTGGTACAGCTCCCCACAGTATTCCTCTTCCCAAGGGCCCCTTTGCCTGTGCATTCTACCCGGCTCATGGGACCCTCCCTCTAGAATCAACCCTCCTTGGCCTACACTGGCTATGCTGGTCTTGCCCCTTTACTGAGGGACCTCTGCACACACCTTCTACTCAGCAGGGTTTCCCCACATAGGCCAATTCTCTCCAATAGTGCTCTTTCTGTGCTAGGTCTCTTTAGCAGCAGCTCCCATTTACTGCCTTCTCAGGTCTCATGCTGGTCTCCCCACTAAGCTCTTACCAGCTCTCTTCTTCTCCTTCCTATTTCTTCTTCTCCTTCTTGTGTTCTATGTCAGAACAGGATCACACTCTGAGTCTCTAGCCATCAGGTGTTAGATTTCATGATATATAGTTACAGTCTCTCTCTTCCCAGTATTTTTAAAAAATTGTTCATACTGCTTTCTTAATTGTACCCCATTTTCCTGATGCTGTTACCAGGTATTTTAGTGTGTCTGAGTTTGTCGTACAAAACCCCCTTTCAATGTTACATTCTACACTCCCGGAGGATATGTTCAACTGTTGCTTTGAACTTGCATGTCTCACACAGCCTTTGTGTTTATTAATTAAGGCCAAGTTACTGTTTAAGCCACGGTGTTCAGTAAGTATTCGGAGTAGAGCTACCTCACTCTCTCAGGGTCTTGCAGTATGTCAATATTTTGGATTCTAGGGCATATTTCATGAAATCTTTTCCCCTTGTTTCTTTTGCCCATACCGCCTGCCACTCCTCTTTTTAAATTCCCATTTACTTAGTGGGGTCTGCATGTAATTTGGTTCATTTTTACAGCGTTTTTTTTTTTTGCATTTTGCCACCTTGTTTCCTGCTATCCCAACATGCACTGGGTCTATTTCAATGTTTACTACTATCTGTGCCAACTCTGTTATTAATAAAAATATTGCATTAATTATATAATTTCTGCTGTCTGAATTCATTTTTTCTTGATAGTGAATCTGACATGATCACAATGGTGGTAGGTCGCATGTCTAATATCCAGTACAATGCCAGCATTTTCCTTGCTATTTCGGCCATCATAATAGCTACAAAATGTGAAGGTCTAATGGATTTCTTTATTCCAAGTGTTGGGATGCAGAACATTGTCCTCACACTCCTGGTTTTCTCATCTTTAGCCCCATCTGTAAATAGTTGCCAATGCCCAATTTATCAGATATATATCCATTTGTTATATTTAATACATATAGCTCTCCTTTTCCTCTTTTAATTTCATTATATAATTTCACATTTATATCAGGGGTGATTTTCTGCATACAATGCATTTTCCCATGGCTAAGCAAATTTAGTTTAGGTCTTTCTTTGCTCTTAATGCCTTTGTCCATACTTTAATCTTATTTTAACATGAGGTAGTTTTGGTTTTCCCACCATGTTGTCCACTGAATTCCCAGCATTCTTCATATATTTGTTTAGTGTTTCCATCTTCCCTGTTTCCTATGACTTTTGCCCAAAAGGGTTAAGTCCAATAATTTAATTTTTAAAGCTACAGGCATTTCAACATCAGCTATCTGCATTACATGCACAGGGTTTGTGAAGAAGGTATCACATGTGATGTGTAATGCCTGAGCTTGGATTGAATCTAGCTTCTTTAAGTTCATTTCTGATGCTGAACTAAATGCTTGGCAGCCATAGTCAATGCGTGGTTTTAATAATGCTCTACAAAGCATTACCATTGCTTTCTTATCTGCATCCCAGATGGTTCCAGAAATATTTTAATGTAGACTGATTTTTACCTTTACATTTATCTACAATATTTTCTATGTGATCCTTCCATGTTTGCTTGCTATCAAATGTTACACACTATTTGCTGTCTGTGTACAGACAGTTTACAATCTTTTTTAATATTCCTTTTAGTGAACATCATTCCTTTAGTTTTGAGAATTGAAAGTTTAAAGCTCCATTCTGCACTTTTCCTAAGTGTTTCATTAATTTGCTTCTCAGCTATATCCTGGTTTCTGTTTTCAGCTCATATGGCATAGTCATATGCAGCCAAGGAAATGCCTACTCCTGTACTCATCCTTTTTGGGAGATAATTTATCACTACATTGAATAAGGTAGGGCTGATGACACTCTCCTATGGAATTCCATTTATGATTGTATATGTGCTAGAAAAGACCTTCTCTACTCTGACCTGCATATTTCTTTTACTTAAAAAATCCTTTATCCACCTATATACTCTTCCTTTTATGCCCACGGATGCTATTTTATGCAATAAGACCTCTCTTCATAGTGTATCATATGATTTTTCAATATCTAGAAAAGCTACTATCACATATTATTTCTCAAACTTTTTAGTGCTTCTGTCTTTACTCTTACTATATGATCAATTTCTCTACTCTTACTATATGATCTCCTTCCCCTCCTGAACCCACTTTGCATGTCATCTATAAGTCATTTCTTTCTAGATATTTTGTTAATCTTTCAGTCACCATTCTTCCTTGACTTTACCCATACATGATGTAAGGGCAATTGGCCTTGTGACCAAGCCAGCCCTGACGGCTATAGGAGGGGCTGGAAGATATATATATCAGCCCCAGGCTTAGCAAATATTTGTTCCCTGGGTGATCCAGCTGCGGCCACTCCAGGGCAATTAGGCCAATCAGGCCAGCTGGGGCCAATCAAGGAACTTGCCCCAGCAGTTAAAAGCCTCCCAGCCAGGCAGATGGGGGCAGTGGAGAGGGAGTTGAGTAGAGCTGCTACAAGGTGTGGAGTCAGGAGCAGAGCAGCTGCTGCAAGGTGTGGAGCTGGTGGAGGAGCTAGTGTGGGTGTGGTGAGAGCACCCAGCCACGGGAGGTAAGAAGGAGCCTGTGCAGCCAAGACCAGAGGACGCTGGCCCCAAAGAGCCTGAAGGAGAGCCACAAGCCAGGGAGGACTACAGAAGAGTGACCCAGGGAAGGTAGTAGCCCCTTGGACTAAGCTGTTTGAGGCTACTCCTCGCAGGGTCCCTGGGTTGGGGCCTGGGGTAGAGGGTGGGACTGGGCCCCCCCCCTTGCTCCCACCCAGCCACACCACTGGCATAGCTGTAAGGAGCGCAGACCCACGGGACAAAACAGGCCCACCTTGCCACAGCCTGTACACATCAAGTTGTGTTCCCAGCTTTCCTGTTTTCACACTGGGACTACAATCACATGTTTCCACTCTATTGCTTCCACTTTTCCCCTTATACATTTGTACAGTATATTCAGACTCTGTTCATCCCAGAGTTGTCAATCTGACATTTTAGATTTTACTGACCTGAAGATCTGAAGTTGATTTTTTTTTTTTACTAATGTGGTAAACTTTTTACTGACATCACTAAATTATATAAACAGTATAATAATGTCACAAAAGTGTGTACCCAATCGCTATACTCTGTATGCAGGAATATGGAATTATGCAATTGTTTTAGCTGCAGTTAATTGATCAATCGGGTTCTTTGGGTGTGTGCAGTAATAGAAAACAGGAAACTGATAAAGTCATGGTCAGTGTAGTTTTACAATAGAAGAAGTGATTCTGAACGATGACAATCAATGGCAAAATACAGTATGTTTTATTTCTACACAATTTCACAGACATTTTCATTTATTTATGGGTTTATGGACAGTGTTAAAATTGTACATTTTTTTACTGCTTGTCTGTAAATTTACGGGTGGTTGGTAACCCTGCTTCATTCAGATGTTTTAGCATTCCACTACATATGCCATCCTTGCCTGGCAGAGTTTTTGCTTTTAGCTAGAGTTATGAAACAAACTTCTGTGAGAAAATTTCAAATCATATACTCATCTTCCTCCCACCTCTTCCCAGTCTCATGATCCTCTTTAATGACTTTTTACCCTCATGCTGATTTATTTCTTCTTCCTCAGCTTCTTCCTGGGTTCTTATAGGTGTCCTCTATCAGGCCCCATCAGGAGGCAACTCATTAGTCATAGATGAAGTGGACCCATTCCTTCTTAAAGAGCCACTCATCCTGTGATAGTTTGTGTGCACACACAGTAGCTTACCCTCTATATGGCAAAAAATGAGTTTTGCGGTTAGTTGTGAGAGTGGTGATGTCTATGGAAATGAGTTCCATAGTCTAGGTCCAGCACCTGTGAAAGTTGCTTTCTGCAGTCATGAGCCTCTCCATATTCAATTTCATATTCCAGTTGAACAGTTGCCAGTGGAACATAGCTGTCAGGGGTAGTTACAGTCAAAGAGGGAGAAGCAGTCTCTTGGATACTGTTGCTAGGGCCAATCCCATGGAGGACTTTGAATATCAGCACAGAGTCATTGAACTGGATTCTTTGTTTAATCAATGGTGAACAAATGCAAAGAATGAAACATGGTGGTGATGTGTTCATGGCAACTTGTGTTACTAAGCATAAATGCTGCTATATTCCGTACAAGCAGGAGCTTTCTCAAGGCATGGCTTCATTTCTAGGCATAATCAATTGCAACAATCAATTCTAAAAGTCACCCGTGAGAGGATCTACTGTGGCCAGGTCTGAGTCTGATAGGATGGGGTGCAATTTTTTAGACAGATCTGGATGGAAGAAGCTTTTTTTTTTTTGTCACCATGGCTGTTTGAGCTTACAGTAGCACCAAAGAGTCCAAAAGAATCTCATGTCTTACTGAACAGACAATTTGAGGGCAGATGCCCTCAGTAAGGGAGAGCTGCTATAGAGAAGGCAAATTATTCAAAGACCTTCCCTTTACCTGCCAGTATCATCTCAGTCTTGCCTACATTCAGCTTCAATCAGTGGTTCTTCACTCATGTGCTGGTTTCAGCAAGGCATTGAGAAAGCCAGGTATAGAGTTGGGTGTTACCTGCACACTGCTGTCATTTCAGCCCAAATTGTCGGACCAGCTCCCTCAGTGGCTTAATAAAGATGTTGACTAATCCTGCAGTTTAAAATGTTTGGAATAAGTATGAGTACTGATCAGAGGTCCATCCGCACAGATCTGATTGCATAATGGGAGCACAAGACAAAGCATATGATTATAAGGTAAATATAGAGTAAGAAGAAGCTGTTAGAAGCAACTGCTGCAGAACGAGTGAGGATGGCTGACAGAGAGAGAGAGACAGACCAGTGGCAATCAAACTCAGAGTGGAATGGAGGGGCAAAGACCATGTGTGCCTTTAGTATACCGTAAACAATAGTGTCTCTGAAAAGGCTCAGCGATGAAATTCTAGTGCAGAGATATGCCAACCTCCCTGAACAACAATCAGTGCCGTCCTCTTTAACAAAACATTTGGAACCCAGAGGTGATGTTGTGGTGGCTGTTTACCCTTGATGATGGCTTCATTGCATGGTTTCAACAAGGATTAATAGTAAATGTTCAGTTTAGGTAAAGTCACAAGCTAATTAAAGAATTTCAGTCTAAATCCCTTCTGTGCTGCTAAAGATTCATCTGTCAAATGTCTCTAAGCATTTCATTTTCCATGGCAACAATTAATTGGATACGCAACAGTTGGTGTGCTTTAAATGAGACTGATGGGGGTTAGTAATTGAATGCTTGGATTAATGATTTACAGCTGGTTTCACTGGCTTATTTGTTTACAAACATTTTCACTGTGACACTTCCCTGCCCCCCCCCCGCATCAGGACATAGCCACAAAAAATGGGGTACTTTTATCTATGTATTCCTTTTGAGCTTTATGGCCATTTTTAAGACTTAGGGCAATAAAAGGATTATAGAAAAAAATTTACAAAGTTGGAAACCTAAAGTTACACACCTAACTCCATACATAAGCTGAAACGAGGCTTCATTTTTCCAGGGGTGCTTCCAGTTAATTATATCAAATATTGTTTCCATTTTTTTCCAGCTCAAATCAGAAGGCAGCTCTGACTCTCATGGATGATGAAATACTGTTTGTCTCTTGTGGTGGAAATTGATCTAGGGATCTCTATGGGAAAGATGGATTGAGAAGAAAACAGATTACTAGAAAGTCTAGAGGGAAAACAGAGGGATCACCAATACTGGAGAAAAGAGGGGGGAGGACCAGGCTGGAGATATGTCTCAGAGGAGGGGATATCCTTAATGCAAGCAGGCAGGAAGTGTGAAGGTATTAGGATTCTGAAGAAGAACTAGACATTTTATACAGATCTGTTTAATTTTTTATGTCGCACTCATCACTGGGGTATTTGAGTGCCTCAAGGGGGCAGAATAGTGTTGGAGGTGGGGCTATAGCTTGCAGCACTGAGGAGATTCCAGGCAGTGGTGCAGTCCAGGAGGCAGCCCCACGGGGTTGCTGTAATCCCCACAGGGCGGTGTGAGTTATGCTAAGGGTTTCCCAGACCCCTAGACCAGCCCAGGATTGGGAAGATGCAAAGGTGGCTTAAGGCCACGTTATCCCACTAGTCTGTGAATTATGTGCTGCTCTTTTTGGCACAGGATAGAATCTCCATCTCTGTGTTCCACTAAGGTTTCTGATGCTGGGACAATAAAGCCAAATGTGTGACTTCTGTGGCATTGAAGGCTATGTATAACCTTGAATAAACAGGAACCTTAACTGTTAATGTATCATTTTACTTCACAGGTAGGGGCTCAGGTCCACTCCTTGGTGACAGAAGGACCCTCACATACCATATGTTGAGCAATTGGAATAAGAACCTTAGCTGTAGCACTGAATGGGGTGCTTGAGATGTAGAGCTGGGATGCAGTCAGCATTTTTTCAGTGCAGAAAGGCTTCTGTTCATCCTCCTGTCCTCCTGAACTACTTTCTCCTCTCAGCTTTACTTAGGAAACCTTCCTTCTGCTCCCTCCTGTTGATCCATGTCCCTTTACATAGACCCTCATCACCTACTGCTTGCCTGACTCCCTCCCACCATAATGTCTGAAGCAGACCCCTCTTATAATCTGCTGTCTTCCACATTCCTATAGAGTACTGGGCCAGCTTTCTCTGCCTTCCCTTACCTACTGCACTCTCTCCCCCATGCCCATATCTTTCCCACCATTATTCATATTTTGTATTTGGCACATAGCAAGGCCAACTCTTTGGTGTGTAGCCAAATACTGAAATCCTGGATTCATTGCATCTCTAAAGATGTGTTCTCTTACCTTACCAAACGTAAAGATTTCCAGGGCGATAACAAATGTCAGAGAGAGGCTGCTTCTGAAAAACTATTTTTTCACTTCCAAGGGTGACGGATTCTTCTTCAAAATCCTCTTGCAAGCCACTTCCACAAAGACATTTCGATTTGCTCCAGACTCCCCTCTCCTCTCTTGTTCGCTATGTTTCAATAAAACAATAGAGCTTTTTCCACATTATATTGCAATTAAATGACTGTTTTCAGAACAGATTGTGGCAGGAAAATAGGAGACTAGTGATCAAAATAAAGACGATCCCCATCATCTTCCAACTTCCTATCCTTAACCCTGGCTTTGACCCTGGATTTAAACAAATCAACTAAAATAAATCTTGCCTGTGGATTTGCCTGCTAGACTGAAGCACTTGGAGCTGATTTCAACTGAAATGTCCATTGCTGAGCATCTTACAAAAGTAGTCTATCAGGTAGCTGGGCCTGAAGCTGCACAGAACTGAAAATAATGGGAAACAATGCTAAGAAACCGCAGGAACAACAGAAGAAATGAAAAAGAAGCAATTCTTAGGTTGCATCTTTCTAAACTGAATTATGAAGGAAAGATGATCCCCAGACACTTGTCTTTAGAGGATTTTAAATTGTAGTGGTGATGCTGAGGGGAATGACAGCCAATCAGCTCCACTGTTGCCCCTGGCCAACCAAAGGGAGGAAGATAAATCCCTTTTCCCTCCCCCAGGTGCATTCCCACTTGCATCAGAGACCAGGGGAGGGGCTAGTCCCTTTCCCCTCTTCTGCTAGCTGGCCATCCTCCTGCTAGGCAGACCACATTTCCTCCTTTTGAGATGGGCAGGGGCATTTTTTCACATCTTTCTAAATTAAGCATCACCTGTTGTCTAACAGAAATAGAAAGACAGGTGTCCTGCTTTTCTCTGCAGTAACATGACTGGCTTGGAGTTTACCAGCCCTGCCCCTGGGTTGTGATCTCATTCAACCATCCCAGTTATCCACTAAGGGCTACGCACAGGGTTTTCAAAAATGGGGGGCCTAAAGCCAGGATCTTAAATCCATATTTAGGTGTCTAAATAAGGAGCCTACTTTCAAAGAGTGCTCAGCAGCTCCATGGGCTTCTTAGGAGAGGAGACACAGGCTGGTAAATTGCTATCTTTGTGCACAAGTGTCACTATGTAAAATTGAAACAGACTCCACTAGCAGCTGCTGTGCACTTAGCACCACTGAAACCAATCCCCACCTATTTAGGAGCCTAAATGTACATTTAGGAGCCTAACATTGGTTATCTATTATTGAAAATCTTGGCCATGTTTTATTTGTCTTTGGAATATTGTGCACACCTATGCACTAATTATTATTAACACAATGTGAGAAGTACCCAGTGACTAGAGTGTAGGAACAAAGCATAGAAGCAGCCACTTTGGGAAGCTCCTGGGGAAATTGTGTATCACTGCTCCTTGTGGCAAAGAGACCAATGTCAAGATTTCCTAAGTGGGCTGTGCTGCTTGGGAGCCCTGGAAAACTGGGAAAGGGGCTAACTGAGCTCATTATGGATGCCAGACGATCCGCAGTGTTAGGGTTGGGATTTCCCATACAGTCTCAACTTCTGTTATGGTTAGGCCAAAAACCCAACCCCAAACACAAGGGGCCAAGAGCCTCAGCTGGTGTAAACCAATATAGCTTCACTGATTTTAAGAGTCGATTCAACATACATTATCTGAGGATAAACCCCAAAGCTGCTCCCCAAAGAAAACACTATCAGCCATTCTGCAAGGTCAAAAATTGTGGAGTTTTCCATTCAGTTTTTCTTCTTCTGTGCACTTTCCAGTGGGAGAGAAACATTTGACTCTTAATGGTTGTAACTGAAAAGCCAGTTACACAAACCTATATTGGATGAATGTAAAAAATATGTCCAAAGAAACATGACATTACAATGTGCATTGAAGAAATGGTTTTTGGCTTTTAATTTAAACACGCTCATGTATTTTCTTCATGTGTACTACCTAAATGTAGTGGCTAGTAATAGCAATTTTAGGCTTTTAAAAAAACTTTATTCAACTAAATTGCAAAAACGAGAGGAGAAATCTGACTCGTTTTAGGATATACTCGGTATCCTAACATTATAAGAAACCTAGGAAACAAAGAAAAAAAATTAATCCAATTTCAGTTCCTGCTGTGGTGTGAACAGTAGGAATTGTGTGATTGCGAAGAGCGGATGCTTTAAATAATAAGCTCTGGTTATTTAAACATTGAATGAATTTGACAAGGTGGTTGATTAAATGCACTGGTAGGAAATAAGAAACACTTCAAAATCCATTATGCAGTTAGGATGAAGAATTTATTGTATATACAATTAAGCAATTCTACTGTAGACTTGCTGTAGAGTTTAAAGAAAAGGGATAAGGTAACAAAAATAGTTTTAGCATGAAAACTACACTGTAGACTTAAATCTGACTAAAACAGAAGTTATTGACTTAAAAGAACACAGAACCTGAAACAACAGATTGCAGGTTGCATCATTAACTAGGACAGTAAAAAAACTGTACAGTACAAGCAACACATTACAATAAATTATGACCAATGAGGCAGTGTCTCTCATTTGGGACAAAAGGGATAAGGGGGAGGGTATTAAAATCTCATAAATCCACCATATCTCTTTTCCATCTCTGGAATCTCTTTGGAATAACTTTCCCCATCTGCATCTGAAGGGAGAGAAGAATCAGTGAAGCGCTTAAGAAATCCACCATATCGTTTCTGGTAGTCCAGCCACCATTCTGGCCTTCCTACTCTTCTCATAAAGCCACCATATCTCTTTTGCAGCTCTTTGGCTTCATCGTCCAGTTCGGGACTGCGCTTGAAGCTTCTCATGAAGCCTCCGTACCTTTTGCTGACCTCCCCATCATTCTCATTTATCTGTCGATAAAGTGAGGCTTCAGTGTTGGCCCCTGTTCCCAGAAGCTCCTTCAGAAGATCAGAGGAATTAGCCAGGGTGTCATCGTTGGACTCTTTCTTCATAAAACCTCCATACCTCTTAGTAAGGATCTCGCCTTCATTTGTTTCCTCCTCTGGTTCTACGTGATAAAGCTCATCCATTTTCTTCATGAAGCCGCCATATCTTTTCATGAATCCACCATACTTCTTCGCGAGCAAATGGTTTTCATCCTGTTCTTTCTTGTTGTCCCCTGGAGCACCGTTGCCTTCCTCAGAAAGTTCCAGTTTAGTCAATTGCACAAGCTCCTTGCAGGTTTCCCAGGCTTTGGCAGAAGGCAGTTTTCCTTCACATTCTAGTGTGCATGCCTGCAAAATCGATGGGATTTACTAAGAATGATTTAAATGACACAGATACTCTGACGTTGTCTTGTCTTTCTTTTCTTTTTTGTTAAAGGTATAAGCCTATCTCTAGATCAGACATCAGTGGTTCAGGAGCCAAGTTAGTGATCACCATTACCCAAAAGATCCACAGTAGTGTGAATTCATGGTTTCATTACCTATAGTTCTCCGTATTCATATTTAAAGAGTATGAAGGGGAAACATTTTTAATTTTTATATAGATTCTCACAGCAAAATGACTGATCGAGTATTGTTGTTTTATCAACTGCAGTTGGTTAATAACACAGTAAAAGCATCCTGAGTGGTTAATAATTAAATCACACAGTGTTTTAATACCATGTGCTGCAAAAAGCTGCATTAACGAACTATTTGCGGCTCAAGCGCCTCAGTGAGCATCACTGCTCTAGATACTCATTGGTTAAAAGGAATTTCCCTCAGGAACAGCTTATTCCATAATTGCTCATTATGCCATTTCTTGAGCCTTCCCCTCAAGCAGCTGGCATCGGTACGGGGTCACTGTCAGATACAGGAGACTGGACTGGATGGAGCATTGGTCTGATCTGGTATAGCAGTTCCTATGTTTCTACTTTAAACAAAGATAGCCATGTTTACTCACACACACCCTCTCTTCTGTTTTGGGCACACTCAAATTTGCATTGTTAGGAAGAAACTGCCCATGAATTTGCAAGACAACCTCTTTTCTTAGTCGTTTATTATTCACCTTTGTTATAATGAATATCTGGTTAATAAGAATGAATAATGATAAGAGAATAATGAATCTTTTTAATAAACAAAGGAAATACCCTGTGTTTTAGGAAATGTTTATCTTGGTTAATTTTCCATTTTGGATTTGCTAGTAGGATTTCCATCCGCATTGGAACATTTGCTTAAAAGTTAAAATAGAACATAAAATAACTCTAAGCGCACAAACAAACTACCTCTAAAGTAATGGCTCATGTATCTCCAGTACATCAGAGAGCTCTGACAGTTACATCACTATATATGGTCTTCCCTCTCTGGTTTTCTTCTGTTAAGAAATCTTTCAAATTTACTCTATTTCAGATTCCAAGGCAATTTATAGGAATGTAGAGGAAGATCAGACTATTAGGCCTTGTCTACACTACAGAGTTTTGTTGGCAAGTTATGCCAGCGTACAGCTACCACTATAATCAAACTGCTGTTGCAGGTCCTCACTGCTCCTTGTGCCCGTGGAGTGCATCCACACTACCAGCTCTTGCATCAACATAGGGAGCAGTGCACTGTGGGTAGCTATCCCACCATGCCACTGCATGCAGGGCGCTTTGGGAAGGGTTGGCAGTGCCTCATGGGACAGGCACAGAGTCGCATGATGAATGTTTGAGTCCCATTATTCCATGGGCATCCAATTAGCTTGACAGCTGCTTCTCAACTGCCCTGTCAGCCAAACTGACATTGCGGAACACTAATACAAGAATCCCACAGATGTGTGTGTGTGTGTGTGTGTGTGTGTGTGTGTGTGTGTGTGAGAGGCAGAGTGTGACGCTGTGTGTGTTTGTATGCTGTCTCTTTAAGTTCAGACAGCATCAGGCAGCAATCAGTCGTGAGGCAGAAGCTGGTACTCAGACAGTTGGTATCCCCCTGCCACCCCACCGCAGCTCATTGGAGACCGGTACACTGATGGGGAGAGAGCGACTTCAACATCAGCCCCCGTCTCCTTCCCCAGCTCTGCAGAGCACATCTGGAGTCTTCCGCACCCACACCCGCAGCAGCCCACCCTGCCTCCCTGCTGCTGCTGTGCTAGTGCCAAGGAGAGGAGGATTTTCATGATTCCCTCCAGGTTCTCCCACAGCCTCCCTCCCTGGCTCTGCACAGCACACCAGGAGTCTTTCCCACCCCCACTAGTAGCAGCCCACCCTGCATGCTGTGGGAGAGCAGGATCGATTCCCTCCAAGTTCTCCCACAGCCTCGTCTCCCCACAGACCCAGGAGACTGGTCCACCCCCTCCACTGTAGTCCAGGCGGGACTGCGTTTGCTGCCGGGAGCTGGCATGCTTAGCTGGGCAGGAGCTTTGTGAACTTTCCAGGCTGAGCAATTTCAAAACTTCGTGGGGCTTTAAAAGGGATGGGGCATATGCCTGTGTAGCTGGATGCAGGGCAGAGGAGTTCAAACCAGTGAGCAGAGTGATCAGGAGGGCATTGTGGGATAGCTCATGGAACCCAGTTACTGCACACAGCATCTACACTGACGCTTTGTCACTCTAACTTTGCCACAAAAAGCTCTATGCCTCTCGTTGGGATGATTTAATTTTGTTGCCAAAGCAAGGGAGTTTTGTCAGCGGGGGGAGCATTTTAATATGTACACCACCATTGTTTTGTCACCAAAATCTGACTTTTGTCGACAAAACTCTGTAATGTAGACCAGTCCTCAGTCTAGCTAGTCTGCTGTACTGCTGTGGCAGCAGCCAACCTGATGATTCTGAGGAAGGTGACCACCCCTAAGGAGAAACATTGCTTCCTGCCCTACACAGTCATCTTACTTGCTGAAGCATAAATGTTACAGGTAAACATATATTCTGTGCATAGCTTGTCTAAAATTCTACATGTACTAGAGAAAACTGATAATGTTAACACTCAGAATGTTCATAGTCATTGGTATGCCAGGGAAGTTTTTGTCCCAATGAAATCATGCTCCAAAGTCAAATAAATAGGAGTGAATCTGTATCAATAATTCTCCTTCTCACACATTTTCTTTCCTTTCTCCATGCAACAATGTATTAATTCCAGAAAGACCCATTTCAAGACCCATTAGGAGCGGTGATCCTAATAATCACATAAGATGTCCAAGTGCTCAAAGAGGTCTGGAACAATTTAGAAGCACTTTTCTAAGTAATAATATTCTATAATTTAGGGAGGCCAAAAATGTCTCTTGTCAAAAGGATTTTGACAAAGATTAAGTAAAATTAGATAAAAATCATAAAACTGAATAATCAGCAGTAACACTGAAATTATTTCACTTCACAGAATCACTTCCACACCACTAGCTCATAATTTGCAATAGGTGGGGCTCTGAGAAATGATTAAATCATATGAAGGTATGATCTCAAATGATCAGATTTTTGCAGTTGTGGAATGCATGTATTACATTTGAAATGTTACATTTGTTTACATTATTAACATTGTTCCATCATTATGTTTAATAATAAATAAAAAATTATGATACTTAATTTACCCTTATATAGTGCCTTCTCACTAAGGATCTCAAAGTGTTACAAATGTGAAAGTAAGCATCAAAACAGCTCTGTTTGGTAGGTAACTGATTACCTCACTACTTCTGTAGCTATCTGTGTGTTAAGTCCTAAGTGTGATAAATATATTAAGAAACAGCAGCTATCAACCTATTATATATACTGTAGCAAGATACACTATTTATGGTTAGAATAATTTCTGTATTAGTGATCACTGGAGACTTAAAGGTTCATCTCAAATTGAGTTTAAAGTAATCATGTTGTTAGCGACATTCTAGTCCTAAACCATCACAATTTCAGTTTTTAACTGGCACTGCATGACAATTTCCATGTGAACATATTTACATTATATAAATATGATCTCAGCTGCAATCTGATTTGGAAATCACTGTAATACAAAACAGGCACTTCTCTTTTTTCTTGTTAATGAATCAGTTCAAACAATCATCCTCCCAACTCCAAATAAACATGCACCACACACTTGGTATATAATTGTTTGATTATATCCTATCATGCTCATTATGATAAAAGTAATAGTGAACTCACTAGGTGTTAATGTGCTACATTTATGTCTTTAAAAGCCATTAGTATGTAAAATTCTGTATTGTACTGCACTTTTTCTGTTTTGCTATATCATCTGACAAATGCTATTGCTGTACAGGATTTAACACTTTCTTAAATAGCTTTGTCGTACAAGAAAGATTGTTACAGTTAATTTAGGCTTCCCCATTAACACTGAGGTTCAGCTGAAAATTTACTGAAATAGCCCAACAGATTTTCATGACATAGCTGTCAACTGCATTCAGAATATTGTCTTTGTGTAACTGCTGTGGTTAAAGAAGTGCTGTTTCTGTTATAAACAAAAATGTTCGGTGGTTTATAATTCAGATTGTTTGCACACGGAATGAAGGTTCCGACTGTAATCTAACAACCACAAACTTCAGCAGGACTGCTGAGTGCACAAAGACTGCAAATTCAAATCCTTGAGGCCAGAGTCTGCAAGATGCTGCTATGAATGCCTTTTGCAAAGTACTCAGCCCCCTGTTCCCACCAACGTCTATGGGAATTGAGGGCACCCAGCATTTGTCAGAATCAGGCCCTTAAATTCCATGCAAGGTGCCAGTGTCGCTATATTTTTAAAATAATGCTAATGGTTTTTAACTATAGAGTAAACGCAAAGTTTGGATTTGTTTCTCATGCTTTAACAGGCTGTGCCTTAAAAACCACTCAAATATTATAGCCCTACATTTTACAGGCAAGTGTCCTTTGACTGAACTAATGCTTTCTGGCATTTGGAAGGAAATAAAGCGCTTACTGAGGTATTGCTGCTCGTTTATGGCTTGATCCTGCTCCCCTGGAGTCAACGGGAGCAGGATCAGACTCTTAGGACTGATCCTGCCAGTGGCTGAGCTCTGGGAGGGGGAGAGGCAGGGATTTAGCAGAGCAGTTAAGCATACCAGTAGTCCCACTGACTTCAAGAAGCACGCGAGTAGCTCCTTTGACTTCAGTGGGACCATTCACTGCAGCAGGGGGAGTGAATTACTTTTTGTCAAGATCCACATTTCTTGGCCAAGATATAGTCAACAATAACGCTGACAACACTAACAATAATAAGGACATTAGAAGATTCTCTCTCAAACTAGATAAGCTCCGATGCCGAATAATAAGAGGAGCCAATGAAGGCTAAAACAGAGCACAGCAATTGTCCGCAGTCCTTTCCATGCGGAACTGCTGCACCCTGGATTCTGAAGGTTCTTGCTTTTTGGATTTAAGTAAGAGTCTAAATTTGGCCGGGTTTCCTCTCTCTTCTCCCCCCTTAAATGAATACCATCGAACAAACAAAAAAAGTGAAAACTATTTTCAGGTACTTCTTCAGCCCCTGATTATGTGTCACAGCCATAGGTTTTGTTTACCTTCCTACTGAATCACTGAAGGGAAAAAAAAGATTTTTTTTTCTCTCTCCCCTGTTCTACTGGGAATGACCAGCACAAACAACTGACTGTACAGGAGAAGTATACCTAGACATACACTA
Source organism: Emydura macquarii macquarii (assembly GCF_026122565.2). NCBI lineage: Eukaryota > Metazoa > Chordata > Testudines > Chelidae > Emydura > Emydura macquarii. Next base: position 18,917,293 of record NW_027131614.1, on the reverse strand, counting down.
CAAGAATAGCATCCACAAAGTGCTGTCAAATGCACACATTAAACAAACGGGCAGATAATGCTGTCTAATCTGTCTCAGCTACAGCAATTTTAGGTGTTATAACAATGAGAAGTGAAGGAGACCTTCGCACTTGAGAAAGGTTTGCTTTCTAAAACGCAAATAGGCAATTGGGAGGTTAAAAAACAAAGTCTATTGTAAATTTACATGGCGTCTGCAGACTTTACAAACCCACGTACGTGGAGTGGCGATTTACCGTTCAAATTATTGGTAACTAAGACATGGCCTAACAGATTTAAAGGAAAGTGTTGTGTAACCTCCCATGTCTATCTAGATGACTTGTCCTCGCCGTGTGGCCACATTGAAAGGCTCCAATACTGCAAACCTGTTCTCAATGGACAAACCTTTTTCATTCTGATGAAAGGCGCTTTACAATGGACTGAACAAGAACAAGGCAGTATCCCATGAGGGAGCCTTTGCTAAAGGAATAGTAAGTTATCAGGGAGCGCTTACACGGAAGTAGGGGTGAGGCGTTCGCACCTGGAGGGGATTCGAATACGGATTATGTTGCCATTGGTTCAGCTCCATTGCGCCTTTCAATCGCCTCATTCGCTTGCTCTCTCGTAAGGGGTGACGGGTTTGCTCCGAATCAGAGACTTGGACCGAGAATTTTGCATGGTTTCCCTTCTTCTCTAAGTTTCAGGCTCTCTTAGTTCCCCAGGGATCATTAAAATACTTCGCGCACTTTATATATATATATATATATATATATATATATATATATATATATATATATATATATTTGCCCCCGGCAGCGGTTCCTACGAGTTCTCAAAATTAAACCAGGGGAAACTTTTGAACTCACAGTTAAAAGGATGGTTTCTTTTAAGGGGAGAGGAAGGTTGGTCGTTTTGAGAGGGGCCTGGTGGAGTCTCTCCCCCAGCCCCCTAAGGGAGCGCGGGTGACTTTGCTAGTCTATTTCACTCTAGCGGAGTGACACCAGACCTCTAACTAACGCGCTGCGTTTTGTTTTTCTGAAAGGAGAACTGTGCTTACGGTCGAGCTGAGATGCCGGACACCCCTTTTATGTCCCGGCCACCGCACTTGGGGCTAGGTCCTGGCAGGGGCCCCGCGCCCCAGCTCCCCTTGACTCCAGTGGAAGTTAAAGGCGCTCGCTACCTGCCACCAGTGCAGGCGGGGCGCCTCGGAGGAGGCATCGTTGCCTGCTCTCTTCCCCGCTCCGATCCTACCCAGGTACCTTCGAGCACCGGCGAAATGGACCTCAGCGGTCCATGGGCTGAGCTCGGTCCCGCGGAGCCGGCCCGCTGGAGCGATGCCCCGCAGAGCTCTCCAAGGTGCTGAGCGGGCCGGCGTGGCTCGGGGGAAGGGCAGCGCAGCCCGGCAGAGCCGGGCCGGGCAGCGCCCGCGATCTGGGCGGGTCTCTGCTGCGGCCGGGCGGCTTTGCTAACTCACTGCTCGCGGGGCAGCCGGCTCCCGAGCCCCGGGGGCGGCAGCTGCGCCTCGTGGCCCGCGGGGGGGGAAGCGAGTTCTTTGGGTCTCCAGGGCGCACGCGGAGCCTGCTTACCAAGGGGTTGATCTCCGCATGGTGACCCAGCCGGTAGGAACAGGCGGCGCAGTCCTTGCTGCAGTCCGCCTGGGCTGTCCAGACCAGGCAGCTGCTGAGAGCCAAGAGGAAGCCGCAGAGTCTCAGGAGCAACGCCATGGGCTGCGGAGAGAGCAGGTCCCAATTCAGCCGGGCATCAGCGCCCCGCACCCCACCGCCAGGCACGCCTCGCCCCCTCCCCTCCCGTTTCCTCCCAGGCTCAGACCCGGGCGCTCCGAGCTATTCACCGACAGCTGGGCACCACCCCCGCGGGTTAGCCAGGGGCGCGGGGCGCAGCCTCTGGAGTTCTCTGCTGAAGCCAGTGACAGCCCCCGGTCGTCAAGACCTCAGCCCCGTTAACTCTTCTGCTGGGGCTCCCAGAGCTGGAGCTGTTCTTTTTCGCAAGCCCAGAGCCCGCCTGGCAATAGGATCTAGCGCGGTTCGCGAAGAACGAACTTAAAGTGGTTTAAAAAGAAAATCAAATCAACCCTCCCCCCCCTCCGAATTAAAGCATTGATCCTGATCCTTTTTCTTCCGCCACTGTTACAAGGTGTCTCGTCCCCTTTCCCCAGCCGCTATTCCGGAGAGCAGTCCCCGGAGCGGGCAAACAAGTGGTTAGACCCAAGGGCTACAGAGATAAAGCCCTGGAGCGATTTGATTGCAAGAGTTGTGCGCGCCCTTTAGCTCCCGAACAGCCCGCAGCAGCCTGCGGAGACTAGGCGGGCAAAGCGGCCCAAGAACCAAAGCTCGGGCGCTGAAAGAAATGTCGCCAGGCGCCTGGCCCCAGCCCAGCGACGGGCCCGGACTGAGAGCAGCTCACTTACATACATGCTTCCTCGCGAGCCCACCGACGCGCCTCTGGAGTTGAGCTGCAGCTTGCTGACGCCTCTTGGTCCGAACCCCTCGTATTTATGGCAGAGCTAAGCAATTTGTACCTCGGGAGAAGCTCTGGAAGGAAAAAAAAAACAACACAGGAGAACAGTAATAGCCCGCAGTGATTGAGAGGCAGCTTCAGTCAATCTTACAGCAGCCGGCTGGCGGGGGAGAGCGGGGCAGAGAGAGCGCCCCGCGGCAGCTGCGGTGTCCTTCCCCCCTGCCTGGCGGGCGGCCGGGCTGGCTCTGTCTCTTCGCAGGGCTGGGCAGCTCTTCACCCAAGTCAGGGCTCTGGGAAGCGGATGGAGCCACTTTATAATTAGTCAAAAAGGGAAAAGCAAAGCCTCCCCCAATCGCCTCCAGGCTTCGGCTGACGCAGGAGCTACGAAATCCCACTCGGGACGCACTTGCCACCTTATTAGCGATTCTGCCCGGGAAGGAGATGAGCCCGGCAGGGGGATCGGCGCGCCCCTTTTCGGTGCCTCCCCCCGGCGGTGGCTGGCGACAGCCGTGGGTGGGTGGGTGGGGGAGGCAGCGCTGCAGGAAATGGCCCTGGCCTTCTCAAGCACCCACCTCCCTCTGGGGGGCAACTCCACCCAGCGCGAGGAAAGTGACTCGCTGGAGGCGGGGGGAGCCGGGCGGGGCGCGACGCCAGCCCCTTGGTCTGACTGGGCCAGTGACATAGGGAAAGCGAAGCCCACCAGCAGCGCCTCCTGCCCGGTGGGCCACACGTGCGCCAGGCGAGCTGCGGGAGCCCTGCCGTGGAGATCCCTGCCCCACGGGCCAGCTCGCCCTTCCCTAGGGCGCAGCGCGGGGGGAAGCTGCCGCTGAAGCGTAGCGCAGAGCGAGACTATGAGGGCCGAGCCCCCCCCCCCGCGCCCACTGCTCCCCCCCCTTGATCTTCCTTAACAACATCTGGCCGGGGTTCGACCATTCCTCCCCCCCAGGGAGGCTGCACATCTGGGCAGGGGGACACCGCCTCGCGCCAACCGAATCTGAAAGCTTAGGGCGTCAAACTCCCCACTGGAAAGAAGAAAAAGTCCCCTCGGGGCCAAAGCTGCAGGGTCAGGGAAGCCAGGAGATTCACAGCAGCGTTTCAGCGGCCCTCTTCCGGCTTTCGCGGAGCTTGGCCCGCTTCGCCTCTCTCCCACCGCTTGGGCTCTAGGTGAGGTTTGCTCGCTAGAGGGCGCCCAGCTCCCGCAGCCAGGCTCCGCGCTCCAAGCCTTTGTGCATGCTGGCCGAGTGAACACGAGCCCGATGCTCACCATCCCCAGTGGGGTTCTGAATGTGGGCTGTGCCGGGTCAGGCCACTGGTCCCCCTAGCCCAGTATCCCGTCTTCCGACAGTGTCCCCTGCCAAATGCTTCAGAGAGAATGAACAGAACAGGGCCATCATGGAGTGATCCACCCCTTGTCCAGTCCCAGGCTGTGGTAGTCAGAGGTGTAAACACACTCCTCCAGTGTTATAAACCTCATGGCACCATTTGTAAGAACCAGGAACCACTCCCTCTTGGACCTAGCTTGGTCCCTGTGTAAGTGGTGGTTTTTAAAGAAAACTTTCAGGTTGCACATCTCCGTATTTGATTGATTTTTCTTCTCTAACTGATGGGTATTTGGCCGTGGGGCCCCAAAACCATGATAACATTTCAGACCTCAGGAGTAAAGCACAATCTGAAACTGACCACACCTCACAGACTGAGTTGCTTCAGGAAGGTTTTACAGCTTATTCTGGTCTGGTAAGTTTCAGGACAGATAATATCCCTTCCCAAAGACCCCTCCTGATTGAATGTGTGAACACAAGTGGGTGCTCATAGGACTTAAAAGAACTGAAATGAATATGTTGCTTTAAAGTTTCTGTTCATGAATGATGACTATGATCTGGAGCGTGTAGAGTATTAAAACTGCCAGTTCCTGCTGCAAACTGGGACTGAGATTTTCAGTTTATCAAGGCATGTCATATAGTGTGAATGTACAAATTTCCCTCTATTTCTGCTTTATTTTCTACCATCTTAAATACATTAGATGAGAGCTGCATCCATGATTAATTTGGCTCCACTGTCTGGGTACATATCACACAACTTTATGAATCTGTCACCACCTATGAAGTCTGAATACACTGCCATGGGCAGGAGGCTGCATGAGTTTGGAATCCGTTGTGGGATGATTTTCTTTTATATGATGTGCCTCCAGACAAAGGATACTAAAAATCAGTGGAAAATGGACCTTGTCCTTATCCCTTCTGTAGTTCTGCAACCGCTGTGGAATGTTCTGAGTTTAAGCCTTTGAAGAAAGTCAGAAAAATCTCTCATGTCCATAATTCCCCCTTCCCCGCTCCCTGGGGAAACAAAAGGTTTTGTATGTTAATAGCAATTATTATTAAAACAAAGCAACAGCAATTACACCTCAAATCTCTTTGTATAAATGACACATTGAAATTATTACAGCTTTTTAAAAAGCATGGCACAGCTGCCTTACATAAGTTCCAATAAATCCTTTGTTAAAAGTTGTTTATTACTTTTGTTTTATTGTTTGGTTCCATTGAGATTTTGTCTTCAGAAGAACAATTTAAGCCAAAATGTGGAATATAAAATATACAGCAGTCACCTTTTAAAAGTTAGTCACTCAGATTCATACATTCCAAGGCCAGAGGGGACCCTTGTGATCATCTAGTCTCACATCCTGTATAACACAGGCCATAGAACTTCTCCAAGATAATTTCTAGAGCATATGCTCGTCAGACATTCTAACATTATCTTCTAAGGACATACACGAAAATGTAGCTAAGAAATCCCAGTGTCAGAATAGACATTGAATAGGCTGTTACTGGAACACTCAGAATGCTGCGGTAAATCTAGTGTTTTAGAAGAGAGGGTTGAACAACTGTGGATTGAAGTTTAACATAAGCTTTCCCTATTAGTTAATCCAGATCCAGTTTCTTTCACATGGTAAGAAAAGCAGGAGGAAGAACAAAAAGAACTGTTGTTTTTCATTAAAATCTGAGAAATTCTATCCATTGTCACAGATGAATTTGTCTCCGAATTAGAATTAGAAAAACACCCAGAGCCAAATCCTGCTCTGTCCATATGAAAGAGAGGAAACATGGACCCTGGCCTGGATCCTCTCTTGATCCATTCTTGCTGTCCAGGTCATAATCCAGAGGGCAGACAGAGGGCATAAATAAAATGTTCTCTGCTACTCTTTCTCAAAGGAGCAAATAAAGCTCCAGCTTGTACATATTGCAGCTACTAGCCATGGGAGGAGATGGCTACATCCCTAGCCAGCCTTGTGAATTAATCCTCTGGAGAAGAGGAAGATGGTTAAAAAGCATCACAATAATCCCTAGTTTTATTTATACTGGCATGTGAGGGATCTGAGTTTGGAGTACTGAGTTAGTTCCCACATTGCTGTGTTAGCACAGGTAGTACATGGGTGGTATGCAGTCTGCTCAGGGGAAAGAAATGTCTCATGCCACGCTGACTTCCTCTGATGTGGTTCATGGTGAGACAGTTACTAGCTGCAGGTGCCACATTCAGCCCTTCCTCCACTGCATGGAAGGTCTTACAAGCAGGGCCTTCTGTGGAGGGATAAAAGCAGGGACTAGGGGGATGTTCTGTTCCCAGGGCTTGAGAGAGTAACAGAATGATAGTGTGTCAATAAAGCAACCAGAACAATAGCCTACAGCTCTTAAGCACAATGAAATTTTAATTGCTTTTACAATGCAGTGCAATTGTCTCAGCCAGTCAGGGCCCAGGGCAGCTGTATAATTACTGACTCACAACTGTACAGTCATTTATCAGATATGCAAATCCTTGCACTCTGATTGTGAGTCTGTGTGTTTGTCTATGGGTGTTGGGGGGAGAGACACTGGGCTGCATAATGCCTGCGTGATTATTTCTCAGTCACGGTACAGCACATAATTCCTATGCTCCGACTGGCTATTGCCTTTATAACCCCACATCTACGTGCCCATAACAACATGGTCACCTCAGCTATACAACCAGCCCCACTTCTTACCCGACATGGCCCCATTTCTCCCCATCTTCTGCAGCTCACTGCTGAATGTGTAATTTCTCTTAAATTAAGAATTCCCTTTCCGTCAGGTGCAATTACAGCAGGGGACAGTCCAGTGATATCGAGCTTTATTTCAGCTTTGGGAGAGATACTCTTTGTGGAGAGGGCTTAACAATGATGACGGAAGAAAGGGAACATATAGAATAAATATAATGTAAGAAATTACTCATTGTGGGAATGGGGGCTGATCTGTCCTAAGAAGCACAAGGGATGAGAAGCAGAGAAGTAAAGACAGACATAAGGTGAGGCAGAATGCTTTTCAGCATCGTAATAATGATAACTTGTTGCTCACTGTTAACTTGGTAATAACAGCGTCCCAGGCTGATAAAAACTGCAGTTTTCTGAGTTTATTTAATCCAGAATAGAGTAGGGTGACCAACTGTCCTGCAAATCACAGGACAGTCCTGCAATTGGATCCTTTGTCCCGCATCCTGCAACGACTACACAATGGCCCGCAAAATATGGATTGGGTTGCCCGACTGGGCTGCTTCGCTGCGATCCGGGCTCGGAGTCAGCGGAGGGGCTGCTCCGCTCCGGGCTTGGAGTTGGGGGAGCTGCCCAGCTGGGCTGCTCTGCCCTGCCTGAGGCTAGGAGTCGGGGGGAGGGGCGGCTGCCCGGCCTGCTCTGTTCTGTGTTGGGCTTGAGGGGACTCAGGGCTGGCTGGCGGGCAAGTGCTGGGGATGCACGGAAGGGGCAGGGCCAGGTGGGAAGGGTCCTCAGGGGGGAGAGGTGGGGGCTGGTTGCGGGGCAGGGTTGTTTACCTTGCTAGCAAGCTAGCTACTGAATGCAGAATTTAGTTAAATGTGTTGTTTTACCTGTCTACAGCTTCTTGAAATGGGCTATTTTGCTATGCGGTGAAATTAGTGCTCTTGGTTTCATTACAGGGATTTATTTATTTTAATTTCGCTGTGTCCCATGATGTCTCACAAATGAGATCTTGCTGTCCTGAAATTGGACTCATGTTAGTTAGTCACCCTAGAGTACAGTGAGCACTCTCTAGTTACTGTCTAAATATACCAGAGAAAAGACAAATGTTGTTTGTATTATAGCAATGCTTAGAAGCCTCAATTGAGATCAGGGTCCCATTATACCAGGGCCTGCCCAAACACATAGTAAGACACCGTCTCTGCCCCAAAGACCTTACAATCAAACACACCAGACAAAGGTATGGAGGCCAGAGAGGTTCCTCATATTACAGATGGGGAACTAAGGGAGAGAGTTTGAATGACGTGTCCAAAGTTGTGCAGAAAGCTACCATAAGAGCTAGCAATTGAACCCACTTCTCCCAAGTGTCAAGCCAGTACATTAGCCATAAACCCAACCTTCCTCTCTGAAACAGCTCATCTCCATCATTCTAACTATCTCTACATTCTACAGACTAGCTGATCCAGAATTAAATGGAGGTAAATTTGTGAAAAAACAAAATCAGCGTGGTGACAGAATCCCAGGAGCCCTTGCTAGAGAGAAAACCTTAATGATGGAATCAAAATGGGAAATAAGGAACTAGCAACATCACTTTATACTAATTATTTTTTTCACTCCATGCAAAGGGCCAGTATGAAGCCTGGGCATTGTTTCTGTCCTCCAAAGGGGCTGGTTTTGTTTAATCTGGTAAAGAACATGGGCTTCAGTTTTCATGGACTATTTGTATTTGATACAAGTGCTGAGGAAGGATGTTTATTTTTATAAGGGACCCTACTGTTTGCTATAAAACACTTAATCTTCCCCCTCCGGCCCCCGACACATAAGGCATAGAGTTCTCCACATCTTTTTAATGTTATTAGTAAAATTACACCCAATGTAGGCAGGAAATGTAATGCAGAACCATCACAGTTTGTACATTTTATATGGTAGTGTCACAAGATCCACTTTTAGTGCACAAAAATATGCACCATAATGGGCAATGTCTCTATGAAATATATATCTATTTCCTCAGGTTATAAAGCAGCACCTAGTAGGAAAGAAATGAAATAAGAGTGGCACAATGACATGGAAATGTATATCAGTTATTCAAAAGAGATGTATATTGAGAAAACTGGACTACTGCTGTTCAACCCATATCTAGTGAACAGATTTCCTTAATAAAACAATAAATTACTGCAAAGAGAAGTTTGAAGATAGTTACCAATATGGAAATATTTAAATATTTAAAACATCTTTCCTTTCTCATTGTAAATTATAATGATTTTTAGATTATGAAGACTAAACAGGCAAAACGTGCTGCTAAAGGGGAAAGAATGCCTCACTCCATTCTCTGATCTTGTATCCATGTAAAACAGACAGAATATTGCTTATCCTTATTGCCCCTATGTATAACAAACATGCATTTTAATTGCATTGGTTTCCCTGTCATTGAATTACAAAAAGAATTTAAAAATGAGGATTTAAGGCAAAGAGAGCTTTAAACAAAATTAGAGAGAGACAAGGAGTCGCTCCACAGTATGAGTAGGTCTCTCTCTCTCTCTCTCTCTCTCTCTCTCTCTCTCTCTCTCTCACACACACATGGCAGAGAACATTTCCAGTAGATTAAGATAAGCCCTGTGATCAAAATGTTGATTTTGAATGCAGGGGCATTAATTATTATTTCATACATGAGTGGAATGATTTATTTTCATTTCTTAAATTGAGAAAATGTATCCACGACGTATAAAAGCCATAATTCTGGGTGGGGGAAGAATTGGAGTGCATGTGCTATGAGGAGGATTATGGTGTATGATACAGAAGTAGAAAGATTGGTAGGAAATTAAGTGTAAGAGTTTGTCTGAGAAAATAACCATTTTAACCATATTAAAACAATCCTAAGCAGTGATGCTAAAATGTCAGTTTGGGTTACTTTCCCAGACTGGCTCAGAATTTATTAAGATACAATTGAGCTCCTGAGGCCCCTATGGCTCCCCTCCTTTCCCCTTCCCCGCAGTCACATGTTCTTGTTCTAATATTTTATTGCCCTGTTGGGAGGTGATGCTTTCACACGATATTACAACATTTAAAACTAGTTTCTCTTGTATAATTAAGAACGGTAAGAGATGCCAACACGGCGCCTAATGCTTTATAGGCAGCCAGGGAAACAAAGAGACAGACTTATTGCTGCACCTGTTAGGAGGAGTTGGAGTGGGGGAGGGAAAATGTGGTTTTAAGCTTTTTCGGCACCCCCCAAATTCAGGGTTGCTCAGGAGCCAGTTCAGCCCCCATCATAAATTAGACCATCTTCAGGGGCTACTCAAATTTACTGTAGCCTTCCACCGTTGTCTCGGGGCTGCTTTGCAGCCTAGAATTGCCAAAGCAGGGAGCACGCTGGTCACTGCCCCCACTGTTGCTCCAACATGGTCCCTACCTGTAGGTTATGAGGTGGGGACATGTACATGGACCCTATTCTGCCCCTGCACAGGAGCAAATTCCAGGGGCCACTGGATTGCCATAGAGGGGCCATAATCTGACCCACTATCCCCACCCTGGAAAATACAACCTAAGGCCTTGTCTAGATTGGGGATTTGCTTCAGTCACAGACAGGGATGTAGCTGAAGCAGTGCAATTCCAAGCATAGTCAGGAAAAGCTGCTATTTGCACTGGCAGGTTTACCCTGGTTTCAAACTGGACTAAGTTCCACAGGTGCAAACAGTAGCTTTGCCAGTTTCCATTAGGGCTTCCATTGGTACAAATACACCCATGACTATAGTTCTTGCAAATCCCCAGTCTAGATAGATAACAAGGGTTGAGGGGGGAAGGTGAGTAACACAAGACAAAGTGACTAAATGGAGGTATTAAGTACGTGTCTTGTTAGTTCCATGATTTACTTTTTTTGATTGTACATAATTTTCAGTTGGCAAAGGAGGTGGCTTCAGATTTCTATTTCTCTTTGAACAGTATGTTTTTCAGGAGGGATTTTGAAGAGGAAAGCTGGAGGTTTGACAGACCAGGTCAAAGAGCGAGTTCCAGACATATGAGGAAGAAGGTATTATGAGAGGAAAGAAAGGAAATGTCCAGTGGGGTAGAAGAGAATAAGGTTCTTTGAAGATGAAATATATACTATCATTAGTCATCATCAGCACAGTCACCTTATTCCTCGCCCTCAATGAGCCAAGCTTTTCCATTTCATCTGTGTTTGATCATAATTTCTTTGGCCACTTCCTGGCATCTCTTTTTACTTACATTTTTATATAAAGACCTAAAAGTTGGATCCTGACCTTTCCCTCAGCCCAGCTGATGGTTCCCTGTTCATTCTGCTTAAAGCTACTTGTTTTGTCTTTGAAAGTAATTTCCTTTCGCCTGCTGCATTTTTGAACACTCCAGAGCCTAACAAGCAGCCCCAGCCCCTTATTACCTTTTGTGCAAATAATTGTTGATAATATTTTATGAAAGTCAGTGACAATTGTTAGATTGGGCATAGGTAAGGTTTGGGCTGGGTTTCAGGTGTAGCTTATGGGCAGAATTTATGCATATGGGGCGAGGAGACGTTTGAAGGAAGAGTGAGGATTGGGAGCAGCATGGTGGCGGTGGCAATGTGGGGGAAGGGAAGGATGAATGATGTGGTAAGAGGTTCTTAAAGTTTTCACAGCAGAAGACATCATGAGGGAGATTGCCTCATGGACAACTCCTCTCCTATGCACAATAATAAAAAATAATAATGCCTACCTATCTCTTACGTAGCACTTTTTATCAGTAGATCACTTTATAAAGGAGATCAGTACCATACATAAGTGAAATAACTTGAGTCTTGGGCAATATGGAAATAAATTTGAGTCTAGATTGAGGCAGACTCAAGAGAAGCATAAGCTTGACAATTTGACAAGCTAATACTATTTGGTGTTATAAAACATCCCATCTGCTGATTTTCCTCTTCTCTACTTTTTGTTACCAAGTACATTGTGTAGATTTTTCACCTTCCTCTAAAGGAAGTAGTGTTGGTCATTGTCAGAGGCAGTATCTCTTGCTCTTTCGAAAAGGGTTCTACTAAATGACTTTATTATATCACTCATGTTTTGTGTCAGGTAACTCTTACGAGGAGTGTTGTGATGGGAGTTAAAAACAAACAGTTTACTTTAATGAGGTGTTCATCTTGTCGATATACAGTTATAAAGTTTCCGTGTTAGGAACAAGACTACACAGTGCCATTGCTCTGCCATGCCAATAAATAAAATGACTCATTTGTCTATGTATCTTGTTTATTATTGCTAAAGTAGGCTAGGTTTCAAGAATATTTGTTATTTGGCTGCTTCACACTCTGTGGTAGAAACTCATACAATGTGATTTAGTGCTGCTCGAATGACTCCTGAAGTCTTGAAAAATGTTTGTCTTCTGATTTATTTAACAGCGTTTTACTTTTGAAAACAGGCGAGATATGTATTTGAAAGATGGCAAAAATAAATATTAATGAATCCATTTATCATGCCAGTAAATCTCTCAACTAAAAGAGGTTGCAAAAAGCATTTGGCATTTGAGTTGCCTGGATACTGATTTAAATATCACTAAAAGGCAATAAAAGAGAAAGTTGAGAAGGTTTCATTAAGCAGAAGACCCTGCAGGGTAAAAGTGGGCCACCGTAACATTTCTAATTGTTCACTTCCCAGCCTACATTTTTGTGGAGCGTTGCTGCATGTGGTCAACCAGGTGCTTCATTTCACATCAAAGATGGCTATACTTCAGTGGTTTATAAAGAAATTCCTACACAATTGGGCCTGCTTATCAGGCCACTGACTCCTCCACCTGTCTAAACCCATATTGAGTGGTAGGAAGCAGGGCTGGAATGCAGAGCGCTACAGCCAACTCTCAGCTGGGAGAATGGTCCCTATGGGATCATTCCAGCTGACATGACTGACAGTAGTCATTGGGGTGGTTAATATCTATGGGAATTAGAAGGTATGACTTTGGCCACCAGAGGATCAACCCATATATTTCTATTAAGACAACAAAAATGTATTGAAAGTGTCTACCAAAAAAAAGGCTAGAAAGCTGAAAACTAGAGTTGGTCATAAACATTCCAACTGAATAGTTTTCATCAAATTTGCCAATTCATCTAAATCTAAATGTTTTGCAGAGATGGTTTGATTTTGATGATGTATCGACAGAACCCTGCCTGCCAGATCGGCTTCCACCAAAACACTTGCCTGGTTTCCTGCCAACAAGCCTGCCTGGCTCCTTGGCAGCCTGCCATGTCCAGTGTAAACTGGAAGTTGTAGTATTATTTATATGTATCCAATCAATGATCAGGGCCCCGTTGTCCTAGATGCTACACTAAGCACATAAGAAACCGATGGCTCCTACCTCAAAGAGTTTATAAACTATTCAATTCCACTGAAAGAAATGGAGTTGTACTGGTGGGAAATTACTGAAGGAGGAGAATAAGGCCCTTTATATTTTTCATCTTTAACAATATTTTAGTATTTCCATTTGATGGAGGATAATCTGAGTGATATTTACATGATGAAAATATACCCATCCCTCTTCATGTTTGGTTCTGCTGCCCATCACTGTATTATTCAAGTGTCTTCCACATAAAATAAACTGGCAATAACCACATCCTTCACAGACTCATGGAGACTCTGGGTTCTCTTCCTTTCTGGGTTATAAAAGCTGTGATTGTGGTGGACTTTTCTCTTTCATTTGCCATTTGAGTCACAGAAAAGAGAGACCAAGCCTTTTTAATAAAAATGCAGCTCATAGGAGGTTCAGCTCATTGCTTCTGAAATACACGGCCAGTGCTTTTGGTCCATTTTGGATATCTTCCCCTGACATAAGTCCATCTACTTCTGCAGAGCTATTCCCGATTCACAGCAGTGCAAGTTCATAATCAGAGCTTTTTTCTCCATGCAGTTATCTACGCTCTTGGGTTACATCCACAGGAATGTGTAATTATTCCTTTTGCCTCCAGAAGCTTGCATACAATAATTATGCAGAAGAATGCTAATTCAGACTAATGACCGGGGGAGCCATTGTGGATTATCCAAGTTTGCAAGTTAGTAAACGGGCAATACATGACAACAAAAAGCCAGGATAATGCATGCCAGGATGTTTTTTGTTCATTTATTTTGACATGTATGGTTTAGCTTTAATTATGCGAATACTACATAGGGTACAAGTAATTGTATTGTTGCTAGTTTTGTAAAATAAGGGAAATTATAGTCTGAGACATCACAAATACTTTGCTATTCAATCCGTGCAGAGATATAGATTGAGAACAGCAGCATGTGTTTTGTTTTCATTTTTCATTTTTATTTTAACATTTATTAGGTTTGTGGACTGGCCAAGTAAGAATTAATGAGGTTTTACTCACTGCATACTGATAATGTAATAAAACTACCAAATTAAATACGAAGACTATAACGTTCAAACAAAGCACATCCCTTTGCTCATAATTATGTCTATATATAAATTCAAAATTTAATTAAATTAAAAATTATGTCCCAAATCTGCAAAATATACACACATTTAACTTTATGCATGTGCATCGTTACATCACCTTCAATGGGACTATTATTAGGGGACTGGAGAATCCCCAGACAGGCTGCACCCTTAGACGCTCTTGTGTCCCCAGGGTGGGGCTCTTTGCCCTTCTTATTTTAAGGTTTATTTCATCGCCATTTAACACGTTTTGTTTAATGTTGTAATGCTTGTTTGGGCTCAGCAGCAGGGACAGCTCAGGTTGGGCATGCATAGACATGCTGTGTACATGTCATATGACCATCACAAGGTGCATGCATAAGTTGATATACAAGGAGCTTTTCTGTGAGGAAAGGTGAGAGATTCTGAACAGAGAGAATGGTTCACCTGCTTGCAACCAATTTTCTACAGCATAAAGAGGAAAAGCTGGCATCATTTTCTCTACATAATTAATATAAATCCTGTCAAGAAAGGATCTCCAAACACAAAACATGCTAAGAGGTCAGGAAATTATAATAGGGTTTAAACAGGACAGAATTAAAAAACAAGGCGGCGCCCCCCCCCCAAAAAAAAAAACAAAAAAAAACCAAAAAAACCCCAAAAAACATGCAATGGAGTCTGTACCAAAACAAAACCAGTACGCCTTGCTGGACCACCCAGCCGGGAGTGAGATTGTTCACTTTACTTGCTGTACTGAAGCCTGGGATCATTCACTTGGATTCTATTGTGGTTTTCTACAAATGGTTAAAATGCATCTGGTCTCTCAAATGTAACTGAATTGCTTTATAGCAGCTGCATAGGCCTGCAGGGCAAGGGCAGTCCTGTGAGCTCCATTTCTTGAACAAAAAAACGAGACAAATTTTTCAACTATAACTTTCAAGAGTAATGACATTCAGAGTTAATGCAACTCAGCGTATAACTCCCTTTTTGGGAGCGTATAACATCCCTGGCTGGGATGTTTTATTGTGGATTGGTCCTGCTTTGACCAGGAGGTTGGACTAGATGATGTCCTGAGAGGTTCCTTCCAACCCTAATCTTCTATGATTCTTTCCATGTTTAGCTTTGGCTCCAAGCCACTGTAAGTTCACAAGTTATATGTGGCTACACAATATTCAGATCCAGGGGAATGATTTTAAAATGAAATCTCACATTTAAACATACATTTTCTTGCTTTGATGAATAGTAACTCCTTACTTTGATTAAAATTGTCATTAGTGTATATTGTGCACTTAGTTAAGTTATAAATTGGAACATACGAAAGGTGTGGGTGAAAACTGAATAAAATACAGTCATCTAAGCATTAAATAATTGCTACCTCCTTGAATCATTGCTTCTGCAACATCAGTCTAAAACAGAAGCCAATTACAATACACTAGGGAAAAGAAACTAAGGCATTAATATCTTTGATCATATTTATCCTTTCTTTTTATTCCTTCTGCTTCAAGGTAGAGGAAATAGTGTCACAAGTAGTTCATATGTAATATTGTTTCATCTGAACTATTTGAATGACCTACAGGTGCCAGCAATTAACTCTTCATTTACTGAAATGACACATTAAGTTTTAAGCACATAATTTCAGAAAAAGAGACATTATTTCAGCACCCCCTTTTACCTGCATGTTCAAAGCAATATTTCTTTTGAAAAATCTGATCTCATCTACTCTCCACCTAAAATCTAAACTCATTCTAGGATCTAAATTTAAATACTGATTCCCAGTATAAAACACAATGTTAAATTAAGTACAAAATTTTGAAAAGTATGTGCAAAATGGTATACATTAGAAATGTAGGGTCAGCATATCAACTGGTGTGACTCAGTATTTCTCCAAAGGTGCTACATTGATTTACCCTAGGGTCTTACTCCTCTTTGTCTATGTATCATATAATAATGTGTTAATCATGTTTTGAAGGATCAAAATGTTTATGCTACTGAATTTTTAGTTAGCTATGTGACATTTAATTACTTTACACATAGTGATTGATAAATGCTTTATAATAGATACGGTAAATAAAGACAAGATAGATACCTTCTATTAGACAAAAGACAGGGAGGTAGTAGTCCAAACAGATACAACTCTGAGCAATGGGATTAAAAAGAAAAAATTGATATGCACATCAGGAAATGAAAATCCTAAAAATATGGTGACTAGTCTCCCAAGATTAAACTGTTCCCCACCAAGGAAGTGGTGGTTTCCTCACTGTTTAATTTTAATAGCCGTTTAGGGGAAAGTCTTCCATTGGGATAAAAATGGACAAAGATAAGCTTTTTCCATAACTCATTTCCATGATTCTATGCACATAAATATTACATTAAATATGAATGTAATAGCATAAATATTTATAATTGAAGGCAGCAGTTGCTGACACGTGGGGGCAACCATGCTGCTTCCATTAATTCCAGTAACTCAAATCCTCGGTATGATTAAATCAAAGAACTTTGATTTTTTTTCTAATTAAATACATTTTGTCTCAGGTTTTACTTGGCTCTTCTATAGCTCATTCCATCCAAGGATTTCAAAGCACTATATATAATTTATTCAACCCTCAGAACTCCTCTGTGAAGTAGATAATGGATGTATTGTTTAAGGATCAGTCCACTCAACTATCATGACCTGCTATTCATCCCCATACTCCTGTCTAGTTTCCTTCCAAATTGACTTGTTTATATAATTTCTCCCTCATTATTGCCCTTTCTGCTACGCTGCCCAATTTATCCCCTTGTTTTCATGAGCTCACTTTCCATTTGCCTCTAGATCATAACATGGGCAGCTGAGGGTTTGCCTCAGGTAGCTAAGCCCTAGTGTACACTTCCAATTTAGGTTGACCTAGGGTATGTCTATACTGATGGCGGCAAAGTCTCCGCCGTCAGATCAATCTTTCTGGATCGATTGAGCGGTCAGTGTAGATCTGTTCAATCAATGAGGAAGTCGACACAGTAAATCCCTCAAGTGGTTCTTGTCGGCACAGTGCAGTGAAGATGGCGCACAGTAGGGAAGCACAGCAGTCGATGAGAGTTATGCAAGCTACTCAAACATTATGGGTCCATTCAAATACATATGTAAATAAAATAATAATACTTAGTACTTGAATAGACATTTACATATTTTCCTAAATTTTACCTTGTCTCCCCTCCATAGTTGGTTGGGCAGCTTTGCTAATTCTATCATTATTGACTCTTCATGCTTGATGTGAAGAGAAAAAAAAAGTCTGAAGTTCACTTCCTGTAAGTTTCCAAATCAATTATATAAAATGTATTTTTTTTAAAAATGTAGGTCATAGCAGCTATCAATCTGAAAATTTTAATGACCACCTGTCAAAGTAACTGTTTATGCTAACAAAAGAACTATGTCTCAGAAAGCCATCAATAGAATAATGGCTATTCAATTTTATTTCCATGGATTTGACAACAATGTTCTCATGTTATTCAAGCACAAGAGATGAAAAACATCTATTTTTCACATAAATAATTTTAATGGAGGAAATGCAGCTGATCAATCTTGAGCAGCAGCAAAGCGCTTTGGATGTAAATCAGAGATGCTGTGCAGAATATAGGTGTGTGATTATAGATTTTAGCTAAAGTAGTCAGAGGTTTACTCAAGGTATGTCTATTTGTCAAATTGAAGACAAAGTCTGTAAACTGTGATCATCAATAATTTGCAGTTAAAATATACTCAGGCTCGCTGAGTGTTAGGCAACACAACCAGGTTATTCGTCATTCTCCCTTCCTCCCCCTCCCCCCCAGCACACACACATCTTTTGCAGGAAAGCTAGGTGAGATAGGGGAACCTGCACAAGGAATATCTTCAGTCCACTCTAGATTACACATCATGGGCTCAGTTATATACAGTAATTATACTGCAGGTGAAATTCACAAAGGGGACTTAGGCTGAGCATTGAAGTGCCTAAATTTTAGGTGCCCTCCAGCCAAGTGGAATTTGCAACCCTGAGTTATGCACGGAGGTTCCTCATACAGTGCGTGGGGAAAGTTAGGTGCACACACACACACACAAAAAAAGATAAAAGAAGAAAAGAAAAGGGATTCACAGAAGGCAGCACATTGAGCTGGGAGCTGCCTAAGATAGGCAGTAGGAAATGCAAAGACAGGGATGGGGCCTAAGCCCTGCCCCTCAAAGGGACTTAGGCTGGTGCCTAACTGGGCCAGAGATCGATGTCTCACTCTGCTCAGGATTCAGCACCATGAACCCTCTTCTGGAGTTAGGTGCCTAAGCCAGGTCAGCCCTTGTACAAGAGAAAAACAAGGAGGAAGAGTTCCCATTTTACCCAGTAGCCAGGGCATTCACCCAGGATGTGGGATTCCTGGTTTCAAATCCTTCAGGTCCTTGCCTGATGTGGAGCAGGGGCTTGAATCCAGCTTTCCTACATCCTGCGTGAGGGTCCTAACCACTGGGCTATTGGCAATTCTGGGGTGGGGCTCTCTCCTGTTGAAGCTCTTCCACTTTGTATAAAATGCTTCAATATTCCTTGCATGAAAAAATGTAAATTTTAAAGTTAGATGCTTAAGTCTGCCTTGTGAATCCCATCCCATATACCCTTTACACTGAAAAGCAATTGCTTCCATTTTGAAATGGGCAAGGGGAACATCTACCTTTGGCCGTGTACATTGCCCACAAAGAAAGTGTTGGACAAAAATGTGATCCATGCAAAACCATCATTTGAAGAAGTTACCCAGGTAGGTGTTTAGAACTCTGAAAATAGGAAGAGGCCCAAGATACAGTTGATTACCTTTGTAGGCCTAGTAGGCACCTGGAATGACATACACTTCTTATAAAGTGGCTACATTCTGAAGAAAACTAGAATGCTGTCTCCTAGTTGCACAAAATCTCAACTTCAAGACCATCAGGGAGTTTCAGCAATGTTAATTTCACACACTATCTGTTAGATAACAGGGGCCAATCCTGTGAGATGCTAAATGCATTCAACTCTCATTGGTGTGGAATTGCTTAAATGGTAGTTAAGAGCACTTCACATCTTGCTGACCAAGCATGAACCACTACAAAAATGGCAGTAACGTCATGCTGACAAATGAAGTGAGTCAGTAATGGGCTGGCACTGATGGCTTTTTCCACTAAACCAAAATGCTGAACCCAGGGTGGAAATACTCCAACGACTTTGCCTGAGCTCAGAAGAAAATGATGGGGAAATGATGTTTAGAGTGTGCCGAACTGTTGACAACTTGCTTGTCTGTACAAGTGATTACATTCAGAACATGCCTGCAGTCATGAGCATACTGACAGGGATGAAATAACACAGAGTAATGGGATTTTCTAATAGTCACTACTATTTTTCCCCAGCAGGGGATGAGATGATTCTGAGTGGGGAGTAGCAATGGAATATGCATTGTTTCCCCCATTTGGTTACTGGCTGAAATCAGTTGGTTTCTGACAGCTATTCACTTGCCCTTCTTAAATGGGTTAGTGTTTCCAATCCCGTTCTGTGCAGCCAGATGTCAAAGACACCATTATAACTAGCACATTCATTGGCCATCTCACAGAGGCATGGAGGATGGACTTGTCATTGAGAAGTGGGTTCTCCCTGTCAGAGTTGAGGAGCATAGGTAGGACAGTGTGGAGAATTTTGCACCGTTGCTATCCTTGGTACACCAGTTCTGTGGATAAATAATGGCAGATGTGTCACCAGGATATTCAATCCAATGCCCTTAACCATCACTACCTTAACTGAAAAATATTAAACTAAACAATATATTTATAACAAATGAATAATTGAAACAAAAAGTAAGTTCTTGGGTTGTCAAGATTTGTTATTTAGCTGCATGAGCTACTGCAAATATCGCAAACTACTTGGTAGAAGGGTTTATTTCTCTTCCAGTCAAATCCTTTCTCAGCTGCTCTGAAAAGTAAACTTGATATACCCTGTGTGTTGTCAGATGATGAAGGGTGACATCAAAGAGAACATACTCCTTTAATGAGGGGGGGAATAGAGGTAACTGAGGAGAAAACTGCTGCCTGGTATGAAGAGTAGCTGTGTGAATCCTATAATGTACATAGTCGATTGCCATTGACCTCAATGATATTTTAATTCATAAAGTAAATAAAGTGAAAATTATGACATTTCAAACCACCACCAACACAACTGAAGAGATTATTCCAAATAAGCACTCTTTAAGTAACGCTAATGCTACGGTTTTGACAAGTCTACTGCAAGTAAATAGTTTACTGAAAATAATGTAGTATACAGTGGGATCAAAATGAAGCTGTACTTAACATTAAGTTTTACATAGGGAGAGAAATCCCTTGACAAGATTCAGCTATTTGTTTTATCTCAATTGTCAGATCATAATCCTGTTTCTACCCTGGTCTAATAAACCGTTTTAATAATCCAAAAGAGAATTTTGCTGTTAACATTTAAAACTTCTCTAAAATGTAAAGCTTAGTTTGTGATTATTAAACTTGTATAAAAGCAGGATGAAAACCAATTATAGTCTGTTATATTGTTTTGCCAGTCTTTAGATGACACAAGAATGCCACTTAAGGAGAAAAGATCCTCAGAACTGCTCATTTTAATTAAAAGTCTTCATTTCTATTTTCCAGTGTATTAAACAATGAGATTGAGCAGAGAAAAAAGAGAGAAAAAAGTGGGTATTAACTCTCCCAATTAAATTTCACCTGCTCAACCAACATTCCCAGCATCTCATTGGCTATGTCCACCTTTTT
The DNA here is from genome assembly GCF_026122565.2 of Emydura macquarii macquarii. Lineage (NCBI taxonomy): Eukaryota > Metazoa > Chordata > Testudines > Chelidae > Emydura > Emydura macquarii. Next base: position 18,896,682 of record NW_027131614.1, on the reverse strand, counting down.
TCCATGAGAAAAAATTAGGAAAATGGGGAAAGAAAATAGGTAAAATTAAAGCATTAGATCTGGGGATTACATTAGAATACTCACCATAGTGCACCTTGCTGTCACTGGAAATTTGAGGATCAAAACAGTCTCTGATTTCTCCCCCAGATTTTACAGATGGTAATTTAAACAATTTGTTTCTTTTCAAATATTTAATATTATTCAAACTTCCACAAAAATCATGCTTTGATTAATTGATACTAAAATCCCTGATAAGTTTTGACATTTGGTTATATTTTGAAGCCAAGTATATCAGATACCTGTCAGAACAACAAATAAACTGTAAGACAAGTTATTTAGGGTATGTCTTCACTGACGGCAGCAAATTCACCGCTGTCAGATTTATCTATCTGGATTGATTGAGTGGTCAGTGAAGACACGATCAATTGAGCCGGAAGTCGACTTGTTAAAACCACCCCCTCAAGTGGCACAGCGCAGTGAAGATGACGTGCACAATGGAAGTTAAGTAGTTGATGCGAGTTACATAAGTTACTCTGCGTAGCTCATGTAACTCCCATTGACTGCTGCTGAATTTTAAGGTAAGTGTAGACCAAGCCTAAGTGTTTTAGTTTGTTGGTCTAATGAAGGGCACCATGTGATCCCTTGGGCCTCATCACATTTTCTTTAAGGACTAACATGGCCAAAATATTGTTAGACCTTTTTTTTCCAGGTGAAGTAGTACTGAAGTTATCTCTTAGGCTATGTCTACACTAATGGCGGCAAATTCGCTGCCGTCAGATCGACTTATCTGGATTGACTGAGAGGTCAGTGAAGACCCCCTAAGTCGATCCAGAAATTGATGTATTAAGACCACCTCCTCAAATGGCGTAACGCTGCGTCTACGGGAACGTGGTTCCCATCGGCGCAGTGCATTGAAGACGGAGCGCAGAACAGAAGCACAGAAGTCGATGGGAGTCACGCAAGTTGTTTGCGTAACTCCAGTCTACTGCCGCCGAATCTCCAAGGTAAGTGTAGACAAGCCCTTAGGCTATTTCAACCACTCTTAGGTCATTGCTCTGAAACAGCATAGGATTACACTAATTTGCATTAATTCGGATGGAAGCACACCAAGCCCAGAGACTAATTCTCAGCTACATTATGTGACTATCTTATTTTAAATCATTTTATTTTCAATAGATTCATAGTTTTTAAGGCCAGAAGGGACTATTAGATATAGTCTTGTCTCCCATATATCACAGGCCGTTAAATTTCACCAAGTTATCTCTGTATTGAGCCCAATAATGATGCTTGGCTAAATCATATATTTCAGAAAGACATCCAATCTTGATTTGAAGACATTAAGAGATGAAGAATCCGTTACTTCCCTTGGTAGTTTGTTCCAGTGATTAATTGCCCTCGCCATTAAAATTTTTTGCCTAATTTCTAATTTGAATTGATCTGGTTCCAGCTTCCAAGCTTTATTCTTGTCCTGTCTTTCTCGGCTCGATGAAAGAGCCCTTTAGTACCCTGTATTTTCTTTCCAGGAAGATATTTACACACATACCCAACCATTTCGCTGTCTTCTGTTTGATAAGTTAAACAAATTGATCTGTTAAAGTCTTTCACCCTCCAGTCCTCGAATCGTTTTTGTGGCTCTTTTCTGTGTCCTCTTTAATTTTTCCAACATCCTTTCTAAAATGTGGACACCAGAACCAGAGGAGTATTCTATTGTCAATGTCACCAATGCCATATATAGAGGTAAAAATTACCTCCCGGGTCCTACTCAGTATTTCCCTTTTTATACACTCAAGGCTCGGATTAGCCCTTTTTGGCATAGTGTAGTGCTGGGAGGTCATATTGAATTGCTTGGCTACTGTGAAGGCTAAATCCTTTTCCAAGTCACTGTGTGCCAGGATACAGTGCCCCATTCTGTAGGCACGTCCTGCATTTCTTGTTCCTATATGTATGACCTTGCACTTGACTGTATTAAAATGCATTTTTAATGGGTTGATCTTTCCAAGCAATCCATCTCACTCTGTATGACTAACCTGTCATTATTTACCACTCCACCAATCTTTCTGTCCTTTGCACACAATTTTATTGGTGGTGATGTTATATTTACTTCCAGATCATTCATTAAATTCTTGAATAGCATTGGGCCTAGTACCTGTCCCTGAGGAATTCACTGTAAACACCCCCCATTCCATGACAGTTCGCCAGCTACGCTGTGAGATCTATCAGTTAGCCAGTTCTTAATGCATCTAATGTATGGCTTATTGATGTTGCAAAGTGATGATTTTGTTAATCAGACTGTTGTGCGGTACTAAGTCAAATGCCTCACAAAAGTCTAAGTATATTACATCTACTCACTTACCTTTATCGACCAAACTCATAGTAATCTCATTGAAGAATGATATCAAATTTGTTTGAAAAGACCCATTTTCTGTATAACTCTGTTGACTAGTATTGATTATTTCCCCCATCGTTTAGTTCTTTATTGTTTGACCCCCTGTATCAGCTTTTACATTATTTTGCCCAGGATTGATGTCAGGCTTACTTTCCTGTAATTATACTGGCTGATGTTAGGAGAACTAGAACCCTTACAGCTGGGAAAAATAGGAAACTCCAAGACAGCGTTTTTTCCAAACAAAATAGTCCTAAGTTCATAGTGCCTATGAAAGCCAAGCGTACTAGCTTAAGAACCAAGAGGCAGCACCGTTCCTTTCAAAAAGACAAACAAACAAGCAATACTAATTTTTAATTGACAGCACAGAAAAGTCTGACTACGGAAAAAAACAAGGTAGCGTAACCCAAGGTCAGATGCAGGGGACAGCCCACAGGTTTAGAAAGCTGGACCAAATAAGGGCAAAAGGGCATCCCTCACCTGAAGTTTCATAAACAAAAGGAGAAAAGGTTTCCCTTAGCCATGGTGATTGGTTCAACCTGTACTCCAAAATTCTAAAAGCCACATGCTGATATCATAATGAGTAATACTGTACTCTGTATTCTGCAAGCAGTCCCATTGATTTCCAATGGGATTGCTCATGTAGTAAGGTATTACTCAACATGAATCAGAGTATTAAAATCTGGTCCAAAGAAAGTGGCTCACACAACTCTCCCTTTGTAAAACTAACTGCAGATATTTTTCTAAGCAATTAGACCCAGGTGATCCCAGCTATTTCCCTCCTTCACACCCCAAATAGTTCAATTTCATGACAAGCCCTGGAGCGAGGACAGGTAGCTGATAACAATCTGTTCAGAAGGGGGATTATAAAGCCCTTTCCTGGCAGTTGTGAGCTCATTTAATCCTATTATACAATTCACAAATTAAAAGTGGTCAAGTGGAGTTTTGTTGTTCAATTCTTAAGAATAATTTCCCCTCCTACTATTGAGTTAGCAAAAAAGGTTTAGGAAAAAAATGTAGAAACCTCTAAAATACATAATTTCACTGGGAAAAAAAGATATGCTATGAACTCTACTAATTTGACTGTTACTGCTGACCAGTAGCATGTTACATACAGAGTCCAGTACTCTCTTTAGATTCTCTGGGTACAGAGAGGGGCTAATATTATGTATAGATTTTGATGAAGGGTCTCAAAAAGGACAGCTATCATGAAGGAATACAGGTTCTTCAAGTAGGGGGCAGACCAAGAACGCACAGAATTTGTAGAGTTTAATTAATCTATCAATTCTTGTTTTTCATCAGTCTGCGTTTTAGCTTGCAAAAGTTTATTCCCTTTTCAACCCAAAATTTCAGAGTTTGGGTGTTTCAATTGTTGTGCGCCCCCCTGTACAAGTCTGCAGCCTGATTTTTATGAGTGCTGAGGACTCACAATTTAGACTGAAGTCAGCCGGTCTCCTGGGTGCTCAATGCACCACTGGAAGTACAAAACTTTGGCCTTCAGGGCCATAAATGCTTTCTGTCTCATTGAAGACCTTCTTTTGATGTCAAGGATAGCTGCATGCATGGGCTGAGGGCAGTAAATTGGCCTATTTATGCAAGAACATAGAATTAATTATTCAAAAACTTAACATATGATTGTGATTAGACTTTTGCTTGTTGGCAAAGGATAGATTCTTTCTCTCTATATAAGTTGGGGGTTGTTACTACTACTAGCATCTGCTTTGAATTAGGCTGCCTTCATCTGATATTGCTTTCTATTACTTAATAAATGCTGTTTCAAATTCTGTTTGTAGGAAACTAAAATGACATTGAACAAATGGGGATATTGCTGCTTTATGATCTTTTACAAGGAGTATTGCGGAGCCGGAAGGCGATCTGCTTAGTGGGCCAGATTCAGTGTAATTTACAACTCCCTGCACCATCCTAGCCTTCTGTACCCCCATGAGCTGTCATCTTGATGGAGGAGTTGCTACTGCAACCCTCTCTGGGAATTTTCCTTTGTGGAGAAACAGTTTTAGTTTTCAGACAGCAGTTACATAGCTGCTGTGCTGGCAGAGATGCTGGTTCAGTGCATCCCCTATCTGTGCTGCATATATCCCCTTCCTCATCCACATAATCCAATTTCTAGGCTGCACTGGCCCCCATATAATTTCTGACTCCCAATACAAGGGAAGCAGCAACTACTTTCTATCACCCGAGGCTCTCCAAGCCAGAACACTCCCCATCTCGGAGGCCCTGAACATCCAAACTCTGGCTGAATCTGGCCTATTGTGTTGTGATTGAAAGTGATGGTACGGAATCCAGTCAGACTGGCACAATTTTTTCCCTCCCGATCACGTGTGGAGATATGTCATATTACAGTTAACTGTATCCCTTGTTTTTGTTTCTATGGCATTAGGGCATTGGTAAGACACCCTGAGAAGATTTTAGCATACATAGTAACACACTATTTTCTTGTCAGCCATTATGGTTATAGGAGCCTCATACACAAGATGGAGATACGGCAAAGCTTTCTAGCTTCAGTTTAATTTTTGGTTTTATATAGCTCCTAGGTATCATAAGGATAGGTGCTGAGAGACAGGCATTAATCTGGAGTTTTTGATTCCACCAATTTTATTAAGGAGACACTTCCTTGCCAGAATTTATTGAACAACAAAACAAATTACAGAAAATATTTTTTGGGTGGAACTTAAAAATGGAAGGAACTTAATAGTTAAAATGTATCAGATCTTAAATGAGAGCCAGTCTGTGCATGCATGCCAGCATGTGGGCTACAGGTAATTTCTTTTGATGTAGAACGATCAATCCGTGGAATCATTTCTCTATATGTTTCTCTGTATTATTCTTTATTGCTGTAACAGCTATTTAAAATTTAGGGCCTGCTCCTGCTCACCTTGTAGTCAATGGCAAAACTCCTATGACTACACAAACAGCATTTCACCAAATCCAAACCTTCTCACTCAGTCCAGCTTTGCCCACTGCTATTTAATACAATTGATATGAGATTGTTAATACTGTAAAGTTATTGGAGCTTACTTTTGGTACTAATTTTATCCAATTTTATTAATTCATGAGTTTGAGGAATCTAAGTAAGAGTTTACTGTATTTTAAAATAAAGGTTCCCCTTTTAAATCAACCAAAAATTGTTATTTGTATTGGTCATAGGTTTTATACCATTTTGGTTTTCCAGGCAAAATGAACATCAAAAGGTGAGCCTCTGGTAGCTGAGAAGCAGCCACTTTTCTAAAGGATAAAAGCGTATTTTTTCTTTATAAAACTATTGCATCCTTACTAGAGCTGGACAAATCTTTTTCAACAAATAGTTTATTTGCTGAAAAATGTAGTTTTGGTTGACCCAAAACTCTTAATGAATTTCTGTCAAGTTCATCAAAGAGGTTAGACTAAACCAAGAAATTAAAATGTTTCAGACGTGTTGAAATGAAATAGTTTTGATATTGTGGAATGGAGTCACCAAACAGCTGGGGGAGGAAATTAAACTACCTTCCAGCCCTCAACTAGGATATGGGAGATCCAGTTAAATTCCCCCCTGTACTTGAGGAGGAGAAGGGATTTGAACTCGGATCTTCCACAGCGCAGGAGAATACCAGCCACTGGGCCTTTCTTAAGTTGAAGTTGTTCCACTTTTTATATGTAATTAACTAGTTATTGGAGCAGGGACCAAACCAGGGTCTCTGATATCCCAGCTGAGTGTCTTAATCCCCAGGCTATAGAGCCATTCTCACTCACATTTCTCAGCTCGATGATTATTCATAGTCATTATGAATAACTCAGAATTGCCACTGTGAATGAAACATTTTGAGTGGGGAATGAAATGCTATGTTCGACCTGACGCAATGTTCTCTGACTTTTCAATTAGCTGAACATTTCAAAAAATGGAGTTTGCTGTTCAGTCCCAAACATTTTTAATTCTTTTTTTCCAGAATTGCCACCCACCCAAAAAACCCATTATTCACCCAGCTCTTGTCATTAATGTAATTGGAACAGTGACTTGCAACTGGCCTCCAAGTGCCAAGACAGGCTAAGAAATAAAACAATTGAGGAGAGATTCTTACAGTGCCGGGGCCTAATCTTGCAGGCTTTATTCAGGGAAAATGCTCACCAGCGTCAATGAATTTTGCCTGAGATCTGGAAGTCAGTGACAGAAGTCCATATCTGGGCATTCAGAGTGAGAGGCTAACCCACAGTTCTGCCCCTTTATGCCAGTGAAGGGGCCCTAGAGGTTCCATTTCTGAACTAAGGCGAATTCCCCTGGCATAGTGCTGCAGAAGACAGCTACAAGTTTGCCCTCCTAGGACCCCATCGGAAGCTCAGCATGAGGCAGCAGGGCTGTAGCACTGCAGAGATTCCAAGCAGCACTGCTGACCATAGAGCAGCCAGGGATGCTTCTGTAACTGAAACAGGCCGATAGGGCTGTAAGTTACACGCAGCCAGCTACAGCAGTACTGAACGAGGATGGCTCGGGGGGGTTAAAGCTAGTTTAGCTCCTCTCCCACTGTGCTGTGAGTTCTATACTACATTTCTAAGATGTGAAACAGGGACTGTTACCAACAATATTTAACTTCAGGCACCTATGTTTGCAAATTTGGGTCATTATGTGAAAAGTAAATTACATTCTGGGAACATCAACCTTGATGTTGATGATGATTAACACTAAGTTGCTGTGAATGCTTTTATCCTCCATTGTTTTGCTCCTATGAAGGAATATCAGAGTAGGCACAGAGTGTGTTCTAAATTCCCAAAGACGACTGCGTGGGTTCCCACAGAATATAACATGGTGCTTGGTAGTGTAGAATCTCTACCCTTTCATGCTAGTTAATCAGAATTTCTGCCTCCTCATTTCATAACAGACATGGATTAACCTGAACCAAGTGTTATCATTACACAACTATAACAACAAAAGAGGTATGTGTGTGTGAGTGTGTATATATATAAAAAATACTGGCAGGAAAACAGCAAAGTTAAAAAGGGGAAAAAGAAAATGGAAGGAATACAGAAAAAGACATCAGAGGAAAAGAGTAGAGAAAAAAGAAAGAGGATGAGGAAATTGAAGCAACAGAGAAAGAGAGAAATTCAAAAGCAGAGAAACTGAAGCAAAAAATGTCAAGAAGCAGAAAAAGAGATAGAGAAAAGGGCATAAAAGAAAGGGAAGAATGAGAGAAACAACCAAAACTGCTGATTCCTAGAGTATGGTACAACTTATAGACGGTAAGTCTTCCAGGGCAGGGATTTTCTCTTGTCTATATTTGTACAGCAACTGGAACAAAGGCCAGCTGAGGTCTTTGGGGGCTACCATAAATATAAATGTTTACTATTACTATCTCAACGCCTGCCAGATATACTGGGAGCAATACCTGGAAATCCAAAATAGAAGGGATGACAGACTTTGCTTTCCACTGTTGTCAAAACATCACCATGCCTAGGAGAGAATTCCCTGAAAGTGGTTTTCTTAGGCAAGAGAGCAAAAGGGGCTGATTTGGGTTGGAATTGGAAGATGGTGGGATCTAAAATGATCAGGACACTGATCTTAGCCTGAGCCACAAAAATAAGGAACATAATGACATCCATGAAAATGAAGTTCGGAATCATTCTGGGTTTTCTTTCCCTTGTCTTTCAAGTATTCTTGTGCATTTTTATGGACTATGGTATGGTTCCAAATGTTACTGCTAATAAAATTTTTATTTTGCCATGATGCTATTTTGCTGCTTGATACATTGAATTCTTCTAGTACACTCAAAATCTCTTTCCCTGAATGTCTCTCCTCCAACAACTGTGCTATTTCCCTTTGTAGATTCATAAACTTTAAGGCCAGAAGGGACCATTATGATAATCTGATTTGACTTAATGTACACCAGATTCCAAAGAATCTGACCCAATCATTTCTACATAACTTCTATTTCGGCTACAGCATAGCTTTTAGAAAGAGAATCAGTCTTGATTTAAAGACTTCAAGTGATGGAAAATCCACCATATCCCTAGGTATGTTGTTTCAGTGGTTAAGTACCCTGATTGTTGACAGTGTATATCTTATTTCTAGTCTGAATAGGTCTAGCTTCAGCTTCTAATCATTGGATCTTCTTATGCCTTTTTCAGCTGGATTAAAGAGATGTCTGTCAGAAACTGTCAGAAACCTCTTCACTCTGGAGGTTCTTGTAGACTGTAATCAAGTCACTTCTTAACATTCTCTTCAATAAGCTAAATCGAGCTTCTTAGGTCTCTTGTTATAAGGCATGTTTTGCAGACCTCAGATCATACCAAAAGCTCTTTTTCTGAATGCTTTCCAATATTTCCACATCCTTTTTGAAGCGAGCACACAAGAACTGGACACACTATTCCAGTAGTAGTCTTACTAATGCTGCATCCAGAGATAATATCACCTCCCTCCTCCTAGTTGATATCCCCCTTCTTATACTTCCAGGATTTTTGTTCACTCTCTTAGTTATAGCACAGCACTGGAAGTTCGTGTTCAGTTGGTTATCTATTATAAACCCTAAATCCGTTTTAGACTCTGCTTTGCAGAATACAGTACCTCATCTTCTTAGTGTGACCTCCAGCCTTTGTTCCTAGATAGATGATGTTGTATTTGATTGTGTTAAAACGTATGTTGTTCAAATGAGCCAAGTGATCCAAATCAGTCTGTGTAACTGGTCCTTCTGCAACTTTATTTACCACTCTACCACCAATTTTGTGCCATCTGAAAATTTTACCTGCAATGATTTTATATTTTCTGCCAGCTTGATAAAGATATTGAATAGTAATAGGATAAGAACAGGACCCCTCCTATAAACACCCATATTGGCAGATGAATCCCCATTTACAATTTTGTTTTAGATCTATCAGTTACCAGTTTATAATCCATTTTATATACACAGCACTGATTTTGTAGTGTTACGGGTTTTTTTTTAAATCAGAATGTTACGCAAGACTAAGTCAAATGCCTTACAGAAGTCTGAGTATGTATTCTGTTAATAGAGTTACCTTTATCAGCCAAACTTGCAATCTTATTTAAAATGACAGTTTGTCTGACAAGACTTATTTTCCATAAAATCATATTGACTGGCATTATTTATACTACTATCCTTTAGTTATTTTTTGATTGCATCATGCTTTCTATGATTTTGCCTGAGATCAAATCAGGCTAACCAGTTTATAGTTTTTCAATATTCCCTAAATATTGGCATAAAATTGGTTGTTTTCTAGTCCTCTGAACTTCTCCAGTGTTCCAAGATTTGTTACAAATGAACATTAATGAGTCAGAAGTTCATCAGCCAATTTTTTTCGTATTTCTGAGTGCAAGTTATTGGATTAAAATATTTAATCTCCTTCTTTATTACTGAAGGAATAGAAAATATTTTCCCTACCACTATGATACATATACATATAACTGAAGATGCAAAAAAGGCAAAAATATTCAATAAATATTTGTTCTGTATTCAGAAATATTTTTGCCTTTTCTGTGTCTTCAGTAATAATTTAGCTATCCTTGTCTTGTATCAGAACTATGTCATCCCTAGGATTTCATTTGTTCACTATATGTTTAAGGAATTCTTTCTTATTGTTCTAAATCCTACTGGCCACAGACTTTTTTCATTCATATCTTTAGCTTCCTTTATCAATTGTCTGCATTGCCTAGTTGTAAATTTGTACTCAGTGCTATCAGCTTTCCCATTTTTAATTTTTTTTATTTCTTCCTTCTCTTCCATTCTTAACAAGGATTGTTCACCCAAAGAAGGTTTCTTTCATGAATCCAGAATGATATGCTGCAAATACAGAGACTTAGCAAGTTTCCTTCATACTACATTTTTCCAACTGGAGATATTTTAAATTGGTTTGTTCTTTTATTCTATATTGATTATTAGAAAGAACAGTAGGGATAGCTCAGAGGAGGTATTTCTAACACCCATTTTTAGGAGCTGTGGGTGTACCTAATCACACACAAGAATCAAATTTTATTCTCTCAAACTTCTTTGCTAGAATACTTGCTATAAGGAACAGGACTGATGAGATCTTTTTGCTGGGTTGCACTGAGATTCTCATGCTTTTAATGGTTATCTTAAGTCCTGATTGAACCTGCACAAGAAGACACTACTAGAACTGTGTAAACTCTCCTCCTGTTCTTGTTTGGACAACATTCGGCAAGCTTTCTGGCCAGATCTAGTTTGTGAATGAACTCTGACTCATATATTTATAAATGGTTATGTTCCCTTGAACACAGAGTCATGCATTTGTGACTGCAGAAATGCAAATTTTCATGGTTTATTATGAACTTATAGGTACTGTGTGTGAGTTTGTAAGAACCTGCTGGTTTAGGAAGTGGGATTAGCAGCCACTTGAGAGGTCTCGCTTTTGTAATAGGGCAGGAGTGTGTTGGGTTTGTGACATATTGTGTAGTAGCAAATGACCACAGAGGTTATACCTGCCATGGTCTGCATCCAGTCTTCATCCTTCAGCTTTTACTTAGGAAAAACTGAATTCATGTGGTTAAAAATGATTGAGCCACATAGGTTACATACATTCCCTGATTTGCTGGAATGCTTCCAAGAGTCTCTGAAATATCCTCCCTGTCCTGTTTTGACACACACTCCTCAACACACAACCCACAACAAGGGAACTTAACAGATGGTAGTAACTTTTTCCATTGGTTTTTCTAAAAAAAATTCTATAAGATTTAATAAAAAAATCCCTGCTGTAGAATTCCATAGGATGGTTTTAAAAAAAACATAACGAGGATATCATTAATAGAATTTAGTAGGTTTTTTGAGAGATTTCAATAGGATCCTATTATACTTCTTTAAAACCTTACTAATTAAATACCTTTAAGGGGATAATAGATTTCCTGGAATTTCCCATAAGGGACAGCTGATATTCATGCTATTTGTTTTACAATTTACTAACTTCTAATGACAGTATCCTACTAGCAAGTATCTAATAAGAAGATATGTGAAATATTTCTTCTGAACAGAGCTGAGTAGAACCAAGAATCATATTCACAAAATTTCTTTGATCACTTTTCTGTTTAAAATATTGCCTAAAACCAACAAAGAAATACTGGATAGAATTAAGCTACTGCACTAGAATACTAATGCTATTCCATTCAGAATTATTCTTTTGATGAATAACATCAGCATTATAGTTTTGCTTATTATACCACTTTATATGTCCTATGCAAATCAAGTCATAGATAACATTGTAGGAGTTTCTGGCCTTAATTTAGTAGTAAAAACATCATTTTTGACCCTTTCAGTCTCACAGGACACTGAAAAATGATTTTGAAAAAAAAAAAAACTAAATGAAATCTTCTTATTACTAACCTCATGAATCTGTATTTTGTTTCTGTTGCCAGAACAGAGGTCATTCATGTACAAACTAATAATGTGAAAATTTTGTATGCTGTATTCTAGATTCGTTGCTCTGTAAGGCTAAAAGGACATTACTTTCAGTTATTAAAATAGCCATAGAAATTGAGAAATAATCAAGTGAATGAAAATAAAAAAAGATGTCCGGGTTTTAGCAATGGGAAATATTAGCCACTCAACACTGACCAGCCTAACATAATAAAAGGCTATAAGACTATGTATGCACATTGCTAAATCTGAAAAAATTGTCATCATGGTGAGAAACTATAGCTGTATTTGGATGGAAACTGCTGGGGTTAGGTGCTGCTGAACCGATGTTGTGAGAGCTAGTTGAGGGTTGCTGGGTACTCATTCTTGAAGACGTGAACATTAGCACTATTGGGAATTGTATACTACAGAGCCATTCATATGAAAGTCACCAGTTTGAATCTAGCCTAGTTCAGTAGAGTTTAAACATTTGGTGGCCTTCACATAAGTTAGGAACTGGAATTGAGACCTACCAATGTCACTAAGCACTAGTTGGCAGACACAGCAACAAGAATTGCATGGTCCATGGAGACTAAAGAAAGCCTCTCAGATCAGGATTAAGGCAGGCTGGCAGGGCTTTTGGGTGGAAAGGTTGCCCCGCTGCTGCTGCCACCTTATTTATAAAAAAAAGAGGACTTCATTCATCAGGGTGATTAAGCCAATACCTTTCCCACCGAGGTAATCCAGTCTCCTGTTTGTTCACAGGGAAATGACAGTCTACAGAGCATGAATCAGTCTCACTTTTCTATTTTGTTAATTCGAAGAGCCAAATGGCACATACTTTAAATAAGACTCTCTAGAATCTAAGATTTTGAATAATCACTGAATTTTGCTGTAGTAGATTCTAAATTATGCATTTTGTATTTCCCTGCTTTTCTGTGGGAGGATTTTATAGCCCTAACGTATCAGACAATGAACAAGAAAAATTAAAGGAGTACGTATGAAAGAAATGCTAAATCAGAAATGTAATGAAGTGAAGATAATCATCTTTCATTCTGTTTCCCAATATTATCCCTTAATCACCTTATTGTCTCTTTGCCTATTTGCTTCTTATTCATTTAAAACAGTTGTTTATCACTCAGGGCCTAAGTGGTTCATCATGTCTTTATTCCCCAAAGAAGGGGAAGATAATATCCCAGGGACTAAGATATATTTTCCTCCTTTTCGTTCCATTAGTTGAGAAGTGAGTGGGAGATTAGTGTTAAAAAAACTTTATCGTTCTACCAGAACAGAGATAGGCTCTAACTGCAAAGCTTGGAGACAGAGCCAACTTCCACAAAGTTTAGAGGTATTCAGATCCAGGACTTCGGGTCAGGCTCAACGCTAATTACAAACTAACAAAGCACGAGCTCTAGACAAGATTGCATCCTTCTGGTCTGAAATATGGAAATTTAGGATAGAGGTTGCTGACTTTCTTACTAAAGGTCTAATCCTAAGAGATGCTGAGCAAACTGGTCCCAATCCAGCAAAACACTTAAATACATGCTTAGCTGGACTGGGGCCAGAGGGCTCAGCACCTGGTACAATCGGATCCCAAGCAAACACTTAAGTACATGCTTAGCTCTACTCACTTGAGTAGTACCAACCAAGTTAATAGGATTGCTCCTGTTAGCAAGTATGTGCATAAATATTTGCAGAATCAGTCTTAGATTGTACACAATCCTTCCATTGGAGAGTTAAATGAGGCTGTATGGCCTAACGGATTAGGGACTAGAATTTAGGAACTCCTTAGTCCTAGCCTGAGCTATGCCATTGCCTCCATTTGGCCTTGGGCTTCCTCGTGTGTGAAATGGGAATACTAATCAAGCCCCCTCAAGAACACCACAACACACTGGATCTAATTTCTGCAGCATGATCTGCTCTGTGGCCAGCTGGTATAGCAGACAGAAATGTTGACAGTTTCATGTACATTTGAAAAAAGGGACGTCAATGTTGTTTATGCTACCCGCACATCTTCAGTTATCAGTACGGTGCAGCATTTTGTATCGGCAACAATAATTATGACATCCGTGTTGACGGGAGGATGCTGGCTAAGGGGCAGTCTGGGGGTTTAGCTCCTGAGACATAGTTTGGGATCGTGGTGTGATAAAGTGATCAGCAGTGAAACAGCTAACAATGACCAGCTGGGTTACCAAATCTTTTCATAGTGTAAACCACATTTTAATACAGAGCTTAGTTCATGAAATTCCTTCATAATTGTCCATTCACAGTTACATAAGGCCTCTGTTGGAACCATAGCAATTGCTTATATGGAAAATTAATATTATTCAAGTATTTCATATATTTTAGCTTTCTTTTCATGTGATTTAGCAGCTGGAAATGAGGAGAAGCCGGCACCATGACAACAGCCAATTCTCTACAGACAGCCAGGAAGTGCTCCAAGGACCACCAGTGGTCACTGGACCACAGATGGGAACTTATGTTCTGTAACCAAACAGATGGATCCCAGTTCTGCTTCTGAGTTGCAATGATAGAATCAAATGATTGTGATATAGCTAAAAAAAGGGAACTACTCAGAAAGATCCATCAGTGTAGTGATTTTAGATAATGTAATTTGGAGAGATGAAAGCCTCCTTTTGGCAATGACTAATGTGTAAAAGGAACAGTAGGGAAGATTAATCACTGCGCTGATAAGCAGTCCATAAAACTCTATATTTTATCAGCTAGCATATCTATTTTTTTGTCAGCCATGCACAAACACATACATTTTCTGTTACTAAGGACATTTTTTCCCTCCCTGAATAATAGGCAGTGTTGTTTTAGGAATAAATGAGACAAATGGAATTTACAGTGAGAGCTAAAATAAAGAGGCCTTTCTGTAGTATGTGGTATACTGTCTGTAGCTCAAGTAGAACTGCATTTTATTTTACTAGTTGTGATCTTACCAACTAGAATCACACCTCCAACTATCCTTCCTGGGACAAAGTCAAATGTAATGTGATGTTCACCAGATATCACTAATACCAGATCTGTGCTCATCCTAGATCCTTCATAGTCAGGCTTCATACTAGGAATTGGTAAGTAGATGGCTCTGGTATCAGATGTTTTTCTACGGTTATGAACACAGGACAAACTTCAGTGCTTTTGCAGTGGTGTTTATCAGTAGTCTTCAACACCTTTGATCATACAAAACCAAGCAATAGTGAATGGTGCAGAACTAAAGTTAGCTTCAGTCATTCTAGTCTAACAGATCCAAGAGAAGAGTGGTGGAATGCTGCAAGTTCCTACCCCTTTTCTCCTCCCACGCCCGCATATGTTGGATTTGACAGAATTGGGAGGTCTATTTCCTCTCCTTTTCAACTTACACACGGGACCCCTCACAGAGGCGGTGGTGTGTCAGATGCTTCTGTGCCACCCAACACAAGTGACAACATTTGTGAGCAGCTGGCTGATATTGTGGCTAACCTTTCTTGGTGTGGATAAAGCTGCTGCCTCAGTTTCCCACCTTAGTGGTAGTTTAACTCCCCCCCCAATGAAAATTCCACCCCTTCTAAAGTGGTGAAAGTCCAAAGGAATGACCAAATCTTTGCCCACTTTCTGTCCCTAGTTCACAGCCCTCCCTCAAGGTCTGTCTGTCTTCTCCCTTCTCAGAGGTACAGCTGCAAAGATGCCAGCTAGTCCCTCAGGGCTTGTCTAGGCTGCAGCTGGGAACGTGCCTCCTAGCCCAAGCAGAGAGACGCGCTAGCTGTGCCTAAGTTAGCTTACTAAACACAGCAGCATGGACACTGCCATGACGGTGGCTGCACAGTACAAGGCTGCTGAATGCCCTGTGTCTGAGCCAGGGCGGCTAGTCCGTGCCATTTGCCCCTTTTATTGGGCTACCTCAAGCAGAGCTAGAGCGTGTCTGGCTACCCAGGCTGGGAGGCACACTCCCAGCTGCTGTGTGGACATATTCTGAGACAAAGGAGAACTCACAGCCTCCCTCTTCTGCAAGCTCTACCATAGGGTCTTCAACGAGTAGGGCCTGACCACCTACTCTTCCCCATGTCTATTTCCCCAAAGCGACTTCCTTTGCTCAGCAACCGTCCCTTCACTCCACTCTCAGGACTCAGCACTCTCTGCCAAATACCTCCCCTTCAGAGAGATGCTTTACCCAGCAATTTGGCTGCCTTTTTAGGCCTCTCGTCAGACTCTTTCACCAACTCCTTTAAAATGTCCCTGCCAGGCTCTGACGGGGGAGACAAAGAGCCCAAGCCCCTGCCACAAGACTCACAACAGGTATTGTGCCCTCTTTTATCTCACTCACATCTTCACATCCCTGCCCTCTTTCCCAGCATGCACTACTACAAGACTGTCAATTCCCATCAGCCCTGCCCTACAGCTCCTAGAATTACCTCTTTTGGGCAGAAGCCAGGAAGAGGGTCTTGCTGGAATGACACCCTCCCTTAAAGAGCCCTGTTATAACCATGCCAAATGGAGATTATTTTTTGATGAGGCAAACTCTATGTATTTATATGGCCCCAACACCATGATATGGGAGCACCTCCCATTTCCAACTCCTGGCTGGCTTTGAGTTTTTCCAACACATCTTCCTATCCCTGCCCCCAAACTAACATTTCCTTTGCATTTAGTAAAGCCTCCTCCTACCCCCTTTAGACATCTTCCAAAATTCTACCACTACAGAGCTTTTCTAGACTTGGTAGCACTTGTCAAACTGTTATAAACTGTACAAGCAGAATGAAAACACACAGGGGGAAAAGGTGCCCAATAACTATTGCTAAGTTATAATGAAACAGAATGTGCATCCCATTCATATGAATCCTAAAAAAGTTCATTATGATCAGTGCTAAAGTACAATCATGATTTCCAAATGTAATTCATAATAATGGATCGCGCAAAGGAAAATTCTTGTCACATGCAGATTGCTTTAATTGTGTCTGATGGATGTGGTTAAAAACCAATGCATATTTGTGCAGACGTTTTCAGCAGAGACAGTCACAAGAAATAGCAAAACTATATGCAATATTACAGATCCATATAAATAACATATTACTGCATTTGAGCTGCTTAGCAGGAATTAAACTTTCAATGTTCCCATGCAACACCTGATGGTATGCATCACAGATTGTTAGTGAATTTCTGGAAGGGGAGGGGGGGAATTGATGTCCAATGAAGAAAAGGAGGACATTTTCAAAGGCAAGGAAACGTTTGAGACCATTAAAAAGTGTATATTTGGTGAAAGGGAGGGCAAGTTAGTTTCATTTTCTCAAATGAAGAATGGCAGTAGATCTAGATAATAGTTGGTATTATCTGCTCACAGGGCTTGTGCAAGTTTCTTCCACACAGCTCTGCCAATCCAATAACACCCCTACTATTCCAGTCTTGGATGTCTTCTAAAGAGAGAATGCAGCAGCTGGATTGAACATTGAGGTGTTCTTGTGAGGCAGATGAAAAGCTATTAGAAAGAAACTTGAGTCCAAACTACATCACTTGTGACCTTTCGAAGTTTAGCCCCAGTTTCCAGAGCTACAGAACATTTAACTCACTATTCCACCTTTTCTATCTGGGCCCTGGGGACCTAGACAATATGACTGACTTCCAGTACCTTCAGATCTATTTATTAACCGTAAATCATTGTGGGACAGCTCTCATTTGGCACCATTGTCTGTGACTATCCGCTTTTATGGGCAGTACTCCTGGGAGTCATGTCACCAATAAATAAATAAATAAATAAATAAATAAATATCAGCCTCTTGTCTGCCATATCGGCCCAATACTCTGGTACTTCTGAGTAGACCTGTGCAAATAACTCATTTTTTTTGGTTTGCTGGGGAAACCCTCTTTTAAAAAAAAAGTTTTCAGATAATTGAAGAAAAATGCTTGTTTTTGGTCAAATGAAACATTTCATCAGACCTGAAATAAAAAAAGTTTCATTTCAAGTTTGGGCATTTTCAACTGCTTTTTAATAAAAGCAAATGAAATTTCAGACTAGATTCACAAAACCAAAGGGAAGGTGACAGAGCTGCCTCCCTTTTACTTCTCCTGGGATGCGGGGGACCCTCGTTCAAATACCCTCTCTGGACCCAGATTACCAGGTTATTGACAATTATGCAGTGGGTCTCTCTAAGTCTCTTCTGTTGAAGTTGTTCCACTTTATACCATCATCACCCCCTCCTTCTTCAGGGTTTTGTGAATCTAGTCCAATTGCTTTGATGACCGAAACAATTCCCCCAAACTGACACGGATTTGTGAAATGATTTGGTTGACCCAAATCTGCATTTTTTGGAGAAAAAAATTTGGCTGAAAATTTTCTCTCCGCTTCTGAGATATTGAAAACTAGCATGGCTGGTTGCACCTACTACCTCCCTACTGAACCATGAAATAGTCTGTAAGCCTTTCAGTATTACCTTAAATAAATGTTATGCCCCAAGACAGAGAAAGAGGTTGAACCACAGTACTTTTAAAATCACCAAGTAAAAGCTGATAACCTTGCAGGCTACATAACACTTATAGTGAGCTCTCATAGTTGACATTCATTTGGATGCTCAAATGCTAACATGGGACTTGATACTGAAAACACTTAAGATGTAACTAACTTTACTTATGTAAGTTGACTCACTGGCCTTGGAACATGAGGCCTAACATGTAAATCCTTAAATGTTAAAAAATATGTAAACATTTAAATAATTTAAGAAAATCCATAAACACTTTATAAATGGAAACACTTAGAAACCAGCGTATCCCTAGCTTTAAAGACTGGAATGAGATTGATTGAGAGGGATGTCTGGTATTTACTTTATACTTTATTTCAGAGGGCAAATAACCATGTGCTATACTATTAAAACTCTGAAATGTACCTGTTTCTTAGATTAGCACAGCATAGAGGAGCAGTGTGGATGTGGAAAGCTACATGAACCATATCTACTCTACCCCTCACTTTAAAAATACCTATCCTGGAAAGCCACCTGCCTTCTGTCATGTTCCTGCTGCAATATACTGACTGCATACATCTCATGACTACACTGCCAAAAAAAAAACCCAAAACCCAACCCAAAAAAACTGCAGCAGTGAGACTCAAAGCCTAGTCCTGCTCTAGGCTTCTAAATGTCTGCTTACCCCTTCTCTGAGGTACAAAAGCCTCAGAACAATATACTTGGATTGAGAATGTATGAAGGGCGCAGAATATACAGGGAAAAAAAGCATTTTTGCAGTGCAGTGGGATAGGGAGCAAAGAGCCTCCGCGGAGAACTCAAGCTCCCGGTGTGCCAGGAAGGTAACTGCCTCTGTACATGGGAGAGCAGAGATGGGGTTGTGCCAGGGCTCTGGCAATGAGTTGTGGATTCACTGGATCACAAATCCAGGTAAGAGCAGGGGGCACAGCAGTTCATGGTCATGTGCTTCAGTAACGTCAGTGTTCCTCGAAGGTTGGATGGGGTGGGGATGATTCCATTCCGCAACAATCTGTATAGATCTTCCATCCAAAACCTTTTAGATCAGGCGTTGTACAGGGAACCAGGGTTTGGTCTTTAGTTTTTATCTATTCTAAAAGCTGGCGAAACTTTGGTAAAAGGAACATCCTTGGGGACCCAAGAGAGCTGATAAATGGCAGGGGCCTGGTCTGAACCCCCTTTCCATTCCCTATCTGCCAAGGGGAGAGATAGCTTCCCACCACCATAATTGTTGTTACTGATGGGAGAAGAGAGCCAATGAGTGAGTGCGGAAAGGCTGCATGCAGAGCATGTGTGTGACTGGACACAGAGTGTGTATGAATATGTAAATGAGTACTGTGGATGACTGCAGAGTGAGTGAAAACATGCAAATGGCCATGGGAGAAGACACCTAAAAGAGGGTCTGTGGAATACGGTTTATAAATATGTAAGCACATGCAGTGAGTGACTCAGTGTGAGGGAGAATGGGGTGGAAGTGCATGGGGTGGAAAGAAAGTAAGAGAAACAAGATCAGCTAACAAAGTTTTCACTTTAATTTTCTGTAGTTTAGGGGTTGTCCAACCCTCTCTTAGCACTGACCACATTTTAATACAGAGATTGTCTCATGGACATCTGCCCTCCTGTTCCTGGTCACATGGCATCTCTGGGCTAGATTCACAAAGGGGACTTAGCCCCATCGTTGCAGTGCCTAATGTTTAAATGCTCTGCCACCTAGTGGAACCCCTGAGCCCTGAGTTATGTGCCAAGACTTCCTACATCGTGCATGGGGAGAGTTAGGTATCTGAGACTGGAATCCCCCAACCGAGCAAACTGAGCGGGAAGCTGCCTACACTAGCCAATATGAAATGCCAAGGAAAGTATGTAGCCTAAATCGTCAAAGGGAGTTAGGCACCTAAATTGGGACAGAGGCAGGCGCTTCCCTCTGCTTGCGATTCACAGCCATGAACCCTCTCCTGGAGTTAGGCACCTAAGCTCTGTCTTGCAAAAATATTATGCTGGTGGTGCCGCCACCATCTCTGCCTTATAACCTCTAGGCCAGTCAGGCACTGTGCAATTGAGAGATTGAGAAAGACCAACCCCAGTGGTGAGGGCATTCACCTGAGAGTTTAAGTCCATGCTCCACATCAGGCAGAATGTGGATTTGAACCTCAGTCTGGAAGAGTGCTCTACGCACTGGGCAAAGGTTATGGAGGTGGCTACCACCACCTTGTCCTCCCTTTTGTGTGAGGTCTGAACCGGTAGGCGGGCTCTGAGTGCATCAGGCCCTGCAAGCGAGAT
The DNA here is from genome assembly GCF_026122565.2 of Emydura macquarii macquarii. Lineage (NCBI taxonomy): Eukaryota > Metazoa > Chordata > Testudines > Chelidae > Emydura > Emydura macquarii. The sequence goes on along the minus strand of NW_027131614.1, from coordinate 18,876,232 downwards.
AGGCAGGTAAATGCTGATCCCTCTGAGGATCCCTCTGGAGCTCAGGTGTGAGCAAGGTGGCCATGTACCCAGCAACAGAAATTTAGATGCCTTGGGGACTTTACTAGTGGAAACTTAGGTGTCTGCAGGGTTGGAAGACAGCTGAGTAGCGGGTTTTGAGTATCTAAGTGTTGGACTTAGGTGCCTAAGTCCCTTTGGCAATTTAGCCCTCTATGGCAACTACAGCAGTTGCTAACATGGAAAAGTAATATTAGGAATGTGTTTTTTTGCTTTCCTTTAATACAAGGAAGCTGGAGAAAAGGAAGAGGAACCAGCACTATGTCATCAGTCAGTTCTTCATAGACCGCCAGCAAGTGCTCCACGATTGGAGGGCAACTGTTTTAGCTAGTAACATTAAATGTAAATTTATGTCATTGTAAAGTCTACCACTTTTTGGGCAGTGGACATTGGCAGGTACCTATTATAATCAAGGGTTCCCTAAGGGTTTGTGTTTATATAGCATTAGCTAGTGTTTGTACACTTTCCTGAGAGCTGGTAAGAGTTATACAGGATTCACCTTGTAAAATTCAACAGGCAAGCCCATTGGGGTCTGGCCTTTTCCTGGAATTCAGTGTTACTTTTGCTGCTTTAATGTCTGGTCACCAGTTTCTCTTTCTAACAGCTCTCTGGAAAGGTCATAAATGCTTTGTTTTTTATACCTACGTTAAAATTGCTCTACTTCTTCATCATGAACTTCTGTTTTCAGTTATATTAAATCTAAAATAAAATATATTCCAAATTATTTAATTGGACTTTCATCTTAATTGGTCATGAGATATTATCTTTTCCCACCACCACTTCAAATAAATTTTTATACTTGTGCTGTTTTTCTGTTAGTTAAATTTAACATCAATTCTGCTTGTTCATCCCCCTTGTATGTTTTAACTTTGATTTCTTATGCAAGATTCATCTTATTCATGCTTCCACCCCTCCATACTCAAACAAATACAAAAACGTAGATATTTTCCAGTCTTTTACAGCTTTTCTGAAATTCTTCCTTCTGTGTGTCGTATTATTTTTTTAATATTCGGTCTAAGATGCCCAATCATGCACATAAAAATGCCACACAAACCTAAACAGTTTTCTATTAGACAAAGTTCAATAACTATAATTGATTTTAAAATAAATCAGAATTAAACATTTTGGAATACCCTCTTGTATGATGTAATAAGTACTATCTGTTGGGTGTCCATTCCCTACATTCTAGTGCTGTCATGATGACCTGACTATGACAGAATCGAGTAATCTGACAGAGTGCAAGTGAGGGTACGTCTTCACTGACGGTGGCAAATTCGCCGCCGTCAGATCAATCTTTCTGGATCGATTGAGTGGTCACTAAAGACCCGCTCAATCGATCAGTAAGTCGACGCAGTAAAACCACCCCCTCAAATGGCATAGCACTGCATTGACTGGAGCACATTTCCTGTCAGCGCAGCACAGTGAAGACACCGCGCACAACAGAAGTTAAGAAGTTGACGGGAGTTACGCACCCTCAGCAAGTTTTGCAGATGACACTAAGCTAGGGGGAGTGGTAGATACCCTGAAAGGTAGGGATAGGATACAGAGCGATCTAGACAAATTAGAGGATTGGGCCAAAAGAAATCTGATGAGGTTCAACAAGGACAAGTGCAGAGTCCTCCACTTAGGATGGAAGAATCCCATGCACAGCTACAGACTAGGGACTGACGAGCTAGGCAGCAGTTCTGCAGAAAAGGACCTGGGGTAACAGTGGATAAGAAGCTGGATATGAGTCAGCAGTGTGCCCTGGTTGCCAAGAAGGCTAATAGCGTATTGGGCTGCATTAGTAGGAGCATTGCCAGCAGATCGAGGGAAGTGATTATTCCTCTCTATTCGGCATTGGTGAGGCCGCATGTAGAGTATTGTGTCCAGTTTTGGGTCCCCCACTACAAAAAGGATGTGGACAAGTTGGAGAGAGTCCAGAGGAGGGCAACAAAAATGATTAGGGGGCTGGAGCACAAGACTTATGAGGAGAGGCTGAAGGAACTAGGCTTGTTTAGTCTGCAGAAGAGAAGAATGAGGGGGGATTTGATAAGAGCCTTTAACTGCCTGAAAGGGGGTTCCAGGGAGGATGGAGCTAGGCTGTTCTCAATGATAGTAGATGACAGAACAAGGAGCAATGATCTCAAGTTGCAGTGGGGAGGTCTAGGTTGAACATTAGGAAAAAGTTTTTCACTAGGAGGGTGGTGAAGCACTAGAATGGGTTACCTAGGGAGGTGGTGGACTCTCCATCTTTAGAGGTTTTTAAGCTGCAGCTTGACAAAGCCCTGGCTGGGATGATTTAGCTGAGGTTAGTCCTGCTTTGAGCAGGGGGTTGGACTAGATGACCTCCTAAGGTCCCTTCCAACTCTAATATTCTATGCTACGCAGAGCTACTGCTGCCGAATTCTAAGGTAAGTGTAGACCAGGCCTGACCCATGCCAGAGCTGGCAAGCAACTGAAATCATTTCCCCATGTATTTAATCTATAATTATTTGTGTATTGTTTCTTCAAAAAATATTTTTTTAAAGCAATGACCTGCTGTAACAACTGAGTTTTCTTTTCCCTTAATGCATTTTTTGTGATATTAGTTGCAAATGGCACTTTTATTGACATCTTACAAAGCTCACATCGTGCTTCACATAATGCTAATAGCAGTAGTGAAACTGAACTGCTATTAACCCTTTTCACATCCTCCACCAACATGAGATTCAGAGATCAACATGAGCTGTTACAAACTGTATCAACATATAATCCAGATATGTGAAGGGAGTTAAGGAAATTAAAGAATGATTTACACAAACTGTGATTTGCATATTTGCTTGAGAACATGAGATACCTATTAAATAGCAATAAAAGAGCATGATAACAACACTTTGGTTAAACGTACCTCAGAAATTATCACATTTGTTAAAAGGTGCCTCTGGGCTACTTTGCTCTTTATTTAAATTTCCTGCAGCAACAACAAAATTAAAAATACCATTCACAAGAGCTGGGAAAATGAGCAGAAACTAATGCTGCTGTAAGAATAAGGCTAAGAATTCCAGTATGCTAAAGACAGGAAATTAAGGTTTCTAATACAATGTTAACATAACCTATGTCACATTAGGAATACAGTCCTTCACCTAGTCCCCATCAATTTATTATTTAACTTTTATATTGTGGAAATGCCTAAATGCCACAACCAGTTTTGGCCCCATTGTCTTGGGACATCTGCAAACACATCATAAATGACAGTCCCTGCCCTAAAAGACCTGAAATCTACAAAACAGACTTGAACTCTAGTCACTTTTAAAAAATGAATTCAAAGTGGTTCCAGCTGTCATACCTGCTCCTTATTCTTCCAGCTATTTATTGTTTTACTTCAAGATTGACAACTCAATCACTTATTATTTATTATTTGTATTACAATAATACCTTGCAGCTTCACTCAAGGATCAGGACACTGTACAGGTGCTATACAAACAAGAAAAAAAAAATTCACTCCATGCTCCAGAGAGCTCATGATGTAGGATTATGACAACAGACAAGATACAACTGGAGGAAGAAACAGGCAAGCAGAAAGTCAGGAGAATGAGGTAATAGTAAAATAAGCTTGTTACACTCACATTTTCCTATTTAAAAAAAAATGTTTTTTTCTTTTCTGCTGCTGTCGGAATGGCCAGCACAAATAGGAGGGGACACTGACTAGACAGGTGAAACAATTAAACTGCCTAGACACTGGGCAATGTCCAATTCACAAGGTAAACACTGGAAAAAATGGGGAAAACTAATCACTTACTTGTACAGTAATCTTAGGTGTGAGCTATCTCCATAGTAGGTAAAATAATTCACACAGAAAGAAACTTGATTTAAGTTGACAGCAAGATTACTGTCGGAAGCCCTGGTTCTGTAGCTGGATCCCTGCAGGTGCAAGGGTCCATCCATGCAGAGCCTGTTACAGGACTGGGGTCTAAGCATATATTTGTGATGGAGCCATTTGTCACTGAAGGTGAGAGAGCCAGGAGGGGAGAGCTTCTTGAAGGTTACAGTTCTTTAGGTATCAGTATAAAAGATATTCTAATTTTATTAAAAGACCTTCATTAAAACTATTATCAAGCCCCAAAATAAAGCTAGGAGAAACCAATGATATGGCACATACTACAGAACCGCTTGCCCTTGTATTAAGAAAAGAGACACACTCTTACTTTGAGTATGATTGCCATTCTGGGTTGTCTCTGGATCCAGGAGAAGCCATCAGTATCTACTGCTTGACACCATTTTGAGTCATATGAGGGGCGTTGGGAATGCAATCATTTATAGCTTCACATGCTAGGAAGGTAGTATTGCAAGTCCCCATTGAAATGAATGAACACTCTTATATTCATTTTGTTTGTTCTAATTCCTGTTTGGTTTTTTTTTGCTTGTCCCTGGACGGTCTGGGTAGTTGTTTAGGGATTACCTGAATTTTGTTAAATGAACTTTTATAAATCAAATCAATCCATTTTTTGAATGTTTTTAGTTAAAAAGATAAATATAAAAGTAGACTCCTAACTTTTTTCTGATCTTCCTCCTCTCATTGAGTTTAAAGGGGTCTACAGCCACACAAATCTACATTCCAGTGGACAATACAGTATAACATACTTTGATTAAAATTATACCGTAAAATACACAGAATTTGCAGAGTGGTCAACTTAGCATAAGAAACAGCCTGAACTACAAAGTTCCAGTTGCACCAGAACTTCTTTAAAGTTCAGTTCTGATTCTGCAAGTATTTACACCCAGACTTCCTTTATGCAGTAGAAATAGTTGAAGTGTGTAATGGTAAGGATGGGTATAGTTCTTTGCAGCATCAGAGCCTTTGAGAATATTCTGATCTGAGGTTTAGTTTGGACTCGAGCCAACCTGTTAATTTCCTGCCTTTTGCGTGATTAATTGAGCCTCCTTAATGTTGTCATATCATTATTTGTTGCATTTATTTAACTAACCATATTGCTACAAATGAGTATGAGTTAAGTAGAGTAATGATTACTCATTAGAATGTTTATATTCCTCATATCTTTACCACACTCTAGTGGTTTTTATTTTTAAATTTAGGCATCTTTCCATATAAGCCCATAAGAGCTGCCACATAGGTCCAGCCATAGTCCATCTTACCCAGCACCCTGTCTCTGAGAGTGGCCTGTACCAGAGCTTTGGAGGGAATGTACAGAACAGGACAATTGTGGAGTGATCCACCCCTTTCTTCCACTTCCAGTTTCTGGTAGTTAGAGGTTTTAGGACTGCCCCAACCATGTGGTTGCATCCCTAACTATCTTCGGTAATAGCCATTGATGGACCTATCCTCCATAAACTTATTCAGTTCTTTTTTGAAACCAGTTTACTTTTGGCCTTCACAACATCCTATGGCAATGTGTTCCACAGGTGAATTGTGCATTGTGTGAAAAAGTATTTCCTCTTCTTTGTATTAAACCTGCTTCCTATTAGTTTCATTGGATGATCCCTTGTTTTTATATTGTGGGAAAGAGTAAAGTGTCTATTCATTTTTTTCCACACCATTCATGATTTTATAGATCTCTGTCATTTCCCTACTTAGTAGTCTCTAAGTTTCTAAGATGAACAGCCCTTATCTTTTTAGTCTTTCCTCGTGTAAAAGCGATTCCATACCCCTGATCATCTTTGTTGCCCTTCTCTGAACTGTATCCAGTTCCACTATATCCTTTTTGAGAAGGGGTGACCAGAACTGGACACAGTATTCAAAGTGTGGGCATACCATGGATTTATAAAATGGCATTATGATATTTTCTGTTTTATTTTCTAACCCTTTCCTATCAGTCCTTAACATACTGTTAACCTTTTTTACTGCTACTGTGTACTGAGTGAAAGTTCTAAGATAACTACCCATGCTGAGTCTGAGATCTCTTTTTTGTGTGGTAACAGCTGATTTAGCTCATTGTATGTATATATATAATATGGTTTATTTTTTCCAAGGTGCTTTAGTTTGCTCTTATCAACATTGAATTTCATTTGCCATTTTGTTGCCTAAGAACATCAGAACATAAGAATGTCCATACTGGGTCAGACCAATGGTCCATCTAGCCCAGTATCCTGTCTTCTGACAGTGGCCAATGCCAGGTGCTTCAGAGGGAATGAACTAATCATCAAGTGATCCATCCCCCCTCGACCATTCCCAATTCTGGCAAACAGAGTCTAGGGACACTTTAGAGCATCCCTGCCCCATCCTGACTAATTGTCATTGATGGGCCTATCTTCCATGAACTTATTTAATTCTTTTTTGAACCCTGTTATAGTTTTGGCCTTCACAACATTCCCTGGGAAAGAGTTCCACAGTCTGACTGTGCATTGTGTGAAGAAATACTTCCTTTTGTTTGTTTTAAATCTGCTGCCTATTAGTTTCATTGGATGATCCTTTGTTTTTATATTGTGGGAAAGAGTAAAGTGTCTATTCATTTTTTTCCACACCATTCATGATTTTATAGATCTATCTGTTTGTCAGGCTTTCTGCTTCTGATCTGTTTGTCAGGCTTTCTGCTTCTGATGTACTTATTTTTCCTACTGTTAGTCTTTGCGACGTTAGCAAGTTGGTTCTCAAATTCTTGCTTGGCCTGCCTTATTATACTTTTACATTTTACTTGCCAGAGTTTGTGCTCCTTCCTATTTTCCTCATTAAGATTTGACTTCCAAGTTTTAAAGGATGCCTTTTTGCCTCTAGTGGCCTCCATTACTCTGCTGGTTAGTTGTGGTGACGTTCTTTTGCTCCTCCTACTGTCTTTTTTGATTTGGGGGTATATATTTAATGTGAACTTCTATTACTATGTTTTAAAGTAATCTTCATGCTGCCTGTAGGCACTTCATCCTTGTAATTGCTCTTTTTAATTTCCATCTAACTGGCTGTCTCATTCTTGTGTAGTTCCCCTTTTTAAAGTAAAATGCTACTCTAGTGGTTTTTTGGTTTGTTTCTTTTGGTATTTTCCTCCCTACAAAGATGCTAAATTTAATTACATTATAGTCATTATTACCAAGCAGTTCAGCTATAGTTACATCCTGGACCAAATACTGTTCTCTACTTAGGACTAATTCAAGAATTGCCTTTCTCCTTCTGAGTTCCAGGACCAGCTGCTCCAAGAAGCAGTCATTAATGGTGTCTAGAAATGTTATCTCTGCACCATGCCCTGAGGTGACATTTACCCAGTCAATCTGAGAATAGTTGAAATCACCCATTATTATTGCATTTTCTGGTATTGTAGCCTCTCTAACCTCCCTTGGCATTTCACAATCACTCTCTCAGTCCTGGTCAGGAGGTCAATACTGTATTCCTATTATTATATTCTTATTATTCAAGCACAGAATTTCTATCTATAGAGATTCTATGATACAGTTTGATTCATTTAAGATTTTCACCTCTTATTTGACTCTATGCTTTGTTAAACATATAGTGCCAGTGCGACATACTCTGTCATTTCTATATATTTTGTACCTGGGTATTTTCGTGTCCCATTGATTATCCTCATTCCACCAAGTTTCCATGATGCCAATTATATCAATATCATCATTTAATGCCAGGCATTCTAGTTCGCCCATCTTAGTATTCAGATTTAAAGCCTGTGTATACAAGCACTTGTACATTTTGTCAGTATTTACTTGCTTGCCTTCATGTATTAAGTTTAAAGGGGCTCTCTTATGTACAACTGTTCCTCAATACCTCCAACCTGCACTGTATCAACTTTTTTTCCTATCTCCTTTACTAGGATATTGAGTTTCCCCTTTATTAAATAGATCCTTAAGGGAAGTATCCACTCAAACTGTGTGCTCCTCTGCTCCTACCCCAGATCTTAGTTTAAAAAATTCTCTACAACCTTTTAAAATATTTTATGTGCCAGCAGCCTGGGTCCATTCTTGTTAAAGCGAAGGCCACCCTTCCTGTATAGGTTACTGCTTTCCCAAAAGGTTTCCCAGTTCCTAATAAACCTAAGTTCCTCATCCCTACACTATCATCTCATCCACAGATTCCTACCTTGTACTTCTTCCTGGCTTGCTGGACTTGAGTGTGGAACTGGAAGCATTTCAAAGAATGCTACCATGGAAGTCCTGGACTTTAATTTCTTACCTAGCAGCCTAAATTTAGCCTCCAAGACTTCTCTCGTACCTTTTCCTATGTCACTGGTACATGTAGGTACCACTGGCTCCTTCTCAGCATTACCTATAAGGCTATCTAGATGTCTCATGAGATCTGCTACCTTCGCACCCAGCAGGCAATTCACCATGCGGTTCTCCTGGTCATCACAAACTCAACTATGTTTTTGGCATGTCACATGAGTAACTGTAAATAAATCAGAGTATAGAGCTTTTCTATCCCCCCTGGCTTTTTTATTTCTCCAGCTGCTTTTGGATCTTGCCTTGCAAATGAAACAAGTGTTCCAACTACACTTTCAGATTTAACAATTAACACTTAAGGTGACTGATCCTGCATTAAATAGCACACAGGTGAACTGAAGTCAATGGGACTCTGTGTAGATGCAGCAGTCCATCCATACACTACACAATGTAGGAACAGGTCCTGAGTTTCATGCCTAGCAGATCTGGTTGAAAAATGGAAAAAATAATTTTATGAAAAAAAATTCAAATTTGTTTCAATTTTGCATGGTTTGAAATGGATTTTTTTCCCCATTTTTTCCAAAATATTTTGCAATTTTAATTTTTTTTTGAATTTTCAAAATTTCAGTATTTTGATTGTTCATTTCTCCCCTTTTTACTCTTTTTTTCTTTTAGTGAGATGTAACTCATTTTGTATCTTAGCCTTTCTGATTCTGTTCCTATCTGCTCGTGCTATTCTTTCGTATTCCTCCTTAGCGAATTTTTCCATGTTTCCACTTTTTGTAGTATTTCTGTTTGATTTTCAGAGCTCTTGATTAAAGAGCTCTTGATGGATCCCCATTGGCCAGTTAGTATTCTTCCTATCTTTCCTTGCATTGGGATATTTTGCATTTGTGCCTTTCAAATTGCCTTCTTGAGAAACTGCCAGCTCTCCTGAACTCCTTTTGCCCTTAGATTTTCTTCCCATGGGACCTTACCTCCCAGTTCTCTAAGTTTGTTAAAGTCTCCTTTTTTGAAGTCCATCATCCTTAATCTGCTGCTCTCATTCCTTCCCTTAGAATCATGAAATCTATCATTTTATGCTCACATTCACCCACTTCAGATTCACAACTAATTCCTCCTATTAGTCAGAATTAAGTTTTACTTCCTCCACCAAATGAAACAAGAACTGGTCCCTAACACATTCCAAGAATTTATTTGACATTTTGTGGTTTGTGCTATTATTTTTCCAACAGATGTATGGGTATTTAATGTCCCTCAATTACTACCTTGTTTTGGATATTTGTTTTGGATATTTTGTTTTGGATATTTGTTATTTGTCCTAGAAATGCCTCATCCCCCCCACCTCCTGATTGGATGTCTATAGTAGACCCCCACTATGACATCACCTCTGATTCCCCCCTCTTATCTTCAGCCAGAGACTTTCAGCAGGTCTGCCTTTCACCACCTTCTGGACCACAGGACAAGTGTAGACATTCTTTATGTACAATGCAATACCTCCTCCCTTTTTTACCTGCCTCTGCTTACCGAACAAGCTATACTTCTATATCAATATTCCAGTCATGAGACTAATCCCACCAAGTCTCTGTGATGCCAGTTATGTCCTAATTTTGCTTGTGTACTAAGAGTTCCAGTTCTTCCTGTGTATTACCCATACTCCTTACATTTTTTTATATTGACATCTAAGATGTTGAGCAGAGTTCTCTATTGTTTTTGTTCCTATGACCCTATTGCAATTTTCCATTACTCCCCCGCACCTCCAAATTTCAATCATCTATCAGGGTCACATTTTACCCATGGACTTTTGGCACCTGCTCTCTTTGAATGTAGTTTAAAGCTGTCCTCACTAGGTTGGTGAGTCAGTGCCCAAAGATGCCCTTCCCCTTCTTCATCATGTGGACTTCATCTCTTCCCAGCCGTCTCCTTTCCTAGAACAGCATCCCTTGGTCAAGGAAGCCAAAGCCCTCCAGTCTACATCATATTGAGCCATGTAGTATGAAATATAGTCTTTTAGAGACATTTTGCCACACATGTGCATCTTTTAGCCGTATACATGGAAGGAAACATACCCTACAGAGCAAGTTCATTGTCACTTATCTCTCTTTAAATTACATGGGAAGCAGTAATACACCAGAGGTAGCTAGCATGCAAGACAAAAGTTTGGATTATATGTATTGAAGAATTAAACAGAGGTATGTTAAACTTTTAATAATGGAACATGGAAGCAGGGCAGATCTCACTTGTTTTTGGGTTTCTGGTCTGCCAGTAAAATAACTCAGGATGATGCAAATCTTTTAATTAATCTGTCTCTTAGATCTTAAATTGTTCCTGGAATACCTAACGGAAGAGCTGCATCAAAGAAGATGAAAAGGATGAAGCCCATTTAAAGGATTAGTTCATGCTGACCCTGAGTAGCTTCTTCTAACTTCGTTTCTTTTCTTTAACTTTCCCTTTTTTACAGCTAACCCTGTACATGGTTGACGATGAGAAGATGTGCAATGTGTAACCATTTTGTTGTTGTAAGTAGAGCTGTGAAATAACTATTTTTTCAGTTCAGTGGCTAGCAATAAAGCAAACCTCACAAAAAGGTTTGGACTATACACAATGGGCCAAATCCTCGTGTCATTGATGTCACTGGTAAATTTCCCATTAACTGAAATGATACCAGGCTTTGGCCCAGTGCATGCACTGTCTTCAAACCAGGGTGGGAGTTACATCTACTCAAATAAATCTGCAACTCTGACTTGAGCATATGTGGTCTCTTGGGGTCTAAAGAATATATTCTGCAATTTGTGGTGCTGTCTGTGAAAAGGGATCTACATAGATGGACCTTTATATTTATAACGTATGTTGATATTTTAAGTTCTAATCTATTTTAACAAGTAATATATGGGAAAAATATTTTACATTTATATAAAAATGAACTTTTGGGGGGAAAATGAGAGATACATGCATGTTAGGATGGAATTCTTTTATTTCCAGAACAGAGATTATACCAGATACCCACTAATATAGTGTAGTATAGTATAAACTATACTAATCATAAAAAAATCAGTCACATGCAGGTCCATACAGCCTAAAAAGGTTTTATCCATGGGGGATTTAAATTAGAATTGGTCAGAAAAATTTTGATGGAACCATTTTCTGTTGGTGGAATGCAGTTCCATCAAAATCTAAAAGCTTTGTGAACCTCTGTCAATTTTGTAGACATTTCATTTTGCAGTAAAACTGGGGGAAAAAGGTTCCAACAATGTCAAAACATTTGGTTTCAATATTGTCATAATGAATATTATAGGCAATAAAAAGTCAATACCAAAACTAAACAATATTATGTGAATGAAATACTTCTATCACTTTTATCAATCTGAAACAATCCCTCCTCCGCCCCTCCCCCCCAATTTTCCTTCCTGGAGAATTTTGAAATGTTCACATTTGTTACAATTCAGAATGAAGCCAAAATCTCAAAATTCATGAAACTGAATTTCCATCCTCTGCACAACTCTAGTGTAAATACATTATAAAGCCACAAATATGGCTAAAAACTAGTTCAAATATCACACAAATATGTACAGCTTTTTGCATATTCACAATAATATCAGGATGATTAAAATATCAGGCACCTGATGCGGAAGAGTAGATCATAATGGATAGCGGAAAAACATCTATTCCCACTCATACTCACTCAAACCGCATCTCTTTGCTATGTCATTTCTCTTATTTTTTCTTTGTAAAATAACAATAGATTTCAAATGCCTCCTTATCCAGTTTATCCAGTGTCAAGTAAACATCTATGCAACTAATGTTATAAAGAATTAATCTTTTCTAGAGAATAAGTTATTTTATCTTTCATTTTTGAGACATTCAATCTGCTTTCCTTTAAGTGTACCATAAAACAAATATCTACATTTGATGAATAACCTATTTGATCAGTACATTTTAATTTATTGTCAAGATCGTTATTTTCTTGAATACATTCATTTTTCTAAACTGTTTGCCAAATAATTTCTGGAAACAATTCTTGATCTGCGCCAGTTTGTGAGTTGTTCATTGGAACTGGCATTTGAAATTGCTCTTTTGATTGGAATCATAGATCAGCCGGTATATTTCTGTTCCCTCACTGGATGAGAATAATTTAGATTAGGTTTCCAGTACAAATCCTTATAACTGGGAATTTTAAATTCACTTGCTGCAAATATTCAACAGAAATGTTTTTTTTCAGTGAATAACAAACCCATGAATATTCTTGCCAGCAAACTTATTTTCTAGAATATTCAATATTATTAACTTTTTTTAATTAACTTTTTAATATTATGATTTATTTGTTAAATGCCAACAGTGTGCTTATTGCTGCATGAGACACAAATACTGACAGCCCCTGCTATGAAGAGGTTAAAATTTAAGATAGAGCATAAATAAGCAAATTGTATTTAAAAATAAAAATCTAAAAAACAAAAAGCAAAAACCTCATAACAGGCAATTAAAATATATTGTAAAAATGGATGTACTTGTCTAAATGTCTTCTTCTGCAGTGAAAAGGATTTTAATTTCTTTTACTGTTTGGTTTTGCCATGAGCCTACTTCTATATATCACATTAACAGGTAGTGCTTCCATTAGGTATTTGCCTAAGATACACTAGAGATCAAAGATATTTGAAAAGTAAACCCTCTCTTACAGAACTTATGGTATAAAATCTTTCTTACTGTACATCAGTGAGCTGAGTAGATGAATAGCTGTAATACCTGTGTAGAGTTGACATTTAAAAATGTCATATTCCAGAAAAATAATTAGACAACACGATTTGCACTGTTAGTCCCAGCCCCCAAAAGATAGGCCACTGAAAACAAATATACAAATTCCTACAGAGGAGACAGAGAGCCAAATGTCTCATAATGAATCACATAAGGCAAGGAATCTTGAAGCCTTTTGACTATAATAACTTCTTTCCTGCTGAGAAGTTAATAACCTATTGGCCATGTGTGCTTCTTTTGAACATTAGTTTGAAGAACTTCCATTATTTTTGGTACTAGCTGAGCTGAAAGCAAATTCTTTGCATCTACCGTTATGAAAAGCAAAATAAATTACTCTGCCATTTCAGTCATGAAACAAACAAAACAAGCCTTTCAAAGAACAATCTCCACTTTCTGCACACACAGTACCCTGAAAAGTTCTTTGAGTCCATCCTCACTCCAAAACCTTATGCTGGGTCTTGCTCAGTTTGTTTGCTCACTGATTGTTTTTATTTCAATTTGCCTCTGAGGCGCTTCACAATCAAATGTTCTTTTCCCAGCTACTGATGGAATCTTGAGTGATGGATTCCATCTCCCCATCCGCACCCTGGACTTAACCTACATAAACCATGATCACTCTGGCTTTATATGGGGGAAACAAATTTCACTGTAAGGATTAACTCACATGCAGCCACCCACCCTCCTGTAGTAGAATCTCATTGAGCTAAAACATTTTTAAATGAGCCTTGTCTTGAGTTAGAAAGTTCCTGAGAAGAAGACTATGAAAAGTTTTTGGAAGCCTACTTTGTACTTTCTAATGATGCTAGTAATGATAATAAGGAACTCTTAGATAGAGACTCTCATAGCATAAATATTTGGGGTTTAACATAGCATTGGAGGAAATGAAAACTGTAACCTTAATAAACATTCCTCTCCTCTGAGCTCTGACTGACTCTGCTTCACAAGCTTCAATCTGGAGCTACGTGGCCATGAAAAGCTGTTTGCCCATAATGGCAGCTCAGTATGATCCATATTACTACACTCCCCTGCTGGATTCCTTAGTTAACAATCTGACAACAGAATCTCCATTCCTTATGAAAGAGACTGAAGCCAAGATTATGGCTTCAGTGCTAGACAAAGTAGAAAATAAAATTGAAGTGACAATGCTACAATTTTATATTGCTAACACCTATGTTAAAATACATGAATTATTATTATTGTATCTATAGGACCAAACCAGATTGGGGCCCCATTAAGTGCCTTATATGGGCAGATAAAGGAAATATTATCACTCCAACTGTACACATGAGGAAATGAGGCACACAGAGCTCAAGAGCTAGATTTCCAAAGGAATTAGGTGCCTCAAGATGCAGCTAGGTACATAGCTCCAGGCTAGATCCACTCCCAGCCCATTCCACCCCCAGACCAGCTCCACCTCTAGTCCCAGCTCCTCCTCCATCCCCAGTTCTGCCTCCAGCTCTGCCATCAGCCCAACCTCCACTGCTGAGGGAAGTCTAGGCTGTGGAGTAATGGGGAGTGGGGGGCATGGACAGTTTGTTAATGGTGATGGGGGGCATGACCGGAAAAGTTTGCACACCACAGACATAGTCAATCCACTGTTTTCTTGGCCATCTTCTTGTTCTCTGCCTGCAAACTCATCTCAAATGCCTCCATAAGAGGATTTCCTTCATTAATCCCCATATCTTTTTAACTTCCTCTCCTGCGGCTTCTCTGTTACTGCAGACTTGGTTCTCACTGCCAATGACATGACTATGCATGTGGTCCAGCAATGTCACCCCTCTCAGTGCCCTCAAAAATCTCATTTGAAGTCTACTTCAAGTCTTCTCAAGTGTCCTTCTTTGGTTGTCCATGTCTCTGATCCATACAGAAGAGCTGGACTTTCCATGGTTTGGTATAGTTGTCCCTTAAGTAGTCTGGGCATTCGTATATCATAAATCACTCCACTTATCTTACACCAGACTTCCCCTGCACTCAGCCACCTTGCTTGCAGATCTCTGTTGATTTCTCCATTTGTTGCTAACCAGTCTCCTGGGTACTTAAATGCAAAAGCCTTACTTAGGTGCTGGCCCTCAATGTTGATATTCATCTGCCTTGGTTCCATGCAGTCACTCACATGACTTCTGTCTTTTCTATACTCATTTTGAGGCCATAGTTTGTTAATTCCCTGTTCCAGGCATCAGTTGCCTGGACCTGGACCAATTGTTCCTCACTTTCAGCCATTAGTGCTATATTGTCTGAATAGATCAACTTTGTACCATCTTCCGTTTGGATCTGCTTACTTATGAAGTTCACCACAGTTATGAATAGTGATGGACTAAGCGCTCATCCTGGTGGAGCCCAACCTTCACCTCGAAAACCTCAGTTTCCCCAAAGGAGCACTTTTGTCATGGAGTCATCATACAAACCCATCACCAACCCAACCCATGAGAGGACAAGGTCCTCTGATACCCCATGGTATCATAGCAGAGGCACCAGCAGTTACGTAGGTACTTTGCTGAATGCTTTCTCCAAATTGAGGGAATTGCACTCGACATTTTCTTGCAGCTTCTTTTCCACCAATTATGCACATCCCTTTTCCTTTTCTAAAACCAAACTGCTCCTTCCTAAACTGGGTCTCACTATTCAGTGAATGCAACTATTTATTATACTCAGTTACAATTTAATGCAGTGGGACAGCAGCTTAATTCCTCAATACTTTGAACAGTCATGTATGTCATGTACATTGGTCACCTGTAAGGATTTCTCCATTCTTTTGGGATTTTTCCCTCTTTCTAAACTACACACAGGACTTGCATGAGACAGTGTACACCAACCTCTCTCCAGGCTTCGATAATTTCTGCTGTGACTTCATTCAGACATGCCATCTTCAGCAATGCAACCTTGACATCTGCCTCTGATAGATCAGTGACATCCATAATCGTCAGTTCACATGGTAGTAGTATAGCATATAAAGGATTCTCCTCATTCAGTAGACCCTCATAATACTCACCATCGGTTACTGTGTCTCCTTTGTTAAATAATTCAATTAAATATTTTTACATGAAGATAATATGATTATTTGACCTTTTTCTATGAGCCTATAATAATCAGTTATTGTATTTTCCCTTTGTTGCCATTGATCCAAACCATTTCAATATCAATATGGCAGGCAGCACTTGTCTAAATGGTCCTTAGCACTTAATTGAGACTGGCTAACATGACATCCACCAGAAAAGCAAAGACAGGTACCTCCTATGGAGTTTGTGAGTTACCATAGTAACGCTGAGCTGTCTATTTATTCTGGATCTATCTCTTTCTGGTTGGAGCCCATGGATTGTTATCTCTGGCCCACCAATACACAAAATCTGTGACGAAAATGATATGTTGTGAGACAGTGATTATATGAGCTCATATTTTTTATTTTTTTAGGACTTTCTTTTGTTGTAAGCCTATTTGGACGTTTAGTAATTCCATTAGTACGATGATATTTTGTTCTTTTTGTTAATGAAATGCTTGAGATTTTGACAAAGATTCACAAGGTTGTCAGTCTAATGCAGCAGATATGCTACCGAGACTGACCCAGGATACAACATTTTGATCCAGATCACAAATTCTCCCCATGTTAGTAGTGTTTAAATCTTGGCTTTTGATTTGAGCCTACCTCAAGTAAAAAGCTGATGACTAACATTTCAAATATCTTTAATTAAGCCCAAAGTTGTTTGAAAAATTGGAGGTGGTTGAAAATGTAGTATTAGGCCACTCTATTTCTAGGAGCAACTTCTGAATCCATTTAATTTAGGAGTTTATCAAAATTAGACAGTGAATTATCTAGGAAGAGGGCAATAAAGAAAATCAATGACATTTTAATTTGATGGGTTGTTATGATTTGCGTCTGTATTCACAATTTCCTCCCAGTTTTGAAATATATAGAATTTACAAAATGTCCATGGATGATTTCTCAGCTACTGTCCATTGTGCATATGCAAAAGGGAATATTCAATTAAATAAACTTTCATTGTCCTTGTAATTGGGTCTCAGTGGAATAATAAAAATCTTCCTTTAAAAATGACCTGGGGGAACTTTTACCATATGCTGTTTGGTTTCAAGCAATTACTATATGAAATTTCAGCACTAAATACTAGGCTGCTTGCTTCTTATAGGGCAAAATTCAGTTAAACACTACTATGGGCTGGTGTTCCTATGGGCTGTTGGCAAAATGGAAGTGTACGGGTCCTTCATACCCTTTGTGAGATTCCCTAGGGTACAATTTGGACTGTTGAACAATGACATCCCCTTAACTCTCTAACCTGAGGTGCCTTTTAAGATAAAACAATAAGATAAGTTTATTAACTACAGAAAAATAGATTTTAAGTGATTACAAATGATGATGCATAAAAGTCAGGATTGGCTATGAAAGAAAATATTCAAGCTAATACCTAACTTAACAAGCTAAATGAATTTAAAAGCACAGGTGTTCCTCATCATCCGTTGCAGTAAATGTTACAGGCTGGGTCTCCTTTCAGCCTGAGATCCCTCACCCTTAGTTCAGTGTCATTCAGGTATTCACTGTTGTCATGAGTAGAGAGATGGGAGGAGAAGAGATTAGCAGAGGCCACTGTCTGTCATTTTTATACCCCTCTCCCTTCTTTGAGAATTATCCCCAGCTGGGGTGCAGGTGACAAGCAGTGACTTGTGGATGTGTGGTTTGCACTGTCTCTGTGATGAAATGCACATTTCTTATTTACTTCTTCCCCATGCTGGAGAATGGCTGCTTACACAGATGTTGGCCCTTTAACACCTGGCTGGGGCCAGTGTATCTTCGTCTCTGAAAAACTGGTTTGTGGGTGTTACCCAGAATTACAGCATATTTCAGTAACAATCATACCATAGAATCTTATAACTTCACATATAGTGTTGTGACACTATTTCAACAAGATAATGACTTTTCAAAGGATACCTTACAAGGCATACTTTGTACAAAATTTATCATAGTCTTGTAAAAGTGGTGAATATAATGGTATAGACTGTCACACCTTTGTACACCAAAGGTAAAGTTTCTGTGCTGGCCCAGTGTAGATCGGCATGTAGGGTACCACGGAAGTGAGCTCAGGGAGGAGTCACATCATTCACAATTACATGGATCTGTTGACCTCAAACACCCATGCACGAGACACAGAGAGGCTGCAGCAACTATTACAGCCCAAAGGCTGGAGTTTCAGCCATAGAGGGCATCACTGAATCCCCATGCCCTGGTCCCAGACTGAAGGGAGTCTTTCACTTTCGTCTGCCCACAGCACTATCTGCATAAAGTCAGATCACTCTGGCTTTGTGTGTGTGAATATATTTTGCCCATAAGCATTAGCTCTTTTAAAAAAATTATTTGTTTTAAAGAAATGGAATCTCATTGAGCTATAACACTTCTAACCAAGTCTTTGGGTGAGTCAGAGGTCCTGAACACAAGGCTATGGAAAGCGATTATGGTTTTTTGTATGAAAGCTTGCTTTGCATTTTCTGTGGCTATTAGCTGTAATGATAATAAAGGGCTCTTATGCACAGTGTCTGACTAAATGAATAGATGGAGCTTAACACAATATTTCAAGGAAATGAAAATTGGAAAATTAATAAATTCCATGGGTAATTGTCATACAGTGAAATAGCTTTGCCCTAACAAAGCTGTTGGCAGCCAACACAGAGTTTATGGACATTCTAATTTCTCATTAGCTTAAAACACAGAAATGCCTGTGGTCTCTCAGGATGAAATGTGGTTCCAAAAATCGATGTTGTTTGATTACTCAGCTGGAATTGTAAACAACACTGAGATCTGAATCCTAATGTGCAGCATCCACTGTTAAAATTGGCTGTCTGGTTTCATCATGTTCATCCTAAAAACGAAAATTGTGTAACAATAGAGGATGAAGTGAGTGGAATGGCCCTACCACAGTGCTAATCATCAGAATGGCAGGAGTTGGCACCCCTTCTGCTGGCCTTAGACAAAAATGTAAGGATTCTCACTCCCAGCTCATTGTGGCCCCTTGGCAGCACTCCTTCTACAGGAGTTTTGCTGTCAGTAGCATTCCTGTTTGACCCCCCACCCTCTCATTCTCCTCTTACTCCTACCTGTGGAGGAAGAAATTGTCTAGAGTTCAGAGGGAGCGGCCACTTAAATTAATGCAGAGTTTGGCTATAGTAACTTTATCATTTATGCCCTGATGCTGAAAATACTTACGTACATGCTTAGCTTTTCTACCAGTGGTACAGTTAAGCATGTGCCTAATCATTTGCAGGATTGGGGCCTTAAAAGGAGCACAAAAGGGATGAAAGGCCAGATTCTCAACCCCACTTCAGATCTGATGAGTTTAAAGTATAGAAACATTCAATCTCACAATGGATATAAAGTGGAGGGGGGGGGGGGGGGGGGGGGGAGTCATAAACCCTAACCCAAACCGTAGTCTAAAAGTCCAAAGTTAAAAACTGAGACTTTTTAAATTTGAAGTTTATATTTTGTTCCTCCCAACCCCACTCTTATATGGCCTATCCCCTCCCCCTCCCTCAGATGTTTTTATTTAGAACTGGGCAGGAATTTTCCGACAAAGTGTTTTGTTGCTGGAAAAGCCTCATTCATCAAAACAGAAACTGTTACCAGGAAAGGGCCAGATTTAATGAATCTCCATATTCCAAAAAAAAAAATAAAAAAAAAAAAGAGTTCTGAAATTGTCAAAACATCTCATTTCAGCATTTTCAAAATGAAAAGTTGTGTTTTTTGGTCCAAAACAGCTTTTTGGGTTGAAATTTTGCTTAGACGTAAAAATAAGTGTTAAAAAGTCAAATTTGAAACAAAATGTTGTGAAATAATTATTTTTTCCCCCAAGGTCATCAGTTTGCAAATATTTTCAAGATTTTGACTTTTTTTCCAGATTCCAGATGGGGAAATTTTTCAAAGTCTCAAAAATTTTTGTGGGATAGGTAAACCATTTTCCATTCACCTCTATTTTTGTCTTCCCTGGCCCAGAAGCACTAAATACCATAAACAAGACTACGTTTGTGATTTCGCAGGCCAGGCAAAACCATGAAATAACATGGAATTCAAAATATTTCCCAACCAATTAAATATACATCAACATTTTAGATGCTTAAGAAGACTGAACATCTGAACTTTTTGTGATTGCTAGTAAAAACAAAATCACGGCTTTGTACTGGCAATCAACCCGGCTTATTATGACCTTTTGATAAAGCATTTTGTTTTTTGCCAATAATAGCCATATAAAACTGGTCATTTTAGAGTCATATACAGCCTGATCCAAAGTCCCATAGACTTCAGTGGGCTTTATATCAATCCTATTGTTAATATAGATAGGCAGTAAATTCTTTACCAGCTACACCATACCCTTTAAGGCCTCATGAAATGTCCTTCAAACACCTAACAATGAATATTAAAAAAATAAGTTAACATCTTTTTATTCATGTTTAAACAGACTGACATGCATGATAAGGGAGGGCATAAATTACTTTAAGGTATATTATTCTATTGAGATCAGGTAACTCCCACTACCAGTGCTGAGCATAGAGAAGAACAGACACTTCTCACCAAGACCTATGTTATAGCTTCTGGTGCTTTCTGGACTAGGTATCTCAAACAAACATTTTCAATGTGGACCACGTCTTAATAGAAATCATCTCACAAGCAGCTTTTCCATTTGCTGTTATATGGATGGCCAACGTCCCATTTGCAATCCCTGTTACTACAGCAATTGCTTACATTAAAACTTAACATTAATGTAAATATATATATATTTACTTTTTTTAGTTGAATAAATTTTTTGGCCTTTTGAAGAAAATTACCTCTGTCTATTT
Source organism: Emydura macquarii macquarii (assembly GCF_026122565.2). Taxonomy (NCBI): domain Eukaryota; kingdom Metazoa; phylum Chordata; order Testudines; family Chelidae; genus Emydura; species Emydura macquarii. The sequence goes on along the minus strand of NW_027131614.1, from coordinate 18,855,523 downwards.
TTGCTCTTCATTGAACAGATTATATCATAATCTAATTTGATTTCACTATTATTTTAAATGAAGTAGGAAAATCATTAAGATACGTTTAGAGCAGAGGTTCCCAAACTTCTCTTATTGTGTATACGCTTCCAGATCTACCAGATGCCCATGTACCCCTACTAGAACACAGGTTTTATATTTTAACCCTTGTAATGCCCAAGCATTGTACAAAATGTACAAATTATAATACATATAAACTCACGTAATATGTAGGAGTATGATAATAATAATACATATCATTTACAGTTTTAGTTTTAATGTATGCTTACTTTTGACCAACTGAAACAATGGTTCTATAGTACTACTCAACATTGATATGGTGGATGAGGTTGTTTGTTCGAGCACAGACGCATAATGTTTGGGGTAATAAGTGATAGTTTGAGTCGTAAGTTGTTTTCTACACAAAGGCGCTGATGATCCTTTGATTTCATTCCACTGAGTGATGAAAATCCACTTTCACACATGTAATTTGTAGCAATCGGCATCAAAACCTTGACAGCACTGTTTGACAATTCGGGGAACTTTGCTCACATTTGGATCCAAAACTCAGACAACTGCTTTTGTTGAAACTCACTCTTGAGTCTGTTGTCAGTTGAGATGTCCAAGAGCTTCTCTTGTTCTTTTATTGACAAGTCTTGGGGCGTGGGTACGGGAGAAAAAATGGTGAAAGGGTAGTGGACCCATCTGTTTGAGTTTCCCGCTGAGGGAAAGTGCTCATGTAATTTGTTTTTCAGTCCCATGAGATGTTGCTTGATATCTTTAACACAGTCCTGCAATTGTAGTTCATTTGTTGTCAGGAATTAATGCATGTTTCGGAAAAATTCAATGTTGTTTTCCTCCACACAGCGAGCCCAGAATTCCAGCTTATTTTTATCATTGACTTGATATTGTCCTGCACGTTGAAGATGGTTGCATTCAGCCCTTGAAGTCCTAGATTTAGCTCATTCAGGCAAAAGAACATATCTGACAAGTAGTCCGGCTGTGAGAGCCAGGCCGTGTCATGCACACAGTGAGAGAATGGGAATGGGTGGTCTGTAAAGAATACTTTGCCCTCGGAGTGAAGTTCAAAGAAACATGCCAAGACTTTGCCCCATGACAGCCATTGAACCTCCGTGTGGAGTAACAGATTGACATGCTTGTTTCCCATGCCATTACATAGAGCAGAAATGATTCTGGAATTCAAGGGTCAAGCTTTTATAAAGTTTATCATCTTCACAGCATTGTCAAGCACGTCCTTCAAGTGGGAAGGCATGCTTTTGGCAGCAAGTGCTTCCCTATGTATATTGCAATGCACCCACATGACATTGGGAGCAACTGCTCTGATACATGTCACTACTCTACTATGCCTACCAATCATTGGCTTTGCTCTATCGGTGCAGATGCTAATACATCATGACCAGATGATATCATGTTAATCAATGAAACTGTCAAGCAACTGGAAAATCTCCTCAGCTGTTGTTCTGGTAGGCAATGACTGGCAAAACAAAATGTCCTCCTGTATTGCACCTTCGTAAATGTACCACATGTTCACCCGAAGGTGAGCTAAGCCTGCCGTGTCCATGGAGCCATCCGGCTGCAGAGCAAAGTCCTTGCTGCTAGTAACATGGCTCACTAATTGAGTTAGGACATCACTGACAATGTCATCAATTCAACGTGACACTCTGTTGTTTGATAATGGCACTAACTGAATTAATTTTAGGGCCTTCTCTCCAAGCATAGTGCTTACCATGTCTGCAGCCGCAGATAGTATTAGGTCCTCTACTATAGTGAGAGGTTTTCCTGACTTCACAACTTTGTAACTCACTAAGTATGAGGCTTCAAGGCCTTAATATTGTCAGCAGCAGCAGAGCACAAAGCTTTCTTGCTCACCATTACCAGCACCTGCGTCCACTTGAAAAATTCTTGTGGTTTGTCCTTGTGTTGTTCATGTTTTGTTTCCAAGTGTGTGCATAGAACAAATGATTTTTGGTTGTAATTCGACAGGACTAACACACACGGTGGCTGAGGATATTCACTGTCTCCAGTCCCAGGAAATCCCATTTCAATGTACTTTTCATCATATTTACCTATCTTTGATATAGATCCTGTTTTATCCCTTCTGTCAATATTTTGTTTCAGAGGCAGAGATCCGCATGTTGAGTCAATAGTCATTGTCTCACCAGCGATTTCAGCAAGTGCACTTGCACTGGCAAGATAAATTTTGTCACTTCACTTCTCATCGCTGATACTTTGTGTGTTCTTCTCAATTGTACCTGTCTTTAGTCATCTGTAGATATTTCACTGTTATGTACAGATATAATTATAGTGTGACATACACTACCGAAAGAAGAAACCCTGCCTAAGCTCTGAGCTCAGTTACACTGAACAGTTGCTGGGCAACTGAACCCGCGCTGTATAGTGGTTGGAGGTAAAGGCTCTGTATGTCAGCATCTCTGTGTATCTGTGTTCTCACTGGCACATCTTCAAGTAAATTAACTATCATATTTTATACATCAAATTCCCAGAGTTTTAAAGCTTCATCTGAGTAGCCTATTATGAAAATGCAATAAATAAAATAATTAATAAATGAAATCCACCATGACACAATTTTCCCCACGTAACCCCCAAGAGATGCCTCAGGGATATGTGTGCCACAGTTTGGGAACCCCCTGATTTGAAGGAATGCTGAGAACACACATATACACACACTCTTAGTTGTTCCAGTGCACAGATGATGGCAAAAAAAATCCTTATTGTTTTACAATGCAAAATGTATTGCAGAGGGTTTATACAGGAAGATTTTTACATTATCTTTTGAGACATCATACTCTGATTATAATTCAAAAGCAGAACTAATAGCTATTGGAATGCATTTCACGATAAGTTTGGCACCAGGAGGTTTTGGCTAGAAACGTACTAACTTGATTTGATTTATCAGTTAGTGCCAATGCTGATGATCTTTTCATGCTAAAATTGATGCTAAACTTTAGCATAGCAAGAGAAGAGTACAGTGGTAATGCTGTGGCAATAATAAAAGGAACCCTAGAAGAATATTATATTGTTGTTGTACCTTCAAAATGATTATCAGTGAAACACATATTTGACAACTTCCCTATTTTTCGCACACACTCCTGAAGCATGTGTCCCAAGGTGAGCACGCTAGCATGCCTAAGAGCCTGGGTAAGTACACACCTTAGCTATGGCACTGCCACATACCCATGCTAATTTGCAGTATAAATTGGGGGGTGGCGGTAAGGGGTGCATACCAGGTCTTGAGTTCCAATAGTCTTTCACCCCCAGGTGGAACCCTTTTCTTTTTGGATCTGGACTCTTACACAATCTATGTCCCTGTCCCCTTGTGCACCGGTAGTAGCATGCTGCACTGACCTTGTTGTGAAAGCCAAGACTATAACAGGGCTCAAAAAAGACTAGATAAGTTCAAGGAGGCTAGGTCCATCAATCACTATTAGCCAGGATAGACAGGGATACAAATCCATGCTCTGAAGTGTCCCTAGCCTTTGTTTGCCAGAAGCTGGCAATGGGCGACAGGGGATAGATTGCCTGTCCTGTACATTCCCTCTGAAGCACCTTGCATTGGCCACTGTCAGAAGACAGGATGCTGGGCTAGAAGGAACATTGGTCTGACATAGCATGGCCGTTCTTATGTTCATAGCAGAACAGCTTTCCATTGAACGCTTTACAGGTGACAATGGATCCAGCTCTGAGAACAGCTGATTGGCCTACCAAGCATACTCAGGTGCTGATCAATGGTAGAGGGAGTACACTGTCCCCTCATGATTTCAGCTGAGGGAGCAGCAGAAAGATTCACCTCTACCAGGACATGTCACAGAGGCCAGGGCAGGCAGGCATTCAGCCCCAGTGCTGAGAACGGCTGAAGCATTTGAGGCTCCTGTACAGGGGGGGAAACAACTCCAACAGTCAGTGTAAGAGAACTCGTCATGCAAGCCCCTTCTATGAAGAACTTGATTGGGTCCTGCCAAGGCATCCCCAGTACTGAGGTTGAAGGAACTCACAATCCCCTCCTCAACTCTGCTGCCTTATTGTCTGACAGGGTGAGGAGGCAGCAGGGACCACTGAGGACATCCTAGAAAGTCCCAAAGGGCAAGGAGCAGGTTGAAGAAGCCTCTGATGATGAATGTGAGCAGGACCCCGAGCCATGGCAGGAACCAGAACCCCATGCTGGTAAGTTACAATGGCTCCCCACTCTACCCACCATTATCACCTCTTGCTTTGGTGCGAAGTTCCTGATATTAAGATCAAGGGCATTTGAAATAACATGCACTTATTGTTCCTCTCCGGATAATAAGCCATGCATTGCTAGATCTCTGTGTGTTTGAACTGAAATGCTGAAGCCCCATTCCCTTATGAAACATCTTCAATTTCCCTCCCTCCAGTCCCTGCTCTTCTCTACCCTGAAATGGTCCTCATGCTACTTGCCGTTATACATCCATTATTTTATTGACTTCTGATGAGACATAATTACAAAGTCTGTGCATTGGCTTCTAAAGCTAATCTTTCAGACATGTCAGAAAGGAAAAATCAGCAAGTCCCTGGGTCTGTGCATTTCTTGGGCCCCTGTTGAATGGCCATGGCCCTGGGGCTGTGAAAACCGGGGTACTGATGGGTGATAGAAAGGTTCTGGTTGTGGAAAGGGAACTCGGCTGTAGAAAGCTTACAGCCGGTTCCCTAAGGAGGAGTTACGGAGACCAATCTTTCTTCCTTGGAAGCTTACAGACTTCCAGTTCTTCTCCCAGCCCCCTGCTTTTTCCATCCCTGGACAAACCAGAAAGGACATGGCAGGTGAGGGACTGGGGGAAGGTCCCAGAGGGGAAAGGGAACACAACTGTAGAAAATGTACAGTTGGTTGTCTAGAGAAAAGTTAGTTAGAGCAGACTTTGCTCCCTTGGAAGATTACACAGTCTGTAGAGTGTCTATCCTCGGTCTCTGCCCTCTCCATGCAGAAAGCCATGAGAGGAGGTGGGAGAAGGCTGCGGCCTGGTGGTCAGCAAAAAAGCAGTGCAGTGTCCCTATCCAGTTATCTGAGGGAAAGGCTTGTGGTGCTGAGCTATATCTTTGGGAAAGCTAGTAAAGTTGCAGTGTGCGTCTTTCTTTCCCTGTCCATTTCACCACTGTGAGGCAGACACAGTCACAGGAATTTTGGGTAGAGCTGGGAGGGGTGGGCGTGGTTTGAGGTTCAGATCTTATTTTGCATAAAATATTCATACATGATGGAGTATGTGGAGTCAGTTTCCAATTCAATTGCTGCCCAATTCTGCAAGCATATTTCAGCAGATTTCGGTTGCAGCAGGAACTTCAGTTGGATCTTGAGGTACAAACTTGGCCGTGCAAATCTGCTTGGCCCACCGCATAGCTGACCAAAGCCCTCCATTCAGCAATATGTACAGGGATGATCATTAGCAGAAACATCTCCCTGGCACAGATTGCTGGATCTCCTCCCCAGGACCGGAAAGCTACTATTTTTTTCCATGCTGGTACCTTGAAAATTGCTATGTTCTCCAAATGTTGGCCAGCTTAAAAGGAAGAAATTCTGAACTTGTAACATAGCCCTGGAAAGAATATCCTCACTCCCCACACCCCTTGAGACAATCTGAACATTTAAAATTGATAAAAACACTAGTGAATGTGTCTCTCACCATTATGTGCCTCTGCTCCAATCTCCTGGGCAGGTAAAGTTTTCTGAGAAGCAAGGATATTGAGACAGTTACATTCCTGGAATGCTGAAAAGTATCAAAATTGTGGCTTTCTACGGCAAAGTTATATTATGTGCGTGCGGGGGTGTGTGTGTGTGTGTGTGTGTTTCTCAGCTTGTTCCAAAGGCCAAAAATATAATACTATCCTTCTCTTTGACCTGGCAGGACCTATGGCTCCCAAGAGCCAAACCATGATGACATGAGGACAGGAGCAGCGCTCCAGAGGACAAGGGTAGACAGGGGAGGGCCCTGGATGAGCTGCTCATAGGAATAGACAGGAGAAATCAGGAGCAATCTGAATTCCTCAGGACACAGGAAGAGTGGTTCATCAGCAGGAGGAGACACTTCTGAACTAGTTCCTGGGGGTGGAGACTTGTCAAAGGGAATGGGAGCAGTCTCTAATGGAAAGGCTAATTGAACTGGTGGCTGAAGGACTGTAGCATTCACTGGCTGCTGAGACCTCCTGCTGATGAACCAGCCCATCTGCCTCCTTCTCTGACTGCTGCCCAGAGGATTCTGTTCCAACGATCCTTCTGACCAACCAGGAAGAAGACACTGAGCCTCCAGGTGTCCCAGAGCACAACCATGTACTGACCCCTGAAGCTCCTCATAGGAGATGTCCCTGTTTTCCACTGAGAGGAATTATCCCACTTCATTCACCCTTCTGATGAGGAAGGAAAGGAGATGCGTGCAGAAACATTGAACTGTGGGCACCGTTCTTGGGTGTGATCAGTTTTTTTTTAAAAAGACGCTCTGATTTCAAAAATCTTTCCATTAAACCTTCTGCCTCTTACTTTAATAAATGTTACACTTGGTTTACCTGTGTGTGGCTCCTCCCCCTGAAGTGTGCTGACCTGAAGGTGTTTTTTTGGTTTGGGAAAGGGCCCCATGCCTCCTAGTTCATGTAACTGAATGGTGAGTAGAAATCTGGTGTCATTGTAGTTCAGATACTTTGACGTCTCCCCTCCCCAAGCTTCAGAAATATCTGAAGTCCTACAAGTACACGGAAGGAATGGGGAAAGTGCAATGGATGTGTTGTGTGCTTTAAAAAGCACTACTCATTTTCAGTGTAGCAGATGGGAGTCAATCAAAGTCTTAATGACTTTATTAAACATGCTGAAAATCAAAACCCAAGAACAAGAAAAAAAAGAGGGAGCATACTGGCAATAATAGTCTGCCAGTATCCAGTACAGAAACTGCCCCCTTACTCCTCCGCTCCCAGACCTGAAGCCATTTCAATTGTAACAGGGATTAGTGTTTTCTAACAGTCGTTAATTGCGTTTAGCCTGCTGACAATAAAAGGTCATAGAACACAATGGCTGCAATACTCCCTTTGTACCCCCAAAGCAAACTGCCATAAGCTCATTAAAAAAGTTTAAGCGTTTCTGATAAGAGAGGTTTCAAAAGAAGTATAATTAGTGAGGAAGAAAACACTGACTAAAGAGTGCATAATAAGTCAGCCTTGTTATAATTTCATTTAATGTGCACAATGTCACATGCAGGCAGGGGCTCTGGAACAATTTGCATAGTGGGGGTGCTGATAGCCATTGAACCAAACTGTAAACTCTATAGATGATGGACACCACTTCAAGCCAGGGTGTGCGGCACCCCTGTTTCCAGCACCTATGCACACAGGAACAGCTACAGCACATCAAAGGTGAACAAAACCCTCACAGAGCAGAACCCCACTCAAATATGCACCAATGTTCTGTCTTGTGCATTTCAAGCAGCCTTACACGATATGAAGGTGTCCCCTTGGCACAGGCAGATACCATCCTCTGCCTCTGTGCTGTACCAAGATGTGTGCAGATATGGCATTCCTGGTTTCCCTTGCCTGCTGGGAACCATGACCAGCATGCACGTGGGTGGAAACTGGTTGCCTGTCCAGAGTTTGTTAACCAGACTTGCCCTGAGCCCACTTGGGATGGAAACACTCTCCTTTACCTTCACAAATGTTATGTAGTGCACTGCAGATGATGATCACATGAAAAGAGTTTGCCACACTGGCATCCAGATGGATGTGCAGGCAGTGCCAATGAGCTTTCAGCCTATCAGATGTATATTCTACAACCATTTTGCAGCTACTTCGCTAGTAAATGAATTCCCTTTTTTCAGGGTCATTCATATCAAGGTAAGGTTTAATTAGCCAAGGCAGGAGTGGACATGCAGGGGCCCCCAAAATAATAGTTGAAACAGACATACTGTACAGAACAATACAGTTTCTGGAATACAAAGTCCCTTCTACTACCATCAGCTACAATACTGATCTCCTCAGTACCCTGGAATCATGAACTTTTCTAGTGTTTCCCACATTAGTATTCATGGATCTGCCTCTCTGGTTCAGTCTGGCCTTTCAATACAATGGAACAGTAATCTTTTCAGTTCACATACTCACTTGCCCTTTGTGGGCAAAATACTGGAATATAAAAAATGTGCAGATGACACCAACGTGGGAGGGTTTGCAAGCACTACGGAGGACAGGATTGGAATTCAATATGATCTTGACAAATTGGAGAATAGGTCTGAAATCAACAAGAAGAAATTGAATAAAGACAAGTGCAAAATACTACACTTAGGAAGGACAAATGAAATGCACAACTACAAAATGGGGAATAACTGTCGGGGTGTTAGTACTGCTGTAAAGGATCTGGGATGATATTGGCTCACAAACTGGAAGAATATAGAGGAAGGCAACAAAAATTATAAGATTTAGAAAAAACTTAACTATCAAACAAAGTTAAAAAATGGGGCATGTTTAGTGCTGAGAAAAGATGACTGAAGAGGTACCTGATAACAGTCTTTAAATATATTAAGGGCTTTTATGAAGAAGATGGTGATCTATTGTTCTCCATGTCTACTGAAGGTGGAACAAGAAGTAATGAGCTTAATCTGCAGCAAAGGAGATTTATGTCAGAAATTAGGAAAAAGCTTTCTAACTAACTATAAGGGTAGTTACAATCTGAAATAGGCTTCCAAGGGAGGTTGCAGAATCACCATCATTCGAGGTTTTTAAGAACCTGTTAGACAAACACCTGTCAGGGATTGTCTAGATTAACTTGGTCTTGCCTCAGCAGCACATTCAAGATTTTTTTATTCTTATTTTTTCATCTTTTGTACAGAACTTGACTGAAATTTCATTTTCATAATGTGAGTTGCACAAAGTTATCCAAATGAGCAACATCCTCATTTCATTTAGGAATTCTTTTTGAATACATAGCAATGGAAGTTTCGGGTTTGTTTTTTTTAACCTTTTTCTTAACTCTCCAGGGTGTATTGTGCTAAATATCTAGGCATAATAATTGTACTGTCACTAAAATATTCTAATCTCTTTATAATTTAATTTAAACATATTTGCAGTGGATTCATTCAGAGATAATGGATTGGGGTGCTTTGCATTCATTTAGCGATTTAAATGAAATCAAATTCAGTCAAAACAAAAATGATGCCTAATAGCTCTGGGCACAGATTAACTGATAAGAATGTTTCCCCCCCCAACAATCCTGATATTTTATTGAAGAATCATAAATCCCAGTGACACTGGAAAAGAATTCTGGAATTTCCCAAAGCTTTTTGATAGCAGTGTTACATACATGAGTATAGACAGATAGCAATCATTCCCAGGATATTAAAACTTATACATGGTATGCAGTCTATACTTGCAAACTTCACCACACAGTCCTTGTTGTGTTAATTAATAAGCAACACACAACCCTTCCATGTACAATAATTTCTTTTCATGTTTTCTTTCTACTGTTTTCCTCATTTGCTCAACAACTTCTTTTACTTAGTGTATCAACATTCTGTCTCTTTCAGTCTATTCAAAAAAGCACTGTCCTTCTCAATGGGCATGGCTTATCTTCAGAAAAAGCATCTTACTGTGAGAAGTGAAGGAAAAGCTGGAGACTTCTTTTGTTAAAAATATAGGGACTGAATTGGGAGGAGGGGGCTGAGGAAAGAAATTACTGCAGGCAATCAAATCAATCTTACTACTTTGAAAACTTCAATTCAAAATAAACTGAAACCATTTCTCTAGGTCAATAGCTATGAAATGTTAATGAAAAGCTAGATTCTCTCACTCTTATGTCTGAGAACTACCATTGACTTCCATAGGACTACTCACCAACTAAGGTACTAAGTGTGAGAATCTATCCCTAAATGAAATGAAAAGAACAAGAACTATACACTGGGAGAGAAAATGGATGCAATGTTTTTATATATCACACTGTTTAATTTTAATAGCTTTCTTTGGACATAATTTTAACCCTATTAACTCCCTCCTTGGATTTTCTTCAGGGGAGCTTTTTTCATTTCATCAGTAGCCCATAATGATTTCAGGCAGTAGAGTGGCAATCATGTCAGCAGAGCCGATTGTTAGGTGAAAACCTGTTGACAAAGGGCTTGGTCCTGCAAACCCTCCTCATCTGAACAGGACCACTGGGAATCTTCAGTGGCGCTGCACTTCAGTAGAAGCTGAAGGATTCGGCGTCAGGTTTGGCCTGGCCAGTCACCTGACAATTATTTATATTCCAGAAAGAGTGCATAATTCATCAGAGAGCATTTTAGATCAGTGTTTCTCAATGACTGGTCCGTGGACCTGTGCCAGTCCCTGAGATCTCCCTGATACGGTTTAGGAAGGCAGCAAGCCGATCCTTGGTATCAAAAAGGTTAAGAATCATTGCCTTAGATGAACTGACTTCTTCTCACATGACCATTAAACCTAGAAGGCCCATTACCTACTGTGCTGTATCTGAAGATAAACTTTAATTCTTCACTGTATCACAAATGGTAAGAAGTGGGTGTGTTGCACAGCTAGCATGCAAAGGTAATTGATCAGGTTTGTTAAGAATAGATATGCAAGAGATATTCCTATAGGCATAAGATAAGACTATGGGAATACGTATTAACAGATCTATGAACTCTATATGTTAATTAGACAATTGCTTACAACAATGAAAAAAATTTGATAACCTAACTACTTTTATCATCTGCCATCTAGGTGTAAGGTTCAATAGGAGCATTTGCCCAACTCTTACCTGGCGTGTTTGTACAAATCAGTCTGAGTAGCACTTTTGGTTTGTAAATTAAAACAGCTGTCAGTCTTCAGTGGAGCTGCTGTGATTCATAACGGTCTGGAAAGGGTGGGAAGTGAATCTGTCACTTGTCATTCTGTTTGACATGAGGCACCTCAGTCAAAGATTGTTAATTGCACACAGTGATGATGTACAATACTTAAAAAAGTTAAGCAGGTGTTTAAGGAAAAGTTGGCAGTAAAAAAGAAAAAAAAATGTGCATGCTTCTTTTTCCCTGAAGAGTGAAGAAAGATGGTTGAACCAGTCTGTGAAATAAATCATGCTTTGATTGTTTTTGACAAGTAAAATTGCTCTGATCTCAGTGGCAAGCATTTAAAACATTGCAGGGCAGCAGGCATGTGCTTTGACAGCTCACTATGATCTGCAACACAATTGCAGATTAGCAAGAGGTATTGGCTTTAGAGTATGCTGAGCAAAACTCCCCATTTTGTTGTCATCGGCTTTCTAGTTTCATAACAGAGTGATAGAGAGTCTTAGAATTTCATGGAAAATATTGGCAGCCTGTAAATCTACAGAATTACGTGGAATATATCTTAATAATAATAAACACAACATGCAAGCTATGAGATAACTGAGTGGTCAGAATCTTTATACTGTTGAATATTCTCAGTATGATCCAGATTCAGAGTGGTGTTCGATTTCATTGGGACTCAGTGCAGACACAGTGGTCATGTGCAACAAACTGTAAAACAGTTCCACTATTCCATTACATAAATAATCAAATAAAACCAGACTTTCCCGATCATTCCTGTGGGGATAGTCTCAATGATGGGATTTTTTAGAAAACACCCCTAGTGCAGACAAAATATTGGTCTCTTATGCAGTGACCAATGGAACCTGATTCAGAGGAAGAGAGAGGGATAGAGGCATCCAAGCACACAGGAAACAGAGCGACCTTCCCTCTTAGCTTCAGAATAAATAAATAGTCTGCTGACAGTTGGAGCTTGTCCTGCCCTTTGGGGAGATCTTCCAATATGGCATAAAAAACCCCTTTCCTCTGGCAATTTACTAACTTAATGCAATTTGGACATGATTGTAAATGCAAACACTTGGCTTTATATTTGAGATTTTATTTCTGGATGTTCTTTCAGAGGGGAATAGAATCATATTATAACAAGTGCTTTGAGATAAAAAATGGCAGATGTCACCAGTAGTATTTCTGATATGGCGTGTGAGGCAAGGGGTACTTAATTGTTTCCCCCCACCCAATTCCTCATCAGCTGTTTTGTACTGTTTTTTATTCGGATCTGTTTTTTATAATTCCTGAGGATTTGGCTGTCCCATGATGCTCCGTAAAAAACAGAAAACAATGCCCAAGATTAAAGTCCTTATACAGTTACTAATGGACTAGTCCTTACTGTACACGCCACCCACCTTCTTCTCAAAAAGAAATCCTCCCCATTTAGCAGTTCATGAAGGAGATGGTGGGCTCTCATTCTTCTCTTTCTCATACTGTTTTCATACCAGCATAACTCAATCAATTTCAGTTGCTCCTGATTTATATCAGTGAAAGAGAGAGGAAATTCAGCGGCCATATCTTAGAAAACAGCTTCTCCTGTAAATTACACCATTAGGGGACACTGGAGGGATCTCTGATAATGAAAATATTGCTGGATTAAGTAACATTCAATCCTTGTCTCCTTCATTGACTCAAATGGGAAAAGAAGCTAGATTCAAAGGCTTAGAAATGAAATCTCAGCATCTTGAAAAACCAGTTGCACTATGGAACACAAGGAACAGGAAGAGTCTAATATCAGCATCACAAGCCCGATTATATATTTTCCTAACACACTGTGTAGTGATTTGTCACTCAGAAAATGTGGGGAAAGAGGCCTTGTGTCATTTTGTAAATTTTCCATCAATTGCATCTAATCATTTGCTTAAATATATTCAAACTTTACTTGCAGCAGCAAGCTAAGCCAAAGTATTTGAAAAAATATTTTTCATCCAGTAATCCAGGCTGTTTGTTTTTTTTTATTAACCTTCTTTGGTTCAATCAGCTGTATCAGAAACTAACAAATGCTGTTCCAACAGTTCAGGAAAATGCAACAGTTAGGAGAACCCTAACCTAATGTCCCCCACCCATAATAGACTGAATCTGGGGTTTTCAATGTAGTCAGCATTTTTTGGTCTCTTTATAAGTGATATCTTTGACACTTCCATAGTCCTCAGAGAATTCAAACACATTTTGGCTGGATCAGTTGTAAACATTTATACATAGTAACACTGATCTTCAGTGACACTCGATTAACCCACCACTTAAACATGGCTTTCTTAGGAGCCCAGAGTAAGGGGTAATTTATTGCAGCATGGGAGGGAGATTGCAATTCACACTGACTGACAGTCAGGTTTCCCCTGTTCCAGGGAGGGAGTGGTCTGGGCTACACACACTGCCTAATGTGCTAACCTAGCTACCCAGCCAGGTACAATGAGATGGGACCCAGTGGCTCTGTGGTGCCTGCTTTATTATTTCTAGATTCCCTGGGAGTGGTGAAAATATTGAAGTTGTTACAGTTGCCTGTTGAAATTGTTTGGACTATTGTCATTCAAAATGTTAGTGATGTGCTTAGTTCATGACTGGAACAGAACTTCAGTGGGTCTTAAGCACATTCTTAAAGTTAAGAGTTTGGAGACAACAGTCTCTCTCTGTATATTTTAGTTTCTTTAGCTCTCTTTTTCAGGGATATAGGTCAAGTGAAAGTAAAGTGCTTTTTAAACTCAGCATTCCTGCTCTCAGCAAAGCACTAATATAGTTCAATCAAAAGTGCTATTGTCTTTGACACACACAGAATGCCAGCGCCTTTCCATTTTCAGGGAAAGCCCAATTAAATAGCTGGTGCCTATCTGAACAACAACAACAAATGCTGAGTCAATCTGAGGAGGTGAAAATCCTTTTGGCATATGGGGCATGGTTTTGGATGTCTAGCCTTACGTGGCTGCCACTGCCAAAATTAAGATCAGTCAGATAATTAAAAATAAGTATTAGCTAATGTGCTGGTATGCAACCATGCTGATTGGAAAACACTGAAGTAGCCATGAATACCAGGAGCCACACTTAAGGTTTCAGGATTGACTTTGAAACCATGAAATACGAAAGAAATACAATTAAAAAGGAACGAAGATGAATGAAATGTTTGGGCACCTTCAAATCATAGACTAATGTTTGAGGTTTTTCTCACAGAGATCATTATTTCAATTCCATTCTGACAGTGAAGGAAAAACTAGGGCATATAAAACAAATGGCAACTGGAGGCAGTATGGTCATTAGTAAGTCCATCAATACACCCCCTTTTTTCTGACATCAAAGATAAGCAGCTGCTAGTGAACACATCCAAGGTTTTCACTGCTCTGCTGGAATTCTAGTGGTGTCAGCTTCTACAGGAAGCACCTGTTTCTCCCCATAAAAAAGCACAACTCCCTGTGCCTCTGTTTGTACGTATGGCACTTGCCCTTTTGTTAATTGCTTCTTTATATTATATTCTTCTGGATATAATACACCATGGATTAAAAATGAATAAAATTAATTACCAATGAATAAAAATTGGACTCACTGTGCTGTATGTGGCCAGACCAAGGACTTTCATAAATTAGGATGCAGTACCAACAGTACTGTGAATAGGATTCATAAAGAATGTATGTGTTACCTGTATATCCATGCATCTATTGAGGATAGCTGACAATATCAGAAAAGCTTTGTTTTGAACATACCAGGGCTGATCATATGCCCTTAGCAGCAGTTTATATGGATCTTTATTAAAACAGGACTCAAACTCCCTGCCCCCACTTAATCTTGCTACTTCTTCTAGATAAAACTGCCCATGATGGGAGGCCATAAACAATGACACTGGAATGCAATCTATTGCTTGGTCTACATAGTTAAGATTAGCTCCAATTCAGTTATTGGTGGCTGGCAACCGGTATAGCTGCACTGATACAAACTCCTAGCCCAGACAAGGAGAGTGGTACATTGCACCACTTGAATATACTTGGTCTTCAAGCTGATTTCTGAAGTAAGTTGTACCATGCAGTCTACATTAAGGATTTGCACCGGTTAAGTATACTGATGTGTGCGGCACATTTTTCTACTGCAGACAGGGCCCTACAGCACTAATATCTGGTTTTCACCTAATGGCCAAGTCAGAGACAATGCCCTTAGGATCTACCCAGTTCAATTAACTCTCCATGTTTGGGATCCCCTAAGGGATTCAAATGCTTGGGGATAAAAAAGTCACACAATTTAATGCTAAATCTGCAGCCTACTTCTGTTATCAGCTGATATTGCATTTGGTACTCAGATTCCCATATGACTGCTCCTCTTTTTGAGGATACCTGAAGTAGCAGGGATATTGCAGACCAGGATTAAAGTGCTTTGGCAGAGCTGTGTGAAGAAATTTAATTTAACTTAAGCCTGGCTCCTGCAAGTGCTATTAGTCCTTTGTTTGTGATGAGCACCAAATACTCTCAAAATACAAATGTATGGGAAGAAATCAAATGACAATGTCCTTCACAGAACTTGGAAGATCTGCAAGCAGAGCAGGAGGAATTAGTGACAACACAATGATTTTCAACTTCTTTAAAAATCTGTCTCAGTACAGTACTGCTAATACAAGTGAAAAGTTAGTATAAGACCAAATGCATTGTGTTGCTAGTTTTTGATACATCACTGAATGTCCTGAATAGGGTGACCAGATAGCAACTGTGAAAAACTGGGAAGAGGAGGAGTGTAATAAACGCCTATATAAGATAAAGCCCTGAATATTAGGACTGTCCCTATAACTTGGGACATCTGGTCACCCTGGTCTTCAGTCACTTTGTTTCAGGTCGCTAAACCACTCATCACATGAAAGGAAAAAAGAACTGAACATTAACTTTCTTTGGTTTTGTTGTGTTTTATTTTAAAACAGCAACACACCAGATTCCAAATCTGATATTTTTCTTAAACAAAAATCCCTTACCTACACGGATCTAGCTGCAGGGTTAGGGACTAACGCAGGTACTGCAAACAGATGCAAGTGAGTAGTTCCATGGAATTCATACAGAACTTATTTCTCTTTGGGCAAACCTGTGTCCTCTCTGAATTATAGATCCTTGCTCTTCAACAGCAGAAAAGAAATCAAGATTTGTGTCCTGATCCCGCCAAGACTTTCATTTGACTTTAGTGGGCATTGGATAAGGTCTTTTGGGGCTCAAATCCTCTTCTTATGGATGAATCTAAGCATCATAATATTGAGAACTGAAGTAAAAGGAATTCTAGCTCATTATTCATGAGTTGAATTTCAAAAATAAATTTTATTCCAGCCCATTGCTTATTAGTTCTACCTTAGATTTACTTATATGATATCACTATCCAACAGCTGAATACATGCCCAAACACACTTTTTTAAGAACCAAAACCAAAGACTGTTATTTGAGATTTCTGTATGCTTTTTCTGCTCCTGGGGACAGGGCCAAGATCCCCAACCCTTGGACTGAAAAAATTGAAACAACTTTTTACAACTACTAAACTCAATCTAATTCTTACTGATAGCAGTCTAAAGACTCCTATTCATTTCACTGAGAAGTGGCTCTGTAAGCGAGTCATCTCCAGGGGAGGCCACAGCGGCTTCCTATACGCGGGGAAACAGCTCGCGCCCAGTGAGTGAGCAGTCCCAGCGCTCCAACCCTTAGGCAAGGTGAGCACACAGTCTACCGCTCAGGCCCCCAATCTGGGCGAGCGGACAAGGAGTCAGTTGCTCCAACCCTTAGGCAGGGGGAGCAGCGGCTGATCGCTCAGGTCCTCAGTCAGGGCGAGCGAACAAGGAGTCAGTTGCCCCAACCCTTAGGCAGGGTGAGCAACGGCTGATCGCTCACGCCCTCAATCAGGATGAGCGAACAAGGCAACGGCTTCAGGAGCGGTCAGGAGAGAGATTCTCCTCGAGGTGGCTAGGGAACGGGGGGAGGGGAGGGGGACACAGGCCCACCCGTCTCCACTGCATCCCAGCCCAGGGCCCTAGTAGTGGCAGAAGCGGCTGCCACTGTGTTGGCAGGGCTCCCGCCGCAACACACCGACTATACCGGGGATTCAGCCACAGGCCGTGGCTGTCCCTGGACTACTTCCTCTCCACTGACCCCAGTACCTGCCTCCTCCGGGCTGTCAGGGTAGTCCGCTTGGCGTAGCGCCGTCAGTCCCTCCTCATCGACCAGGGGTAAGGCGGGGAGTTCCTCTTCAGGGGGCAGCTCCTCGAGGTCGTTGCAGGCTGGGAGAGGCTCGGCCTCTGGCAGCTCCTCCAAGTCCTGCTCCAACTCAGGGAGGGGCTCGGCGGGCGGCAGCTCCTCCAGATCTGGCCCGGCCTCAGGGGGTACCCGCCACCCGGGCTGCTCCAGGGTCTCGGCCCAGTCCGGTGGTTCCGGTGTCCGGGACCAGGCTCGGGGTCGGGGTAGCTCGGCCCAGTCGTCCTGGCCGGGTTGCCTGGTCCAGCTCTGCGAAGGCCCTATCCAGTCCCCAGGCCCAGGTGGGGCCGGGGTTCGTCGGCGGCTCAGCTCCGGCCTAGGCCTCTGCTGGCGGGGCAGCACGTGTTTCTGGCAGCAGTCTGGGCCCTACTGAGCTCAGGGGCCAGGCTTTTATACTTCCCCTTCCTGTCAGGGCTCCACCCCGCTGCCGCCGATTGGACTGGCCGGGTGGTCCTATCACGGCATGGGTCCCTTGTAGCCGGGCAGACTCGGTGCCGGGACCTGGGATTGTCCAATCAGGGCGCTCACGCCCTTCCTCGGGCTCTCGCTCCGGGGGAGGCCACAGCGGCTTCCTACAGGCTCATACCTTAAATGAGGATCTCGAATAAAATCCTTCGCTGCTTTGGCTTCTCTAACTATGAAACAGATACAGGCAGCTAATTACATTTTAGAAACAATTTTTAAATCTACTGCATGTACCAATATTGTTATTAGCATGATTGTAGTAGAATCTAGAGACCCCAGTTAAAGTCAAGACCCTACAGCACTGAGTGCTGTTCAATCACAAGGTAAGTGAGGCTCTCCACCCCAAAGAATTTACAATCTCATTTTAGACAAGATGTAACATGTAAGTGACAAATAAATAAAACATTAGAACATGTGGTTACATGGGTAACAGTTGCACAGCTTGAAGATTCCATATGGTTTCAAGGTTTTGAAAAATAAAATAATTAAAAAAAATTAATTGACCTATATAATCTTTTTCTCTTTGAATTCTTTTTACTACATTAACGAAGAACAAAAAACAAACCACAAAACAAAAACCCCTTAACACTCACGAGAGAGACCTGTAAAATAATGATAGCTTCCTCTACAATTTACTTAAAACTCTTCCTTAGAGTTGGAACCAAAATCAATACCCTATTATATTCTCTATTTGGGCCAGAAATTTCCTCCAGGATCATACATTAACAGGAGTTTTTCATAGTTAACAAGCACATCAATCTCTTTCTTTCTCTGATATAAAATTAAGTTTTAATTTATCAAGAAAAGTTTTTCCAGGTGGACTCAGATACAAACATATCAAAGTAATATTGCTAAAAGGCCTGATTTCAAATAATTTCCTTCATCAAATACATTATTTCCCCTTTTTATAATGCATACACATAGCTATGTATCCTGAACCTGTTTGATCTTTAATCAGATTTGCAGGTAATTTACCAGATTTATTTATTTATTTAATCTGGCAAAGGAAGAATGAAAGAAAATTAAGTTTTGAACACTCTATAATTAATTGATTAAAGGCTGAGTTTTCAAGATTCCAGTTTTACACTCAAAGGAGGAGCAGAGCCTCTCTGAAGCCTTCAGAAATTTCATCCTTTTGTTCCATTGTGTACTACCCTCTTTTCACAGGTTGAAAGAACATTATATCCCTTCAAAATGTGTTTAGTGCACTGGCCTGGAATTCATCCTTCCTCAGATACTCCTCTTGTGACTGTAACTGTAAAGCTAACATTTCATTTGTGAATAATACTGGGTTTAAATATATCCTAGAAGTGGGGTCTGAAAAGAGGTCATTAAAATCAGTACGAATTATATGGGAATGTGCAGTACAAATTATTGGATCCCTCTAAAATAGTCTAGCCTTGAATAGGATTCATGAAATGGAATAGTTCCTTTCAAGCGAACATAATTAACATGCACATATACCAGCTTTTTCCCCTTTGGATCTCCCCTTTGGTCTTCCTCCACCCCACAAAGGGATTGTGCCCCTCTCCCCCTTTACTCCCCACACTCCCAGGCAGCCCCCTATTGGCATGGGTATCCCAGCAGGAGCGAGTGAGGAAGAGAGTGGGCATCATCCTTCCAACCTGCATAAGGATGACTTAAAAAAGTGAAGACATCCTGAGGCTCTGTTAGCTTTTCTGCTGTGCCCTCTGCACTGTGGGATTCACCTTTAATATAGGGGAAATTTTGTTGCTGCTCAATAGAAAATTGCTGTCCTTTTCTAGTATTGAGTTGAAAAGCTGACGGCCACCAAGAACACTGAAGTCACTGGACCACTTTAATGTAGCTGTGCCCTTAATCTAGAAGTTACCTTGTGTCAGGGATACCTAGAACTCAGGACACAGACTGCCCCAGGAACCCACTCACACATGCAGACCCCTTCCCACACACATACAGGCTGGCTCCTCACAACTCCCACACACCAATACATGTAGGCTCCCTCCGCCCACTAGACAAACATGCCAGCTCTCTCATAAACACAATGGCTGGGCTAGCCAGGGGAAGAAGAGAATGAAAACTACAGAGAGGTCAGATGTTGATAGCTGTAGATGGAAAATGTTTGTCTTGTTCAACAGCTGAGAGAGAGTTATGATAAGACACAGAAGAACTGAGTTAATGGACACATTAGGGGGTGATCAATGTCAGAAGAATAAGCCAGTGATCAGAGAAGGGGAAGGCTAAGGATATGTCTACACTGCAAGTAGATACCTGCGTTTGTCCCCTGCCAGCTGACTTGGGCTCACAGGGCTTGGGCTAAGGGGCTGTTTAATTTCAGTGTAGACACTCCAGCTCAGGCGGCAGCTCAGGCTCTGGGACTCCCCACACCCCCTGTTCACAGGGTCCTAGAGTCTGGGCTGCAGCCCAAGCCTGAGCATCTGCATCGCAGTTAAACAACCCCTTAGCCCAAGCCCTGTGAATCCAAGTCAGCTGGCACAGGCTGGCCACATACCCTAAAACAGCATTTCTCAGTGCCCGGTCCATGGACTGGTGCCAGTCCCTGAGATCTCTCTGACACAGTTTAGGAAGGCAACGAGCTGGGCCTTGGTATCAAAAAGTTTGAGAAACACTGCCCTAAAAAACCAGAAAAGACAGTGCCTGTTAAAGCACCTGTCAAGAGTGACTGTGGTCATGTGTGACGAAGTCTAGGCAGATCTGAGGTTGATGATGAAATTAGGACATGAAAAAGGAGGCCAAGGAGCTGGTTGGGTCATCAACAAGATGACTTCAGAGCAGTCCATTGACTGATGCCAGGCGAGGTCATGTTGTGACAGAGATGTGCTTGACTTCTCTGAGAAAAAACTTCCCTTAGCACTTTCTATTGCCTAATATATAGATGTGACTCAAAGCACTCCCTGTATTCACACCTTGTGCACTACTATAATAATCTTTGTACGAAATATGCCTTGTGAGGTATCATTTGAAAATGAGTAACTCGCTGGTCAATAATATAATGATGAAATGAGTATAGTAATGTTATATGTAAAGTTATGAATTCCCTCCACATGAGGTTATTAGCACATGTTCAAATCCAAACAGCCCTGCCTCAGCAAAATTGTTAACCAGGTCTATCCTAAACAAAGGAATATGTGCTGGCCTCGGTTTACATGTAAGTAGCAAACAGGATCATCAAGACAGCAGGGGAGGAGATTGAAGGATGCAGAACAATTTGTATTTCAGCATATACAAGTAGGGGAAGAAAGAGCATGGATCTTCCTTCACCACCAGACTCCATGTCGCCTTCCTCACAGATTGAATAAACTTTACTTTGAGGGGTAACCTTCAGAAAACCCACTTCAAAGTTTCAATGGACTGTAAAAGAAAAGTTGGGGTTCTCTGCCCCTATCTCTTTCACCTAAGAAGATAAAGGCAGCAGTACCTTTGGGCCTCTGGGAGAGATCCTGACTGAGGAAAGGTTCAGTCACCATCTTGTTGGAAGACTGTGGGTGAGAAATGCGATCTTGAACAAAACCTTGAACCAAAATTTGCTAGATTACGTTTTAGACTTTCAGACGCGTGCTTTCACTTTTATTGCCTGTAACCATTTCTCCCTTTATCTTTTATACTTCAACCCACTTAAAATCCTATCTTCTTTTGTTAATAAACTGGTTCTACTATTAATCTTAATCAACAGTGCTGCATTTGTACTAAAGTGAATGTCAACTCCAATTAATGTGACAAACTGGAGTGTTTTGCCTCCTTAAAGGAGCAAACGGAGCTCATGATTCCTCTGAAAGTTGCAAGACAGGGCTGGATATATCAGAACACATGGATCTGGGGAAGTTTGGGACTGGGAGTGTGTTGAGGACACCTTGCAAGCAGTAATCAAGTCTCGTGGAAGCCAGAGTGGGGCTGTAGACGGGCTGCTGGGGTCAGAGCTGCTGAACCAGTGCTGTCTAGCACACAGACACTCAGGGTGTCATCTGCATGTTGGTAGGCTGGTTGTGAATGGCCCTGGTTGAGAGCTACAACAAGAACGCTTTGTGAGGCATCCAAGGTTACAGGGCAGAGGTGACCCAACCCCTCACTAGTCTGGATTGCACCCAAGAACATGACCATGCAGTAACTGCAAGAGGCATCCTTGAAAGAGAGCAGCACATACACACATAGATGGTATTATTGGATTTTTGATGGTGTTATTACTGTCCTAGTTATCATATTCAGAGCTGCTGTGACACAGATGAACCTTTATTGAAGGCACTGAAGTTTGAAATGTATTTTGCAACTGGGTTTTCCACCTCAGCTGGACTAACTTAAAAATTACTTAGTTTTACACTTATAAAGTTTGCGGATGATACCAACCTGGGAGGGTTTGCAAGTGCTTTGGAAGGTAGGATTAAAATTCAAAATGATTTGGACAAACTGGAGAAATGGTCTGAAGTAAATAGGATGAAATTTTATCGACAAATGCAAAGTACTCCACTTAGGAAGGAACAATCAGTTGCACACGTACAAAATGGGAAATGACTCCCTAGGAAAGAGTACTGCAGGGGGAATCTGGGGGTCACAGGCTAAATATGAGTCACCACTGTAACACTGTTGCAAAGAAAGCAAACATAATTCTGGGATGTATTAGCAGGAGTGTTGTAAGCAAAACATGAGTAGTAACTCTTCTCTCTACTCCATGCTGATTAGGCCTCAACTGGAGTATAGTGTCCAGTTCTGGGCGCCACATTTCAGGAAAGATGTGGACAAATTAAAGAAAGTCCAGAGAAAAGCAACAAAGATGATTAAAGGTTTAGAAAACATGACCTATGAGGGAAAATTTAAACCATTGGGTTTATCTAGTCTAGAGAAGAGAAGACTGAGGGGGGACATGATAACAGTTTTCAAGTACATAAAAGGTTGTTACAAGGAGGAGGGTGAAAATTTTTTCTCTTTAACTGCTGAGCATAGGACCAGAACTAATGGGCTTAAATTGCAGCAAGGGCAGTTTAGGCTGGACATTAGGAAAAACTTCCTAACTGTCATGATAGCTAAGCACTGGAACAATTGCCTATGGAGATTGTGAAATCTCTATCACTGAAGATTTTTAAGAGCAGGTGAGACAAACATCTGTCAGGGATGGTCTAGATAATGCTTGGTCTGCCATAAGTGCAGGGAACTGGATTTGAAAACCTCTCGAGGTCCCTTCCAGTCCTAAGATTCTATGATGGTTTTAGCTGGCTGTGTTATTTTAGGGTGTTACCTCTAAATAGGCTTTAACTCCACTGTATCTTTTTTTTTATTTGAGGATAGGAAATAGATGTTAAATACACAATCTGCTCTTTTAAACTGTCATGAAGCTGAGTATATTGAATATCATTTCCCTTTCTCATTTCAGTATTTGGCATAAGAAATAATTGCTGGACCTTTTGTCTATATTCATGACAATGATGAGATTGTCTCTATAAACTTCATCTTGTTTCATTGCAAAAGCACTTTGAAAAAGAGTGACTTATCACGATATTGCTGTGCTTCATATGCTTTGTTCTCTTTCCTCAGACCTAGATTACATCAAAAGCTGAAAATGGCATAAGATTAATGCATTCTGTAATGAAAACTGCAAGAAGCTGAGAAAGCGGTATATTATTAATAAATGTTTGTGACTAGTTTATGTTTTTAATCTCCTGGATTTCAGGGGTTATTTGCACACAGAATAGGGGCTGCAATACTGGAAGTCTATAAATTACATGTGAAGATTTTACTCCAGGGAAAGCATCCAGGCATCCGTGGACTAGTTTTTCATGAAAGCCCCTCTTTATATCAACAACTTATGAACCATACACACACATACAAATCCTCTGTCAACTTCTTCACACTCTATCAGCATCATTCATAGCTGTTTAGTATAGTTGTTAGAGTGACCACATGTTCTGGATTTTACAGGGTGAACCTAGAATCAAGAGTCTTGCCTGCCAGAAATCTCTCTTTGTGTCATGGTCCTCATAACAGAGTGCACCTGCTCCAGGCATATGCTAGTAGGCAGACAGGGAGGCTGCAGAAGACATCTAATCTTCATTTGTGGGATATTGTTCCCTGGAACTCATTTATCATTTGCAATAGAAAGATGCTACTGAATTTCCTGTCCTTGTGATCACATATCAGGATCATTCATTCTCACATAACACTTCAGGTTTAAAAGACCATTTAAAACAAGGGTTTTGCCTGAGAGTTATAAGAACATGTTCACATAAACCTGATTGCTTGGTGGCATTAAGCAGCCTGGATGGATGGATGGATGTGCGAGGGAGGTTATGTAACGGGAGTGTTGTTCTTCAGGAAGTCCATTCAGAAGTTGTTACACCCTGGAATTGTCAGAAAAAAAGACTGGCTGAAGATGGAGAAAGTGGGATACCAGAGATGGGGTTATAACCTTAAGGGTGGGAGGGAAGGAGACTAGAGTGACCAGATAACAAGTGTGAAAAATAGGAAACTTTTTTTTTGGAGGGGGAGATGGAATATAGTTGTCTATATAAGACAAAACCCCTAAAGGAGACAGAGGGTGAAAATAAGAGATATTGAAAGAGGAAGTTAGATGAGAGTAAGACAATCTTATGGAAATCTTATTGGCTGGCTTTTCATTAAGTCAATACAGGCACTTTTGGGTATGACTTAATACCCCACCTCATGATCTTTGCCCAAAAAAGCTTGTAATTTAGGGAATATTAATTAGGTTTGTTATTTCTCTAAAAAATAGCCATTATAAAACTAAAAATGCTTTGTTACAAGTTCATTACACTTTTACAGGTTAAATTACATGTAAGGTTCAATTCGAGAGAAGTTCTTTACCACTAAACAGATCTATAACCCCACCTCAAATATGAAAACTCATGGAAATAACAAGCTTAGATCACAAACAATTCTGACACCAATGTTAACGCACAATTCTCATGAGAGAACATTAAACAAAAACATCTCTGTGACTACTTTTTCTGTATATGTTCAACGTATGTTCAGGTATATACATATAACAGTCTCTATTAAGAAGGCAGCATGTACCAAAAGTTACCACATACAAATACGGCAGCTTTGTAGGTACAGAATAAGAAAGAGCTGCAGTGTCTTACATACCACAGTATAACTATTGGTAAATGCTGACTTGGAGACTACTGTAGGAAT
Source organism: Emydura macquarii macquarii (assembly GCF_026122565.2). NCBI lineage: Eukaryota > Metazoa > Chordata > Testudines > Chelidae > Emydura > Emydura macquarii. The sequence goes on along the minus strand of NW_027131614.1, from coordinate 18,830,868 downwards.
CACAGCTGGCTTTGGCACCAACAAAAAGTGAAGGGTAGAGCCCTGTGTGGATATAAAATTTGTATTTGCATTCATTCAACGATCCATATACATGGTCTGCGGATATATGCAGCTTTGCAGGGCTCTAGTGAAGGGGACTCTTCCAGTTTGTAGGGTAGTCTAGATTGTAGGCCTGATCCAAAACCAACTCAAGTCAAGAGAAAGATTTCCATTCACTTCAGTGTGCTTTGGATCACGTCCTAAGTACCAAATTCTGCCCCTGTGAAATGTGTTTTGTTTTCAGAAGGGATTGAGGATGGGTATCTGACAGCAGATTTGTCCATTTTTGTGGAATTGTGAAGGCCGATGCTATCTGAGCTCATTAAGTAGGCAGAGAATGGGTAGGGGTTTGAGGGGACCTGGGTTGCGAAAAGGAGTGATTTAAGGAACAAGAGGCCCAAATTTTCTAAAGCAAACTTTGCTAGTGGTATGAACTCTGTGTGATTGTTTTTCATTGGAAATACAATTCTGACATTTTAGTGTGTTTTATTTTATTCTGGACATAGACAACATATGCACTTTTGAATGACATCACTCCATATAGGTAGGTACCATATCCCTCCCTTTTTTAATTTCTGAATACTTGGGGAAATCCTACTATTGGGAGTTTTGCTTGTATTTGAAAAGTAAGTCTAGAAAAGCCTCTCAACTTGTTTTAGTGTAAAAAAACAGAGCAATAATATGCAGTCTGCTGAAAGGTTATTTCCTTTTCCTCAAGAACAGATTAATTACTTACAGTTTTCCTAATGCTAGTGGCTAATCTTTCATTGTTGCTTTTCTTTCTTTTTGTGCTGGGTAGACGGGAGAGAAAGGCTGTGAAAACCTTTAGTGGGAAGATGGAATCAATTTTGTGGGAAGTGAGAAACTCCAATTGAAGAACAGAAGTCTGGGATGTAGACTTGAAGTATCTACTGCTCTCTGGTGTACAGACTTTTGGCTTCTTCCTGTCCTGGGTACCTGCCATCAACACTTCAGTGTAGCAGCTACAGACACCTCATCTTCACTGGCAGAACATGAAAACCACTGGTCCCATTTTTTTTGTTTTTTGTTTTTAATTAACTGTGCCGATAAAGCCAAGGGACTGTCAGCACAGCAGCAAGAAGATTCTGTTCATCAGTCAGCCAGCTGAGTGTAAACACTTCACAAGATTGTGCCTTTCTCAAAGAACCTCAACCCCCACCTGGATGTTGCAAGAAATGAAACATCATTACATTTTTGCATTGCTTCATGTGCCGTCTTTTCCTGAGCAATCATGTGTCATTGCTCCATGCTGGGTCTGTAAGTTGTAGGATACAGCCTGCTGGGGATTAAATTGATAAAGAACATTTCACAAAGGCAAGCTGAATTCAATTCTGGTTACAAACACAAAACACAGCAATTGAATTACCTGGGGGAAAGAAGTCATATTCTAAAGCCAGGAGACCGCATGCTTCCACTTCCAAAAAAATAAAAATAAAAAAATTGTGCAGGCACCTGTTTTACCTTTGCAATAGTACCAACTGATACTTAGCCTTATAAAACTGTATTGTTAACTGGTACAATTAGAAATGCAAGTGTTTAAAATACAGAGTGGACTGTACAATTACATGTGAACCTAGGGGGAAAAATTGAGGTTATCTGCTTTATCTTCAAACTGATAGAGTTCACTTATTTCAGATATCACTATTCATGGATATAACACCACAGCAAATGGTACTTTTGGGAATAGCTCCACAGTGTTACACCATGATGTAGGTTTGTTGATGATTATTTCCAAGAACCACCTTCTTTTGGAATTTGTCTTTTTAGGATGAATGACTAGGATTGCTGACATAAGACTGTTTTAATTCGAATTAGAGGGGAAAAAAAAATCTTTGGAAGATTCTGATAGTTGTTAGGGTTTGCAATAGCAAACCTTGTTCTTATGACATTTCAATTTTGGGCCAAAATCATCCTAACTGTATCTTGTTAACTTCAAGGCCAGCTTTATCCCTGGTATAAGCTAATGGGGGTGGTATCTCCTTACACCAGAGCGGCGCTAGGTTTAAGGAGTCTATATTTTTATGAATAAATTCAGGTATCTTCGAGGTTGAACTTGCTAGGTCCAATATATAACCTGTTTCTCCTAGGGTTAGGACTTTCTGCTAGTGTACATATAACTCTTGTTATAGCAAATGCCCAGAATGGTACTGAACTTTAATAACTAGAAACATATGAATAATCATTTAATTTTTTCCAGAGCATGTTAATTAACTTACAAGGGACCTAGTCTTGTGCAGGTACCAAATTCACAAGCGAGGTACATATGCTCTTCCAACTGTTCCCATCTGAGTTAATATTGTTAAACTTCTAATGCTCTGAATCCAAATAAAGCCCACCTTGAACCAATTCCCAGCTTCTCGTAGTTTCCTCAGTTACCACTATATAGTCTGTCTGTCTCTAGAATCTTCTGCTTTCTGAAGCTTGCCACTCATCTCAGCTGCCAATCACAGATGCTTTATACTGTACCTTGTATACAGACACAACTTAAGGGATGCATAGCTGGCAGTTCTGATTGGCTGGTGAACAGTCCTTTTTCAAGTGCCCTCGCAGTTCATGCATTTTTATTGCTCAGAAAATGCTGTCTAGTTCAGATATATTTAAGTATTAAAGAGAGAGAGATGGACAACAAAAGCCCAACCTATTAGGTTAAACACACTATCATACGACTTACCACCAGCATAATAACGATAAATCATTGCTAAAGGTTACATTTTCACTGACTCCAACTAAAGCTATTCTGCAGCACTGTCAGTAAGTTTGCTGCACTGCAGGCACTGCAATGCAAATCAGCACAGAGAGCAAATGCTTCTTTCTAAACTCCCCTTCAGAAATATTTGCCTCTCTGATTTGCCTATTTGAGAGCTGCAGGCAGGCAATGGTGGAAGACAGATGAATGGGCCAGATAGGGAGCTATGACGAATTTACAGCTGTTCCATTTTGTGCTCAGGGCATACGCACAAAGAAGTTAGGTTAAACAAATCACACACTTTGCTGGAAAGTTGTTCTGAATTCTAAGAACCTTCGGAATTCATTGCAACACCATACGTCAGTGTTCTTCATTGCAAGGCACGGGAACCAGTGGCGGCTCCCATTGACCCTAAGTGCAGCTCCCTGACTAATTGTTTATATTCCAATTTATTTTATTTTTAACAGTAGAATATGTATCAAGCCTATCAAAGTCCGCCTTCTTTACACGTCACATTGACCACCTGGTATGATGTGAGCCAATAAAGTACATCTACGTTTATCCGTTGTATAATAATTATAATATTACCATAGCAACCAATGTAGAACTCAGAGTGTTCAACTGTTTGTGTCATATATTATTTTTTGGCCCAGTGAGTTACTGGAAAGAATGGACAGATTCTTAATTCCGTTGAAGAGAAAATCGGAAAGTGAAACAGGAGCAAAAGCAGATGAGAATGTAACCGTGGATATTAATGAAACGAACAAACAAAAGTTTTAGTTAGAGTTGCTCTGTAATATTACATAATTAAGGAGTAGCAAACAATGTGTTAATTTAGTAGTTGATGTGGCTCTCACATTGAAGGTCTTTTGCCAAAGTGGTCCCCGTTTGAAAAATAGTGAAGATCACTGTCAGACATCAACCCCAGAACAGACACAAAGCATTCTGCTCTCTAAAACAGAGAAGCACATCTCATCATACCTTACTATAGGCTGGCTGTCTGCAGAGTAACTGCTGCTAGGCCCAGATCACATGCTTCCTTGCAGTGCCCCGGACAGGACCAGGAAAGCCAGTGCAAACAGGACCTGGAAACTCCCCTGAAATGTGTAACAATGTTAACATGATTTTCAATACTCCACACAGAGAATTTGGCCCAATGTTTTACAACTCTGACAGCACAGTATGATCTATCGAAGGGCGAAATTTCGAATCACAAGGATCCCTTTAAAAAAAATCTATAATGTTGATCACTCAAATTAATATAATATATAATATATATAATATTAATATAATATACAATAATAACTTTATTTAGAGCATTTTTTAAAACTTTCTCGCTTGCAAAATTAAATTACTACAGTGTATTTTCCTAACCACATTACTGTCCTAATCTATATTTTTCCAACATGCAGCCTACTCTGAGCAATCACTAAAGCAATGTAATGCTTTATATTTTAGATACTGACTTACCCCAGATAAAAATATAGTAGAGTAGGCTCCTCATATTTTCGTGCAGTATTTCTGTGGCGAATTACTGAATAATGGTATAACAGTTGGACAATAATCCAATTCACAAGATCCAGCTGTTCACGGTTTTAATGTAACAGCTGCTGATATATTTTAAAGCTTTACTCTCCACCATTTTTATATAAAACAATTACATTTAAGACTAACTCAAAATAGCAACACTATTCTATTCTTGACTATACAGACTCTTATAATGCATTCATCACCATTGCTATTTATTTTATATATAAAAACTAAATCCCACCCACATATGATAAAAAGCATTTATTTTAGAGAAGGCAAGGTTGAAGTATTGTGCCTTGAATTTGGACTGGAAGGTGGTGATGTACGTGATGGTCCTTAGTTCTTGGGGGAGTTCATTCCATAGTTTCTAACCGGACCTTGAAAAAATTCTGTCTATCGCACAGACAAGCTTGTTGTAGACAGTTCATTGTGCCAGAGGGTGAAGTCCTCATGCCAGAAGTTTAGTCAATCTTTTAGATACCTTGGCCTCAGGCAATGAAGTGTCTTGAAGATTAAGGACTGAGACCTTGAGATTGATTTGATATTCTATTAGGAAGTTGGTATAGAGCACGGAGGACAAGTCTGATGACCTCGCAGTAGCCTGTGTTGCTAAGGGGAGTTCCTGCAGCATTTTGTATTAGTTGGACTTCCCTAAATGCTACAGGCTTCATACCCAGGTGTACCACATTGCTATAATCCGGCCAAGGGTGATGAAGCTGTGAATAACTGAAGCCAGGTCACTGTCCACTAGAACAGGACGGAGTCTTCTGGCCAAGTGGAGATAATTAAAAGGTGTTACTCACACAGCTGCCATGTGGGAGCTGAAAATCAGTGAGGAATCCAAGAGCACTTCTAAACCACAGACTGAAATGACCAAGTGTGGTTATGTATTTTGCACCAAAAGGAGACTGCACTTTGGCTGAAAAACGATTAAAAATACTTTCCTCTGCCCATCAGCATCATCCCTGTGTTGCTCAGGTTCAGTTTCAGCCAAATGTTCTTCAATCATGAACTGATCTGACCCAAGCACTGGGCCATCTTGATGCTAGTGGTGTGGTCATATGTGGTGAAGGACAGGTATAACTGGGTATCATCTTCATGTTGCTGGCATTGGAGTCTGTGTTGTCAGACCAGTTTACCTAGTGGCTTCATGTGGATGTTACAAACTACAGAGAATTGACTCCACAAGTCAGGGATCTAGTGGTGGAGGTGCAGTTTCCCATCACTATTCATCGGGTGCATTCCTCCCAATGGTCCCAGAAAGGACTTGGATCATTTTAATGCATTACCCAGGACAGCTGCCACCTATCTCATGGCCAACAGTGTTGAATACTACAGAGAGCTGCAGGAGGATGAGAATGGATGTCTGCCCTTAACTGACAAGATGAGATCATCCATCAGTGCCACTATAATAGTTTCATTTCCATGTCCTGGTTTGAATCCAGACTGTGCCAGGTCTAGAATGTTGGCTTCAATTCGATGATCTTGTTGTTGGCCTTTCACTAGCTTTCCTATGAGCTTACTCAGGAATGGAAGGTTAGATGCTACGTGGGAGTTGGCTAAACCTGTAAAAGTATCCTGGGGTTAGGGAGTGTATCCCACCCCATTAACACTTCTGAAAATCCTGTAGCTGGCCCAGTGTTTATAAACATAGGAACTGATATGCCAGATCAGGCCATCTAGTCCAGTACCCGTTTTCTGAAAGTGGCCAGTACCAATGGTTCAGGGGAAGGTGCAAGTAATCTTCTGATGGGTGACAATTAATGCTGATCAGAACATTTTTGACTAAATGCTTTTTGGAAGCCAAAACATTTTGGAGATATATCAATTTTGATAAAGTTTTTGACAGGAAGATTTCTGAGGTCCAGGGTGGACGCTGGCTACTTTGTATAAAATACTTGGGCCAGAGAGAGATAATGAATGACTCTATAGCCTGGTGATTAGGGAACCCACATGGGAAACCCAATTCAAGGCTCTGCTCCACTAATTATTTATTCACAATGAATATCTTCAAAAGGAGAGATTGAGAAAGTCCTGCCCTATTTTATCTCATAGTCCAGTGATTAGGATACACTTCTCTAAGATGGGAAGCCCTAAGTTCAAATCTCTGCCTCCACATAAGGCAGAGAGAGGAATTCAACCTAGTTCCCATATCCCAGGTGAGTACCCTAACCACTGAGGTAAAAGTTACAAGGTCACTTGCTCCTGTTCTGTGAATGGTGCCTAAGTCCAGAAAAAAAAATGTGGCTAAAGTTTTTTGGCAAATTCAGGTCAAATTTGCAAATGGTTTCTGGTTGATACAAACTACATTTTTTTTGGAGGAAATAAACTATTCTTCCAAAAGCATTGCCCATTTCTAGTTACAACCCAGTTTTCAAAGATACCATGCAGTTCTCCATTCTGTGGCACAGGAACTCACTTTGGTAACAGCTGACAAATGACTTTTAATGGCAGACCCTATATTTCCTTGTTTGTGATTTTCAGATTTCACAAACTAAGCAGCGTTAATAGGGGTCATCCTGTGAATGGGAAATCTCCAGTGAGCACCATCTTGGACCCAAATATCCACGATCTTTGGAATGTTCAAAATCCAAGTAAAAATTTGTAGCTTGAGCTCATTTCTAATACCGAACCAATGCCCTGGCATTCAGGAAGAGAAAACATTCTAGTTTGGTAGATTTCTGTGCTCTCGACTTGGGGCTGAATTTTTCCCTCAAGAAAACTGTTATCAGCCTGGGAGATAGGCTGGGTCCTGATTTTCATTATCTAGGGGGCTCTGTGTACAATAGAAGGACAGCTAATATCAAATCATACATTAAGTCAGTTGACACTAAGGCTTTCACATGTGGAATAAACTGTGCTTCAATCTGCACACACCAGCTATGCAACATTATTGGATCTCACTCATCCACATTCTCCTTATGAGCACAGTAACTATCTGAAGAGCTCAGTAGTGGTGTTCTTTTTGATAATGTCTCTTATGGGAGAAGCTATCAATCAGAAAGCCTAGACTTATTTTTCTCATTCTTGTGTTATAAAAAACTTACTATACAGAGCTAAGTGAAGTTAGATTCTAGAAAGGTCTAGGTTTTCAAGTAATACTTTCATATTCAGAGAAATGGCAAAAAACACACTTGAGAGACAAAAACATTTGGAAACTTGAAAACATGCTAAAAGTTAATGGCAAAAACTTTTAGAGTGACTAGTGATTTTTGGTGATTTACTTGAGACACTTGAAAGGGGCTGGATATTCAGAAATTGCTGAGGATCCATATTGTGAAAAACAACCCTCACATGCCTCCTTTAACTTCCATGCTACTCTCTACTCATGGACAACTATGAACTCTGCACTGTAGGATTTCAGAGTGAAACTTCCTACAGTTATGGTTAAGTTCCAGTGTGCCTTGCTCTCTCTGTGCTGGGGCTCAGAGGCAAAGTAACATTTAATAAGTTTCACTTGAAGATCTGCTTTGTCTGGAACACAGCGGGGGAGGGAGAAAAGAGGCAACAGATCAAGGGAAAGTTAGTAGCAGTCTCCCTTGATCCCGCTAGGAATTTGAAAGCGCTCTGCAGAGCTAGTGTTCTCCTCCTTTTCAATCACTCATCAGCACTCCTTGTTCAGTCTGTCTGACTGCAGCAGTGCTACAAGCACTAATTAGGAAAGTGCTCTGCTTAACACATTCAACTACTCCTCTACTCAGCTTTGTGTGTCAGGCTGAGCACGGAGCACTGATCAGTGGATTGCCTAGCGACAAAGAACATGACAGCAGCTCCTTCCTACTGCCTATAATACTGGTAGGTGAAGGAGAAGAGAAATTGTCATGGAGTGGGAAGCAAAATGATGATACCCAGAGGTATAGGTCCTGCTCCTTATGATCATCTGAATAGAGTGTGGTCTGGGGTGTGGGATCATTTGTTGCAGGGTACCAGGAAATGAGTCACTTGCAGTCATTGCCACAAAAAAAGTAAAATGTCCTCTGTGGCAGCAAAGATCAACACACAGAAATGGCTATTGAAAACAGCAGTGCTGGAGAGCCAGTATGGTGCTGGCAGTGGCATTGTAGTACCAGGACAGTGGCTATCCTGAAGAAGTGCATCCATCGAGTGAGTAGCCACAGCAGCAGTGAAACATGCTGGAAGACTGGCTCCAAATACTATGAGCCAAGTTCACAACTCACAGTCAGGGAACTTTTCTTTTGAAAAAACTAGACCAGTAACTTATGATGAAGGGGCACAGAAAAATTAACTGTCACTAACTGTTGGAATGAAAAAGAGTATGCTAGCACAGGCCATTCCATGATGGAGTGAGAGGCAGGGGCTAAGTTTTTGTTTTTAAAAGTGTTCTGCTGTTTTCTACCAGGATCAGAGAAATTGACTAAAACCTGGTCTCTCTCTAAGAAAACAAGTGAAATTGTTTCTGCTGGCTACTTGATCAGTAGAATCTATCAGGAATTCCAGAAAGATACCATGTGCTCTTTCCCAAGTAACATACATTACTGGTGAATGGCAGAATCAGACTAATTACGGATACCCAAATAGGGAAAAACGTTCACATTCAGCTTTGACAAAAGGTTTTAGATCACAAATTATATTCACTCAAACCACAGCTGGTTCATAAAAACAAGCTTAACTCAACAAAGGCTGATTTACAGAACATTCATTCACTTCATTCCACAACTCCTTTTCCCATTTACACAGGGTTGAAGGTACCCAAGATTCTTCACCACTCCTTTTGGAGCATGGCACAGGTTCATAGGTCTTGGGGTTCTAGTCCTTTACTCTTCAAACTTCACTTGACAGAGTCTGTCCATTGCATCCTCAGTCTTCCACATCCTTTCATCCTGTCGTCTACCTCCTATGCTTTCTTCACTGGTCATCCTCCTTCCATTCTTATCACATGTCCAGCCTACTTCAAACATGCACTCTCCAGCTTATCTATCACTGAGAGTCTCAAATTCATTTCCCCCCTAATTTCCTCCATGCGCACTCTGTCTATCCTCCTCTTGCCTGACATTCCTCTTCAGTATATTATTTTCTACTATCTATATCTTCTTTCTTCCATTTCCATAAGACCCACCATTTCCAAATCATAGAGCAGACAGGGACAAACACACTTAGCAAACACTTCTCTTTTCAGTTTGTTACTTAATTGCTGGTCTCATAGTATCGCGCTGCCTTTTTCACTGCTGTCCACACACATTGGGTTCTTCTTTTCAATTCTTCAGATCTCTCTCCAGTATCACTAAGTGTCCTTCCCAACTACGCAAATTATTTCTTCTGCTTCAACTTCTCTCCTAAAACTTCAGTCAACAGCTCTCCTTCCACCTTCCAGATTTGCCTAACTTTTTCTGTTTACCATCACACCATGGTCTTCAAACACAGATGCCCTCTTTGATCCCATGTTTACCATTTCCTCTTTTCTGCCAGCCAAAAGGGCTAGATTGTCATTCTCTGGGTATGTTTACACTGCAATGTAAGCCCAGGGTTAGTGGGACTCAAGTCAGCTAACCCTGGGTTAGAGCATCTACATGGATTGTTAACCCTCAGTTAAGAATTTTCTAAGCTGGGCTCTGGCATCCACATTGCCTTGCTAGCCCTATTCCAGACTTCCTAGCACCATCTCGAAATGTGCCCACTCTAGTCTTTTCACCAAGGTGCATTATGGGTAAACGTGACTGTCCACCCTGCACGTCACAGGAAGTTTGAACAGCCCACCGATACATCCTACTAAGCCACCATTTTAGTCTGTGCTCCCAGCAATCAGAGCCAGAAATATGGAAGAGGAACTATTTGGTGAACTGAGGTTTCTGAGGCAATCATGCATGTGGTTTACCCCAAGGTGGAGGGCATAAAAGGTATTCCTGAAGTAATCCCTGGTTTTGAGAGAATGGAGTTTCCTAACTGCTCCTGGGACACTGATGGGACTCATGCCCATAGTTTTCTCTCTGCAAGGAGCACATGAGCACACAAACTGCAACATTGCTGTGTAGGCCCTCGTAGACCACAGAGGTCAATTTACGAATGACAACATGGGCTGCACTTGAATAGTTCATGATGCCAGGGTTTTTCACCAATCAGGAGTTTATATTCCTGGACAGGCTGGGACACGATGCCCACCCAATGACTTGGTCATCAAAAGAATTACCATCTCCATCATTACTTTGGGGAACCATGCACGCTCCCTTTTGCCGTGGTTTATGAAGCTGTACCCTGAGATTAGAGGACCTGGCCAAAGAAGGTTTCATTACACTCCCAGCAGGTGTAAAAGGGTTGCTGAATGTGCTTTTGGCAGTGTGAAATCCCATTGGAGAGTTCTACAGTCCTGTTTGGCTGCCATTGTCATCAGTGCTGTCTCCATTCCTGTGGCTCATACAAGACAGAAACACCCTAACGTTGCATGTCCCCTGGCCCTTGTTCTCCTTTCCCTTCCTTCCACATTTGCTGCACACTGGGTACCAGGGAGTAGGGTGGAGGCATCCACCGGGAAGGAGGTCAATATGGGGACTTCATAGGGTGTCATTGCCCTGCCCAGCAGCTCAGAAGGCCCAGTTGCATGACCCCCAGCATGGAGTGGTCCAAGCGATTCCTGGACTGCAGTACAGGTACTGTGGAAGGGATGCAGGCTGTGGTGTGGGTGCCACAGTAGACGGTTCTCTTTCGATCACTAGTGGTGGCAGCAGCTGGACCAGTTCTTTCTGCTGAGCTCTCTCATCCTCTCTTAGTCACTGTTCTTGTTCTCAGTCTGGACAGCCAGCCTGAGGCTTTCCTTTGCCTCTTGCCAGGCCTTTCCTCTTGTTGTTAAGTCCCTCTGTCTTTGGTGCTGGATCTCCTTGTTGGACTTGTCCAGCATTTCAACTACAAATTCATCATGGAAATGCTTCCTCATGGAACAGTCAGTGAAGGTGTATTGACCCAGGTTTCTGTTGCAGGGTGGGTGATCTGTGTAGGTACTGCAGTCTGCAGAGGTCCAGTGGCTTGGAATAGGACACAACACAGAGGGTTAATGCTTCAAGTAGTTCAGTGCAGGAGCACAGAAAAAAAGTCTTGTGGAATTTCAAGGATATCAAATATTACTTTTCCAAACTGAACTTCAGTATATTGTGAGAGGATGTTTCAGGCCACAGAAGCTCCCTGGACACAGACACAGTGAAAGAAGTGCAGAAACAATGGTAAGCTAAAAATATTACAGCTGCTTTTTTCCCCCCTGAAAACTGCAGAACAACTTGGGATGGGATGGGATGGGATGGGGAGCAGTTGGAGGCTGCACTACAAAAGGTTTCTCTATCATTTCAGGCATTCCACATTTTGGAAGACATAACAGTTCTAGTGGTTCCCAACAGGCAAATGGAGATATTATTTCAAGTTACCAGTGGGAAACCAGTAGTATATGATCTGCTCATTGCTCTGTCCAGACTTAAGTGCAGGGGACTGGACTAGATGACTTTTGAGGTCCATTCTAATCCTACACTTGTACAATTCCATGCAACCGAAGTATTCAAATGTACGCTTCAGGAGAACAGCACGTTTATGAGTGCCGTGGGCTGCTCGACTACTGGAGTGGCCTTTGAAAACATACTCTTCCCCAAAAGTGGCTACATAGCTGGAATTCCTGTGTCCAGAAAAGTTTGCAGCTATCAGCACCTGGAATTGGGTCAGAATTCGTGAGGGAATTAACAGGATGCTATGTTAGATTCCTAATGGCTTAGCCCAGGGGTTCTCAAACTTTTTTTGCTGGGATGCTTTTTGAAAATAATTCAGGCTTTGACGAGCTTCCCCCTCCAAAAGTGACTACCCCCCATGCCATGCCACCCTCCCTCATGTCACGCCACCCTTACTTCTGCACTGCTGCCAGGGATGGCACTGCCTTCAGAGCACCTGGAGAGCCGTTGCTGTTCTCTGGCCACCCAGCTCCGAAGGGCTCTGGCTGTTAGCCATGTACAGGGCTGACAACTGCAGCCCTGGCATGTGAGGGGGCTGATAGCTCACGACCCCTCCATAATAATCTTGCAACCCCTTGAGGGGTCCCAATTCCCAGTTTGAGAACCCCTGGCTTAGTCTGTATGACAGCATGCAAACACACACAATTTCACTGCCATCCTCCTTATCCCTTCCTGCCCACCCAGGCACATTTCTGGACAAAATTTCAAATCCCTCTCATATTTGGACAAATCATTTTGCTACCAATGGACTTCATTTGTAAATGGAACACATTTCCACCCCTACCTCCCACAGTTCCCTCTTTCCAGGCCGCTCATTACGCGCTTCAGTGGTTGCAGTGCAGTGTACTTAGAGGAATTAAGGTTATTATGTTTAAGAAACAGGAATGTCCTGGCAAAAATGTGCATCTTTCCAGTCAAAATTTGCTCTCAAGGCATTTTTTAGCCTTTGCATTTCCTGGTCGCTATTTTGAACTCCACATGGTGGGGGAGATTGAAGAGGGATGGGGCAGGGGGATGCTGGCATAAAATCCTCTATTAGCAGATACACACTGGCAACCACAACTTTTGCATTAGTTCATAAAACAGAAATCCCTCCCATTCCTTTATTAAGAAACATTAAAATGGAGTCAGAAATGTATCAGGCTCCAGGGCAGTTTCTGTCCGTTCTCCTTCTGTGGCTGTTTCTGTGGCAGGCCGTTTCTCGAGGGAGGGCGGAAGGAGAAAGGAGAGGAGACAATCAAAAAGCTCCCTTGCATATGGCCCCCAGGATGTGCTCCTTTTCCAAAGCCTCCTTGGGACTGGCGACAGCAGCAGAATCACTCTGCTGGGCTCATTCGGAGCCTGCTGCTGAATTCCATCAGTTCCCAGGCTGGATTCTGGGGCCAGTAGGTCACCATTCTGGCTGACCGGGCTATCATGCACCACCCTTGGCTCCGTGCTCGGCGCAGTGCCCAGCTCCCAGTCAAACACCTCATAGAATGGGCATGATGTCAGCGAGTTGTCCGAGGTGCAGTTCTGATCCCTGGTTTGCTGGTCCTCAATCCTGATCCATTTAATCTGCTCCTGTAAATTTGTAAAGCTGTCAGCGTCTTTGCTATTTGCTGGCCTGAGTGGTCATTCTAGGTACTCTTATAAAACTCACTGTTTTGCTGGTCTTGCATCAGAGATCAACCAAAATCTAGCTGTGACCATGAAGCAGCACACTTTGCAAAGGCCTTCATCTGGTTGGCCTCCATGGCAAATGCGAAGGTTCCCTGAAAGTGTGTTTACAGTTTGGGGGTCAAAAAACAATGGAAGGGTTAAATGCTGACTCATTGAACTTCTGCATTACAACAAAGGGGGTTGTTTCTATTTCCCTGGAGTCGACTGGTGATTCATGGGATAGAAAGGACCAAGACAGTCAACCAATGGGATTGTGGGATACTTTTGGTGAACTTCTAGGACCCGAGTCCAGGGGGGCTGCATCTACATTGCAAAGCAATAGAACTTGAACCCTGGATCTTGGCTTGACTCAGGCTTGAGCCCTCCACCCCCACAGATCCATAGGACTCTGGGTCCCAGCCAGAGTCTGAAAGATACATGTGCAGATGGAACGGTGGTTTGGCCTGCAGTGTAGACATACCCTCTGTGTCTCCACAGGCTTGGTTCTTCTACTGATTAACTCCATAACAAGGATGAAGAGAAGCGGACTCACCAATCTGCTTTGTCTCAATCCCACAGTCACCTCAAAACACTCTGAAATTCCATGTATTGTTACCACCTTAACTCTTGGCTTTTGATAGAACGCTTCTATAATCTCCACTTCATGAAATCCCCCCTCCCATCCATTTCAATACTCCAAAGACCTGCTCCCGTGGAACCAAGTTGTACATTTTCGCAATATCAATAAATGCTACACAATAGTTACACACTCCATTTATCATTCTTTCAAATTTCTGTTTCATTGCAAATATTGCATCTACAGCACTCCTTCCCTTCTTAAAGCCGTGTTGCTCTTCTCCTATGTATTCCTTCACCCCCTGCACCTCAACTTTGTCTCCAAAACTCTCCCAAGGCCTTTAACAGGCTGACTTAATAGGGTGACACCAAGTGTTTACATCACCTTTACCCTTCCAGAGAGAGGCACAATCAACCCTGTTCTCTGGTCATCTGGTAGCCTAGATTGATCCTAGCAAACACATAGTCGAGTAAAGTGGCTTCATAGATTACTGTCTCAAATTGCCTTGGTCATATCAATGATTATTTCATCTTCACCAGCTGCTTTACCATTCTTCCTCTTATTCAATGTTTCTTCTACCTCCTCTAGAGAGATTGATACCTTTTGAAGCTTCCCCCTAAATGTCGCTGGTGCTTGCACTCGCAACTCTCTTCCTATTTAACAACCTTTGGAAATCTCATTTCCATATCTTTAATCCCTCTTTACGGTTAGTCGCCACACAGAGAACATTCATTGTTGGAGTTTAATGTTTCACAGCCCACTGATTTTGTAGAGTCACTTTTGAAATATTTGTTGCATTACTGGGATGTTCATGTGTGTAACACACACACACACACACACACACACACACACACACACACACACACACACACACACACACACACACACACACACACACACACACACACACACGTTCTATTTCTGTGAAAAATTCAATAAAAATACCTTCCCCTGCCAAAAGAAACCTCAGCCTATCAAACAAGAGACTTTATAGGCATAGAGAATGCCTGACAGGCTAATTCGCTTCTAAAAAATGTTCAGATAAAGTTGAAATGAAATTAACAACTGTCAAGCATCTGTGAAAATGTGACCTGCTTTGTTACCATTATGCACGATAGCTTTATAAAGTGTGTACTATAAGTGGAAATAATTGAGCAATCAGATCATGCACTGAGAATTACTACTCACCAATTTACCAGGTGGCTGAATTTCTCTTGTATCCAGCATTTATTCTGTGCTAATAGCAAACTTCAGTCTATCTCCTATATTTTGTTTGTGACAAAGAGCTGATTTTAGCTAGCTAAACCTAATACACCACAGCTGCTAGTAAAGGAAACACAGATAGAAGAGCAGTTCTGAAGATCAACTTCCTGAGAGTCCACCAAGGCTTTATGTGAAATGCAGATATCTAAGTTTACTGAGTTAATAATTGGACTTGCAGATAAGAAAAAAAATATTTTCATAATTCAAAGCAATTTTGGTCCCATGCAGGATTTAGGGAGTAATTTTCTCAGTTCCAGCTGAATCTTTCCTAACTAGAAGACTCCTAACTAGAAAGTCTCCCGTGAAATTACGTGCAACAAAGAGTCAATTTACAACTATTTTCTTTCTTTTATAACAACATTACTGGTACCCAAAGAGAGTATCACTTTCATTGCAGCATTCATCTAAGCATGTGTAATGCTGCCATTTCAGTAAATGCACTTTTCTAAATGGATAAATTTGAGAGTCATGGTGTGGACGTGCCCCTGGAACCGGGGAGCAGCGTCTGGGTTTTCCCCTCTCTGGGTCCTCCTCAGAGGGGGACCACCCCTCCCGGCTACCTCCCACCGGGAGCAGTCTTGTGCCCTTTTCAGGGCAAGGAGTCTATGGCCAGACCCTCAGGCAGGGCTGGCGAGGCAAACAAACAGTCTTAAGGCCCGGCCCTCAGGCAGGGCTGGCACGTGAGCAAGCCGATCTCAGGAACGGCACGGCGGGGAAGGCTTCCTCACGGAGGATAGGGAAGGGGGGAGGGGGACGCAGGCCCGCCCATCTCCACTGCGTCCCAGCCCAGGGCCCTGTAAATGGCAGCGGTGCTTGCCACTAGGTCGGCGGGGCTCCGGACGCAACACGCCGCCTGGGTTGCCCCTGACTCAGCCACCAACGTGCGGCTATCCCTGGGCTTCTTCCTCCCCGAAGCCCCCGGTACCTGCCTCCTCTGGGTCGCTGAGGTGGGGTAGACAAGCTAGGCCCTCGTTGTTCATGGGCGGCAGCTTGGGTAGCTCCATGGGCTCGTCTTCGGGGGGTAGCTCCTCCAGGTCCTGCATCCCCCAGGCCTCGGGCAGAGCCGGTAGATCCTCGGGGTCCCAGGCTCGGCACTGCTCTGGCAGGTCTGGTTCTGTCTCCCAAGCCCCGGGTGTCTCTGGGGGGGTTCTCCTCCAGCTCGTAGTCCGCTGGGAACCCCGACGGGCCTTCTTCCGGCTCCCAGGCCGAGGGGGTCTCTGGCGGTCCCTCCAACTCCCAGGCCATAGGGTACCTGGGGGAGGCCTTGGTCGATCCCCAGGCTGGGTTTAAGGCCAGCCACTCCCTGCCAGCCTGGCTCCCCGGCCTGGCCTTGGCTAGGAGCTCCAGAGGAAACACGTCCTTCCCCTTCAGCCGCCTCCCATCAACTGAGCTCGCTGGCCTGGCTCTTAAAGGCCTAGCTCCGCCCCCCTGCTTCTGGTCAGGTGGGGCCACTGGGGCCTTTAAAGGCCTACACCCGCCCCCTTGCTTCTGGTCAGGTGTTTCCCTGGGGCAGGCTTCTGTCAGCCAGGGTGGGTCTGGCTCCCTCTCTGGGTCCTCCTCAGAGGGGGACCACCCCTCCCGGCTACACATGGAAATGAGGGTAAAAGCAGCATCAGCTTAAGGAAATGCCTATGTCAGACAGGCACAGTGGTGGAAGCATCTGCAAGCAGCTCTGCTACAACAGCTGAATCCTGACTTGCAACAAGTCCTGCTTTATCAGTCTTTAAGCGAAAGAGTGTCAAGTTGTGTGATGAACTAGGCTCAAACCACCACCGAGACTGCAAGGTCTTTGGGGCATTTTAAAACATGTTGGTGTAACATCTTGTACAAAATGGCCCAGAGGGCAGAATAAAATGACTCAAAATAAATACATTACAACAAAGTTACCTTCTCTGATGCCCTACCAGCAGGTATCAATATTGCCAATCGCAAAAGTTCCAAAATCATGACCCTGAACCATAAATAAATAAATAAAATCACGAGATTGGCCCCCCATATCATAATATTTGTTTAAAAAAAAAAAAAAAAAAAAACCCGATTAAATTACAGTTTGGGGTCTATATTCTGATTTTTGAACTCTCCCTGCCCAGCCCCCAAGTATATGTGACAATTAGCATCTCCAGCTCTCACAAACCTATGGTGAATAAGGAGATTTTGGACCCTACACTCCTACATCAGCTAATTATGCAGCTCTTGAGCCCCACATCAATTTTGTGCTCCTCCCAGTACCTAGACACAATAGCCCTCCCCCCGCGAGTCCCACCTCTGCTCCTCCTGCAGCTCAGGAGGCTTTTCACCCTCATCCAGACCTGAGGGGAGCAACTGTGCGGTCTTCCCCTTTCCCTCCCAGGACTGCGGGAGAGGAGGTGCTCCAGCTGGGTTCCTCTTCTCCTCCTTCCCAGGCCTGGTGTTGCAGGGATGTGGGGAGAGCAGTTGGGAGAAAGACAGGAGCTGGTCCACTGTTCATTGGAGAGCAGAGGAAAGGAGGAACAGAGAGGTCCAAGCTTCTTGGCTCTTTCTGCTCCCTCCGCCTCTCTTCCCTCTTGTGAAAGGGGTATCAGCTGTTCCCCATCCCAACATTTCTCCTGACTCCTAAGAGGAATAGGTAGAGTGCTGCCTGCCTCCTGCAACAGCTCTGATTGGCTGCTGTTGGTGGGGAAGGCAGCGAATCAGAGGGGAGTTTCCTTTTGGTAACCTGAAAATGGCCTGAAAGCTGCAGCGTCTCCCTTTTCCAGGAGACTAGCTGTAGCAGGGACCAACATCCATTGCTGGCAATAAAATGCCAGTAGTTGTCAAATATGCACGGTGTCTGGTCTCAAGTCTAAAGAGACCAAAAGCGAGGCTGCAATTTTTAGAAGCGGACATTGATTTTGAGTGCCTTTGATTTTGGCTTGAGATATCTTCGACCTGACTTTTAAAAAGGTGCTTAATGTCTGCTGCTCCCACTAGCTTCCCTGGGATCTGGGGGTGAAAATCAGATGCAAAGATCTCAAGTTGGACACTCAGGAACTGAGATGCTTCTATTTCATGAGTACGTAAAAAAATGTGGCCATTCTGTCTGCCAGTTCCATGATTTTTGCTATTTTAGTTTACTTCCAAATTAGGCGTCTATTGTGCAATGAGCTGGGTGTGGGAGCTGATGGCCAAAGGGAGCTCATTGCAGGACCAGGGCCTTAGAAAGAAAAAGGCAAACCTATAGATTCAGTAATTACATTGTACTCTACTTAACTCTGAAAATTAGTTAGAAAGCATCTTGTTTGTAACTGTTAGTGAGATAAGACTGCCAATGTACATACCTGCCTCATGCATTACCGAAGAGGAAAAAGCGAAAAAAAGATTTTCTTTTAAACCTTTGTTAACACTGATCCCCCACTCAGTGGATTTTTCACTTGTATTTGTTGTGCCATTTGATTTATTAGAATGTTCCTTATAGTGTGATCTTCTATAGAAAAAAGCCATTTAAAACTTACTGTGGCTGAAGGAACAGTATGCTATAGCTAGTGAGATATCCAATTTCATTTAAAAAATGTCGATTTGATGAAGTGAGTGAAGTTAGTTTACATACCAAATTATACAAATGGCTATTTTATGTCACAAAATAAGCAACACATTAGAAGAGATCACATATGGTGTTTTTCACATATGCAAATATGATATTACTTATGGTCTATAGACATAACTGAAGTAAGCACAGTGAACTAAATTTGTAGGAAATCTCGTCTAAGATTACTAGGCTAATTAAAGTAATATTTCATTATGAAAGGAAGGAAACAAAAGAGAGACAGAGATAGCTATTAGCCTAATGCTTTTGCTACTCAAAGAGCATGGATTTAAAATGATGATTTTTCTGAATTCATTCTTTCATTTCCTATTTATCATTGAAAATAGATTTTAAACATCTTAGCCAGAACCTCAGCTAGTGTAAATTGGCGTAGGTCCATAGACTCCAACAGAGCAATACTTTTTACACCAGCTGAGGATCTGGTCCTGTGCACTTTGTTTTTGGCAATTCTTTAGCAAGAAATAGAACAGAGAAAACATTCACCTCCCTGGTTTATAGAGTTAGGATAGTGAGAAAAATTGGAACTAGAAGGGTTTCTATTTCTTCCCTGATTATCTCTGCAAATGCTTTCCTTCTCAGGAGTGATGGATCACATTTCTACACTTTGCCTAGAGTTGTTTCTGGCAGAGAAGTCATAATTACTGGGCCAGATCCTTTTGCCTACTCTTTTCTCTTACTCCTTTCCTAGGAACTACTCTTCAGAGTGGAAGGCTTCATTGCATAAAACAAACAGTTTTAAAACAGATATATTTAAAAAGTGACATGTACAATGCATCATCTGTACTCCAGTAACAAGAAGTCATTACACAGGATGTGCATTAAATAGGTGATTGGCACACTTTTGGGTGGTTGAAGACATTATGTTTTCAGCCTTGTGCTCCACAATTCATCAACAGTGTACCCAATGATCTATTGTTGTGTCTTATTGATATAATAGAATTTGTTTTACAATCTAAGCTTTGCTGGCTTTTCTTTACTAACATAGGTAGAAAGCAAAAGAAACTTGTTTTGGTCACTACAGTGGGAATATAGGACTTTGAATATATACAGGGAATATATAAGGAGCAGAGCAGATCTATTGAATAAGAAGAGGTTTTGTTTATTTTTTAGCCAAAGTAAATTTGCATTTTGTGTATAATTCACTCCTTTGAAAAGAGCCAGCAGAAGGCTTATGAAACCACTGAAATCCCACTTATTAAGCCCTATTTCACAAAAAAAACCTCTTGGTTAGTAGAGAAGCCTACTGTTCCATTCATATGTGATCAAAAGCGATCATATACAATTACCTGCTGTAATCCTGCACAGAGTTGCCCAAACTTTTCTGGGATTCTGTTCCACAAAATATCTATCACTAATTTTAATTTTTTGCAAGAATTTGCTGTGGTTTCTTTTACCCTATGGGCTGATGATAACTTCAAGGAAATCTATTTGTTCATCCATAAATATTAGCACTGAACCTGATGTTATAAAAAAGCCATTTGGGTGTATGTATCTGAATTAGAACAAGTTGGAAGTATTGCGAGTACATGCTATGTAAAGTGAGAGACTGAGAAAGGTCAAAGTGGAAGAGTACTTAAAAAGGCACTGTATCTTCTGACAGGAATAGTCAGTAAAGTGAGAGAGAATAAATGAAAAAATAGCATTTAAATGTAATTTGCCTTGCTGTTATCTGGCTTCTTGGAATATGAGACTGTTACTTCACTTTCTTTTTGTTGTGTTCTGTGGAAACATAAGTACACCCATTGGGATCCACTGCACCTACATAACCTTTATTCTAGTGGTGAGTTGTCTGTTCGTGCTGTTCCAAAGTTTGAGTAATACAGTGTTACATGTTTGGAAGAATTTTAATAGAATACTAATATTACTGTGATTCCTACTGGAGGATCTTTGCTCTGTGTATGTAGTAGACACATTCATTCATTCTGTAAAGTATTTTACATATGAAAATTGTCTCCTCCAAATCTCTGTATGTATGCTTTGTCTGTGAGCAAAACAGATTCAAATCAATTTAATCCCTGCCTCAGTCAGAAGGAGATTTCTCTGTGGAAATCCTGAACTGTAAGAAAAAGTGAAGAGTAAACTCTAGCTCCAAGTCTGAGATTAGAAGTTGATTTTTAGATGTAACAAGAAATACACTTTTGCATCCAAGTTCTATCAGGAGAATTGAACCAAATCATCTTCTCTTCAAGATTCACTTACATGTAAATACACAACTGGAGAAGAAACAAGCATGGTTCTGATGGTTATATTAGATAAAACATGATTAGAAAAAAAAAAGTACTAGTTGCTAACATCACAAATCCACTCCAGGCTATGACAACTGGTGGAGTACAGAGATTTTGCTGAAAAAGAAATGATTTATAATTCCCATTTGATATTTCTCAAGTCAAAGCCAATAAAATGATCATCATTATTGTCTGTCTTCCTGCACCACTCTTCCGAAAAGAATCTTTAAAAGATTTCAGACTGACTTAACAAAAGAAGACAGAAATATGATAAGTGAACTGCTATACATTTCACTAGAACATACCTGCTCTATTGATTTTTTAGTTAACGCATCTAGCAGATTAATATTGTAAACGCTTTTCTTCATTAGATTATTGCAAATGGAGTAGGCCTTCTCAAATTAATGGAATTAAAACAAAGGATTAGCTCTCTCTAATCCTTACCATCTCCATTCTGGTGGGTTTTTTTTGTCTGTTATTGTTTGTTTGTTATTTGATGGCTTGTGTTGGGTGTCTTTTTGTTTGAGGATCTAGGATCTTGACGGAAAAAAAAATTAAATAATTCCTAGACTTGTTTATTTTGCAAGGCCTTGAAACTAGGTCACCTCCTGGGTGCCCCCTTGTGGCCTGAGGGCAGCCCTGCAAGTAGCCCCTTGCCACTGTTTCTCTCATAGATAGTTCAAAGGACTCCACTTCTGGCTCTTACTTAAACAGTGCGCCTCCTGGGGGCCAGTTTATTTCAACAAGCTAGTTCAAACAGTCCATAACAAAAGCCCCAAAACATAGTCCACATCACCCTAGTGTGCATAGTCCTTGTTCTCACCATACCCCCATTGACTTCGGTCACAACTAGATTCCTTATCCATCCTCTTCCATCCTTTGTGCCAGGACAGTCACCCCAGCCCTTCCTTCTGGGGTGCAACCCTTCTCTTCCCAGTGGGAACTCCCGCAGCCTCTGTGCTGGGAGCATCCTTGCCATGGGAGCATCCGTCCTTCCCCCAGGACCTTTCACTGTTTCTTGGGGTCCAAGTCTCCACTAAGGAGACATCAGCAAGTAAGCCCTTCCGCTGCTCCACCTTCCTTCAGCCTTCTCTGGCACCAGACTCCTCTACTCAAATCAGTAGGTATCTCCCTCTGCAGCTGCTGCTGCCATGATCTCCAGCCTTGGCTCAGAGAGACCAGCCAGCAAACTCCTTTTGCTTCTCTCCTGCCTTTAGCCCTCTCCCAGGAACCACCTGCTGTCTCTGGCAGCGCTCATCTCCTGCTCTGACTCCTGACTGACCTTTTATAACCCTCTGGTTTTGCCATACCCTCTTAACTGGCCCAACAGGGAGCATCTGGACCGGAACAGGAAAGCTGAGCCTATTTCATTTAGTGGGCTAGCTATTCTGTTACAGGCCCACAAGAACCAAAATTATTTCAAAACAAAGAATTGTCTAATTTCACTTCCTCTTCTAGGATTCCCCTTTCTACCCCTCTTACCTCAGGCCATCTCAGACTGTAAGCTCTCTGAGACATAGACTGTCTTTATCTGTAGCTTATACAGCATGGAACACATCATCAGGGTCAAACATAACCACAAACGATTTTAATATGATCTGAATAATTCAACAACAACACAACACCCATATAATTCTCTTCTCCCCAAGGACAGAGATTACAATTAGAATAAAATCAGCTGGGAGGATACTTGACTAATGCTTACTGAATTCCACTGACCATGAGCATGATGGAAAGCAGCAGTGATGAATGACTGGTAGGCTGTAGTCCAGGAATGATGCGTGTTTTACACCAGAGCTGAATTAGGCCTACTCTCTGGCCAGTCCAAGATGTCAATGTTACTAATCGGAGAGATTCTGCCATAGGAAAGGTGACAGACTGGCTACATCAAAGTAAGGCTAAGACACTCCAGTTGAGAGAGAGGAGTACCCGGAGTATGAGTGATTGGACTGGGAGAACACGGACCCATATAGGCTATATCTTCACTATGAGGTAGGGGTGTGATTCTCCTGCTAGTGTAGATGCAGTAGCATGGGTAGTAGCCATGGAGAACAGCTGAGCCATGCTGAGTAAAAATGTGCTAGGCACTGCTAGGTTGGGCCTCTCCTGCTGCCACCTGTGTTACCACAGCTATTTATACTCATGCTAGCGTGATAAATTGCAACAGGAGAATCACACTCTTAGCTTGCAATGTAGCCGCACTATGGGAGGGAGAATGAGGAGAGCTAGGTTATGGATATTTCCAGGAGGAGGATTGGCATTGAGATTGAGCTAGAAAAGATTATAAAAAGGGGTTGGAGTATAAATGAAGAAGAGAGAGATGACCAGCACGGTAACAGTTGAGAAAAGACAGAAATAAGGTCTAATAATGGGCACCTGTTGGAGACTACTGCTTCTGATCTACTTCTTTGTAGCCATCAAACAAATAAACAAACCTGGTGGTGTTTTCAAATGGCTAGCCTGAGTGAAAACATGTTTATATCACTGTTATCCGTTTCTTTCTCTGCCTCCCTGCCATTTGCTTGTTTCAGTTTCCTGTTGTGCATTGTATTACATTAAGATTGTAAACTTTTCAGGGCAAGAACTTGCTTCTGTCTGTCTGCACGCAGAGAAGCACAGTGGGGTCCTGATTGTACCTGGTAAACGGGAAGAGAAACACTCATTGTCACTGCCAGTGCCCTAGATCTAAATTCTTTTTTTCCCTGACCAACATGCAAGGGTCAGAATTCAAAATCCTACACCAAGGAGGTAACAACTCCCAGATGAAAGAGGATGCGCAGGACATATTCAAAGTCATGTCAGGCTTATTGACAAGACATGTAACAAAAATTTAGGGAAAAATGCTACTTTCAGATTTGCCTGGACACCTCCCATTGAAGTCAGTGGTGTGTGTATATGTTGGTGAGTGTGTACCTAAGAAGAAAATCTGGCATTTCAACGGCTTCTGTTGACATAGCCTTTGGAATTCTTTTCTTTGTTTAGGTGAATATAGGTTGACAGATAGTGCCCATTTCTTGTACCATTATTACTGTCAATGGACCAAACTCAAAATCTTTTATCTGACCTCCTCTGATCTTTAGTACTTCAAATAGAACCTAGAGCCAAACTAACCCAGGTTTTAATTTTGCAAAATCAAAATCATGCTTCCGCAGGTTTACAGATATGGCCACGATGGACTTTACTAAGAGAAGATGGGAGCTCCAGCCCACGTTATTGCTGGAACTGCTACCTGGGTCCCTGAAACCAGGGACTGAAGGCTGAACTTCTGTCTTAGAGCCGTGTTGTTTTGCAGTGGACCCTTGATGTCAATCTCTTGATGTCAGTATCTTTTTATCACACTTTTCCTATATTTTGGGTAATTTTAGAAAAGGGAACGGGGGATAGGTTTCTTTCTTTCTATGTGTGTGTGTGTGTACACATACATGTGTGTGTATTTATTGATTCACTTGCTCTGCCATATCTGTCTCATTGCTGGAAGAGATGAGTCCTTCAGCATGAGCTATCTGTATGGCTTGAGTAGGATCAATGTTATTCCCTTTGGGGCAGGGTTACTTTATTAACAAACCAGTGGTTTGTCAGACAACTTGACACATCTCCCCTACAGTCTGAGACTTCCCTCTGGGCTTGACTGCTCATAGGGTTCTTAGCTCCAGACTGCTCAGCTCACCCCCTAGGTCATCTCTCTCAGACCCAATATCCCTTTCTCAGGCCAACCCACATAGCAACCCTGCTTCTTCCATTTAATTCTGTCAGTCTGGAAGGGCATCCCTTGGGACTTGATATTATGGCAGATGTTGAAGGGAAGTGCGGGGTAGAGGACAGCAGGACAGGGCTGACTTCAGCTTCTGTTGGCAGGACAGACCATTAACTCCTTCCTGTCCTGATTCGGTTTGAGGATTGTCCATCCTCTTCACATTCAATTTGTGTGACAAGTCTTTTGCTAGAGGTTTTTTAAATATATTTTTAATGTTTATTTGTAGTACTTTCCTTGTTTGTGTGAATGGAAATTGTTGCATGTCTCATAGCCTCAGGAAGTAAACTATTTATTGTAATCATTCATGAATCGTGATTTGAAAATCAAATTGATTTTATTTTAGAGCACTCATTTGTTCCAAATATACTTACTAGTTATTCACCTTTAAGTTTTTCCATAATGAAGGCCACTGTGGAAAAAACTCTAGAAAATTTCATGACAGCCAACTTCCTATTCAATCATCGTCATAAGAGGTGATAAATAAAGTGTGTGCATGTTTATCTATACGAGTATGTGTCACGATCAGAATAGAGGTAAATCATTTGCATGAGAGGGCCTCAATGATTAAATGAGGTTTTTCAAATAAATAGGATGAAAATATGATCATTTATTTTCATTGGTAGTCATGCAGCAGAATTTTCTGTGAAAAACATGCCGTTTTTGTTTTTATAAAAATGTTGGGGCCTAGAACACAGCAGAAGACAAAAGTCTAATCATTAGTCAGGCAAGCTATTTGACGCCAGAGGAGGTTATAGAAAATGAAGCAACAATGAGCATACAATTGCTGCAAAGACTAATCAGGGGAGCTGCACAGGTAGTCATGCTATGGACAAAATTGTCAGAAAATAAATTGCACAATACAGAAAGAAGTACAACATACATTTTAAAGTCTAATGGATTTCTGATCTTGTTAGTATGTAATTCTGATATTACATTGGTACCATAAGACACAGCTGCAGAATGTAGTCATTAAAAATTTGTTCTTCCTGATAAATCAAACAGATCAATATACGGGGAAGTAATTAAATGATAACTATCCAGAATTCCCTATCTGTAACTGTTGTGCAGTTGTGCTCATGCTATTAAAAGGATGATCAGTTTCCATCACAGAACTGTTTGTATTTCATTGATGTGTGTGTGTATGTGTTATTTAGGATTATTAGAAATTCTGGATATGCACAAGTCCATGGGGCTGGATAAAATGCATCCGAGGGTGCTGAGGGAGTTGGCTGATGTGATTGTAGAGCCATTGGCTATTATCTTTGAAAACTCCTGGCAATTGGGGGAGGTCCCAGATGATTGGAAAAAGGCAAATATAGTGCCCATCTTCAAAAAAGGGAAGAAGGAGAATGTGGGGAACTACAGACCAGTCAGCTTCACCTCTGTCTTCAGAAAAATCGAGGAGCAGGTCCTTAAAGGAGTTCATTTTGAGGCACTTGGAAGAGAGGAAGGTGATCAGGAACAGTCAACATGGATTCACCAAGGGGAAGTCATGCCTGACCAACCTGATTGCCTTCTGTAATGAGATGACTGGCTCTGTGGATGTGGGGAAAGCGGTGGACATGATATACCTTGACTTTAGCAAAGCTTTTGATATGGTCTCCCACGGTATTCTTATCAGCAAGTTAAAGAAGTATGGGTTGAATGAATGGACTATAAGATGGATAGAAAGCTGGCTAGATCATTGGGCTCAATGGGTAGTGATCAATGGTTTGATGTCTAGTTGGCAACCGGTAACAAGCGGAGTGCCCCAGGGATTGGTGCTGGGGCTGGTTTTGTTCAACATCTTTGTTAATGATCTGGATGATGGGATGGATTGCACCCTCAGCAAGTTTGCAGATGACACTAAGCTCGGGTGAATGGTAGATACCCTGGAGGGTAGGGATAGGATACAGAGTGACCTAGACAAATTAGAGGATTGGGCCAAAAGAAATCTGATGAGGTTCAACAAGGACAAGTGAAGGAAGAGTCCTGCACTTAGGATGGAAAACTGCTACAGACTGGGGACTTACTGGCTAGGCAGCAATTCTGCAGAAAAGGACCTGGGGGGTTACTGGGAAAAGAAGCTAGATATGAGTCAACAGTGTACTCTTATTGCCAAGAAGGTTAGCGGCATATTGGGCTGCATTAGTAGGAGCATTGCCAGGAGATTGAGGGAAGCGATTATTCCCCTCTATTCGGCACCGGTGAGGCCACATTTGCAGTATTGTGTCCAGTTTTGGGACCCCCACTACAGAAAGGATGTAGACAAATTGGAGAGAGTTCAGCGGAGGGCAACGAAAATGATTAGGGGGCTTTTTTTTTTTTTTTTTTTAAATGTTTTCCACTTTTTCTCAAAGCTGAAAATTTTGAAATTTCAAAAATGATTGGATTTTCATTTTGTTTCCCTTCTCCACTTATTCTTTATAACACTGATTGCAATACAGTAAATTATGTTGTTTTTGTTTGTGGTTTTGTTTTTATTTTACACTTTCATTTTTCCTTCTGCTTGCCTTTCTTCCTATACCTTTTCAAGCTTCCTCAACTTTGATAAAGCTTCAGAATAGCAAGAGGAAAAATGAAAATCAGTAACATTGACACTCTAATTTTCAAAATATCCACAACTTTGGACACAGAATTACAATGTTTTATTTTTCCTTTTGCCACTTAGAAGCTTCTTCAACTTTGAAAAAGTTAGAGCTACAGTGTAGAAAAAGGAAACCAGTCAACCAATCCTGGACATTCATTCTCTTGCATTCAGTGAGAAAGAGAAAGAGGAGGAGAAAAAAATCAAATCCAAACTTTAAAAATGTTTCAGTTTTCAAAACTGAAATGAATCTCAGTTCAAAACAAAAGTGAATTTTTTGTTTTGAAATTTTCAGTTGATTTTTTTCTAATGTATCAAAAAAGGTTTCCCACGAAAAATTTCATTTTCAACAATTTTTGGGCAGGAAAATGTTTTGGTCAAAATGTTTCAACCAGCTCTATAGACTGCTGCTGTATCAGATAAAAGAAATGAGAATGCCTCAACCTTGAGATATGTGCTAGAGGGTAAAGGAGCTCTGCAGCCTAACTTTCCACTCACCGTCTCAGTCAAACAGGGCATGGATGGAGGTGTCCTCTCTAATTAAGGTGTACTGCAAAGGGCCTGATAAGCACAGGGCAGAAGCAAAAAGAACAAGGAGACGTGAGTTTGTGGGCTTGTGGGTAACATATAACCTTTGGGGAAAACTGCAGAGAGGAGCCAGCCACACTCTAGTTGGTAAGAGCACAAACAGCCAAAGTCCACTACTTCCATTGGTAGTTTGTTCTAATGGTTAATCACCCTCTCTATTAAAAGTTTGTTCTTTATTTCTAATTTGAAATTGTCTGGTTTTAACAAGAAGCAATGCCTGGAAGTTATGTCTTTCTCCACTAGATTAAAATTGCTCTGTAGTATATGGTATTTTCTGCCTGTGAAGGTACTTATACACTGTAATCAAGTCATCTCTCAATCTCCTTTCTGATTAACTGAACAGACTGAGCTCTCTAAATCTCTCTGGAAGCCATTTTCTCTAGTCCTTGAATTATTTTTGACTCTCTTTCCTGCCTCCTCCCCAATTCTTCAACATCCTTTTAAAAATGTGGACAGCAGAGCTGTACCCAGTATTCCAGTATCCGTCTCCCCAATGCCGTATATAGAGGTAAAATCGTCTACCTACTGTTACTCACTATTTCTCTGTTTATACATGCAAGGATTGCATTAGTCCTTTTTAACACAGCACTGCAGAGAGTCATTGCTTTCCAGGATACAGTCCTCCATTCTATCTGTATGGCCTACATTCCTGGTTTCTAGACGTATGATTTTGCATTTAGCTGTATTTAAACACCCGAGTTTACCCAGAGATCCAGTCTACTCTGTAAAACTGCCCTGTCCTCATCATTATTTACCATTTTGTCAATCTTTAGGTCATCCATAAATTTTACCACCAGTTGTTTTTATATTTGCTTCCAGATAATTGAGAAAAATACTGAATAGTTGAGTCTAGTACAAACTCCAACAGAATCCCAGTAGAGACATCCCCACTCAATGACGATTCCCCATTGACAACCAGGTTTTGAGATGTCAGCTAGCTAGTTCTTAATCCATTGAAAGTGTGCTTTATTGATATTGTATAACATTAATATTTTAATCAAAATGTTGTGTGGTACTAAGTCAAATACCTTACAAAAGTTTCAGTCTATTATATCTATGCAGTTACTTTTAAATCGACCAAACTTGTAATCTTATCAAAACATGAAATCAGGTTTATTTGACAAGAAGTGTTTTCTGTTAAACCATCTTGCCTGGTATCAATTATATTCTCCTCCTTTAATTCTTTATAGAGAATGAGTAGCAGAGAATTCTCAGCCTACTTTGCAGAAAAGAACAATAAAAACCAGAGGATCTCACCAAAGAATAAAACTCTGAACTACCCCAGCACCTTTCTTTTTGGGGAGATGCAGAAGTAGATCCAGGAGGGCTATTTAGTAACTGAAAAATGCAGAAAATAAGCCTTCTGAGGACATGACCTTCCAGCATAGCATTTGAACAATTTGCAACTGACTAGGATTTTAAACTATGTTCCAGTGCTAATTATCCTTCATCAAGGGGATTAGGCTAGAGATCAGAACCAAGAATCTTATTAAAGTGATCAGGATGATGTGTATATAAAAAAAGTTTTCTGATGTGCTACAGTGTATCAATGGATAATAAAATGTCACCAAGTCAGTTACTAATGGAAAGAGTAATCAACTCTAGCTTACTTAGCAATTAAGGACTACTCAAGACTCATATTTCAGAAGAAACAATACTGTTTAAAGAAACTGAGAGACAAACAGAAAATCTATTTTGATTAAAAAAATCATGTTGTCCACCACTTAAATATGGCAATACAGTGACTTCATGACAACTGCATCACCTATGAATGGTGCTAATGAGGCACAATCAAAACAAAACCTGATAAAAATATCAGACCAAGAGATCAGAGAAACACATTGGGCCTGATTCTCCACTGCCTATTACTTTGAGGAGCCATTTACACCTGTGAAGAGTCAGCATAAAGTGGGTGCAAAGATACAGGCAATGGAGAATCTTAGAAATCACATCCTGAGGCTGCAGGTACAAATGCTGATAACAATTAGCCTGCAGAATTTTTGCCAATCTTGGAAAGAGCAAAGAGAAAGGAGATTTTAAAGCCCATTTCTATGAAGAATGTACTTTAGGATTCAGTCAGGAGGTTAACAAATCCTTGTCACTCAGGTTAATATTTTCAAAAGTTTATACTTAGTTACCAAAAATCAAAATTGCTGATTACATAGCAGCTCCTATTGCCTTCAGTATATTTATACTTCTGCTTGGCTACCTAGGGTCCTCCTTGGGGACAGGAATTCCTCTGAGATTTCCATTTATCTCCTTGTCTTCAATGTCTACCCATTACCCCAACATGAATCAATGCACGTCACCACATGGCTACAAGACCTATTGCAACAGCCACCAGAACTGGTGATCTCCCTTCCCATTTTGATCCACTTTAACCACTGGCAATAACATTACTAACAGCTTTCACTTCCTTTTTATCCTCTTTGCTAAAACCCTAGTATGTGCCTTGGCATTTTCTTGCCTGGATTGCTGTAGCCTTTTTCTTTCCAACCTCCCTGCTTTCTCCACCCTCCCTTCTTTAATCCATCCCAAATGTCATCTAATTTTAAGTGATTTTTACTGAGTCAAAGGGCACACATACCATGTATTTCCAGTATGTAGTCAGTATGCCAAAATCCGTATAAAATGTAATTTTGCAAGATAATAGGACAATGAAGGAAAGGAAAAGGTGTAAATGCCTTTTCATGCTTGACAAAATCCATACACCACACTGTCAGTTTTTCTTTGCTCAAGAGCTTTGCACAAAAGAATATTGTATTCAACTAATAAGACTCAGATTTTATTTCAGCTAATTTTTATTTCTTTCACATCAGCCACCATTTATACAATAGTTCATCTAGAAAATGAGATTTATAAAATCAGAAAAAAACTTCACCTAATTTGTCCTGCCATCTGCAGATGTTTGCATCATTCAGACTCAAACTGAAATACAAGAAGCTAATCTTGTTATAAATCACAATCACATCTAAAGAAAATGAAAAATATATACATCTTGTGTGAAAACCTGGCCTCATGGAAGCCAATAGGAGTTTAGCCCTAATGATTTCAGTGGGCCCAAGATTTCAATCATTCCTAATTTATTGCTGATATCTGTTTTAAGTTACTCATTCCTCATATGTTTGTGCATTAACATTAGTTAATATAACATTTTTATTTATACATGTAAATTTTTAAAAGTGTCTTGGTGATTTAGGAGCCCAAGTCCCATTTCCAAAGTGACTTAGGCACTTAGCAACCTAGATTTCAGTAAAAGACAATGGGATTTAGACCCCAAGGGCTAGATTTTAAAGGTATTTAGATGGCTAAATAAACAGATAGGTTTATCTCACTAAGCTGGTTAGATATTTCTTAAGAAATATCATTATGTGCCTAGCTCCCCGTGAAATCAGTGTTTGCAGTGTTGTTGGAGTGGTGCTGGTCCCAAGATATTAGAGCGAGAAGGTGGATGAGGTAATACTTTTTATTAGACCAGCTAAGAAGGTGGGTGAGGTAATACCTCTTATTGGACCAACTAAAAACTTCTTACTTGGTCCAATAAAAGCTATTACCTCACCCATCTCATCTCTCTATTGAAATTAATGGAAGTTTGCCACCTAACCTGCACAGGAACAGGTCTGGATTAAAGAATTTTGGGGCCCTGTGCACTGTGGAAATTGCCCCCCAACCACCACCTTCCGTAAACTAGACAGCAATGTACCCCTGCCCCAAACATACCCCATCCTACACCACACAGAGACTCTCAAATGCCTTTCTCACCCCCACATTTATCCCAACAACCCTCCAGCAGCCCCCACCTATCCTTGCAGCCCCCCCCCCCACACTAGCAGCCCTGACATACATCCCACTCACTGCAGCCCCCAACACTTCAGCCCCCCCAGCCACAGCCTCCATTTTCCTCCCCAGCTCCCACAACTCACCCCCGGCATCCCTACTTGCCCCCAATGTCTTCACCCACAGATGCCCACCACTCACCCCACAGCTCACCAACTCATCCCCAGCCCCTGACCCACTGCTGCTGGGATCTTCCTGGCCCCTCAAGGGCACCTACTCTTCTTAGCACACTGTTCCTGTCCCTGGCCAGAGAGGCCCCTCCTCCTGCCAGCTGCCCAGCTCTCCTCACTGTGCACTCACACAGCTCTGAGCCTCTCAGGTTTGGCCTTGCTGCCCCTCCGTCATGATGCAGGAGTGGCAGGGCCAAACTTGAGTGAGTGTGTTGTGACCTGGCACAAGGAGTCATTGCATTACTCAGATTTGTTTTGTTTTCCCTCCAGTCCTGCCTCCCTGCCCTGAGATGGGGGTTTTCTGCAGGTGCACAGAGTGCACATGGTGTAGGATAAATACGAAATTAAAGAATCAGGGTTAGTTTAAGTTTGGTTAAGGAAATGTGTGTTGTAAAGAAAGGCCCTGACTAGCAAGTAGAAGGAAAGCCTTCAACATAATGAGTTATAAGGCCAGAAGGAATGAAGTAGGGAGAATACTTAGTTCAGATAAGGGGAGGTCTCTAAAAAGGAGACATCAGACCAACAGGGATGACTGCAGATGGTTTTAAATAAGACAAAACTGATCTGTTTTTAAAAGGAGACAACATGAACTGTCTCACCTCACATCCCAGTGTTATCTTAAAAGTGAAGCCTATATAAACCCAGGTGCAATGGAAAAACTGTTGGTCAGCAAGAAGAGATAAAGAGGAAAGTCCTTGGGGAACAAAGAAGGTTGTAAATCTTATCTGGATTAAGACTGAAAATAAGGGTGAATTGTCTCAGATTGGTTTTTAGCTGACGTCAGTAATTGGCAATGATGTTATTTGTTTGTTGAAGGGCATAAAAAGAGTAATGAATTTCAGGGTTCTGTGTCAGACCCTATCCGGTCATGCTGGAGCAGACCAGGATGAGATAGTTTTCCCTGGGTCTGGCCTATTTGTAAATACGTTGATCATATGCTTACAAATACTTTGTTATTATATTGGGTGGAGTGAGTGCTTGGTTTTAGGCTATCGGACATGTTTAGAGAAATTGTATAAAATACCATTTGGCCTGTGGATTAAATAAAGGAATTTATGGTTCAATTAGTGTTTGGTGAGCTCCCATATTAATATTAATAATTCCAACACTTGTATCAATATGGACCTATAAAGCCATTTTTGAAAATCCCATTAGGTGTTTCTCTGCATCTTTGAAAATCTGTCCCTAAGTTACTTTTGTAATGGGATGTAGGCTCCTCAATTACTTTGGTGCTTTTGAAAAATAAACCTAATTTTGGGTACTAAAATAAATGTTGTGTCTGAATCCAGTGTATGATTTTTTTCAGAAAAAAATAAAATGTATTAGAAAGAGTCACTATTTAAAAATAACAAGTAGCTTGTAAGTCCTGTTGAGCTACATTGTTTCATCAGACCTCCATTGCCTTCCAGCTGTGGGGCTAGTCAAATTCCTGTGAGGAGTTCAGGTGCTATGTTGAAATACTTATGAACTAGCGAGAGCTTTGAAGACGACCACTAACACTTTCAATAGTACAGTCTCCAGGAATGAACAAAGGAGAACTATACCCAATTTGGAATAACATGGCAGCATTGGATGTGTGATATATTATTCCTGAGAAATTGCTGTCATGTAGAACCTGGTGCCTTTTGGAAGGATGTAAAAAGACTAGCCCCATCACCCGGCAACCAATATTTTGCATGAGTCAAACACCAGCTACTCATGAACTCAAACCTAAACCCTGAATTTCAAGGAAGCTCAGATCTGAATTCATAGCTCCAAACACACCTCTGTGGTTTTGGTTCCAGAATAGATCCAAAAATCAAAGTAGCCAGATTTTTTGGATGCAGTTCAGATGTGGTAGAAATCTGGCAAGAAGAATGTTTATTAAAGACTTCCCCCTTTTTAAGCTAAAGACTCATGAGAAAAACTCATCAGATTTCAGCCCTGTCAGAATGAACGCAGCCCCTGGCCTAATCTGGGTATGGATCCCAACTGTGCCTTGTCAGCCCATCACATACATAGGCAATAGAAATGGGTGCACCCTCTGTCACTTTGACCAGCATCCTGCTTATAGTGTACTCTAAAAAATTCCAGCTATAAGAGTTTCTGCTGCATTTGCTTGCTGTTTTAAGTAATGGCCTCCAATCATAATACAGGAAACTGCTTCCAAACTCAGCCTTACCTACAAGATATGCAATGCCTCCATCAGTGATGGGTATTATGTTATCTTCTAATCAAGACTGTTTCTAAGTTTTTGCTGCCCTGAGCAAATCACAAAATATAATTCCTCACTCAGCCCACAGTCATTTTATACTGAATGTCATGAAACATTTGCTGTTCTACCAGAGGATCTTCCTTTCACTGTACCCAATAGCCAAGGAATAGATATGTCCACTCTACCGAAAGATGGTGGTGCGCAATTCTTTTTTCCTCTAGTGAGGCTGCACCTATAATTCCAAATTCAGTTCTGGGCACCTCAACAAGAAGTGAATACATTGGAGGCAATGTATCAGAAGGATAACAAAACTGATTTAGGAGTTGGTTTTTATGTATCAGGAATGAGTGAAAGAATTATCTGCAGCTTGGCTAAAGGACAACTACCTAGCAGAGTGGAACATAATGAACATACAGTAGTAGCATATTTGAGTGGTGTAAATACCAATAAGAGAGAGGAATGTTGGGAGTTAAAAGTGGTTATTACTAGGCATTTAAGGATAAAAATTGAATAAAGGACAATGTAGGGTCAATGTCTGGTAAAACTGCCTGATAGTGAGATCCATTTAGATGGTGGAATAGTCTTCCACTGAGTATTGAAGATAAACACAAACAGAAGGAGGGCTAGTAAGATTCCAGACATCACCAGAATTAAGGAGCAAGTACTACAGAAACAGTCCAAGATAGTCACTTGAAAGTTTGGATAAAGCACCAGTAAAATACTATATGCTAATATGAACAGCATTGTTTTGTAAAGAAGTTTAACAGGCTTATTTTGGAAGTGCTATGAAAACAGATGGAGCTTTGAATCATTGCTGTTAACAAGGTGGCTGAGTTGAATGAGAATATTCAGGTATAACATAACAGCTCAAGGGCCTCAGAAGAAACAATCATACCTCTTTAACCAGGAGATTCAGACTGAAGATAAACACAAACAGTTGTCCCTACCTATGCTAGGTGTAAATTTGCTCCAAGTAGTGGAAGAAGTTGGCTGACCAATGGGATTTCAGAGTTAAGAAAATTTAGTATATCTCATTTTATATTTTGTGTTCTGAGGATGGGCTAAACGAATGAGCCATGGATGGTACTATTAACTCAGTGTCCTACCCCTCAAAAGAACAGTAAGATAGAAAAAAGGTCACCAGAGAAAATCCTTCTGCCTGCATTGCTGGAATCAGACAGTGATGTGACTGAAAGTGAGATAGCTGATGGCTCCTTTGCATGCTCAATACAAATGACCCACTGCAGCTCATATGACTAAATCAATTCCCCTCTGTTTTTCATGAAAATGTGAAACTTCAAACTAGTTCAGCCAGGAGAAAGGTAATCACACATACCAACCACGGAGCCTATGATCTAGCATCAGAATCATCAAGTAATTTACTGCCTCCTCTCAGAACTATAGTAATGTTCTTTATGTACTGGAACAGTCTGTCCTCATTCCTGACTGCCAATAGAAACTGAAGAATTAGTTCAACAAAATGAGTAGTCATCCTAGTTATGGTATATTTTGAAAGTTAAGCTAATTATAGTAAAATCATGATAATAATAAAAAAGGTCAAAATTGAAATGAAATGTTTTGTTTGACCCAAACTTGTTCTGGGTTGTCAGTGTGCAAATATTTTAAAGATTTTGACTTTTTCTCCCAATTCAGGCTGGGAGCATTTTTCAAAATCTGATTTTTTTCCCCTAGGATGAAGAAAAAGTTGCTCACCGACCACTAGTTGACACTGTGAATGCTCCTCACCTTCTGCTAAAATTTGTGATTTGCTTCAGGACAAGAATATACATTTACAGTCTATGGATGAGGTCAGATGTATGTCTTCTAAGAAGTCTAGGAGTTTGTTTATGAAATTTTCAACATTTTAGAGGACTTTGAAAATCATTAAAAGTTGAATAGTTAAAAGTTGTTTGTATTTTTGTATATTATATGATCTGTGAATGATTTATACAATTGGAATAGTACAACTTGATTTATTATTATATTAAGAACTATTGTTTCATCATTAAAATGTTTTATGGTGTAGATGCCATTATCCAAAGGAGAAGTAGGAGCAAGTGCAGCTTTTAGCTTTTATGGCCATTATTGTAACCTGTGTATTACCAAAGGGTACAGGTCAAGTGTGTGTTTTTCCTGACCTGTTTATCTGTGTCTCTATTAAACATTGTAATCCACTGTTGAGACTAGACAGCTGTCCCATCCCTCCCCCAGCCAACTGAGCTCTGGGGGGAGGACTCCAGGGTGGAGCCAGTTTGGGCTGAGGTTGAAGCAGAGACAAAGCTAGCAGGACCAGATTCAGGAGCAGCTGCAGCAGGGTCCTACAGGCTCTGATGATGTCATTAGAGTACTTTTTCACTCAACATTGGTTCCTGTCCACTGACTAGCTATTTGTTCCAACCCTCACCATTCCCAATTTCTTTGCCTCAGCATAATTCTTATTGCCCTCCATGCGCTATTCTTTCTTTTCTTCCTTCCCAGGTACCAACCCCCTTAAATATTATTTCTACCTTTACCTTCCTTTTGCCCTGCCATTCAGCTAATGTCTATCTAACAAAACCCCACTCAAAAAAATCAACAACCCTAAACAACAAACAAAAAATATGGTGGAATTAACAATATTTGCAAAGCATCACATTAATAGATTACTAGATT
Source organism: Emydura macquarii macquarii (assembly GCF_026122565.2). Lineage (NCBI taxonomy): Eukaryota > Metazoa > Chordata > Testudines > Chelidae > Emydura > Emydura macquarii. Next base: position 18,794,124 of record NW_027131614.1, on the reverse strand, counting down.
TCAAGTCCAGAAGGGACCATTGTGAACTAGTCTGACCTCCTGTATAATACAGGCCATAGAACTTCCTCAAAATTATTAACATAGCATATCCTTTAGAAAAACATCAATTGTGATTTAAAAATGATCTGAAATGGAGAATTTTCCATGACCCTTGGAAAATTGTTCCAATGGTTACTCTGTGTTAAAAATGTACACCTTATTTCCAGTCTGAATTTATCTACCTTCAACTTCCAGCTATGGGATCATGTTAAACCTTTCTCTGCTAGATTGAGGAGCACATTATTAAATATTTGTTCCCCATTTAGGTATTTATAGACTAATCAAAACACCCTTAACCGTCTCTTTGTTGAGATAAATAGATTGAGGTCCTTGACTCTATTACTATAAAGCATGTTATCCTTAATCCTTTAATCATTCTTATGGCTCTTCTCTGAAACCTCTCCAGTTTATCAACAACCTTCTTGAACTATTGTCACCAGAACTGGGCACACTATTCCAGCAGCAATTGCACCAATGCCAAATATAGAAGTAAAAATAACCTCTACTCAGAGCCCTGGTCTACACTTACCTGGAGATTAGGTGGCAGTTGACTGGAGTTACGCAAACTACGCAGAGTAGTTTGCGTAACTCCTGTCGACTGTTGTGCTTCCCTTCTGCACGCTGTCTTCACTGCACTGTGCCAATGGAAACTGCATTCCCATCGACACAGCGCTACGCTACTTGAGGGGGTGGTTTTACTCAGTCGACTTCCTGATCAATTGAGTGGTTCTACACTGACCACTCAATTGATCCAGAAAGATCGATCTGGAGGCGGCAACTTAGCCCTACTCGAGATTTCCCTGTTTATGCCTCCCAGGATTGCATTAGCTCTTTTGGTGTCACAGTGTCACACAGTGAGAGCTCATATTCAGCTGATTATCCACCAGAATTTCCCCTCCTGTCAGTAGGGCCTACATTGTTTCTTCCTATATGTATACATTTACATTTAGGCCTATTAAAACACATATTGTTCACTTAAGCTTAGCTCACCAAGCATCCAAACCTCTCTGAATCAGTAACTTTTCCTGTTCATTATTTACTACTCTTCCAATTTTTCTGTTATCTACAAGACTTATCAGTTATGATTTTATGTTTTCTTCCAGGTCCTTGATAAAAAATGTTAAAAAGCATAGGGATAAAAAGAATCAGTCCCTGTATGACCCCCTTAGAAACACACTCATTTGATTATGATTCACCATTTACAACTACATTTTGAGACCTATTAGTTAGCCAGTTTTTAATCCATTTTATTTGTAACATGTTAATTTTATTCTTTCTATTTTTTTAATAAAATGTCATGCACTACCAAGTCAGGTGCAGTACAGAAGTCTAAATATATTATTACATCAGCTCTATTACCTTTATCAACCAAACTTATAGTCTCATCCAAAAAAGGTACCACATTAGTTTGACAGGAATCTATTTTTCATAAACTCTTTGAAAAACAAACATGAAAACAATAAAAAAGATTGCTCAATCAACTTGTATGCTGTACTTCCTGCACCTCCTCCCTTTGTCTGTCTTGTCTATTTAGATTGTAAAGTCATCAGGGAAAGGACTGTCCCATACTCTATATTTGTATGATGCCTAGCATAAATGGTATCCCAGCCTTGGTTAGGGCCCTTAGGAGTTACCATAATACAAATCAATATTAAGTAAGAAAACTGAGTACATATCCAAAATGGAGAGATACCTCAGATACTCTTGTGCCCTCTTGTCAATTTAAGTTACAGAATAGGGAAGCCCCCAAAGGCCTTACCCGGTTTTCATGTACTCCCACTGCAATAATGCAGTAATGTATTAATTATATTGGACTTGATTCTTCACTCTGTTAAAATGGTCTTGAGCTGGTGTGACTCCACTGCTTTCAGTGGAGTTCTTCAAGAATCATCCAGTGTAATGGAGGGAAGATTCAGGCCCATTATCAGAATGGGCTTTAACTGCTGGTTACGCCTGAAACAAAAAATGAATATCATTCTGCCTGTTACAATCCTAGGTGTGGAACATTCAGATGATAAATTGATGGGTAGGGCAGCTAATGAAATCCCACACAGACACAGCCTTCCTAAGTCATTAATCATAAACTAAAGTCAAGCACACAGCAAGGAAACAACCGTCTAACATTGTAAAGGCAGAGAATTACTTCTGGCAACTATGGAGAATTAAATCTGCTTAGTGTTGGTTAAATTATAGTTGTTGATTTTGGATCTTTTTAGTAGAACTGTCACCCCCTTTGCCACCTTTTAAAACATGTTTGTTTGTTTTTTTAAATCTCAGGTATATATGAATTTGTGTTTCTCTCTCCATCAGATTTTCATAGCAGTATAGCAAATTATGACTGTAAGGTCACAAGAGCAACTGAAACAGTTCTGAGTAGGAATACAGTAAACAAAATCCACTATGTTAGAAGGAAATGATCTAACCAAAGAATAAAATTAAAGTTGGCAGAGGCTTGTTAAATATAGGCTTGCAGTATGATTATCTAGTGATACTAACACTACTTCTGAGTTCCATTACAGTTATAAAATGCTTTATAGTTCTTTTTTATTTCTACAAAATCATTTTTTGACTGATGTGATTCCATTATCATTTATAAAATAAATGAATTTCAGACAGGTCATCTCAAATCAAATTGATTGAGTGTCTCCAAATCCGCTCAGAAAGATGGTAAATGCAATTCAATGAGCCATGCAGACCCACTTACTTGAAGAAAAAAAAAATCTATAAAACTTGATTGGCTACTTAACCATCCTTTCTGAGTCTTATACCAACTCTGCTGGGTTAAGACATTTTCTGAATGCTTTGGAGACAAAAAGGCAGGGGATAAAATAGAATGCTAAGATAAATGTACATTGTGTTGTTGCACATCATTGTTTCTAATCAAAATGGAATTATGAAAGCTGCCTTTTACTCCTCTCCCACTCTTTCTAGATTGGGTGATTTTTGATCAGTGAAATATACTTTAATCACACTCAATTACTTCATTTGCTCATTTGGAGCCTGCAGGAAAGCAGGGGTAATTGTCTCACCTGTTTTTGTGTTTGTTCTTGACAGAAAAGCTCTCTCTGTAGATGAGGAAGATATTTAATTTTAAGTATGTATTTTGAGTCCTTTGCCATAGCACAGCAGATAAGAACTTACTGGCGCATTCTGTGATCTAACAGAAAAGTTGGCTGCCTTTTTTCATGAGACCATGAGCAAACAGTTTAAACTATTTACTTGCTGAATTAATGGCAATCATTACTGCTTAAGAGCTTCAGTGAACATTATGCGATTACTTTGCCCTGGCTCTTTTAAATCATGTCCTTAGGTATTTAGTCATACTCCAAAATCTTGAAGAATGCTAAGTTTGAAAAAGCATAATGCTTGTATAAGTTTCTTCATTTTAATATGTTCAGGCTAACTGCACCAGAATTTAAATCTCATTTTTCAATCGCCTTTACAAAATATGAACAGGTTCTTCTGTTAGATTAGAATTTACATTTCTACAGTCCAGTGATAACATTTACTTTGGAACTAAATCATGGGGGAGGGGAATCTGATATTTAATGGAGGTCCATGTTGTGGGTTTGCTCCTCTATGGTGAACTGGAAAGTGGCAGTGGAGGTTGGTTATGCATGGAACAGCGCTGAAGTGGCCAAGTGTCGGTGTTCTGAAGCATTTATATGAAGCAGGTGAGCCTCAGGCAGAAAGCTCTAGGGAGCATGATGTATAAAGCTGTCTACCTACCAGTTTTGTTTATTTCTGGGATAATCTCATGTCACTTCCTATACACCTTCTGCCAGATGCTAGCAAGAGGCAAAAAAGGATACGAGGCCTTGAAGCTCTACCAACCTGTGGACTATCTCTGGGGTGTATGAGCCAGCCCCATGGCCTGAATCTCAGGAGAGAGAGAGAGAGAGCACTAGGACTTTATTGGGCTTGGCTCCTGAATGAGTACGCTTCTGTTTTTCCCCCATAGCACCCAAACACCTCACTTTTTGACCTCCTCCCTCTTTATGTCAGGCAACACTCCCTACTTAGAAACAGCAGGTGGATCTGTTCACTCTGCCTCCCTCAGATGATCCAACCATTGATTTACTAAAAGCTAGTGGTGGACAGCCATTCACTGCCTCATCCTTTGCAACTGGGGCTTCTGCTTAAAATGTAAAACCATTCAGAACACAGTGCCAGTCTAGTCTGCCTCAGAGGTATTACCCTCCACAGATACAATTACATACGTTTAATGGGCATGAGCACATTACTCCGCCCATATTATTTTTGCTCCATTCCTTGTACTGACTTCCCATCTGTTTCTGGATGCTACTAAAGATGGTTGGTTTTAAGCCCTATATAACTTCCAACCTAGCCACCAACAGGCTTTTATATTTCCCTATATACCATGGTAGTGGCTGAAATGAGGGTGCTCTTACTGACAGTTCCTATGTGTGATGGCGGCAGGATGTTTTTGGTGAAGGGAATCTAGCTATTAAATTTACTGCATCTGGAGGTCTGGATCAGAGCTTCCAACGTAGAATTCAAGGCTGATGAAAGACTCTAAATGAAGGCTCACTTTATGATTAGTGAGTTTCAAACTAGTGGTGAATTTTGTTTTGAAAACATAATGGGCCCAACTGGTAAGGTGATAAAATTAGTTATTTACATTCTTGGGGCAAATTTTCTGTTAAATAAAACAGGGGTCTTTGGCGTTTTGCTTTCTTATCTTTCACATTATTCCTTCAGTTTTTCCTTCTTCATCTCTTTTCCTCAGTCTTGTTCAGGATATGTTCTCAAACTCATATATTCTATCATTAGATTTCACTTCAGTTTTTCTGTCCAAAAGATTCTTAGTTTCGTTCTCTTTCTTTCAGCTAATGTCTATTTTTCCCTTTAGTATCATTTTCATTCTTGAACATTAGCTTTCCTCTTTCATTTGGTATACCTGCTTGGCCATTTTCCAGTCTACTTAGCCCCTCACTTCTTCCATGTTTTCATTTCCCTCAGGGAAGAAGGGTCATTATAAGTGGAAGGCTGTTATCCGCCCCTGGATCCAGTTAACATCCCTCTCCCTTGGTGATGTCTGAGATAAAAAACAGCCTATTTGATGAGAGCTGGAGCACCTGCTCATTCCATTGAGAAAAGAGCCCATTGGAAGGAGCGCACAAGCTGGTTGGATTGCTCCTGTCGTCCTCAAGTTTCTTTCCCAGCCCACATCCATGGAAGCTCTCTCCATCCAGCCCGCACAGCAGAGTTGTACTGACCAAAAATCCACGCCCCCCAAATCACAATAGCAGAAGAGCTATGGAGCGGCTAGTGGCCCTGGTTTTGTGGCCTTATCCAGAGCTGATTGAAATTAATGGAAAGGCTCCCGCTGTCTTCAGTGGGTTTAGGATCAAGCACCCTTGGAGGGGTCGAAAATGTTAAGCAGTATGTCGGCTTCATTTTCTTTTCTCCCCAGGCTTTCCTCACTGGGTCTAATCCTGAGGAAGAATAATTGGAAGCTATTTACCAGACCTGTGATTTACTCCCTATCCTCCAGCAAACAGTCAGTTCACTTAGGGAGTCCAACACACAATGGCTTCAATCAACCACACTAACCTCACCAGAGAGGGTGAGTAAACAAGTTTTTCTCCTCCTCATATCTCCCCTTATTGAGTGACCAATCTGCATGTCCTGCAAACTGCAATTTAACTTGGGGAAAATGAGCTTTTTAATTATTTGTCTGCACGCCTCACCAGAAGAAAATGGAAACTCCAGTGCAGCTCTAGAAAGGTTAAAAAAATAAAGCTGACAACAGGAAAACCTAATGGTTGGAATCTATGCTGCAATGGATAAGGAGTGACTGTCCTTATTTCTACTCCCACAGACAAACTATTTCCTACCAAATTTGATAAGCACTAGAGATACTGTTCTTTTTGGTCCTCCCTAAATGAGATCTTTGTGAATCTGAGTGCATATGCTACAGGCAGAAAGCTCCTCCATTTAGTGGAAGCCAATTAGTGGTGCTTCACTAATAGGTGTAATTGAGTCTGCCCAAAGTAGTCCAAGATGCCTCTCCTATGCCATAGTATGTCATCAGGACTAACTCCTGTGCCTTGAAGTTGAACGTTACTAATGCTTTCATACTAGAACAGATTTTTTGTAAGAAGCCCTTGAGTATTGTAAATGAGAGCGAGGTACCGTAGATTCTGACATACAGAGTGAACCTGAACGGAGCTGAACTGTCTAGGAGGTTATGCAGGTTTTTCTACAAGGATTTGTTTCAAAATGCCCATCACAGTATGCATGGATTTCTTTTTTTGGGGGGGAAATGTATTTTTAATTCAAATATCCTTTAAAAGGATAAAGACAGCCTGTATATGGGAAGACTAATAAATTACTTAGGGTCTCAAAGGAAATCACTTTATGACATTGTTAGATGTTGCTGGGTTCCTTGTGTGTCTGTAGTCCACTGAAAGTCTTGACTAGAAAATGTATTCTTGGAGGTTTAATAGGAATACAAGCGCAAAAGACAGCGAACTATTAGTGCCAATTCAGTCAAATGAAATTGAAAGGGTGAAGTACTGTGCCCGGTTCAAAAGGAAATTGTGAACAAAACAGCAACAAAGTGGCTTGCATTGTAATATAGATTTGTCTTTTTCCTCTTAATGTAACATGTGGAAGGTATATCAGAAAGAATACAGCAAATAAGGGATACTATTCCTGTAAGGGGAAAACTGATTTAGTGGATACCGAAAGAAGATTATCATTTTAAAGCCTCGAGTGCTGGATATTCCTTTAGAGGGAGTATTGTTTCTTTTGTGCTCAAGAGAGTATTAAGATGAAAGCAAGTTTCACCAAAAGGCATAACATTTAAACTATTTTGTTTATGACTTTCCCATATAAGAACCCATAGCAGTCCTTTCAAAGTCCTCAGTGCATTCAACATTTAGTATATGCGACTTAAGACAAGGTTGTGCAAGTTATTTCCAGAGGGATGTCGCATGGTATGTACTTACACACACACTATAGCACTTTCTCCATAGCTTATATCTATTTGTTATTCATCAAATCTCATTTGCCCTGTCTGTAAGCAATATGTGACAAAGTAAAGACATTGCAGCCATAAAGAGTTAACAGGTCCTTGCATGTTTTGTGGCTTCTTGGGGCAAAATATAAAAGGAGGAGGAAGCCTGTAGAAATCAGTGCCCAAATGTTTACAGCTGATCTGCTTTTATTTTATAGATAATAAAACAAGCACCCCAGGGCCTTACCACGACCAATGCTTGGATCTGTATTTCTTTTCTCTGGTGGGTAAAACTGTCCACTGCTGTATAGACCTGCTCTTCAATAATGTGCTTTAGAAACAGGATCTTGGTCAGATTATAAGAAGTGACTAGCGTTCGGTGTTCCCAAACTGAGAGACCTTACAGGATCTGATTTTCAGAGGAGAGACGTTCAATATTTTTTGAAAATGGAGTCCACTTATGCCATCTCACATGGGGAACCCCCAAATTAAGGATACCCAAATTATTAGTCACTTTTGAAAAATGTTGGCCCTAAATACTACTGTGATAGGTGCCATAAAAATCCAAGATCTATAAGAGCACCACCTGTGCTGGAATTTCAAAAGGCATTTACACTTATGAGATGACTGATTCTACATTAAAATCTACTTATGTTAGAAAATCTTTTCGAAAGCTGTTGAATTAGTTTGTATGCTTTGCTCTGCTATTTAAGGATAGTATGTGCCTTGAGCAACTTTTAAATTGCAGAATATTTATAACATTATCCAAGAGATACAGGGTATATTCTGAAGAAAACACACATCAATATTTTATATATGCATATGATGTTATATATGGAATGTGTCTTTATCAGCAAGATATGATAAATTTACCACTGCCTGAGATTTTGAAAAGGATTTCTTTCCCTTCCCATCTCTGTCAGCGTCCCTCAGGACTCCATTCTGGGCTCACTCTTCCTCGCTTTAGGTCCAATCCTTGGCTGACTGCACCCACTCTTGTGGATTCAGTCATCAGCTCTGTGCCAACACTTTCAAAATCTGCCTCTTCATTTCACCCCTCCTACTCCATCCTGTCCTGAGTCCGTAACTGTCTGACATTTTAGCTCAAACTAATTTAGTTCCGCGATAGAAAACATTTGAGCTCTGTAATAGAAGAGGAACATGTATTTCCCTACTTGCAAATCCAGAAAACAGCAGCTACTTCCTTCCTCCATTCTCACTAACTGAGAATTCTAGTGTTCTGCTTGACCAGGCTCAGAGCCTTAATGTCACTTGATCTCTCTCTCTCTGTCCCTTCTACTGGTAAATCCAGCTAGTTTCTCCTATATGTAGTCTGCAAACTGTCTCCTTCATTCTCATCACTAACGTCAAAACCTTGGCCCCTGTGCCCTGGTCCTCTCTCACCTTTACTGCTACATCTTGCCTTTTGGCCTCCTGGACTCTCTGTGAACCTCCCATCAATAAAAATGGATCAGGAATCTACCTTTGGTGATCCAGAGGAAATCCACTTTCTAACTAGACTTTTTTTCTAAAGTCATTACTTTGGATGAACGCTACAGGGTTTGTGGTTACTGAAATAAAATTTGCATGACTTTATGACAGATTTCTCAGCCTTTCACCAAATGGAAACTAGGAAGAATGAATATTAATTGCATCCAGAAAAGAGTATCTAATCTTCCTCTGCAGACCTTTGCACTACAGAGACTCAACTACAGTGGGTTTGCTTTGCTGGTAAAAAGATATATTTCCTGTTGCATGGAAACTAGATTTCTGAGGATGTGAATGAAAGCATCTTTGTGGGTCATCGGTTGTACATGCTGAATGAGGAAAGCTCACAGCTACCTGTATTATGCTACATTATTCATTTTCAAAGAAAAAGGCAAAAGTATTCTCTCTGTGTGTATATTTATATATAAAATCCAGAAGCATAGATGTGGGTGCATTCCTGCATCATTAAAAAGACATTGATGGTCCTATTATTTTTATTCCATAATATTACAGTACATTTTGATACTGCAGGACAAGAACAGAAATAAGGATATTCAAACCCAACAATCACCTCCATCAGCAATGGTTCGCTTTCAGTGACTTTCTTGGTATAGATGATTTATTAGGATGGAAAACCAATGAATTCCAAACTATGTTTTCCCAGTGAATGCCACTTACATATCAGTGATTACATGGTTGCCAAAAGCTTCGGTGGCATGATAGTAATGGACATAAGCTGAACATCCAGCCAGACCACTCTATGGATCTCACTAAAGATCGATCCAGGTGGTACTCAATCTCTAAGGAGGCTATGCCCCTTGGGGTTTGCCATGCTGATGTTATATAACACTTTAGATATTTAAGCTGGGATTTTCAAAGGTGCCCAAGGGAGTTAGGTGCACAAATGCTGTTGAAATTCATTGGGATTTGGATGCCACGGAGGCCCCTTTTACTATCCCCTCTTTATTCTAGTAATTGGTTATGATGAGAGTCTTTTTTTCATACTATTATATAAATATTGATCAAAATTTTCAAATTTGTGTCTCTAAAGTTAGGCTTCCAAGTCTGAAAATATTGGTCATTGTGTAATGACTTGTTTTGTAGCATATAGAGTAAATTGTCACAATGTACGTAATACAATTGTTGATAAATTGTATAGTCAATTGCTATACAAACACTATGGTTTGTTATGAAATAAATTCAAGAGACCAAATAACCAATGTCAGGCCAGTTTATTAATATAGTACCGGAAAAAGGTTCTATATGATACCACTCTCTGAGAAGCCATCCCATGCAGCCATCCCATCACCTTACGCAGAAGGACTGATCCTAGGTTGCATATTTCAGCTGGCATTTATTTTGTGATGATTTTACAAGTGACATTTCTGCACGTCATTAAAACCCAACCCATCGGTTTGTCCTTTTGTTAACTTTGTTTTGGATACTAGCATTCCAGGTACTGGTCTTCGAAGGGACTTCCAAGCTTGTACTAAGACATAGAATTAATGTATTTGCTTATGCCAAATGCTTACTTCAGAAATGCAAGGAGTTATGGGATATTTAGCATAAGTGACCAGGCTTATGGTATAGGCCAATTTAGGTTAGTCATTGTTACAATATTTGTGCTTAATGTTATTGATGCTTAATATATATGGTCCAGATATAGATATATGCATTAGCCAGCACATATCAATCAACCCTGTGCTATTTCATGTCTTCTTCCTTAATCCATGATAAATACTGTCCATAAAACTGAACAAAATACTATATAATCGTTATCCTTTTCTCTCTACGTATATCTGAGCAAGGGGCCTGCTCCAACACCCAATGAAATCAATGGAAAGACTGTCATTGACTTCAGTGGCAATTAAATCGCTAAGTTAAAATGTGAAAGATATATACAGCTTGCCTGTTCTGGAGCAGAGTAGTCAAATGTGATTTCATTTTTAAGCAAAAATATTGTCTGGAGGCTGTTGGAGAATGATACTGAATTACTCTGCATACAGTTTAAAAATCTAAATTGACTACATTATTGTTTCAGCTTGGTTACTATGTAAATATGGAAACATTTTAATAATCATATGCACAGGAACATCTTAATGAATCATATTATACCCCTTAATGAGGTGTGATGTCCAATATACCCTCAACAGCTCTGAAGGATTTAAAATGTTATAGCTGTTTTTAGAAAGAAAGATGCCCATTTGGATTCTATGAAGGGGTTGTTCTGACCTATTTAATGTGTGTAAATATTTACACAAGAGACTAATTTTTCCAACCAACAGTTACATTGTATTTCATCCTATCAACACAAGGACTTATCGTCCTGTCACTCCTTTTCTGCAGGAAGGAGGTGTCATGTTCCCAAGACCACAGAGCTTTTCATTACCCTGCATCCAATGAGAAATATAGAAGTGACAGGACTGAAGCTGAGCATGACATTCATTCCTGCTCATTAACAGTGGCAACAGGTTGATGACAATACTGACAACCAAAGAAAACATCAGTGAAGCACAGGTTGACAGGAAAGTGTGGTGGCTGCATGATGGTGAAGGATGAAAAAGTTAAATATGTCTTGGAAGACATTGGGGAAGACATGGAATGACAGGAGGGCAATGTTTATCCCTGTGTATTATGACACCTGAGGTGAGACTCCTTTCCCGCTCTTCTTTTTCATCCTTGTCAATTCATTCACACACCTATTGGTTGAAATAAAATATTTTATATTGTTTTTCATCCATAAATCTCATAATACTTTACAAAGGATTAGTATTCCTATTTTACAGATGAGAAAACTGAGGAAAAAAGGTTGCCTGATCCTCAGGTACCTTCAATGGAGCTATGCCATTTTTACATCAGGTGAGGATATAAGTAACTTGCCCAAAGAGAAACAGCAAATCTGGTGCAGAGCAGGATATGAAAAAATAATGAAAAAGACAAGACCAAACTAGACAAGATAGTATGTTATTGATTTTCATTTTGATTTATGATGTGCAAACAAAATAAAGTCAAGACCCAGTGATATATAAACTTGGTACTTAAAAAAAAAGCATTTTCACAAAGTTGAAAACAATTATGAGCAAAAAACAGACGGGAGGAAGAATTTAATCAGAAAAATGTGAATGATAACTGGCAATTGTTTAAGAACACTTTACTAGATGTCAAAAACCACAACTGAGGCAGGAGGCCATTTTTAGTTAAAAAATGACCTGGTTTAGAGGGGAAGCTATAAAAACATATAACAAATGGAAAAAAGGGGGAGTAGATAGTAATGAATATAAATCAGAAGCAGGGAATTATAGAAAATTTCTCAGAGGTGTTATGACCAGCAGAGTTAAAGACAATAAGAACACATTTTTAAAGTATATGAGGAACAACAATAGTCCTGACAATGTTATTGATCCATTACTAGATGGAAATGGTAGAATTATCAATAATAAAAAAAAAAGTAGAAGTGTTATGTAAATATTTCTGTTCTGTATTTGGGGAAAAAAAGGATGATGTAGTCTGATCATAGGATGATAATACTTTCTCCATTCCACAAGTATCTTAGGAAGATGTTAAACAGCAACTACTAAAGTTAGACATTTTAAAATCAGCAGGACCAGATAGCTCTTCAGCCAGCTCTTTTAAATCTCTTGGATGCAAGTTAACTGGACCATTAATGTTGATTTTTAATAAATCTTAGAACATGGGGGGAGTTCCAGAAGACTGGAAAAAAGGTGATTTTGTGCCACTGTTTAAAAAAGGGTAAATGGGTTTACCTGGGTAATTATAGGCCTGTCAGCCTGACATCGATTCTGGGCAAGATAATGGAACAGCTCATATGGGACTCGATTAATAAAAATTAAAGGAGGGTAATATAATTAACATCAATCAACATAGGTTTATGGAAAATATATCCTGTCAAACTAACTTTATTTAATTTATTTATTTATTTATAAATAAGTTTAAAAGTTTGATTGACAAAAGGTAATAGTATTGATGTACAAATATACTTTGACTTCTCAATGCATTTAACTTGGTACCACATGACATTTTGATTAAAAAAACTACAAAGACGTAAAATGAACATGGTACTCAAGAAATGAATTAAAAGCTGTCTAACTAATAGGTCTCAAAATGTAATTGAGAAAGAGGAATCGTCATCGAATGTGCTTGTTTCTAAGGGGTCCTGCAGGATTTGGTTCTTGGCCCTATGCTATTTAACATTTTTATCAATGACCTGAGAGAAAATCATCACTGAAAGAAAATAAAAGCATCACTGATAAGATTTGCAGATGACCAAAAATTAGGAGAAGTGGTAAATAATGAACAAAATGAGTCACTGATTCAAAACAATCTGGATTGCTTTGTGAACTGGGCTCAAGCAAACAATATGCATTTTAATGGGACTAAATGTAAATAATCTAGGAACGAAACATTTAGGCCCTACTTACAGGATGGGGGACTCTAACCTAGGAAACAGAGACTCTGAAAAAAATGTGGGGGTCATGGTGGATAATCAGTTGACCATGAGCTTATAGTGCGATGCTAGCTGAAAAGGATAATGATATCTTTGGATTCATAAACAAAGTAATTTCGAGTAGGGGTAGAAAGATTATTTTACCTCTGTATTTGGCACTGGTACAACTGCTACTGGAATACTATGGCCACTTACAATGCCCACAGTTCAAGAAGTTTGTTGATAAATTGGACAAGGTTCTGAGAAGAACCACAAGGAAGATTAAAATAGTACAAATCATGCTTTATAGTGATAAACTAAATAGATTAAGTTCCTTGAGTCAAACAAAGAGAGAGAGAATGGGGTGATTTGATTACCGTCTATAAGTACTTAAATGGGGAACAAGTATTTGATGATGGGCTCTTCAGTCCACCAGAGAAAGGTTTAACACAATCCAGTGCCTGGAAGTTGAAGCTAGTCAAATTCAGACTAGAAACGAGGTGTAAATTTTTAACAGGTATAGTAATTAACCATTGGAACAATTTTCCAAGAGTCTTGTGGATTCTCCATCACTGACAATTTTAAAATCAAGATTAGATGTTTTGTTAAAAGATCTGTTCTAGGAATTATTTTTGGGGAAGTTTTAGGGCCTCTGTTATACACGATGTCAGACTAAATGATCACAATGGTCCCTTCTGGCCTCGGAATCTGTGAATCTATGCTTTTTAATGCACCATGGATTCTTTGTCTCTTTACACAAGGGGCCACATTTTTTTCATGTCTTGTACAGCAGAAAGCACATTGCCAAATGTGCTTAAACATCAAACAATTAATAAAAGAAAACACTAACCTAAACTAGATGCAAGGTGTCTGGAAGAGACAAAAAGAGAGCGTGACTAGTTTGACAAAAAAGAATTCTGTAGCAAATATGAAAACTTATAGCACTCCAACCAGAACTGAAAGAAGAAATATTACTTTCACTAAGATCATTTTGTACTGAATGAAGGAACACAAACAAATACAAGAAAATGAAAATTCAGCACCTATCCTCAGCATTTCCACACAGAGCCTGAATTTTCAGTATATTGTCAAACGTTTCTTTCCTACATCTTGTAGTGTCTGTGCTGCTACAAAAGGTTAATCAAGTACAGTTTGAACATGAATTGTTGGCAGGTGTAGACTTAACTTTATATCTGATTTTTTGGCCTGCAGTGGTGCAACCCTTGCTTAATGAGTTTCACTCTAACTGTTCTATTGTGTTTGTTCTTTTAGCACTAGATAAATTGAATGGAAGTGAAAAAGTAAAGCCATAAAGTTTTTCCAGACACCGAAGAATGCAGAAATCCACTGGGTATTTTGTAGACCTGAGCAAATAGTGCAAAATGACTAATCTAGGCAATTTAGCCTACCCTCTCTTCTTTGGTGTCTTTAAGCAGAGCACAACTTAATCACATTTATTTACTGATTTGTTCATATTTTTTTTCTCCGTGGACTGATTGTAGACAGTTCTCTGTATTAGTACTTGATATTTTTGTTGTGAATTTTTATGTGAATTAATATTTATATTGTGATAGTGTCTAGAAGGCGTCAGTCTGTTCAGGCCCCCATTGTGTTAGGCATTGTACAAACATGTATTCATGAAAGTCCCAGACTTTGGTCTACAACACAACATAATAGGGGGAAGAGAAAAACAAGGAAGTGTGGGGGAGGATGGGTACCAAAAATAATGATATTTCAGCATGACTGAGTTGTCACATCAGTTCCATGGTATTGTCTCTGTTTCATGATTCGACAGCCTTTCAAGTAGAAATACTTGTGGAATTTAAACGTTGCATGTAAACATGTGAGTACTTATGCATAACTTTGACATTCATTTTCTGCAAACATTTATGCCAATCAAACTCAATTGTTCAAATATTTATAGACAGCAAATGCAAAAAGGGCATGAACACAGCCTAAGTTAATTTTTTTCCCCCATTGCTTATGCAGCTTTGATATGTTGCCATTAGTCCAGTTATCCACTGAGGCCCCAATTCAGCAAAGCACTTAAACATATGCTTAACTTTAAGCACATGAGCAATCCTATCTTTATTCAGGAAGGGATTTAAGCATATGCTTCAATAGGGATGGTCGTAAGTATGCGCTTAAAATTAAACTCAATAGGATTTACACCCTTGCTTAACTACTTGGCTAAACAGGGATGCGATCATTCATAGGCATAAAGTTAAGTACAAACTTAAATGCCTTGGTGGTTTGTGCTGTCGTATGTGCGGTCCACACATACACACACCATGAATGGATGTGTGTGGGGGTCAGGGCAGATAGGAGAGTAAGAGAGAGTGCAAGGGAGCCATAACTGCAGGTAACTATTACAAAGGCTAGAGAGGGATAAATATGGTTTTCTTCAACCTGGCCCTGTACAGCAAAGTCCTAGATTTTGAGTGTTTTTAAAAGCTAAGTTCTCCCTTTTATGTGTCTTTGCATGTTGATGTATTGCACAGGCTATAGACAAAGACTTACCTCATCAGTGGCACACATTCAAAACAAATAGGTGCTCTTTACAAAGGCTTAGCTGTAGATGTGTGGCTGTGCACATGTGGCTAAATAAGCAACAGAACTTGAGTTAAAAATAAACTAATGTTTTAGAGCCTTTTTGTGCAGGGTTTTTTCTCATGCTCCCCCTTTCCAGTTATAATGGCTGACCTAGCTCAAAATGAAAAGGAAAGATTTATTTCTGCTCCAACTCAATAAAATACCTTTTGCTTCTTAGTTAGCTATTGATTTTGCCACACCAGAATTTGGTTGACTGTTTTAGAAATACTAAAACTGGTCAAGCACACAAGGGGCAGAAATCATCCTTCCATGCCTGGTGTGGTTGCAGTGCTCTGCAGAAGCTACTCCACCCATGAAGCTGCCTCAGTGGTTCCTTGTACTGTGGGCACTGGAATACATGG